>NC_079194.1:86600599-87237190 GCF_029499605.1 Hyla sarda | reverse complement strand
GGTTACAAACCTTACTGTAGAAGTGAAGTGACTGTAATTCATTCTACGTAGCACTATAATTCCTATTGGTATTGACTTCTGCTGGTACAAAAATACTTCAATTTTCGAATTTTCTAGACTAAAACTTGAACAGAGATAAAACAACTACAACTCTTAGTCCCTTTTTTCATCAGTGTTGCCTTCTCACAAACTTCTGGGACATTATTTATTTCATACTGTTCTCTAGAATCAAGAAAACTCACACTTTAACTTTACAATACATCCTTCTGTACATAAGCAGGAGAAGAGTCAAGTACTTCTGGCTCTATTCCTAAAGGTCATCTTTTTTTTTAACAGATTCCTCCTTTCTTTCTTGTTTAGTCCACTACACAGAACTAAACCTACCAGGGAGGGGGCAAGTCCTGGGAAGAAAAGTGCAGGAACTCACCCAAGATTCCCACTCAAGGGCTGATCTTGCAGAACTCCTGCTAATAGGAATGATGTTCCTGCTGTGGGAAAAGTGCAGGCACTCAGTTCTCACACGTTCCTGCAGGACTTGAGCCCTGCTACTAGGTCACACTATTGGGAAGATTTATCAAACCTTGTGCAAAGGATCAGTGGAGTAGTTGCCCATTGTGACCAGTCAGCTTCCAGTTTTCATATTTAGGGTACGTTCATATGTACGCAGATTTGATGCTCAGGATTTTCTGCTGCAGATTTCAATGTAAACGAAATTACTGAGCACCGCTTCTAATCGGCAACTGCAAATCCTGCGCATCAAATCTGCACAGGATCCTGTATGTGTGAACGTACCCTTAAAAGGCCATTGGAAAATGAAAGCTGGAACCTGATTGGTTGCTATGGGCAACAACTCTCCCAATCTTTCATACAAGGTTTGAGAAATCTCCCCTATTGGCCTTAGCGCAGCCAATTTCCAGTTAACATCCTACACTGCCCTGCCATATATTTAGCCTCTCCTGTGCTGTTTTTTTTTCCACTGTTACCTCACCTTTCCTTCTAACATTACATGCACACTATCCACATTCAAACCTTTGGAGCCAAAACACCCTTCTGACTATTTCTTTGTTTCTCTTGTATATAGGAGACATCAAGGATACAGGAATTTGGGCGCTGACCAAAGAGGGAACAAGTGAAGCCAGGTAGGTAACGAACAGATTTAATCCAATGCGACGCGTTTCACCGAAGTCTCCTATATATTTGAAGTCTCCTATATATTTCTATTATCTTCAGGAAGGCTGCCGACCTACATAATCAAATAAATGTATATCCTTGTTGTGTGGGAACGTGCACAACCTGGCAGGGTGAGCCTTCACTTTTCCCCTCCTTCCCACACACCTGTGATCCCGTTGATACTCCACAAGAGAGCGCCAGTTCTTCTTTTGTTTTATTTCTCTTATGTCAGTATTGTGGTGCAGCTTATTCCATTATCATAAATGTTTTTTACTATACTGGGGGCAGAATAAAAATATAAAAAATGTTATACTCAATTACCCCAGTTCCCACGCAACCTTTTTCCAGTTCTTTCCAGTCTCCTGTTGGTCACTACTTGTTCCTACTTTTCAGACAGGCTGTCAGGATCTGCCCGCTCAGCTAATCACTAGCTGTAGTGGTGTCCCAGTTACTGATTGGTTAGGTGAGCTGGTACTACTAAGACAGCTAGTCTCAGAAACAGGAACAAGTGGTGAAGAGCATGGGACCAGAAGGTGGTGGACAGGGAGCTGCGGGGAATTGAGGTAAGCAAGTGTCACGAATAATAGGAAGAATAAAAACAGTGTGAATTCAAATAGAAAAAAAAAAAAACAGACATGGTCACACATCTATCTGCTTTTACTCCTGTTCACACTGGTGCTGCGCTGTGCAGCATCCATTGCTGCCGGAGAGCCGTGTCTGTGGGGAGGCTGGGGTCTGGTTCGGTCGGCATTGGGGCTGCTCTGCCAGTGGGCTGTCCCCCCTGTGGGCACTGGTGTTGTGGCGGTGGTGGTTGCCGCTCAGTGCAGCACCATTTTATGCTAGAGATGTTAGGGACCCACTACTTACAGGTGGCCGTGACATGGCTAGCAGGCTTGCACCTCATGATCATAAGGTATACTAACCACCTGTTAGTTTTATAAATGTTGGTGAGAAGCCTTAGATCATTGTGCATGTTGTAGATGTGCAACCATGTCTGTTTTTTTCTCTATTTGAATTCACGTTGTGTTTTCTATTCTCCTATTATAATTTTTTTTTTGTTTAACTTGGTCAATTTCCTGCCAATTTTGTTTAACTTGGTTTACCTTCCTGCCAATTTAACTATATAAATTGGCAGGAAGCTGCATAGGGCCCCATTCTTTCTGGCTGCTCTGCCAGTGGGCCGTTCCCCCTGTGGGAACTGGTGTTGCGGCGGTGGTGGTTGCCGCTCAGTGCAGTGCCATTTTATGCTAGGGATGATAGGGACTCGCCAGGGGCTTGAACTTCATGATTATAAAGTACTGGTCAGGGCTGGATCATGGTTGGTTAAAGGGCTTAGATCCCTAGATCTAAGTATGGGGGAGCCTAAATGTTCCTTGGTATTTTAACATGTCTGGTGCCTGATCATGTAGAGGGGTTTGATAGTATACAGTATAACTTTCTTCTAGTATGAGTGCAGGCAATTGGGAAATCAGAACTCCTAACAATGGGAATGATTTCTGAACCTTTTTTGTTGCTACTTGAAGTTTTTGGAAAGTGCTTTTGGAAACTGGGAGTTGGATGCCCCTAGGTTATGAAAAACCTTAAAATGTTCCTGTTGCCTACCTTATTATCTGGCCCTGGTGCTGATATAAATCATTTCCAACATTGAAAGAGAGTGTTGTTCTCTGTATAACCCTGTTTAAGATTTTCCAAAATGTTCAGAATGTAGACATTGTTTTAGCAGGTCCTCTTTAAGCAGGACGTCTGTATTTCAAAATCACAAAAGTGCAACATAAAGCAGAACATACACTAGCAATGCACAATACCCTGTAATACTAACACTCATCACTCTGAGCAGTTTCAAGCCAGGAACTCTATCATTTGGTTACATATGATGATTATGTGTAGCCTGTTGGATTGTCTGGCTTATTTTTCAAAGTTATTGAGCTTTTTATGTTAGACATAATTTAGTCTCATGGCACAATTACATAAAAATGCTCACAGTTTTGCTGAAATTGCCAAATTGACATTACTATACATCTGAAATTGGCACCACCATATGCTTGCAATGTTTCTGGCACCTAACATTGTCTGTTCTGGACATCTGTTCTTTTGGGACAGAGAATTTGAAGAGCTGTACATCTCTCCTAGATGGTTCTGAAGCTGCTGACAGTTCTGCTGGCCCCTCTTTCTTTATTAATAGCAACCTGGATAATCTGTATGCGATTCTCAGAGCAGGACATGTCAGATTCACATGAACTTTCACTGGACTATTTACCTTTTGTATGAAATATGTCCCAAAATTCTAGTTTCTTGTTCTGAGAATGTACGAATGTGTCCATTATGACATCCCTGATACTAAAGGGGTCCACAACTATATACATTTTTTTATGAAAATCTGATTAATTTGGTTGTAAGAAATGAGCTTTGAGACATGTGACAGCCCCATCTCAATCTTTAGAGGGGCTACGAAGCCCTATGTCTCAGAAACGGAGAAAGAGGTGGGTGGGGATTAACCTTGTTAAAATGAAAATGTATGTAATCAGCCCCACTTAAAATGTCTAAAGGTTCAGTAACTCAATTGTTTGTGGATGACCAACTTTATAGTTACCCTTTAACAAGCTTGAAAGAGAGTAATGGAAAGAAAGCATTGAAAAGAATGATATGATTTAAATAAAAATTGTAAAGATAGATTAAATGTTTTTTATAGATAAAATGCCAGAATTTGCATAAAACGTAACTAACTGAAGTTAACATAAGTTATGGAAAATGGACCAGCTCTTTTAATAAGCCTGTTTTAGTTTATACTTATATTCTCCATAAAATAATTCAGGAGCATCCTTTCTTAGAGCTCTTTACAGTGCTATTTTTCTGTGTAGGGAAACAACCTATTCACAAGTGAAACGGTAACACTTAGTTGTTAATTTATTCATACATTTCCAGGAAGAGAAACAGGACAATGTAGTGTTCCAAGAAAATATGTTGTTATTTCAATGGTGTACTGTAGAGGTAGGGATCTGTGCAGCCCTGAGATCACCCACAGCCTCTATTCCTGCCTACTTGACGATCTAACCTAAGCAACAGACCCTCAACAAAAGTTAAAAGACAGTACAAACATAAGGGAACAAGCGTAAACAAGATGCAAGGGGTTAACCAGAAAAAAAAAATCTGGAAACAAAACACAGTCAATATCCCAAACTGATAAACAGAGAGTAGTCAAACAAGCCAGGTCTAAACCGAGATAGCAACTGTCGGGATTCGGCAGGCTGGAGGTGGATCCTCTCTGTCAGAGAGGGATTGGCGTGGACTGTGTCGGTGGACCGGTTCTAAGTTGCTACTGGTTTTCGCCAGAGCCCGCCGCAAAGCGGGATGGACTTGCAGCGGCAGTAGCAACCAGGTCGTATCCACCGGCAACGGCTCAACCTCTCTGACTGCTGAGATAGGCGCGGTACAAGGGATTAGACAGGAGCAGGGTCGGACGTAGCAGAAGGTCAGGGCAGGCAGCAAGGATCGTAGTCAGGGGCAACGGCAAGAGGTCTGGAACACAGGCTAGGAACACACAAGGAACGCTTTCACTGGCACGATGGCAACAAGATCCGGCAAGGAAGTGCAGGGGAAGTGAGGTATTATAGGGAAGTGCACAGGTGAAAACCCATGCGTCAATCAGTGGCGCACCGGCCCTTTAAATTGCAAAGACCCGGCGCGCGCGCGCCCTAGGGAGCGGGGCCGCGCGCGCCGGGACAGCACAGACGGGGAACGAGTCTGGTAAGCGGGTCGGGATGCGCACCATGAGCGGGCGCGTCCCGCATCGCGAATCGCATCCCGGCTGGGGACTTTATCGCAGCGCACCCGGTCAGCGGGTCTGACCGGGGCGCTACGAACAGGAGAACGCCGTGAGCGCTCCGGGGAGGAGCGGGGACCCGGAGCGCTCGGCGTAACAGTACCCCCCCCTTGGGTCTCCCCTTCTTTTTAGAACCCGACAACTTGTGGATAAGGTCCTTGTCAAGGATGTTGTACTCGGGTTCCCATGACCTCTCCTCCGGGCCGCAATTCTCCCAATCTACAAGAATTTTTTTTTTACCTCTGACCGTCTTGGATGCCAGAATTTCTTTAACCGAGAAGATGTCAGAGGACCCGGAGACAGGAGTAGGAGCAACAACCTTAGGAGAGAAGCGGTTAAGGATGAGTGGTTTAAGGAGAGAGACATGAAAAGCATTAGAAATACGGAGAGAAGGAGGAAGAAGGAGTTTGTAGGAGACAGGGTTGATTTGGCATTTGACTTTAAAAGGACCAAGATAACGTGGTCCCAGTTTATAACTGGGGACACGAAAGCGGACATACTTGGCGGAGAGCCACACTTTGTCTCTAGGAGAAAAGACAGGAGGAGTTCTTCTTTTTTGTCGGCATGTTTCTTCATCCGGGATGAGGCCTGTAGGAGAGATTTTTGAGTCTCTTTCCAGATGGTGGAGAAGTCCCAAGTCACCTCATCAACAGCGGGCAAACCAGAAGGCATGGGAGTGGGGAGGAGGGGAAGAGGGTGACGGCCATACACCACAAAGAATGGGGATTTAGTGGAAGACTCAGAGACTTTGAAATTGTACGAGAATTCGGCCCATGGTAGGAGATCGGCCCAGTCATCCTGGCGGGAGGAAACAAAATGTCGCAAATAGTCACCAAGAACCTGATTAACTCTTTCCACTTGTCCATTGGATTGGGGATGATAAGAAGACGAGAAGTTTAATTTGATTTTAAGCTGATTACAGAGGGCCCTCCAGAATTTCGACACAAATTGAACGCCTCTATCCGAGACGATATGCGTGGGAAGCCCGTGAAGGCGAAAAATGTGCACAAAAAAATGTTTCGCCAACTGAGGCGCAGAAGGAAGACCTGGAAGAGGAATAAAATGTGCCATCTTAGAAAAACGATCAACGACCACCCAAATAACTGTGTTGCCATGGGATAAAGGTAAGTCTGTAATAAAGTCCATAGCAATCTGAGACCATGGTCGTCAGGAACAGGCAGAGGATGGAGGAGACCGGCAGGCTTCTGGCGAGGAGTCTTGTCCCGGGCACAGACTGTACAAGCCCGAACAAAATCAGCAACATCTGTTTCCAGGGTAGGCCACCAATAAAAACGAGAGATGAGCTGGATGGATTTCTTGATGCCAGCATGGCCTGCGAGGTGTGAGGAGTGTCCCCACCTGAGAATCCTGAGGCGCTGGCGTGGAGGGACGAAGGTCTTTCCTGGAGGAGTTTGTCTGATGGAAGCTGGAGAAGCGGAGATCAGACAGTCAGGAGGAATAATGTGTTGCGGGGAGGCTTCCATTTCAGAGGCATCCGAGGAACGAGAGAGAGCGTCAGCCCTAATGTTCTTGTCAGCGGGGCGAAAATGAATCTCAAAGTTAAAACGGGCAAAGAACAACGACCACCTAGCCTGGCGAGGGTTCAGCCGTTGGGCAGACTGAAGATAAGAGAGATTCTTGTGATCAGTGTATAGAATAACTGGGTATTTGCACCCCTCCAGCAGGTGCCTCCATTCCTCGAGAGCCAGTTTTATGGCCAGTAGTTCTCGATCCCCAATGGAGTAGTTTTTTTCCACCGGAGAGAAGGTCCTAGAAAAGAAACCACAAGTAACAGCATGTCCGGAAGAATTTTTCTGTAGGAGTACAGCTCCAGCTCCCACCGAGGAGGCGTCTACCTCCAGTGAGAAGGGTTTAGATGGATCAGGTCTGGAGAGTACGGGAGCAGAAGAAAAGGCAGTTTTGAGACGGTTGAACGCCTCTTCCGCTTGAGGAGGCCAGGACTTAGGGTTCGCGTTTTTCTTGGTTAGGGCCACAATTGGGGCCACAATAGTGGAAAAATGTGGAATAAACTGTCTGTAGTAATTGGCAAACCCCAAGAAACGTTGGATAGCTCGGAGTCCGGAGGAGCGTGGCCAATCCAATACGGCTCATAGTTTGTCCGGGTCCATTTGGAGTCACTGGCCAGAGACTAAATATCCTAGGAAGGGAAGAGATTGACATTCAAAGAGACATTTTTTCCATTTTGGCATATAACTGATTGTCCCAAAGTCTCTGAAGAACCATGCGGACATGCCGGCGGTGTTCTTCTAGGTTGGAAGAAAAAATCTAAATATCGTCCAGGTAGACCACAACACAGGTATATAGAAGATCACGAAAAATTTCATTTACAAAGTCCTGGAAGACGGCAGGGGCATTGCAAAGCCCAAAAGGCATAACCAAATATTCAAAGTGTCCATCTCTGGTGTTAAATGCGGTCTTCCACTCGTCCCCCTCCCTGATGCGGATGAGATTATATGCACCTCTTAAATCCAATTTGGTAAAGATGTTGGCGCCAAGTAGGCGGTCAAAGAGTTCCGAGAAAAGAGGTAGGGAATAGCGGTTTTTTATAGTGATTTTATTAAGACCGCAGTAATCCATGCATGGTCGTAAGGAGCCGTCTTTTTTGGAGACGAAGAAGAATCCAGCTCCAGCAGGGGAGGAAGACTTGCGGATAAATCCCCTTTTTACATTTTCTTGGATGTACTCCGTCATAGCTTGTGTTTCCGGAGCATACAGGGGATAGATTCTGCCCCAGGGTGGAGTAGTACCAGGGAGGAGATCAATAGGACAGTCATAAGGCCTGTGAGGAGGCAAAGTCTCTGCTTGTTTTTTGCAAAAAACATCAGCATAGTCCAGATAGGCCTTGGGGAGACCAGGTATCGGAGGAGCCATAGGGTTTTGACTGACAGGACTGGGAGCAGACATAAGACACTTTTTGTGGCAAGTATTATCCCAGTTCTTGATTTCCCCGGTCGTCCAATCGAGGGTAGGGGAATGGCGTTGAAGCCAAGGTAGTCCAAGAAGAATTTCAGAAGTGCAATTAGAGAGAACCAGAAATTCAATCTTTTCATGATGGGGTCCAATGCACATTAAGAGGGGTTCCGTGCGGTAACGCACAGTACAGTCCAATCTTTCACCATTAACAGAGGCGAAGTAGAGGGGTTTGGCGAGACTGGTCACTGGGATGTTGAACCTGTTAACGAAAGAGGCCAAAATAAAATTTCCTGCAGATCCGGAATCCAAAAAGGCCACAGCTGAGAAGGAGAAGGTAGAAGAAGAAATCCGCACAGGCACAGTAAGACGTGGAGAAGCAGAGTTCATACCTAGAGCTGTCTCACCTTTGTGCGGAGTCGGAGTGCATCTTTCCTGACGTGGAGGTCGGATAGGACAATCCTTCAAGAAGTGTTCGGTACTGGCACAGTACAGGCATAGGTTCTCAATCCGGCGGCGTGTCCTCTCTTGAGGTGTCAGGCGAGACCGGTCTACTTGCATAGCCTCCACGGCGGAAGGCACAGGAACAGATTGCAGCGGACCAGAGAAGAGAGGAGCCAGGGAGAGAAACCACCTCGTGCGAACAAAGTCCATATCCTGGCGGAGCTCCTGACGCCTTTCGGAAAAACGCATGTCAATGCGGGTGGCCAGATGAAAAAGTTCATGCAGGTTAGCAGGGATTTCTCGTGCGGCCAGCACATCTTTGATGTTACTGGATAGGCCTTTTTTGAAGGTCGCGCAGAGGGCCTCGTTATTCCAGGACAATTCGGAGGCGAGAGTACGGAATTGGATGGCGTACTCGCCCACAGAAGAATCACCCTGGACCAGGTTCAGCAGGGCAGTCTCGGCAGAAGAGGCTCGGGCTGGCGGGACCTCAGCGGGATCCATGGCCGGATCTACTGTCGGGATTCGGTAGGCTGGAGGTGGATTCTCTGTGTCAGAGAGGGATTGGCGTGGACCGTATCGGTGGACCGGTTCTAAGTTGCAACTGGTTTTCGCCAGAGCCCGCCGCAAAGCGGGATGGACTTGCAGCGGCGCTAGCAACTAGGTAGTATCCACCGGCAACGGCTCAACCTCTCTGACTGCTGAGATAGGTGCGGTACAAGGGATTAGACAAGAGCAGGGTCGGACGTAGCAGAAGGTCAGGGCAGGCAGCAAGGATCGTAGTCAGGGGCAACGGCAAGAGGTCTGGAACACAGGCTAGGAACACATAAGGAACGCTTTCACTGTCACGATGGCAACAAGATCCGGCAAGGAAGTGCAGCGGAAGTGAGGTATTATAGGGAAGTGCACAGGTGAAGACACTAATTAAAACCCATGCGCCAATCAGTGGCGCACCGGCCCTTTAAATCGCAAAGACCCGGCGCGCGCGCCCCCTAGGGAGCAGGGCCGTGCGCGCCGGGACAGCACAGACTGGGAACGAGTCTGGTAAGCGGGTCGGGATGCGCACCGCGAGCGGGCGCGTCCCGCATAGCGAATCGCATCCCGGCTGGGGACATTATCGCAGCGCACCCGGTCAGCGGGTCTGACCGGGGCGCTGCGAACAGGAGAACGCCGTGAGCGCTCCGGGGAGGAGCGGGGACCCGGAGCGCTCGGCGTAACAGCAACGAGGTATATAAACGAAGAATAGTCAGGTAAAAACAAAAAAAGAAGTCAATGCAGATATTCAGATCACAAAAATGAAGCTGGAAACCAGGCAGAAACCAAAATCACAAGCAAGGAGTGCAGGCCAGACTGAGCTTTTATAGCTCACAGCTGAAAGGCGTGATAAGCAAGAAGAATTACATTTGGCTCATCATCCACACCTCCTGATAGGTCTGGGGGTCATCATGGCAATGAAGGAAGCCTCAGCTGAGGACAAGAGGAGTTTGAGTTGCTGCTAGACTCAGAAGTAGACATACCTGGTACAAATATTTCCTATTTTTATCTCCCTTGTGACATTTCTATAGATGAGTGAATCAAAGTTGACGTACCCGAATTCGTTACGAATTTCATGAGAAATTCCATTTGCAACGAATGCGTATATCGCAGCGATTCTATTGCGCAAATCGCTTCATTAAACTACATTTACTGCGGTCCAGGCTCCAGGGGATCTAAAATGGTGGTTCCACATGGCAGTATATGGGACAAGGAATGCTAGGAAGGCAAGACAGGAAGGCAGGTAGGGGGGATGACCCTGAATCCCATGCAGGATGCAGCCTATCAGCAGCCAGTCACTCCTGTGATGTCACAGCCCTATATATTTGGCAGCCATTTTCCGTCTCGTCATTTCATTCATTGCACTGCAGAGAGATAGTACTTACATTGCTGTGTGTGTATGTTACAGAGAAAAGCTTGTTGCGGCAGCATTTCACCTCTTAGTCACCTCAGCCTTCTGTAGAACACAGAGCACAGTATTTTTGCACAGAAATTTATTCTTACTGCAGCGATTAACCCCTCGGTCACTGTGAACAGTATTGTATTACAAAGAGGGGCAGAGAACTGTGTGTTGCCTCAGCCGCAGGAGGGAGATATAATTTTATAGGGTAAGTCTGTGTCTTCGTTCCACAACAAGTGGTCTGCTGGTTATACTAGTCTGTATACGGTATAATCCATACCCAACAGTCCATTCCTAATAGTATTTGAGAGAGTTTTTTTTGCAATTTTGGGTTTAGTACACAGTGACTGTGTGCTCTAGCATTGTTATGTACTGCTGGTGCTTGTGCTTTTAGCGTACTGCAGCACATTTTTCTGCCCTTATATTTGCACACCACATACATACATCTAAGTGGTGTAGTATTTTGTACCTGTTAATATGTCAAGGGCCTGGATACTGTGAAAGTCCAGGCAAAAGTACTCACCAGCTGGTGTTTTACTCATATACTTTTATAAGTGTACTGTAGCGCATTTTTCTGCCCTCATAAGTGCATACCACATACGTACATCTAAGTAGTGTACTATTTTGTACCTATTAATCGGTCAAGTACATACCTGCTGCTGTTCTACACAAATACTGTTTTAAGTGTAGTGAAGCATATTCTACTCCTCTCATATATGCACTAAGTATGTCAGGGAGAGAAGTGCCAGGACGTGCACAGAGGAGTGGCAGAGGCCTAAATTCATCAGGCAGAGGTTGCAGCAGACTAGGGGCGAGTGGCAGCAGGAGTCGCAGCGAGAGGCCTGAGCTCCGGGTATCAGCTAGCAGTCGTGTCTCGACCAGCAACCCATCTGCTGTCATCCATTGGTTAACACGGTCGTCCACTTCCTCACAAGTGACATCTGATACCCCCAGTCAACAGTCGATGGGTTCCTCATACACAAACCTTAGTTGGCATGGCCCGGGAGCAGTCCCTGTACTCCCATTATCTCTGTCCTATGATGTTCCCTCCCCTAAAGAAGTATCTTATGTTGTGGGTTCAGCTCCACTATTCAGTGAGAACGATCTATTAGAGGACAGTCAGCAGCTACTGCACAGCCAAGAAGTGGAGGAGACACCTGCCGTTTGCAAGTAGTGATGAGGAGAGTGATGTCGGAGGTGGTGTTGCCAGTGTTCAGGGTCCTGAAGCAGACACTGTTGAGGAACCTAGGAGGATATCAGTGACGTACAGACACTTGTTGATGATGATCAAGCCGATCGCAATTGGGAGCCGGGTGCAGAAGGGGCTTCGTCATCATCAGGAGAAGAGAGTTGCAGGTTGCCCGTGAGGCAGCAGCTGAGTCAGCATGGTGGTAGCATGGTTGGCAGTCAGCATGGTAGCAGAAGTAGAAATTCTGGAGCCAAACGTGCCCGGGGGAGACCTCCTGGTTCGCGTCAGCCTATCTTCCTGGGAGGCAGTGGAACAGGGGTTCTTGGAGACGGCGGCAGTAGCAGTCAATTAGTTCGGACTGTTGGTGGGAAAATCAGCTACTCGGCGGTGTGGCAATTTCTCATCAAGCATTCAGAGGAGGTTCACATAGACACATGCAAAATATGTTGGCAGAAGGTGAATCATGGCCAGATTCCCAATGGTGGCACCATGGCCCTGCGTCAACATATGCTTTGCCACCATAAAGCGGCCTTGGAGAACCGTGGCTCCAATGTAGTGATGCAGCCTGTTGCATCACCCAGTGGCAGGCCGCTCCCTCTTTCAGCCAGCCAAGGCTCCACCACCTCAGCCTTCTGTCGCTCCACATGTTCGTCCTACTTTTAGTGAGCCATTCTGTCATCAATCCATCAGTGAAGCCATGTCCAAGAGACAACAGTATGTGCCCACTCATCCAATGGTGCAGAAGCTGAATGTGCTCCTGTCCAAGTTGCTGTTGCTGCAGTCCATCCCTTTTCAACTGGTGGACTCTGGACCTTTCAGAGAACTGATGGCTTGTGCCGAGCCGAGGTGGATAGTCCCACCTGTCATTACTTTGCGAAGATGGCAGTATCAGCCCTGCACAATTTTGTGGAAGAGAAGGTGGGCATGTCCTTGAACCTGTCAGTGTGTACCAAAGTGCACGGCAGCGCCGACATCTGGAGCTGTAATTATGGTCAGGGACAATACATGTCCTTTACGGCTCACTGGGTGAATCTGCATAGACACAACACCAACTTGGACAGGTCACGCCGCTTCCTCCTCCACGCTCTCAGGCAGTTGGGCCTAAAATTTTTATGGTAGCACTAGCTACCATAAATCTTTAATTTAAATTTCAAAATTCATCTTTTAATCTTAGGGATTGTGAAGCCCTAGTGTCTACTCATGCTGCTGCCAGCTCCAGGCTATGTCATTTAGCCACTATATGGTCTCCTCATGCTGCCAACACCTTCACACTGTGTCATTCGGCAACTATATGGTCTCCTCATGCTGCCAACACCTCCACGCTGTGTCATTCAGCCACTTTATGGTCTCCTCATACTGATGACACCTCCACGCTTAGTCATTGTGCCGTTCTGTGGCAGTGATTCTAATAGCAATGCCTGTAATCTCCATGTCATACTTAATAACATAATTATTTCACTAGCCCAGCACACTCCATATGCGTGTTAGAACAAAGCAAAGTGTTCTACACCCCTATTGAGGCTCTCTGTAGGCCAGAAATAGCCATTTTTAATATAGATTTGGCGCAAATAAATTAGACCCGAAACTATTTTTTTCTGAAAATTCGGAAAATCGGCTGAATTTAATTTTTCAAAAGTTTGCTCATCTCTAGACATTTCATTGAGTTGGTTATTGAGTTGGTCAGAGCATCTAGATATAGGGGTTAAAGTAGAGTATTGAACCCTCGGTAATTGAATAGAAAAAGACATAGATCATCTCACCAACTTGAGTATAAACAGCTGAGCACTGGTATACTATTGTTCAGAAGCATGGCTGCAGGAAGCCACTCTTCCCCATGGAAGACAGGCAATAGAAGAAATGGTTGTCCAGCTCCCGAAAGTCCAAATAAAACTTAATGTTTAATTAAAAAATTAAAAAGGCATTCCAGTGGTGGAAAGTGACATGTCCCTCATAAAATCGAAGTGAAACACAAACGCGTTTAGAGCATATGCTCTTATGCTCGAAACACATTGGCATTTCACTTCAATTTTATGAGTGACATGTCACTTTCCACCACTGGAATGCCTTTTTTATTTTTACTTTGGATGAATTAAAAGTTTTAATTGGACTTTCGGGAGCTGGACAACCATTTCTTCTATTGAACCCTTGGCCAAATAAAAGGAAGCCTAGCTAGGGCTCTGTATGTGCTGCCCTGTTTACATGCATGTTGTCTGCAACTTTAGATGATCACTACAGATTTGGTCCTCAACCTTTTGTACCTTGTAAACTACATTTAATTTTGAGTTGTGGTCAGGCACCACATTCAACTAAACAGAGGGAGAAATTATTAAATCTAATGAAATCTAAATTTTCTGGAAAATATTTTAGTGTGAACTTAAAAGTTTTGCATTGTTTGATGGTTAGGATATGTCTGCAATAATGTCAATTGCATATATGGTCATAACATACAACTCCTATGAAGAGCCACACAGCAAGGGCTTACAATTTCCATGTGGATCCCATGCCACTGGTTGGAGACCAATGACTTACGGTATAATATGATCATGTTCACATTTGGTAATATATTAAACATTGTTGTTAACTTAATGAAATGGAAAGAAATTAAAATCCATTCTAATATTGAATTCATGTATCGAGTCTTGATGTAATAAGGCAGCATCTAGTAAATCTACAAAGAATAAGAACAAGACTGTATTGTTTTGAATTTTGGATGTACCTTATTGCAAATAAAGTGAATTTCATAGTGAGACTTGGGGCCAGAGGCAAGTATCGGAGCAGAGAAGTGACACCATGTGTGTTTGTTGTAGCTCATTTCAGTTCATTTGCCGTGCCTCTTAAACCCAATGTGGAGCTTGTTTACTCGAGGATCTCTGCTTAGTCACGGACAATGCGTACAGATGCTGGCTCCAGCTTCTTACCATCCATTCCGCATTGTTTACTTTACCTCAATTTACAAAATCTGTTTGTTGTCTGATAAACCAAATCAAATATTCTTCATAAGCAGAAGGACCAGGAGAGTTTCCATGAGCAGTGAACGCTGTGTGCACATTTATCAGGTCCTTCCTGCCTTTAGGGTTTGTTTAATTGCCCCGAGTATACAGTTATATTGGTAATCCTAAAAAATGTATTGCTATCAAGACTAAATTAAGAAAAAGTTACATTTTGTTTGTACAAAAGAGTCAGACCAAAATGATAAAATAAACTTAATGAAAATAGTTAAATTTTAAATTAGAATTTTTTTTTTTTCATATTGGTCCCTCAAGTTACAACATGATCTGGTTCCAGGATAAATTTTGTAAGTTGAGAATATATTGTCTTTTAAAACCTAAACTGTAGAAAAACTAGTAAGATTAAAGGAAAACGACCAACACAGGTAAAGAGAATCCATACATATAAAATTTATATATCACTGCTGGAAATTTTAAATCACTTTTTACATTAAAGGGTACCTCTCATCAAATACACTTTTGATATATTTTAGATTAATGAATGTTGAATAACTTTCCAATAGCATGTTAATGAAAAATATGCTTCTTTCTATTGTATTTTTCCCGATCAGTCCTGTCAGCAAGCATTTCTGACTCATGCTGGAGTCCTAAACACTCAGAGCTGCCAGCCTGCTTTGTTCACAGCCAAACAGGCTGTGAACAAAGCAGGCTGGCAGCTCTGAGTGTT
The DNA here is from genome assembly GCF_029499605.1 of Hyla sarda. NCBI lineage: Eukaryota > Metazoa > Chordata > Amphibia > Anura > Hylidae > Hyla > Hyla sarda. Next base: position 87,222,028 of record NC_079194.1, on the reverse strand, counting down.
CTCCTTTGTGAACAAAGCAGACTGGCAGCTCGTAGTGTTTAGGACTCCAGCATGAGTCTGAAATGCTTGCTGCCAGGACTGGTAGGGAGACCTAGTGGTCATTTCTTCAAAGTGGAAAATTAAATAGAAAGAAGCATATTTTTTAATAACATGCAATTGTAAAGTTATTCTGCATACATGAATCTATAATATATGAAAAGTTTTTTTGATGAGAGGTACCCTTTAAGGGCAGGATGGAGCTTCTTCAGGATCCTGTACAGAACACAATCTATCAGACAAATAATATGAAGCCACTGTCATTTGTTGTCCAAAAGAGCAGCTGGTCCTGACACTAATATTCAGTACAGTGGTGCTACACCTTGTTAGTACAACATTCCAGTTTGCTGCTGCCCTTGCCACTGGTTGGGTGTGATGCAGACTCAAATCCAGCAATGCACACAGTACTGTAGGCTTCACGGCTCTAATTATAGAAGCAGTAAGTCAGTCGATAGACAGGAGCCCCTAATCCTGAACATACTATCATGCCAATAATGTAGCATGCCACCGCAGCACAGTAGTGCCCACTGACAATGTTGGTAGCTGCTAAACCTGTACATTTCCATTTCCAGAGTAATGGCACAATGCACAGTTCTACCTGGTACCAGCACACATATTTAGTTAACTAAAGTAGAAATAAGCCATGTCCTGCCCCTGCCCCATTATTAGTGATGCATAGAAGGTACTGACTTGGGTTTTCCAGGTAGGGGGAGCTGTTTGCTCTAAAATTGAATGTTGCAATAGCTTTGCAGTAGTTTTTGCACTTTTTTGATTGTTGTAAACCCCCAGCTAATTATATCCAAAATAATATGTTCAGTCATAGTTAAAAAAAATACTGCTTGATCATTGGGGACCCACCAGGGAATTTAATCACATACAGATGTAGCAAACTTTAACTTGACATTAACCACATCCCATCTCTTTGAAAATGTCAAGATAAAGTTTGCTGCCTCTGTAATAGAGAATTGCATTTGCATCGCTTCCTACATCTATGCAATCTCTCTCTTTCCTATCTATATATTTATTTATCTATATATCATATATTAATCTTATATCTATTTATCTAAAAAAAAAAAAAAAGAAAAGCAGCAAAGCCCTTAAAATCACGGTAGTGTATTGTGCATGGTGCAAACGCTGCTATATCACGCTCTTTATGAAATAGATCACCAGATTTTTTTACATTTTGTGTGGTGCTGTTTTTTTTTCTATCTATCTATCTAGTACAGTTGAAAAAAAAAACGTATGTCCATCAAGTTTAATCTATCTATCTATCTAATCTATCATCCATTTCATATCTATTTCTCTCTCTCACTCTCTCTCATATCTATCATCTATCTCATATATATCTATCTATCTATCTTCTATCTATCTATCTGTCTGTCTGTCTATCTATCTTTCTACCTACCCATCTACCTACCTATCAAATATCTAACCACTCCAAGTTAAACCTACTTGGACGAATTTCTGTGCATCTTTCCTTGGCTCAATTGTTTCAAAGCCATTGCAAATTACATCCAAAATAAGGTGTTCAGTCATGGCTAACAAATGCTGATCGGGGTTGTGTTAACTATAAGCTGTCTGACAATACTAAGCAAATGTGACAGATCTGGTGGGAGAGAACGATTGTGAATCACCAGCACCTCTGCCAAGTTCATTGTGCTAGAGGCTATTCCAGAGTAATAATCTTTATTTGGATACCATGTTAAATAACAATATAGATAAAAGGACTTACACCAGCTTACATTTAGATGAATGTATGTACACAGGGGTCATTGATCATTCTAGTCAAAGAACTATGACACGTCTGCTGTTTAGTCTAATTTGTCCACATTCAATAAAAACTGCATTTGTTATTAGACTATATGTAATTATTGTATTAAGCATATGTCCAATATAATTGGTTTATTTTTCTGCAATAGATGTAGTTAGAAGCTGGCCAAAAAAAGAGTTACACCCAAGTATGAGAAACAAAATTCCTTCAGTCTCTTGTTTAATTCAAATGTCGGAAGATCAGACAAAGAGCATGGAGGATCAGTGAAGGTAACATTGTGATTTTGTTAGCTAATACACCTAATAATATTTGGAAGATAACAGGATTTTGCAAAGAAGTTCTTCAGTATAGTAACGTGATTGGTAAATCCTAAGGAAAGCCCTTTATTGTTGAAAAAGATAGTCCTGAGAAATATATTTACGGTATATGTAAAAGTGATTATGATGGGGGGAAATATATAAAATCTAAAACTCACCTCCTGTCAATCCCAGTGCTGTTCCAACAGTGGAAGTCTCCACTGCTGAGGACTTCTTGCATGCGTATCAACATATAGGATTGCTTGTTTAGCAGGTCACTGACCACACTGGTAATTGGTGGACATTTCATATGTGCCATGACGCAAGGAGGAAGTGTTCAGTAGCGGGGACTGCGCTGTTGAGATGTTACCAGCATGGGATCAGCGGCAGGTGAGTATCATTTTTTTTTATTTTGAGTGCAGAACACAGGTAGCTAATGTTCTGTTTTGGTGGGACAAGTAACCAAAGTTCTGCTTTGGTGACTTTCTGTCATTGACTTCCATTATAGAAATACACATGCTTGCCCTCATTTACTAAGAGTATTGGGTTTTTACTAGTGTGAAATGTTGTTTCCGACTTAAAGATTCCACACTATTTACTATGAAGAGTCACAGATTTACAAGTTGGGAACATTTTCTGACCAGCTATTTATGGGTGGACATTTCCAGATATTTATTCACAGGATTTTCTGTGAATTTAATTGTAAATAGGTCAGGTTGTGAAACCACGCCCCCATTCCAACCAACCCCATTTCTAACAGAAAACGCTCCTTTTCCAGCTTCGGGTTTGTCGGATTTTCCTAGCACACTTGGGTTTCATGGAGAACTGGGCCGACTTCGCTGTCGGATACTGGCTCTTCCGTAGGGACGGGCTGCACCTCAATAGGGAGGGTGCAGCTGTGCTTGGGGAGAAGATGGCTAGAAGGGTGGATGAGTGTTTAAACTAGGGACTGGGGGGAGGGAACCTACAACATGGAGGGGAAAGATAGTGTAGATAGAGAGGGGGGAATTATTAATGTACTTGGGGGTGGAGCGGAGGAAGAGGTTAGTATAGTTAACAGGGATAGGCTTCATAGGAAGAAAAAAAAACATACACCATTGAATTGCATGTTGACTAATGCCAGAAGTCTGACCAATAAAACTGACGAACTGGAGTTGATAATGTTTGAGGAGAATTATGACATAGTGGGTATAACAGAGAATTGGTTGGACGATAGCTGTGACTGGGCGGTCAACATACAGGGTTATTGTCTATTAAGGAAGAATCGGACAAAGCAGAAAGGGGGAGGAGTTTGTCTTTATGTAAAGTCCAATATGAAGGCCGCACTGCGGTAGTATATATGGGAAGGAAATGATAATGTGGAGTCATTATGGGTAGAAATATATGGAGATAAAAAAAATTCAGATAGAGGTTTGCTATAAGCCACCAAACATAATGGAAGAGGCAGAAGATCAATTACTGAGGCAAATAAACAAGGCAGCAAATCAGAATGAGGTGATAATAATGGGGGACTTTAACTATCCTGATATAAACTGGGAGACTGAGACCTGTGAATCTCATAAAGGAAACAGGTTTCTGACTATAGCTAAAGACAATTTTCTGTCCAAATGGTACAGGCCCGACCAGAGGGGGCGCCCTACTAGACTTAATATTAACCAACAGACCTGACAGAGTAACTAATGTGCAGGTAGAAGGACACCTAGGAAATAGTGATCATAATATAATACATTATAACTTATTCTTCAATAAGGGAATCTCTCGAGGGGCCACAAAAATAATGAACTTTAGGAAGGCAAAGTTTGATCAACTCAGAGAAGCCCTTAACAATATAAAATTGGATAATGTCCTCAAAAACAAGGAATAAAAATGTTAAGGGGGCAATAAATGACAAAATTAAGGCATTTATACTAGTGATGAGCGGCATAGGCCATATTCGAATTTGCGATATTTCACAAATATATGGACGAATATTCATCATATATTTATGAAATTTGCATATTCGTTATATTTTTTTGTGCATATGCGAAAATATATGCGCATATTCGCGAATATTGAGCCCTCCCTTCTTTAATGGTATAGGGAACTATGACTAGTGCATTAACTCTGATTTTTTGCCCATTGTAACCAATAGGCCCACTGTGGTCTATGGGGATCTCACAGCATGTGAAGCAGTAAGATAAGCAGGAGATAAGCAGGACCGTCTTGGCAGCACAGTGGAATGGGAGACCACCACTGGTTTGAGTCCTGGGGTGGGACAGAGTTTTACAGTGTTGTGGTTTAACTTTACTTTCCTGGAAAAGCTGCTGAGTTGTCCATAGCAACCTATCAGATTGCTTCTTTCATTTTTCAGAGGCCTGAAAGACGCAATCTGATTGGTTGCTATGGACAACTGCATAACTCTTCCTCTACACTGGTTTTGATGAATCTCCCCCATAGAGGGAGATTTATCAAAACCTGTCCAGAGGAGAAGTTTCTGAGTGGCCCATAGGAACCAATCAGATTGCTTTCTTCATTTTTGAAAAGGCTTCTGAAAAATGAAAAAAGCTATCTGATTGGTTGCTATGGGCAACTCAGAAACTTTTCCAGAAAAGCTGCTGAGTTACCCATAGCAACCAATCAGATCGCTTCTTTCATTTTTGAAAAGGCCTCTGAAAAATGAAGGAAGCAATCTGGTTGCTATGGGCAACTCAGCAGCTTTTCCAGGAAAGTAAAGTTAAACTACAACACTGTAACACTCTGTCCCACCCTGGGACAGTGGTGGTCTCCCATTCCACTGTGTTGCCGAGATGGTCCTGCTTATCTTACATGCCGTGAGATCCCCATAGACCACAATGGGCCTATTGGTTTCATTGGGCAAAAAAAAGTTAATGCACTAGTCATAGTTCCCTATACCATTAAAGAAGGGAGGGCTCAATATTCGCGAATATGCGCATATGCACATACATTTTTGCATATGCGGAAAAAAAAACTAATATTCGTAATTACGTATATATAGTGCTATATTCGCAATATTCCTGAATATGCGATATTCGCGATTAAAATTTGAATTGCGAATATTCGCGAGCAACACTAATTTATACCATTAAAACAGGATGGCAGTGAAGAAGCATTAAAAATCCATAGAGAAAAATGTATAATATGTAAAAAACATAAAAGCCGCAAAAATAGAGACAAAAAGACTCATTGCCAAAGAGAGTAAAACTAACCCCAAAATGTTCTTTAACTAGATAAATAGTAAAATGTTAAAAAATGAAAGTGTTGGCCCTTTAAAAAATGTTAAGGAAGAAATAATAGACGGGGATCAGGAAAAAGCAAATATATTAACCCCTTGGGGACGGAGCCCATTATGACCCTAAGGACGGGAGCATTTTTTGCAAATCTGACCACTGTCACTTTAAGTATTAATAACTCTGGGATGCTTTTACTTATAAATTTGATTCCGAGATAGTTTTTTCTTGACATATTCTTCTTTATGTTAGTGGTAAATTTTCGTCGATACTTGCATCCTTTCTTGGTGAAAAATTCAAAAATTTCATGAAAAATTAGAAAATTTAGCATTTTACTAACTTTGAAGCTCTCTGCTTATAAGGAATATGGATATTCCAAATAAAAATATATATTGATTCACACATAAAATATGTCTACTTTATGTTTGCATCATAAAATTGATGAGTTTTTACTTTTGATAGACATCAGAGGGCTTCAAAGTTCAGCAGCAATTTTCAAATTTTTCGCAAAATTTTCAAAATCTGAATTTTTCAGGGACCAGTTCAGGTTTGAAGTGGATTTGAAGGGTCTTCTGGTTAGAAATACCCCATAAATGACCCCATTATAAAAACTGCACCCCTCAAAGTATTCAAAATGACATTCAGTAAGTGTGTTAACCCTTTAGGTGTTTCACAGGAATAGCAGCAGTGAAGGAGAAAATTCAAAATCTTAATTTTTTACACTCGCATGTTCTTGTAGACCCAGTTTTTGAATTTTTACAAGTTGTAAAAGGAAAAAAATCCTCTCAAAATTTCTAACCCAATTTCTCTCGAGTAAGAAAATACCTCATATGTGTATGTCAAGTGTTCGGCGGGTGCACTAGAGGGCTCAGAAGCGAAGGAGCAACAATGGGATTTAGGAGAGTGAGTTTTTCTGAAATGGTTTTTGGGGGGCATGTCCTATTTAGGAAAACCCTATGGTGCCAGGACAGCAAAAGCCCCCACATTGCACACTATTATGGAAACAACACCCCTCAAGGAACATAACAAGGGGTATGGTAAGCCTTAACACCCCACAGGTGTTTGACAACTTTTTGTTAAAGTCGGATGTGTAAATGAAAAAAACCAATTTTTCCACTAAAATGCTGGTTTTTCCCCAAATTTTACTTTTTTACAAAGGGTAATAGGAGAAAATGCCCCCCAAAATTTGTAACCCCATTTCTTCTGAGTACGAAAATACCCCATGTTTGGACATCAAGTGCACTGCGAGCGAACTACAATGCTCAGAAGAGAAGGAGCACCATTGAGCTTTTAGAGAGATCATTTGTTTGGAATGGGCATTTACAAAGCCCCCCGTGGTGCCAAAACAGTGGACTCCCCCACATGTGACCCCATTTTGGAAACTACACCCCTCATGGAATGTAATAAGGGGTACATTGAGCATTTACACCCTACTGGCGTTTGACAGATCTTTGTAACAGTGGGCTGTGCAAACAAAAAAATTACATTTTTCATTTTCACGGATCACTGTTCCAAAAATCTGTCAGACACTTGTGGGGTGTAAATGCTCACTGTACCCCTTGTTACATTCTGTGAGGGGTGTAGTTTCCAAAATGGGGTCACATGTGGGTATTTATTTTTTTGCATTTATGGCAGAACCGCTGTAAAATCAGCCACCACTGTGCTAATCACCAATTTCGGCCTCAAAATGTACATAGTGCGATCTCACTCCTGAGCCTTGTTGTGCGCCCGCAGAGCATTTTACGCCCACATATGGGGTATTTCTGTACTCAGGAGAAATAGCGGTACAAATTTTGGGGGTCTTTTTTTCCTTTTACCTCTTGTGAAAATAAAAAGGAAAGGGCAACACCAGCATGTTAGTGTAAAAAATTTTTTTTGGGTGTAGACCCCAACTTTTCCTTTTCATAAGGGGTAAAAGGAGAAAAAGCCCCCAAAATTAGTAGTGCAATTTCTCCCGAGTACGGAAATACCCCATATGTGGCCCTAAACTGTTTCCTTGAAATACAACAGGGCTCCGAAGTGAGAGAGCCCCATGCACATTTGAGGACTAAATTAGGGATTGCATAGGGGCATTCTATGTCAGTGATTCCAAAACAGGGTGCCTCCAGCTGTTGCTAAACTCCCAGCATGCCTGGACAGTCAGTGGCTGTCCGGAAATGCTGGGAGTTGTTTTTTTTGCAACAGCTGGAGGCTCCCTTTTGGAAACACTGCCGTACAATATGTTTTTAATTTTTATTGGGGGTGGGGGGTGGGGGGACAGTGTAAGGGGGTGTATATGTAGTGTTTTACTCTTTATTATGTGTTCGTGTAGTGTAGTGTAGTGTTTTTAGGGTACATTCACACTGGCGGGTTACGGTGAGTTTCCTGCTAGGAATTTGCGTTGCGACGAAAAATTTGCCGCAGCTCATACTTGAAGCAGGAAACTTGCTGTAAACCCGCCCGTGTGAATGTACCCTGTACGTTTACATGGGGGGGGGGGGGGGCAAACCTCCAGCTGTTTCAAAACTACAACTCCCAGCATGTACTGACAGACCGTGCATGCTGGGAGTTGTAGTTTTGCAACAGCTGGAGGCTCATTGGTTGGAAAACCTTCAGTTAGGTTCTGTTACCTAACTCAGTATTTTCCAACCAGTGAGCCTCCAGCTGTTGCAAAACTACAACTCCCAGCATGCACGGTCTGTCAGTACATGCTGGGAGTTGTAGTTTTGCAACAGCTGGAGGCACACTGGTTGGAAAACCTTCAGTTAGGTTCTGTTACCTAACTTAGTATTTTCCAACCAGTGTGCCTCCAGCTGTTGCAAAACTACAATTCCCAGCATGTACTGATCACAGAAGGGCATGCTGGGAGATGTAGTTATGCAACAGCTGGAGGTACGCAACTACAACTCCCAGCATGCCGAGACAGCTGTTTTATGTGTGAGCATGCTGGAATTTTTAGTTTTGCAACATCTGGACTGCTACAATTTAGAGACCACTGAACAGTGATCTCCAAACTGTGGACCTCCAGATGTTGCAAAACTACAACTCCCAGCATGCCCAGACAGCAAACAGCTGTGTGGGCATGCTAGGAGTTGTAGTTTTGCAAGATCTAGAGGGCAGTATAGAGATCACTGTGCAGTGGTCTCTAAACTGCAGACCTCCAGCTGTTGCAAAACTACAAATTCCAGCATGCCCACACAGCAAACAGCTGTCTGGGTATGCTGGGAGTTGTAGTTTTGCAACATCTGGAGGGCTACAGTCTAGAGACCACTATAGTGGTCTCAGACTGTAGCCCTCTAGATGTTGCTAGGCAACTACTCACCGGCTTCCGTCGCATCCGGGAGCCGTCCTCTTCTGCCGCACGCCGCCACAGATCTCCGTCGCTGCCCGCTCCTCTTTGTTTTCCCCATTCTGCCCCGCCTATTGTGGGTGGGCAGGATGGGGAAAACAAAAGTAAACCCCTCCGCCCCAGATCTGCTATTGGTGGTCGCGTATAGACCACCAATAGCAGGGAAAGGAGGGGTGGCACCCGTGCCACCTCACTTCTATCGCTTTAGGGGGATCTTAGACACCCGCAATCCCCCTTCTATTCCGGGTCACCATAGACCCGTAATGACCCGGAATCGGCGCAAATCGCAAGTGTGAATTTACTTGCGATTTGCGCCGATCGCCGACATGGGGGGGTCTAATGACCCCCCTGGGCATTTGCACGGGGTGCCTGCTGATAGATATCAGCAGTCACCCCGGCCCGGTCCCCGCCCGGCGCGCGGCGGGGACCGAAATTCCCACGGGCGTATGGATACGCCCTTCGTCCTTAAGTACCAGGACGCAAGGGCGTATGCATATGCCCTTCATCCTCAACAGGATGAACAAATTCTTCTCCAAAATGAAATGTCATGTGAAATACAGCGAGATAAGGTAAACTCCCCAGTACAGGTCACCTGTCTAACCCAGGAAGAAGTACAGTGCAGCCTACAAAAAATCAAAATAGACAAATCACCTGGTCCAGATGGCATTCACCCCTGTGTTCTAAAGGAATTAAGTAATGTAATAGACAGACCCTTATTTTTAATATTCAGGGACTCTATTGTAACAGGGACTGTTCCCCAGGACTGGAACAGGGCAAATGTGGTGCCAATATTTAAAAACTGGTCAAATGGTGACCCCAGGAATTATAGACCTGTTAGTTTAACCACCGTTGTATGTAAATTGTTTGAGGAAGAGATGCTATTTTGGAGTATCTAGATAAAAATAAATGTATGACTCCATATCAGCATAGCTTTATGAGGGATTGATCCTGTCAAACTAACCTGATCAGCTTTTATGAGGAGGTGAGCTCCAGACTGGACCAGGGGCAATCGCTGGATGTCGTATATCTGGATTTTTCCAAAGCATTTGATATGGTGCCACATAAAAGATTGATACATATAATGAGAAGGATTAGACTGGTGGAGAATGTGTGTAAGTGGGTAAGTAACTGGCTCAGTGATAGGAAACAGAGGGTGGTTATTAATGGTACTTATTCTGATTAGGTGACTGTTACTAGTGGGGTACCACAGGGGTCAGTCTTGGGTCCTGTTCTGTTTAATATATTCATTAATGACCTTGTAGAGGGGTTGAATAGTAAAGTAGCAATCTTTGCAGATGATACTAAACTCTGTAAAGTGGTAAACACTATAGAGGGCAGTGCACTGTTACAAATGGATCTGGATAGGTTGGAGGTTTGGGCTGGGAAGTGGCAGATGAAGATCAACATTGATAAATGTAAGGTAATGCACAGAGGGAGGAAAAATCCGGGCTGGGATTATGTATTAAATGGGAGCACACTGGGGACGACTGATATGGAAAAGGACTTAGGAGTCTTAGTTAATAGTAAATTCAGCTGTAGTGACCAGTGTTGGGCAGCTGCTGCCAAGGCAAATAAAATCATGGGGTGCATCAATAGGGGCATAGATGCCCATGACAAGGAAATAATTCTACCACTGTACAAATCACTAGTTAGACCACACATAGAATACTGTGTACAGTACTGGGCACCAGTGTACAAGAAAGATATAGGGGAGCTGGAGAGGGTTCAAAGACGGGCAACCAGGGTAATACGGGGAATAGGAGGACTACAGTACCCAGAAAGATTATCAGAATTAGGGTTGCTTAGTTTAGATAAAAGAAGGCTTAGGGGAGACCTAATAACTATGTATAAATATATCAGGGGGCAGTATAAAAATCTCTCCCGTGATCTATTTATACCCAGGACTGTATCTATAACAAGGGGGCATCACCTCCGTTTAGAGGAAAGAAGGTTTCTACACCAGCACAGACGGGGGTTCTTTACTGTAAGAGCAGTGAGACTGTGGAATTCTCTTCCAGAGGAGGTGGTCATGGTGAACTCTGTAAAAGAGTTCAAAAGGGGTCTGGATGCATTTTTGCAGAATAATTACATCGCTGGTTATGTATACTAGATTTATAGGGACAGAAGGTTGATCCAGGGATCTATTCTGATGCCATATTTGGAGTCGGGAAGGAATTTTTACCTCTAGTATGAGGGTTTTTTGCCTTCCTCTGGATCAACTCAGTAGGAACTCATTAGGGTTATAGATTGAACTTGATGGACTCTGGTCTTTATTCAACCTTATGAACTATGTTACACTGTTGCACAGTGGCAGTGATATGTCGCTGACACTATGGGAAGATTCATCAAAACCTATGTTGAGGAAGAGTGGTGCAGTTGCCCCTAGCAACCAATCAGGTCCCTTCTTTCATTTTTAAAAAGGCCTCTGAAACATGAAAGAAAATATCTGATTGGTTGCTTTGGGCAACTTTTTCTCTACACAGGTTTTGATAAATCTCTCCCTATGTGTCAAAATAACTTGAAATAACCCTACAAAAACTAGTTGGTTTTAGCTTAGAGTAGCCCATAGAGTAGGGCTGCACGATAAAGCGCAAATGCAATCGAATCACGATTTTACTCATGTGCGAATATACGTACCACAAATGCTGCAATTATTACCTTGTTATTTAATTTCAACAGATAAAAACTGGTAACTTCAGGTGCAGGTGGGAATGGTGGGAAGGCATGAAGACCTGACTTCTCTGTGTGTCCGGCTGTCTGCTCCCTCCCATCCGACTCCCATGTCTTTGGCGTCCACTACTTCCCACCCGACTCCTATATGTGTGTATTATGGTGCTGAGGCGTGAGAGAAGCATAAAAAAAAAAAGTTTTACGTCGCCCCAGTTCCCCGATGGTCTGACGCAGATTCCATTCTTTTCCATGCGGTCCCGGTTCTCTGTTCTTCTTTCTTCTTAGACAAGCAGCTGGTTGCAAAACCTTCCTGGTCACTGACTGAAACAGGACACCACTGCAGCCAGTGATTGGCTGAGCAGGAAGGTCTTGCAATGAGCTTGTCTAGGAAGAAGACGACACCGGGACCATTTAGGGAAGAACAAGATCTGCAGCTGACCAACGGGGAACCAAGGCTAGGTAAGCATCATAATTTTCTTTGTTTGTTTCTCCTGCGCCCCGGCATCATATTAAGGGAGATTATTATGGGGGGATGGGACAAGAAATGGAGCGATGAACATGAAATGGAGGTGGGACATGAAATAGGGTATTGTACATGAAATGGGGGTATTGGACATAAAATGGTGGGATTTGGACAGGAAATTGAGGGAATTTCACTATTTGTTTATAATATTGCAATAGCATATCAACATTGCAATATTTACCTCCATAATCACAATGTGACATTTTCCCTAAATAGTACAGCTCTAATATAGAGCAATTATAGGGACTATTCATAGTATTCAGATTATTGGGCGACTAGATGGGCCAAATGGTTCTAATCTGTCAACACATTCTATGTTTCTAATAAAATTTAGCTCATTTGGTGAGGATATGATGTATGAAATTTCCCCCCCCCCTCCCCCCCTAGCCTCCAAGTAGTCCCCTGTGCGCGGAGCAATGCTTACCTAGTCCCGACTGCTGCCCACTCAGCATGATTGACAGCCTGGGCATGGCTCGTGTCATTGCTCTGTTCCGTCTGCTTAGGGAGCAGAGTGGTGACGTGGGCTGTCAATCTTACTGAGGGGGCGTGATTACAGCCAAAGAAGACAGTACTAGGTGAGTATAGCTCTGCCCAGGGGAATATTTATAGGACCGGTGGGGGACACTTTCAAACATTATATCCTCACTATCCCTGTTGGCAGAAATGTCTCCCAGGGATGGTAAGAAAAAAGATTTTACCAAACATAACCCGTTTCCATGCGTTACATATGGTAAAATCTGATCACAGTTTCCCTTCATCACAAAGTGACAAAATAATCTTACAGTCTAACCTCAGTTGAGCAAAGAATAAAGAAACAGACTGAAACATTTATGTCAAAAACATCAAAAACATAATAACTATGCACAATGCATGGGCCTTGACTATGCAAAATTCTTCGGAGAAGCGGAGAGTGAATTGTAATAAATAATCGCCCTGCCCTGAATAGTTATTGATGGTTTTTGAGCCGGCGAACACAAGGGAGCTTTGCAAGTTTGGAAAAGTTAATGTAGCATTTGAACACCACATGTGAAGAAAACTCCAGGTCAGGATTAAACAGGGCGCTCAAGGGAAAGTCAAGGTTTTACAAATAAAAAAATAAACAATGCTATAATCCGGTCCTCAGAGCCGATTTGGAGAAGTCACAGACTATCTCCAGGTCCTCTTTTTTTAATTTTTGTATATACGAATTTTGATGCTTCCTATTTAGGTCTCATAAGCATACTATTCTGAGTATAAAATATATATATATATATATATATATATATATTTGTGTTCGGGGACTCAATGCGTAGCGTACCTACCTAAACTAATCACCTGATGAACTAGCTAACAGGCAGTCTGAGTTGTGCCATGTACTGCCGCGTGTAGGTGTACCTGAATAAAATAGAGGGCATACCTGATAACCGTGACTGGATAAAAGAAGAAAAAATGGGGGGGGGGGGAATTACATGGGTGGGATGCGAAGAACCCGCGGCGTGGGGATGTGCTGACGCCGCGGGTTCTTATAGTTGTAACCCCGCCCCCTCACACAAACACAGGCCAACTACGCCGGCCTTCCCACTTGTGTTCGGGGACTCAATGCGTAGCGTACCTACCTAAACTAATCACCTGATGAACTAGCTAACAGGCAGTCTGAGTTGTGCCATGTACTGCCGCGTGTAGGTGTACCTGAATAAAATAGAGGGCAAAACTGCAAAATTTGAAACAAAAGCGCTTTATTACCAAACAACATTACAGTACCAAGGACTGAAAAGCACGCAACATTTCGGCCTTAGGATTGGGTATGTAGCGCATGTATGTGCTGGATTTCCACCTGCCTAACTTGCGAATAATGTGAGCTGGTACCCCCTGCCGTGATGCCGATGACGCGGCACCACTACGAAGGGAGTGACCAGATATGACTTCCGGATTACCCCCTAAACCTCTTACTAAGGCACGAATGTGTTTGATGAATTGGGCCGTGGTGAGAGCAGCCCCTTGAAACAACAGCAGCGGCTGCGATCTACTGGCTCCTAGACGAGAGGTCAAAAGATTGCTTAGGACATGCACCGGACACCATCTGTGATCGGTTGTAAAGTATCGGATGGTAACCACTTGCCCTGGTAGGGATGTCTTAGTAGAGTTTAATTCTAGCTTGTAGTGATCCGAACTCCGTATTAATTGCCCCAACGTCAAGCAAGGGCTACTAGCTGACTTACAAGGGAATTCTCCGGGTCTGAGGAACCCGTAGTAACCTAAAAACAAAGCTGCTTTCAGACACAGACTATCTCTGAAGCCAAATGGTGATCTATCTAAAATGTCGGCTAAATCTCTAAATAGCTCGGCCGCCAGAGGTTGCCGGGACGGAGTCTTCACTCCCTCGCACCTAAGAGCGCCCCTAAGTGCGGCTTTGACAGCGTGTGACGTGACCAAAGATGCTAACTGTGGTTGTGCCAATGTGATGTGGTGCTGAACCCCGGCAAGGTAAGACCTGATTGTGTTGTGAGCAAGGTGCAAAGAAGAGTGGCAAAAGCCGATGAAACCAAGTAGGAGAGTGATAGAGTGCAGAGTTTCTTCAGGAAAATTGTTACAGAATGTGTTATAAGTGCTCCAGCCTGTGTTATACATCTTCAGAGTGCTGGGGGCCAGTGATTTGATGATGAGATGTTTGGCGGCTTCCAAGTAGAGTGTTAGTCCAGGATCAGTTCTTGAGGCATGGGCACTGGAGCCCCTTGAGGGTCTGCCTCTGGCATGATCTGGAAAAAGAGTTGAAAATTCAGTCTGGATAAGGCGTCTGCGGCCGTGTTCCTAACCCCTTGAATATGTGAACTGGTGAACCGGAAGTGATGCTGCAGGGACAACCATACTAATCTCCTGACTAAGGACATAATCAAGGCTGACCTGGACCTGCCTTTACTCAGAATGTCTACAGTGGCTGCGTTGTCTGAAACAAACATCACAGTCTTCCTGTGCCACAGATGACCCCAAACTTTGTCCGCAGCCACGATTGGATAGAGCTCAAATAATGCTGAGCTAGAGGAGAACCCGGGAGACCGAGATACTTCGGCCGGCCACTCTCCTGCCATCCACTTGCTGCCCCAGACGGCAGCAAAGCCAATGGAGGACGAAGCGTCCGAAAATATCAACGGTGAGAGATTATCAACGCCAGGAACAAAAAATGCCCTGCCATTCCAGTCTCTGAGAAATGACTCCCACATGAGCAAATCTGCCCTGGCATGCTGATCCAAGTTTACCACATCATTCTGACCAGGGACCGAAGCCATGAGTACCAACAACGACCTGCCTTGTGGCATTATGCGCATCGCAAAGTTCAGCATGCCAAGGAGTGATTGGAGCTCGACCTTCGTTACCCTGGGTGACATGAGGGTGTCGTGTATGATCTTTCTAATGCGGGACAATTTATCCACGGGCAGCCTGGCTTCCATGGCTTGAGTGTCCAATTCTATGCCGAGGAACGTGAGCGACTTGCTTGGACCTTCCACCTTCCTATCTGACACTGGAATTTGCATTTGACTGAACGAAGCCAGGACTCCTAGATCCCTGGGACATGCTTCGCCTTTCTCAATTAAAAGGAAATCATCCAAATAATGTATCACATGATTGCATTCGAACCTGTGTTCTAATATCCAATGTAAAGCTTGGGCGAACTTATCGAATATGCAGGGGCTGCTACGAGACCCGAAGGTTAATTTGACAGCAAAGTAATATTGGCCACGCCATTTCAGACCGTGCCACTTCCACAACTCCGGATGAATGGGAAGGAGTTTAAAGGCATCAGCAATGTCTGCCTTAGACAACCACGCCTCACCCCCTATGCTAAGAATCACTGCAATAACCTCGTCAATTGATGAATACTTGAGAGCAAACTCTTCTGCTGGAACAAGAGAGTTTAAACTGGGAGTGGAGGACGAGTAAGGAGCGGACAAGTCGTAGATCAGACGCTGTTTATTATTGAACTTGCCAACTACTAGGCCTATCGGATTAATTCTCCAGACATCAAACGGTGATTCACAAAAAGGGCCTAACACAAACCCTTTATGAACCTCGTTGGCAATCAACTGATCGACTACTGCCGGGTTTCGAGCAGCTTACCTCAAGTTTTCACACTCAAAAGTGGCAATGGGGAGAGCCACCAAACCAGTGTGAAAACCTTCTACTAGACCTGACATCAGATATGACACAAACTGGCTGTCCGGGTGCTCCTGAAGAAACAACTGCATGAACGATACCTCCACCACTGTTAGTCATGCTCTGACTTTTTGGGGTCATGCTGTCTTTGGGTGCGCCCGGAAGCAGACTGCACAAACGTGCAGCAGTCTGCACTGGTGGTAATTGCAGACAGTATGATTGTAATTATTGCAAATTTGGGATTTGCCTAAGTATCGGATGGGTCTACCAAGTTTGTCAGTTAAACCCGACAACTTAGGACCTCTCGTAGGCACAGTGGAGGAGGATGTTCCTGGAGCTGCCTCTTCGTCCGTGTTATTGTGGCTACTGCACCATTCCGTCGTATGAGCTATCGACTGACATTTGGCGCAAACTGGGGCTTTCAAACCTGCGAAATGGTTGCAGAAAATTTCGGTGTCGACGGCTGCCCAATTCATGGTGTAATTGTACTGAACTAACGCAGCGGCCGCTTTGGCGGAAAACGACTTATGATAGTCGTAAAACGTATATCCGCCATATTTGTGAGACAGCTCCGTCACTTTGAAGAGATACATGTCGAGCTCTTCGCGACGCTCAGGTTTGACCGAGCATATGATATCCCTATATATGGCGAAGGCCATGCTAAACTCAGCAAGGGAAAGTTTCCTGCTAAGTCTAACATCCTTTGCTCTGAGGATGACCGATACCTCACCACATGCAATTGTCTTGTTTTCAATAATGTCATGCGTGGCAATCAGAAGGGAGGCAAGGTTGACGTCCTTACCCTCAATGATATCCTTCTTCAAATTTGCCGGGATGAAGTGGGCAGGAGCTACGCTGGGAACTACTGCGTTAAGTCCAACAGACATGGCCGGGATCGACTGCTGAACCGGCTGGGCGGTGGTAACTGAAGGAGAATTAACCCGGTTCTCTAAGTTATCAATCCTGGAGGAGAGGGAGTTAAACAAGGTGTGTAGCTGGGTGATGGATGTATGCAACGTTTGCATAGATACTCCCCCGCCGCTGGGCCCTGCTTGATCGCTAGAACCCGCCGGTTCCGTGATTAACAGGCGATAAAGTTCAGCCTTCCGGGCCGTAGCTGGAAACGGAATGCCCCTCCGCACAAGCTCGGCCGTCAGTTTAGGGATGGTCCAAGTACGTAGTGACTGCGCGCTACCGTGTTCTGATGTTCTAGCGACGTTCTCCAAGATGGAGCCGGAGTCCTCAATATCAGAGGCGAGAGACATCCCTACCAACAAGAAATGATAATTACCGCCAGACCGATATTGTGTAGCTGAAACCTCCACCCATTCTAGCACCACCAATCACGCAACGAAACCTAACCTGCCCTAATTACCCGGGAAAACGATGATGAGGCCTGAAGACGTGTCAGACCTCCATACGTGACATGGTGACATTGGTGGACACATACCCTTAACTGGTGACAAGTGACCAATACAACGTGACAAGCTTCGAAATGCCCAATGACGTGATGGGCTATCGCCTGTTATCCTTACTACCCAAAGACGTGATGGGTAATAACCGTAACTACCTGTGATCTGGGAACTCTTACAGGACGGACGAACGGATGTACCACAAAGAACCTGCCCACTGGAGATTGTGCACAACCTGAAAAGAAGTCGAAAACCCAGTCAAACCAAATTGCTACCCTTGCCACGGCTCTGACTAACCGTACCTACCCAAAAATGGAAACACGTGGCAACTTCCAAGACATGCAGCTCCGTACCCTACTAAACTCGACCGACTGGACAACTGACAGTCAAAGCTGAATCTGAAACAAATACAAAGAATAACATAATCCAACACTACCTATCCACCGACAGTTAGGGACGTGCACCCAATGACGTGATGGGTAACCCAACCAAGATTGCCCGTACCTGTACCGAGAAAAGGGCTGATCTGCCCTGCGAGCCCATGTACTAGCCTGGAACTGAATCAGCGGACCTTGCCAACACGACCTAATAACAATGAACAATCTATGACCGAAAGTAACATGCATCTTATCCCTTTTCAGCCCTATATACCTACCCTAATAACTGAACACGTATAGCCAAACCCTGGAAAAGGAGTTCAGTCGACTACTGACCCAGCCCGAGCAGGATAGCTGAAATACAAAATACATCGTACCGACTGGTCTAGCGAATGACAGTTTGGGACGTGAACCCAATGACCGAATGGGTAACCCCGACCAGTGAATGTCAATACCTGAACTGGAACACATGCGCTAATCACAACCACGAGCAACGTACGAGACTGGCACTAGAGAAGCCAGTCTGATACCAACGAACCTAGTAATAGAAAACACAATGACAATCTGAATCTGTCAATAGAACCCCAAAACCCTACCCTAGATGCTTACCACCACGGAAGAACACTAGTACGTGATTCTACCGCAACATACTGTCCTGTAACGCAAGGGAGTTCTACCCGACAGCAACAAACAGTCACGATGTGAAGACCCCAGCAGTGAATGACAACTGAAGTGCACGAACCTAGACATGATAGTACAAATGATTACAGGAGCCTCCGAACATATGCGATTCTATAAGCTAACCTGGAACCTGGCGATGCTATGACGCTGCTTGTGCGGGGAGTGTCGTGTGCAACTGACCCTCCCTAACTGAACCATGCTGGATGACTAGTGTAAGCATTACCTGTACCCCTAACCTACCCACCTCGTGCCACCTTGTGTTTTTTTTTTTTTGAGAATCCTATAGATAACCAGTAGTGACTACAGCGCCAAAAGGCCCCGGATTACCTGTGCCTAGGCTACTCCACCACTGTGACCCATATGCCATGTGTGTAAGTGCCTAAGCATTGAAAAGTGCCTGGAGCATGCAAAGGGCACCCTTACCGATGATTGACAGTGGTAACCCTGTACCAAACCCTCAGGATGACGCCCCACAACTGAGCCCCCCGTGTAGTGCCGAGTGAAGTTCTGAAGCAGCAGTGCACCCCCGTGAGATGCGCATAACAGACTCCCTGCAAGGTCCCTAATGTGATTGCTAACCCACGCCCACGTGCTAGGTGACAGACAGCTACAGATACCGGGGCGACGAAACATAGCCAAGCCCCAGCTCACACATATCATGTGTCTGCCCGGAGAACTGCGCCACATGCAGACCTGGGACCTGCAACACCAAGCGGAGAACACCCTGAATATGCACCGCACCCCGGCGCCATCGGCTGCCTCTCGCAGTCAGCTAATACATATCATGCGCCCGCCCGGAGAACGGCGCCACAAGCTGACCCGGGATTTGCGACACTGTGCAGCAGCGAAACCCCACCAGTGCTCAAATAAAAGACCGGGGCTGCCTCCTGTTCCCGGTCCCCGCTTGCTACTTACCGCTCCTCAGAGCCCCGCTCGGCGAGGATACGGGGGACCGGGATCAAGGGCAGCCTACTCACCGGAAATGACGACGCCGCTGACACCCGACTTCCGGTCAGCTGATCGGAACCTAATGCGAAGAACCCGCGGCGTGGGGATGTGCTGACGCCGCGGGTTCTTATAGTTGTAACCCCGCCCCCTCACACAAACACAGGCCAAATACGCCGGCCTTCCCACATATATATATATATATATATATATATATATATATATTTATTTTTTTTCTTTTTCTTTACCATAAGATGCGATCTGCACATTCCTGTTTATATGTTTGGGAACAACGTTTGTGTTCCGTATTGTCTATGGGACATATGCGTTTTACGCTGTCTCTACCTATATAGGTCCGCACTCAAAATCTTTGGCTATAGTTCCCATTAGGTATGAGACATTTATGCGTTTGCAATTTGGATGTGCATGCTAGGTTAATTAAGGTATATACCGTGCCATGTCTTTTTTATATATTTTTTTCTTTTCTTTTGACCTGGTTCACATATCTATTGATATGCTAGCTACTGGTTTTCCGTTTATATATACTACTAGCTGAGTACCCGGCGTTGCCCGGTTTTTCCTTCCTCATCCTTGTTGGGGAGGAAAATCAACAAAGCAGGAAGCTTTTGACTTCAAATCCCATCCCCATATATTGTTGTCATATCCCAACCCCATATCCCGTCCTCATATCTCATCCTCATGCTCGACCTCCTATGCCGACCTCCTATCCAGTCCTCCTATCCCGTCCTCCTATCTCGACATCCTATCTCGACTTCCTATCCTGATCTCCTATCCCATCCTCCTATCCCGTCCTCCTATCCCGACCTCCTATCCCGACCTCCTATCCCGTCCTCCTATCCCATCCTCCTATCTCAACCTCCTATCCCGACCTCCTATCCCAACCTTCTATCTCGACCTCCTATCCCATCCTCCTATCTCAACCTCCTATCCCGTCCTCCTATCCCATCCTCCTATCCCGACCTCCTATCCCGTCCTCCTATCTCAACCCCCTATACCGACCTCCTATCTCCACCTCCTATCCCGACCTCCTATCTCAACCTCCTATCCCATCCTCCTATCCCAACCTTCTATCCCGTCCTCCTATCCCGTCCTCCTATTCCGTCCTCCTATCCCGTCCTCCTATCCCATCCTTCTATCCCATCCTCCTATCTCGACCTCCTATCCCGACCTCCTATCCCAACCTCCTATCTCGAACTCCTATCCCGTCCTCCTATCCCGTCCTCCTATCCCGTCCTCCTATCCCGTCCTCCTATCCCATCCTCCTATCCCGTCCTCCTATCCCGTCCTCCTATCCCGTCCTCCTATCTCAACCTCCTATCCCGACCTCCTATCCCAACCTTCTATCTCGACCTCCTATCCCATCCTCCAATCCCATCCTCCTATCTCAGCCTCCTATCCCGTCCTCCTATCCCGTCCTCCTATCCCGACCTCCTATCCGGTCCTCCTATCTCAACCCCCTATACCGACCTCCTATCTCCACCTCCTATCCCGACCTCCTATCTCAACCTCCTATCCCGTCCTCCTATCACAACCTTCTATCCCGTCCTCCTATCCCGTCCTCCTATTCCGTCCTCCTATCCCGTCCTCCTATTCCGTCCTCCTATCTCGTCCTCCTATCCCATCCTCCTATCCCATCCTCCTATCTCGACCTCCTATCCCGACCTCCTATCCCAACCTCCTATCTCGAACTCCTATCCCGTCCTCCAATCCCATCCTCCTATCTCAACCTCCTATGCCGACCTTCTATCCCGACCTCCTATCCCGACCTCGTATCTCGACCTCCTATCCCGTCCTTCTATCCCGTCCTCCTATCCCGACCTCCTATCCCGTCCTCCTATCCCGTCCTCCTATACCAACCTCCTATCCCGTCCTCCTATCTCAACCGCCTATCCCGTCCTCCTATCTCCACCTCCTATCCCGACCTCCTATCCCGACCTCCTATCTCAACCTCCTATCCCGTCCTCCTATCCTGTCCTCCTATCTCAACCTCCTATCCTGACCTCCTATCTCCCCCTCCTATCTCCACCTCATATCCCGTCCTCATATCCCGACCTCCTAACTCGACCTCCTATCCCGACCATCCCGTCCTCCTATCTTGACCTCCTATCTTGATCTCCTATCTCGACCTCCCATCCCGTCCTCATATCCCGACCCGTAATATGTGTACCAGGTATTGAAATATCTCCAGCCGTACAGAAGTTATATGAGAACATACATTTCCCATTGATTTGCATGGGACTTTAAACAAAAACCCTGACCCTCAAAAATGGGGGTAGTTAAGGGTTAAATTAACTATCCTATATTTTAAGTGGACATATAAGTAACATGTGACCAAGTATTATCGAAATATCTCCAGCCATTTGGAAGTTATGCAGTAACATGTATTTCCCATAGACTTGTATGGGACTTTAAACATAAACCCCACCCCTGGCAAATGGGGGTGAGTAAGGGTTAAATTACCCATGCTATGTTTGTTGTTGACATATAAGTAACATGTGTGCCAATTTCATGTTAATATCTTTAGCCATGGGGAAGTTTATGTGGAATATACATACACACACACACACACGTTGAGTTTTATATATATATATAGATTCAGGTATATTTATTTTGTACACATGTTTACTTACTACTCCTATCCATTTGTTCCACGCCGTGTTTTCTGGCTTTTTGTATGGAGAATGTGTCCCTCTATCCCGGATCCTATGCTCAGTGGCTTCCGGGTAAGCTCATTTGGAGCCTAGACTATATAAAGGGCATTTGCCCATGGAATTGATGCCATGACTAAGAGCCAGATTCGGCTCGAAACGCGTTGGTTACCTGCACATCATCATTTTATTCATTATGGATATCCTTGGTTTTTAAAGAATGAATTAAAAGTTAAGTTTTATTAACTTTTCTACTAATTTGACTTTTGGAGTAGCTGGAGGCCCCCGCTTTTTTGCCCTCTTGTATCCGGGACACAACCCGCTGTTTGCCTGCCTTGCTCTCCTACCTTCACCAGAGCTTCAGTCATTGGACTTCATAGTGGTGAGCTTAATATTATATATATTTTTTCTCTTTAGAACAGCATGTACGGAAGGACTATGGTTACCAAACCACACAATAAATTGTATGGTTATAAAAAAATAATATTCTAAGCAAAAATAAAAAAAAATAAAAGAAGAATGTAGATGATAACGTTAAATGTGGTTTCTGTTGCCCAGATGGAGAGTGAGGTCCTGATAGACAAAAACATCTTCCCAGGACAGCGCTGTACTTGCAGCCGAGGCTTCATGATGCCCTTGAAGGGCTGATCAGGACACTATGATTTGCAATCTCTGTGTGAATACCCTATTAATACGGATTCCACATACTGCAGTATATTCCATTCATGCAAGCGGTGAAACCGATGTCATTACAATATGGTCAATCTCAGATAAGCAATCCAAAGTATTTCCCTTTGCATATATGAATTTATCCAGATGTACAGATCTCAGTTGTAAATCACAGTAAGGCCCCTATGAAGGAAAACTTATCCAGCCCCCCTCCCCCATCCCTTTTTTTTTAACCATAAAGACCCAACAATGCGTCTGGGTCTATAAAAGACTGTAATCCAGACAGACAAGTGTAATCTACCTGTCAAGAAGACCAAACAGAATAGATTGGATAATTTGGTAATCGTCTACCTGGGCAATATTCAATGGTGATGTCAGTTTTGTCTGGAACTGTGGTTATATACAGTATGAGAGGTGATGTCTTTGTGCAAGAACAGTGGTCTCCGAAGTGTGGCCCTCTGTATAGACCACTGTGCTGTAATAAAAACATTGTAATGAATGTGCATATATCGGTGTAACTGCATTCTCTTTGCAGATGCAGAAAAAGTTGTTTACAGTAGGTGGCGCTAGGTGACACTGTCTGATAAGGAAATGCTGGCACAGTTTCCCAGCAAAACTTCTGCCATGACGTGACTTAAATTTATTAAACAGCTGTGGAATGCCAGTAATGGTCAGACTTTAGAAAGTCAGAATGAAAGAGAATAAGTCTCATATTTGCTATATTACCTATATCCCATTATCTTTAAATTATTATTACCCCGATCTGGGCCACCTGGATTCTCTGATGGAATTTAGTAAAGAAATTCCTCACTGAATTTCCGTAGTTTACATTCTTACTTTTACAAGGATTTTGTTAAAGGGGTTATCCACCATAAAGGGATTTTAGTATGTACCTGCCAGACAGTAATGAACATGCTTAGGAAGGATCTGTGCTTGTCTTGGGGCTAAATGGCTGTGTTGTGAGTCCACCATAACATTGCTGCTCTCTTATGGGAAATGGATGTTTCCTGTTTGAGTTCCCTCCTTTCAACTAAAAGTCCCGGGATCCTTTCT
This sequence comes from Hyla sarda, assembly GCF_029499605.1. Lineage (NCBI taxonomy): Eukaryota > Metazoa > Chordata > Amphibia > Anura > Hylidae > Hyla > Hyla sarda. Next base: position 87,198,243 of record NC_079194.1, on the reverse strand, counting down.
TTTTCAGTGTGAGGTCACTTTTCTCCCTCCCATACATAAGCCACTCTGCCCATTGAAGCACACCTGAGGTGCCTTTCATGCTGTGCTGTGTTTTAAACTACAATTCCCTGCAGCCGTGTGGAGAATGATCTCCTTAAGCGAGATCCCAGCGGTCACTCCTCCCATTTCAGCACCTAGCTAATAATGTAATGTCTCGGGCAACACTGCAACCTGGGAAAAGCTAAGACAACACTTATTATATATGTTGATAAAAATAAACATCGGGGAAAAGATCACATGAGAATGCAAGGTCAGCCATCAAACACAGGTACAGACACTATATTATTAACTACACTAACTTTACAGCCCCTGTAACACAGTGAAATAAAAAAAAAGAAACTGGATTAGGCTGGGTCCACACTACGTTTTGTCCCATACGGGAGCGCATACGGCAGGGGGGAGCTAAAAGCTCGCGCTCCCGTATGTGACCGTATGCGCTCCCGTATGTCATTCATTTCAATGAGCCGACCGGAGTGAAACGTTCGGTCCGGTCAGCTCATTTTTGCGCCGTATGCGCTTTTACAACCGGACCTAAAACCGTGGTTGACCACAGTTTTAGGTCCGGTTGTAAAAGCGCATACGGCGCAAAAATGAGCCGACCGGACCGAACGTTTCACTCCGGTCGGCTCATTGAAATGAATGGCATACGGGAGCGCATACGGTCACATACGGGAGCGCGAGGTTTTAGCTCCCCCCTGCCGTATGCGCTCCCGTATGGGACAAAACGTAGTGTGGACCCAGCCTTACTCATTTAAAGGTGTACTCAAGTGAAAAACTTTTTTTTAAATCAACTGGTGCCAGAAAGTTAAACAGATTTATAAATTACTTCTATTTAAAAATCTTAACCCTTCCAGTACTTAGCTGCTGTATGCTCCACAGGAAGTTCTTTTCTTTTTAAATGTATTTTCTGCCTGACAACAGTGCTCTCTGCTGACACCTCTGTCTGTCTCAGAGACTATCAAGAGCAGGAAAGGTTTGCTATAGGGATTTGCTCCTGCTCTTGAAAGTTCCTGAGACAGACAGAGGTGTCAGCAGAGAGCACTGGGGTCAGACAACTTCCTGTGGAGCATACAGCAGCTGATAATACTGGAAGGGTTAAGATTTTTAAATAGAAGTCATTTACAAATCTGTTTAACTTTCTGGCACCAGTTGATTTAAAAAAAAAAATATTTCACCTGAGTACCCCTTTAAGGGAGCCAATTACTAATGCTACATATTCAACACAATAGCACAATATACTAGCAAAACCTCTGAAAGGCCATGACCCCCATCACTACCACTGGGGGGGATGGGGTCACAGCAGACATAAATAGCATCAACATTAGCAAAATTCTACTTTTCTTTTCAAAGATTATCATCTCATGTCACTTATCTCAAGACATATAGGGCTAAGAGGAAGGATGGACACATCTGTATGATATATATGAAATGAAACTATTATTTGATTCCAAAACACATGTTCCCATTAATCACATGTGGCAAATCAAAGGAGGGATCCAGGGATAAAGGGAAATGGGTGGCTATGAATTTTAATGCCACCCCTGTGTCAAATGCTCCATTTAGAAAATGGTAGTGAAAACGTTTACACAATTGATATAAAATTCAAAATAAATAAATAAATAAAATATGTTTTATATGTATACAATCAAAAGCAAAAATAAACAGCTAGAAATAGATTGTAGTATTGTATAGATGCTATAACCAAGATCCTTCCTCAAGTATTATAACAATTTGACACCCATGGGATTAATATCACATCAAACTTTTAAACAATTTGCAGAATGTGGTATAGCCCAAATTCTCTTTAATCTAGCCATGAAACATGGACAGATCGGATAATAAAAATCAAATGGATACCCCATGAACTATTCCCTCAAATTACAGAAAGACGACATGCGGGATTCATTAAGCTGCTCGGCGCTCACGTCTAATTGAATTAAGCGACGTGCATATGTCAGATGGATGAAAGATGGAGAAGGGTAAACTAATGATCTCATCTCGCCCTTGGTGAACATTGGAATAAATCAAGAAAAAAAAAATGTTGGTAAAATACAATGAAAAATCGGCTTCCAAAATGTAATCAACCCAAACAGACATCTTATTCTTTTTGTGCTTTATAAGGAAACATAATGAAATGGACATATGTCTTTTTTCGACCGTACTAACTATGAAATACCCCAGCTGCAAAAACATCCCGAAACAACAAAAACTACAATTTGTTTATGTATACAAGCTTTCAGTCAATGAGTGATATCTAACTGCATGTGGACAGGGACCTTTTATTCAGCACTGTTTGTATGGGGGTGGATTCATTTCATGATGTATAATACGTTGCTGTTAAAAAGTTATATAATGGCCGACCAGCAGCCAGTTCACTTAGTCTATTGGGCCCTAACTAGTGACTATGTTAAGTCTATTTTCCTATATATTTTGACAGGTTTGCAATGTGTTTACCAACAATGTGCTGGTACAACATTATGTAAATTCAGCCTTTGTGGTATACCCATTACCATAAAAATACATACAGTATAGCCCATGAAACTGTTATAGGATTTTTGAGAAAAAAAAAAGGCAGAGGCAAGGGCAACAAAGTTTTCTTATAGGCAATAAAGTCTTACTAAAATGTCCCTCAAACATTGAAGTTGCGGTCACTGTAACCAATGCACTGAATATTACTATTATCATAGAGCCCAAATGTCACAGACAATGGTATGGGTAACACAGTTTATTATTATTATTATTATTATTATTATCATCATTATTATTATCAATAATAATAACAACAATAATAATTATAATAATAATAGCAATAATAATTGTTATTATTAATACATTTATAAAGTGGCAACAAATTCTGCAGCACTTTACAATTTTGAGGGTACAAATATAGACAATTATCAGATATTAAATATTAATTATTCAAACAAGAGGAGTGGGGCCCTGCTCGTGAGAGTAATAGACACTGTTTATTTTTTGTATATGCCCAGTAGCCTAGATATAGCTATAGCGCAACTCATGGCAATACATTTTATTCTTCATAGAAAGAAAAGCTTAATGATTTTACAAAACACTCTCTATTTCTCACTATTTTTTAAAGTTTTCTGCTAACATTCCTTTAATAGGAATGTTTATTGTTTATTCCAATATGATGGACACAAAGGTGTTCAGCTTACAGAACAGTTATCAGAGTCTTGTAACAAGCTGAGTGAAACAAGGTCTACCTGGCATCAGTAATAGTGTTGCTCGCGAATATTCGCGATTCGAATATTATTCGCGAATATCGCATATTCGCGAATTCGCGAATTTCGCGAATATAGCGCTATATATTCGTAATTACGAATATTCGTTTTTGTTTTTTTTTTTTTCTTCTTCACAGTACACATCACAGTGATCACCCCTCTCTGCTTCCAGCTTGTGTGGTGTAAAGAAGGCTGTAATACTACTGTGTGAGACTGTCGTGCGAAAATTCGCATATGCGAAAATTAGCATATGCTAAATTTCGCATATGCGAATTTTCGTTTATGCGAATTTTTGCGGGTGCTACTTTTTTATATGCTGATATTCACATATGATAATTTTCGCATACGCGAATATTCGCATATGCGAAAATGAAATGAGAATATAACGAATATTCGCGAATATATGACGAATATTCGCCCATATATTCGCGAATATTCGCGAATTCGAATATGGCCTATGCCGCTCAACACTAATCAGTAATACATGTGCTAGGTTGCTTTATATTTTCCAAAGGGCTCCCCTCCTGGTTTTCACTCTTTGACCCTTGTACAGGGATCTGGACTTTACTGCAGTGGACTCCCGTCCCGTCTAGGTCAGTACCCTCACCACAGCTCCTGATACTGAAGGAGCAGGAAGAAAACATACTTAATCAAGCTAAAATCAAAGGGCAGAAGATCAGGGCAGGCTCAGTAAGGTCAGCCTGTGGGGCAAAACTGGCAGCAAACAAAAAGAAAAGTCACGAACAAGCCAGGCCTAAACTAGGAAACACAATCTGAAGTGAACCTTGTAGCTCAGGCAAAGAATGTATCCAGAGTGGTGTAGTATAGTGTCATAACATTGCTGGAGAAAGGACAACAGCAGCATGTACTGACCCTTTAAATATGCAATAGTCAGCATACTTATGGGAGGGAATTTATTAACTGGCATGCACCTGCCTTGAATTGTACCAAAATTATGATCTACTTTGGGTTACTTTTATGTTGCCTGTGCTGGCTTCATCAATTTTCTTGTTGTGCGCTTCCAGGGATGTGTGGTGAGCAGATGCACTGGTTGGTGCCCTGAATGTATCACTAGTGCAGAAATTATATTTTGCAAATTAACTCCAGTGACCAGCTGGTATATCATAGTGTGTCAGTGAGGTTTTCACCCTTTTTTGCACTTTTCAGGGGCTTCCTGAAATTTGCGCAAATGTATGTGATGTGCACAACATTTTACGCAATTACATTTTACGCAGCAACTGGGAAAACCCCATACTTGTGCGTCAGGTTTCGCATTGCGCCAAAAATCTATGATAATGAAAAATTTCCCCCGAGAAGAAAATGTGTGGAAGTGACAGGGAGGACGCTGCAGAAAAGAACCAGTGAGAGCTGTAATTGTGCGAGTACTTGTGTGACACAGGGCACCTACAGTATGTGATTACCACATGACCAGGATAGATTTTTACCCCCTGTAAATAAAGCTCAGATCTTGAAAAATGTGAGGGATTGATACAGACAGTATAGGGTAAAGATTTATAACATTCTAAAAAAGAACAATCTTTATTTGTTGAAACTGAAATTCTCCTTTAGGTAATACACCCACCTATCCTTGTTTTATTTAGGAGTTAAAGGAAAGCTGGATTACTTACTGTATGGCTAATAAGAGTACTTAACTGTCAAATCCAGGGTAGGAACAAGAGCAGAACTGAATCGAGCCCCAACCAATTTCCCTACCTACGTGGACAATACACCCTAAATGATGGCAATCAAATAGGAGACGGTCCCTCTTCTGAAATAAGTGCATCAAGGAAGTCAGACAGGTCATGTCAGCATTACATAGGCAAAAAGGTACAAAATCAGCGGATAAGTGGTTAACCAGGACAAGCGAGAAAGTCAAAACATAGATGGAAGTGCAGTACAAAATCAGAATTAGAAACAGAGTCAGGACCCATGTCAGACCATGAGGGTAGTGCAGTACAAAGTCAGCAAGCAAAGGCAGGTTCAGATCATAAGTAAGGGTCAAGTCAGGTCACAAGCAAGGGTCAAGTCAGGTCACAGAAGCTCAGGATATTGAAACTAGTGAAGGGAATACTCCACAGTCACAGGCACAGGCTGAAGGTTAGGCTGACACAGAGCAGTTTAAATATCTCACCACTGGGAGGTGTAAGCGCCAGAACTACAGCTGATTGACCCGAGCCGTACAACTCCTCACTGGCTAGGCCGACTGGGTTACACAGTAACAAATGGCTCTACACAAAATCTCACCCAATATTATCATAATCATTTTATTTCTATAATATTGCATATGACATTGCAGCAATCTGATTAGTCAATCCATATCCCACAGTATTGACAGTATTTTTCAATGTTAAAATCTTTATCAATCTAAAGAACTTTTATCCATTTGTGATTTAATGTCTGCCAGTAAATGAACTTCACCTTTAAGATAATCTATTTTAGGAAATGTCTTTTTTACTTATTTATTTTCTGGTTTGTTCCAAGTCTTTGTTATTTATACAATGGCAGATAAGTTATGTTCTGCGTCTCCCTAACATACAAACTATACATCCACGTGTATAAAAAAAATCTACAGAAATAATGGAACACGCTTTTTGTATTGCAGCAATATTTTTCCCTGTTTAAATTCTAACGTGTCCTTTGCAAGAAAAAAAAATCAATTTAATAAGAGGCAGACAATGGTGCAGCTGGGACATTCAATTTACAGGACTAATGTTTCACTGGTGCCGAATCAGCATGTTCCTGATATATGGACACGCAGCTACACTTGTATAAAAGCTTTGTATCCCATAATAAAGAAACATGGGCAGGGAGAAAAAGAAATACAGTCACTGCCAATGCCTCGGTGAAATTGCACTATCTATTTTTACTTTGGCATTTTGTCGCTGAGGCTGTTTTATTTCAGCCTTAAAGGTAAAATGTAGGGATGAGCGAATCAAACCTGACAAATCCGAATTTGTTACGAATTTCAGGAAAAATTTCATTTGTAACTAGAGAGAAAGAAAGAGCACTTTTGGGTGTAATACACAGCCACTATACTGCTGCAGCGGGGTGTGCAGCAACTCTAAAGCTTAGAGCACTAAAAGCCATTGTCACCTGATATTAGTGCATAATAATACTGTACTGGGCTCTACTACACAGTGATTCTGTACTGCTGCAGTGGGTGTACAGCGACTCTAAAGCTTATAGGGGCCAGTTAGGCTGAGCACTAAAAGCCATTGTCACGTGCTATTAGTGCATAATAATACTGTACTGGGCTCTACTACACAACGATTCTGTACTGCTGCAGTTGGGTGTACAACAACTCTAAAGCTAACAGAGGCCAGTTAGGTTGAGCACTAAAAGCCATTGTCACCTGCTATTAGTGCATAATAATACTGTACTGGACTCTACTACACAGCGATTCTGTAATGCTGCAGTGGGGTGTACAGCTACTCTAAAGCTTATAGGGGCCAGTAAGGCTGAGCACTAAAAGCTATTGTCGCCTGCTATTAGTACCTAATAAAACTGTACTGGGCTCTACTACACAGCGATTCTGTAGTTCTGCAGTTGGGTGTACAACAACTCTAAAGCTAACACGGGCCAGTTAGGGTGAGCACAAAAAGCTATAGTCAACTGATTAGAGTACCTAATACAGGTTGTGGAGCGTATTGTCCTCTCATAAGTGTAACCTGTGCGTACATAGGTGGTGTACGTTTTTTTTTTCCTGTCAAACTAATTTGGGCCTAGTTACTGTGAAAGGCCAGCCAAAGCTACACACTTGTTTTGGTAGCCTTATACAGTTTGTAATGGAGGGCATAGTCCTCCTCTCATAAGTTTAAACTTTACGTACACCTACGTGGTCTCCTTTATATATTTTCCTGTTAAACTAATTTGGGCCTAGTTACTGTGAAAGGACAGCCAAAGCTACCCACTTGTTTCTGTAGTCTAATACAGTTTTAAGCATAGTGGAGCGCATAGTCCTCTTCTCATCAGTGTAAACTCTACGTACACCTACGTAGTGTCCTTTATATATTTTTCTGTTAAACTTATTTGGGCCTAGTTACTGTAAAAGGCCAGCCAAAGCTACCAAAGCTACACATTTGTTTTTACAGCCTTATACAGTTTTAAGGGTAGGTAATGTCCTCCTCTCATAAGTGTAAAAAATATGCACTCAGCTGGTGTATAAGAATGTAAGGCAGAGAAGTGCCAGGACATGCACAAAGGAGTGGCAGAGGCCTAAATTCATCAGGAAGAGGTCACAGCAGACTAGAAGCGAGTGGCAGCAGGAGTCGCAGCGAGAGCCACTATGTGGTCTACTCATGCTGCCGCCTCCTTCCGGCTGTGTCATTCAGCCACTATATGGTCCCCTCATGCTTCTGTCACCTCCAGGCTGTGTCATACAGCTACTATATGGTCTCCTCAGGCTGCAGCCACCTCCATGCTGTGTCGTTCAGCCACTATGTGTCTTCTCATGCTTCCAACACCTGCACGCTGTGTCATTCAGCAACTATATGGTCTCCTCATGCTGCCAACACCTCCACGCTGTGTCATTCAGCCACTATATGGCCTCCTTAAAAATTAGCAAAATTGCATTTTTATTTTCAATTTCCCAACACATATAGTATTTTTTTTTGGTTGTGCCATACATTTTATGGTCAAATGAGTGATATCATTACAAAGGACAACTAGTTGCGCAAAAAACGTGGATAAAATTATAATAGAGTTATGATTTTTAGAAGGCGAGGAGGAAAAAAAGAAAACCTAAAAATACAATTAGCCGAGTCCTTTGGCCAAAATGGACTGAGTCTTTAAAGGGGTACTCTGCCCCTAGACATCTTATCTGCTATCCAAAGGATAGGGGATAAGATGTCAGATCGCTGGGGTCCCGCTGCTGGGGACCCCTGGGATCGCCTCTGCGGTGCCTTGCTATCATTACCGCTCAGGGCGAGCGATACAGGGGACGGAGCAGCGTAATGACGAGCGATACAGGGGACGGAGCAACGTGATGTCATGGCTCCGCTCCTCGTGACATCATGGCCCACCCCCTTAATGCAAGTCTATGGCAGGGGGCGTGACGACCACCACGTATTGAGGGGGCGGGCCGTGACGTCACGAGGGGCGGAGCCGTGACGTAACGATGCTCTGGCCCCTGTATTGCCCGTCATTACGTGCAGAGCGAACTTGCCATGAAGGACATTTCCAAAATAATCTGCATGTCATACTGAATAACAGTTAGGAATGAGCGAATTGAATCTGCCAAATCCGAATTTGTTATGAATTTCAGGAAAAATTTGTTTTGCAACGAATGTGAATATCGCCACGGTTCAATCGCACAAATCGCTTCATTAAACTCCATTTAGTGCGGTCCAGGCTCCAGGGCATCTAAGATGGCAGCTCCACATGTCAGAACATGGGGCAAGGAATGCTGGGAAGACGGGAACAAGGGTAGGCGGGATGACCCTAAATCACATTCAGCATTCAGCCTATCAGCAGCCAGCCACCCCTGTGGCCATCTTGTGGCCACTCACTTCAGCATTCTATTGCAGAGAGAGAGGGACAGAGAGCAGTGTGTGTTGCACAGAAAAGCATTTTTACAGCAGGGATTCACCTCATGCCCAAATCCAGCCTAGAAGCACTGATAGGGAAGGGAGAGAGATTGAGAGAGAGAAAGTGCAATTGTCGGTGTATTACAGCAGCCATTCACCTCAAGCCCAAATACAGCCTAGAAACACTGATAGCATAGGGAGAGAGATTGAGAGAGAAAGTGTAATTGTGGTTGTATTACATCAGCGATTCACCTCAAGCCCAAATCCAGCCTAGAAGCACTGATTGGGAAGAGAGAGAGAGAAAGTGCAATTTTGGGTGTAGTACACAGCAATTATATGCTGCAGCACTGGTGTGTACAACAACTGAAAACCTAATAGTAACCAGCCAGTTAGGGTGAGCAGAGCACTAAAAACCATAATCACCTGCTATTAGTGCTTAATACTGGTTGAGTAGCGGAAGCGTATTATCCTCTATTAAGTGTAACCTTTGCGTACATCGGTGGTGTACCATTTTGTTCCTGTTAAAGTCTTAAGGCCTAGTTACTGTGAAAGGCCAGCCAAAATTATACACCTGCTGCTGTTCTAGACAAATATTGTTTTAAGCATACAGTGGAGCACATTGTACTCCCCTCATAAGTGCATACCATGTACGTACATCTAAGTGGAGTACCATTTTGTTCCTGTTATAGTACTAAGGGCCTAGTTACTGTGAAAGGCCAGCCAAAAGTACACACCTGCTGGTGTTCTAGACAAATACTGTTTTAAGTGTAGTGGAGCTCATTGTACTCCCCTCATAGGCTGAGAGGCAGGGGCTGGAACAGGTGGTAGCTCTCCTTGTGGCGGACCGCCAGCTCGATGCTCACCAGAATGGGTCCTCAAAAAAGGATTTTAAAAAAGTAAAATGAATTCAAATTAAATAAAATAAAATTACATAAAAATATCTCTTTAATCTCTTCAATTGTGACGCCATATGGTCTCCCGACCCTGCTGCCACATCTGGACACTCTGCGTCAGTGATTCTAATAGCGATGCCTCTAATCTGCATGTCATACTGAATAACAGTATTATTTCACTAACACAGCACACTCCCTATACGTGTTGGAACAAGGCAAAGTGTTCTACTACCCTATGGAGGCTCTCTGTAGGCCAGAAATAGCCATTTTTAATAGAGATTTGCCACAAATAAAACCTAATTTTTTCGGAAAATTCGGCAAATCAGCCGAATTGAATTTTGCAACAATTAGCTCATCCCTAGTAAAATGAATGATGTGTGTTAAATTCAATTATTTAGTGTTCCCAGCATTCAAGACATAGGTAAAAGCAACACACATGGACCTTCTATAGCTGAAAGTTCATACAACTGTGCGGCTGTCCCATAAACACTGTAGTATGTGTTATGAGGGGCCTTAACTACTTGGGGACGAAGGGTGTATGCATACGCCCTCGCGTCCCGTCACTTAAGGACGGAGGGCGTATCCATACGCCCTCGGCATTTCCAATCACTACCGCTCGCAGGGCAGTGATCGGACCGGGATGACTGCCTAGGGGGGTCCGTAGACCCCCACCATATCAGCGATCGCAGCAAATCGCAGGTCAATTCAGACCTGCGATTTGCCTCGATCTGGGCAAATCGGGTCACTGGTGACCCGATCTCCCAGAAAATAAGACTGATCGGAGCTGTCAGAGACAGCTCCGACCAGCCTAAAGGATTGGATCGAGGTGGCAGTGTTGCCACCCCCTCCTATCCCCTGCCATTGGTCGGTCAGGCTGACCACCAATGGCAGGAGGGGGGCGGGGGGTTATAGTTCATTTCCCCCGCTCTGGCCACCAATCGGAAGTCGGAACACGGGCAGAAAGGGGGGAGCATGGCCCGGCTTACCCGGACCTTCGGAGGCGGCATCGGCGGCATCCATGGAGCAGAGGTGCAAGCAGGAGGAGCGGCGGCCGGAAAGTGCGGCTGAGAAGGCTGCAGTGAAGATTGCGATAAGTGATCTTCACTGTGGCCTTCTAAAAGCTGCCAAAACTACAACTCCCAGCATGCCTACACAGCCAAAGGCTGTCTGGGCATGCTGGGAATTGTAGTTTTGCAACATCTGGAGCATCACAGTTTGGAGACCACTGTGTAGTGGTCTTTAAACTGTGGTCCTCCAGATGTTGCAAAACTACAACTTTCAGCATGCACTGACTGTCTGGGCATGCTGGCAGTTGTAGTTTTGCAACATCTGAAGTGGCACAGTTTGGAGACCACTATATGGTGGTCTCCAAACTGTAGCCCTCCAGATGTTGCAAAACTGCAACTCCCAGCATGCCCAGACAGTCAAGGATGCTGGGCGTGTAGTTCTGCAATATCTGGCCCTTCAGATTTTGCAGAACTACAACTCCCAGCATGCCTGGACAGTCTGGGCATGCTTGGAGTTGTAGTTTTGCAACATCTGGAGGGCTACAATTTGGAGGCCACTACTTAGCGGTCTCCAAACTGTTCTTCCCCAGTTGTTGCATAACTACAACTCCTAGCATGCCCAGACTGTCCAGGCATGCTGGGAGTTGTAGTTCTGCAACCTCTGAAGGGCCAGATATTGCAGAACTACACGCCCAGCATCCCTGACTGTCTGGCCATGCTGGAAATTGTAGTTTTGCAACAGCTATAGGCACACTGGTTGGGAAACACTGAGCTAGAGTCTGTTTCCTAACTCGTTGATTCCAACCCGTGTACCTCCAGCTGTTGCAAAACTACAACTCCCAGAGTGCACTGACAGACTGTACATGCTGGGAGTTGTAGTCTTGCAACAGCTGGAGGCACATGGGTTGGAATCACTGAGCTAGAGTCTGTTTTCTAACTCAGTGGTTCCCCACCAGTGTGCCTACAGCTGTTGTAAAACTACAACTCCCAGCATGTACGGTCTGTCATTGCATTCTGGGAGTTGTCATTTTGCCACAGCTGAAGGTTTGGGCCCCCCCCCCCATGTGAATGTACAGGGTACATTCACACGGGCGGGTTTACAGTGGGCTTCCTTCAAGGAAATTTACTGTGAACCCCTGCCTGTCTGATTGTACCCTAAAAACCTTACACAAACAAAAATAAAAAGTAAAACACTACACATACACCCCCTTACACGTCACCCCCCCCCCCCCCAATAAAAATGAAAAACGTCTCATACGGCAGTGTTTCCTAAACGGTGCCTCCAGCTGTTGCAAAACCACAACTCCCAGTGTTGCCGGACAGCCATAGACTGTCCTGACAGGCTGGGAGTCTTGCAACAGCTGGAGGCACCCTGTTTGGGAAACACTGCTGTAGGGTTTTGGTGGAGCCAAGCCCCGTCCTTGTAACCGGGTCTACCACTATTGCAAATTCCTTATTCAGGCCTCAAATGCACATGCCGCTCTCTCACTTCAGAGCCCTGTCGTATTTCAAGGCAACAGTTTTGGGCCACATATGGGGTATCTCCGTACTCGGGAGAAATTGCGTTACAAATTTGGGGGGATTTTTCTCCCATTACCCTTTGTAGAAATGGTAAATTTGGGGGGGAAAACTGCACTTTAGTGAAACATTTTTTTTTTCATTTACACATCCGAATTTAATGAAAAGTCGTCAAACACCTGTGGGGTGTAAAGGCTCAGCGGACCCCTTGTTACGTGCCTTGAGGGGTGTAGTTTCCAAAATAGTATTCCATGTGTTTTTTTTTTTTTTTTTTTTTGCTGTTCTGGCACCATAGGGGTTTCCTAAATGTGACATGCCCCCAAAAACCATTTCAGCAAAATTCATTCTCCAAAATCCCATTGTCGCTCCTTCCCTTCTGAGCCCTCTACTGCGCCCGCCGAACACTTGACATACACATATGAGGCATTCCCATACTCGAGAGAAATTGGGCTACAAATTTTGGGGGGCTTTTTCTCCTATTACCCCTTGTAAAATTTCATAAACTGGGTCTACAAGAACATGCGAGTGTAAAAAATGAAGATTTTGAATTTTCTCCTTCACGTTGCTGCTATTCCTGTGAAACACCTAAAGGGTTAACAAACTTACTGAATGTCATTTTGAATACTGTGAGGGGTGAAGTTTTTATAATGGGGTAATTTATGGGGTATTTCTAATATGAAGGCCCTTCAAATCCACTTCAAAACAGAACTGGCCCCTGAAAAAGTGCGATTTTGAAAATGTTGTGAAAAATTGGAAAATTGCTTCTGCACTTTTAAGCCCTCTGATGTTTTCCAAAAGTAAAAACATGTCAACTTTATGATGCAAACATAAAGTAGACATATTGTATTTGTAAATAAATATATAATTTATTTGGAATGTCTGTTTTCCTTACAAGCAGAGAGCTTCAAAGTTAGAAAAATGCAAAATGTAAAATTTTTTCATAAAATTTTGGAATTTTTCACCAAAAAATGATGCAAGTATCGACAAAAATTTACCGCTAACATAAAGTAGAATATGTCGCGAAAAAACTGTCTCTGAATCAGAATGAAAAGTAAAAGCATCCCAGAGTTATTAATGCTTAAAGTGACAGTGGTCAGAATTGCAAAAAATGCTTCCGTCCTAAGGGTTATAATGGGCTCCGTCCCCAAGGAGTTAAAAAACAACACTTTCAAGGCTGCATCATCCGAAAATTACATATTACTTACCAGGTTTTCCTTACATATATTTTTTATTTGTGTCTTTTCATATGTTTTTTTTAATAAAAAGTACTGAACTATTGCGGCTTTCACACTGACCACAAGAGCACACGCAATAGGCTAACATTGACTGCAGCGGGGTTTCAAGCTTTGCTGTGTAGACTGGGACAGGGTCAGCAGAGAGAATGTATTGGCAGCTCTATTGTACCGCAGGAGGCAGTGGAAAAGACATGACAGGTGTTACGCCGAGCGCTCCGGGTCCCCGCTCCTCCCCGGAGCGCTCGCTTCTCTCTCGCTACCGCAGCGCTCCGGGCAGCTCCACTGACCCGGTGCGCTGCGATACCGTCTCCAGCCGGGATGCGATTCGCGATGCGGGTAGCGCCCGCTCGCGATGCGCATCCCGGCTCCCGTACCTGACTCGCTCTCCGTCTGTCCTGTCCCGGCGCGCGCGGCCCCGCTCCCTAGGGCGCGCGCGCGCCGGGTCTCTGCGATTTAAAGGGCCACTGCGCCGCTGATTGGCGCAGTGGTTCCAATTAGTGTGTTCACCTGTGCACTCCCTATTTATACCTCACTTCCCCTTCACTCCCTCGCCGGATCTTGTTGCCATTGTGCCAGTGAAAGCGTTTCCTTGTGTGTTCCTAGCCTGTGTTCCAGACCTCCTGCCGTTGCCCCCGACTACGATCCTTGCTGCCTGCCCCGACCTTCTGCTACGTCCAACCTTGCTTCTGTCTACTCCCTTGTACCGCGCCTATCTTCAGCAGTCAGAGAGGTTGAGCCGTTGCTAGTGGATACGACCTGGTCACTACCGCCGCAGCAAGACCATCCCGCTTTGCGGCGGGCTCTGGTGAAAACCAGTAGTGACTTAGAACCGATCCACTAGCACGGTCCACGCCAATCCCTCTCTGGCACAGAGGATCCACTACCTGCCAGCCGGCATCGTGACAGTAGATCCGGCCATGGATCCCGCTGAAGTTCCTCTGCCAGTTGTCGCCGACCTCACCACGGTGGTCGCCCAGCAGTCACAACAGATAGCGCAACAAGGCCAACAGCTGTCTCAACTGACCGTGATGCTACAGCAGCTACTACCACAGCTTCAGCAATCATCTCCTCCGCCAGCTCCTGCACCTCCTCCGCAGCGAGTGGCCGCTTCTGGTCTACGACTATCCTTGCCGGATAAATTTGATGGGGACTCTAAATTCTGCCGTGGCTTTCTTTCCCAATGTTCCCTGCACTTGGAGATGATGTCGGACCAGTTTCCTACTGAAAGGTCTAAGGTGGCTTTCGTAGTCAGCCTTCTGTCTGGAAAAGCTCTGTCATGGGCCACACCGCTCTGGGACCGCAATGACCCCGTCACTGCCTCTATACACTCCTTCTTCTCGGAAATTCGAAGTGTCTTTGAGGAACCTGCCCGAGCCTCTTCTGCTGAGACTGCCCTGTTGAACCTGGTCCAGGGTAATTCTTCCGTTGGCGAGTACGCCGTACAATTCCGTACTCTTGCTTCAGAATTATCCTGGAATAATGAGGCCCTCTGCGCGACCTTTAAAAAAGGCCTATCCAGCAACATTAAAGATGTTCTGGCCGCACGAGAAATCCCTGCTAACCTACATGAACTCATCCATCTTGCCACTCGCATTGACATACGTTTTTCCGAAAGGCGTCAGGAGCTCCGCCAGGATATGGACTTTGTTCGCACAAGGCGTTTTTTCTCCCCGGCTCCTCTCTCCTCTGGTCCCCTGCAATCCGTTCCTGTGCCTCCCGCCGTGGAGGCTATGCAGGTCGACCGGTCTCGCCTGACACCTCAAGAGAGGACACGACGCCGCATGGAGAATCTCTGCCTGTACTGTGCCAGTACCGAACACTTCCTGAAGGATTGTCCTATCCGTCCTCCCCGCCTGGAAAGACGTACGCTGA
Source organism: Hyla sarda (assembly GCF_029499605.1). Taxonomy (NCBI): domain Eukaryota; kingdom Metazoa; phylum Chordata; class Amphibia; order Anura; family Hylidae; genus Hyla; species Hyla sarda. Next base: position 87,182,915 of record NC_079194.1, on the reverse strand, counting down.
CTCCGCACAAAGGTGAGACAGTCCTTGATGTCTACTCTGCTTCTCCACGTCTTACTGTGCCTGTGCGGATATCTGCCTCTGCCTTCTCCTTCTCTACTATGGCCTTCTTGGATTCCGGATCTGCAGGAAATTTTATTTTGGCCTCTCTCGTCAACAGGTTCAACATCCCAGTGACCAGTCTCACCAGACCCCTCTACATCAATTGTGTAAACAATGAAAGATTGGACTGTACCATACGTTTCCGCACGGAGCCCCTTCTAATGTGCATCGGACCTCATCACGAGAAGATTGAATTTTTGGTCCTCCCCAATTGCACTTCCGAAATCCTCCTTGGACTACCCTGGCTTCAACTCCATTCCCCAACCCTGGATTGGTCCACTGGGGAGATCAAGAGTTGGGGGCCCTCTTGTTTCAAGGACTGCCTAAAACCGGTTCCCAGTACCCCTTGCCGTGACTCTGTGGTCCCCCCTGTAACAGGTCTCCCTAAGGCCTATATGGACTTTGCGGATGTTTTTTGCAAAAACAAGCTGAGACTCTACCTCCTCACAGGCCTTATGATTGTCCTATTGACCTCCTCCCGGGCACTACTCCACCCCGGGGCAGAATCTATCCTCTGTCCGCCCCAGAGACTCTTGCTATGTCGGAGTACATCCAGGAAAATTTAAAAAAAGGCTTTATCCGTAAATCCTCTTCTCCTGCCGGAGCCGGATTTTTCTTTGTGTCCAAAAAAGATGGCTCTCTACGTCCTTGCATTGACTACCGCGGTCTTAATAAAATCACGGTAAAGAACCGCTACCCCCTACCCCTCATCTCTGAACTCTTTGATCGCCTCCAAGGTGCCCACATCTTTACCAAACTGGACTTAAGAGGTGCTTATAATCTCATCCGCATCAGAGAGGGGGATGAATGGAAAACGGCATTTAACACTAGAGATGGACACTTTGAGTATCTGGTCATGCCCTTTGGCCTGTGCAACGCCCCTGCCGTCTTCCAAGACTTTGTTAATGAAATTTTTCGTGATCTCTTATACTCCTGTGTTGTTGTATATCTGGACGATATCCTGATTTTTTCTGCCAATCTAGAAGAACACCGCCAGCATGTCCGTATGGTTCTTCAGAGACTTCGTGACAATCAACTTTATGCCAAGATAGAGAAATGTCTGTTTGAATGCCAATCTCTTCCTTTCCTAGGATACTTGGTCTCTGGCCAGGGACTACAAATGGATCCAGACAAACTCTCTGCCGTCTTAGATTGGCCACGCCCCTCCGGACTCCGTGCTATCCAACGTTTTTTGGGGTTCGCCAATTATTACAGGCAATTTATTCCACATTTTTCTACCGTTGTGGCCCCTATCGTGGCTTTAACCAAAAAAAATGCCAATCCCAAGTCTTGGCCTCCTCAAGCGGAAGACGCCTTTAAACGGCTCAAGTCTGCCTTTTCTTCGGCTCCCGTGCTCTCCAGACCTGACCCATCTAAACCCTTCCTATTGGAGGTTGATGCCTCCTCTGTAGGAGCTGGAGCGGTCCTTCTACAAAAAAATTCTTCTGGGCATGCTGTTACTTGTGGTTTTTTTTCTAGGACCTTCTCTCCGGCGGAGAGGAACTACTCCATCGGGGATCGAGAGCTTCTAGCCATTAAATTAGCACTTGAGGAATGGAGGCATCTGCTGGAGGGATCAAGATTTCCAGTTATTATTTACACCGATCACAAGAACCTCTCCTATCTCCAGTCTGCCCAACGGCTGAATCCTCGCCAGGCCAGGTGGTCTCTGTTCTTTGCCCGATTTAATTTTGAAATTCACTTTCGGCCTGCCGATAAGAACATTAGGGCCGATGCTCTCTCTCTTTCCTCGGATGCCTCGGAAGTTGAACTCTCTCCGCAACACATCATTCCTCCTGACTGCCTGATTTCCACTTCTCCAGCCTCCATCAGGCAAACTCCTCCAGGAAAGACCTTCGTCTCTCCACGCCAACGCCTCGGAATCCTCAAATGGGGTCACTCCTCCCATCTCGCAGGTCATGCAGGCATCAAGAAATCTGTGCAACTCATCTCTCGCTTCTATTGGCGGCCGACTCTGGAGACGGATGTCGTGGACTTTGTGCGAGCCTGCACTGTCTGTGCCCGGGATAAGACTCCTCGCCAGAAGCCCGCTGGTTTTCTTCATCCTCTGCCTGTCCCCGAACAGCCTTGGTCTCTGATTGGTATGGATTTTATTACAGACCTACCCCCATCCCGTGGCAACACTGTTGTTTGGGTGGTCGTTGATCGATTCTCCAAGATGGCACATTTCATCCCTCTTCCTGGTCTTCCTTCAGCGCCTCAGTTGGCTAAACAATTTTTTGTACACATTTTTCGTCTTCACGGGTTGCCCACACAGATAGTCTCGGATAGAGGCGTCCAATTCGTGTCAAAATTCTGGAGGGCTCTCTGTAAACAACTCAAGATTAAATTAAACTTTTCTTCTGCATATCATCCTCAATCCAATGGACAAGTAGAAAGAATTAACCAGGTCTTGGGTGATTATTTACGACATTTTGTTTCCTCCCGCCAGGATGATTGGGCAGATCTTCTACCATGGGCCGAATTCTCGTATAACTTTAGAGTCTCTGAATCTTCCTCCAAATCCCCATTTTTCGTGGTGTACGGCCGTCACCCTCTTCCCCCCCTCCCTACTCCCTTGCCCTCTGGTTTGCCCGCTGTAGATGAAGTGACTCGTGATCTTTCCACCATATGGAAAGAGACCCAAGGGGGGGGGGTACTGTTACGCCGAGCGCTCCGGGTCCCCGCTCCTCCCCGGAGCGCTCGCTTCTCTCTCGCTACCGCAGCGCTCCGGGCAGCTCCACTGACCCGGTGCGCTGCGATACCGTCTCCAGCCGGGATGCGATTCGCGATGCGGGTAGCGCCCGCTCGCGATGCGCATCCCGGCTCCCGTACCTGACTCGCTCTCCGTCTGTCCTGTCCCGGCGCGCGCGGCCCCGCTCCCTAGGGCGCGCGCGCGCCGGGTCTCTGCGATTTAAAGGGCCACTGCGCCGCTGATTGGCGCAGTGGTTCCAATTAGTGTGTTCACCTGTGCACTCCCTATTTATACCTCACTTCCCCTTCACTCCCTCGCCGGATCTTGTTGCCATTGTGCCAGTGAAAGCGTTTCCTTGTGTGTTCCTAGCCTGTGTTCCAGACCTCCTGCCGTTGCCCCCGACTACGATCCTTGCTGCCTGCCCCGACCTTCTGCTACGTCCGACCTTGCTTCTGTCTACTCCCTTGTACCGCGCCTATCTTCAGCAGTCAGAGAGGTTGAGCCGTTGCTAGTGGATACGACCTGGTCACTACCGCCGCAGCAAGACCATCCCGCTTTGCGGCGGGCTCTGGTGAAAACCAGTAGTGACTTAGAACCGATCCACTAGCACGGTCCACGCCAATCCCTCTCTGGCACAGAGGATCCACTACCTGCCAGCCGGCATCGTGACAACAGGTAATGGAAATCAGAGTTCTAGACAACAGAATAGTCTAGAAATTCCTATTCATTGACTATCACTAACCTCTTCCTATATAACATACATCTACAGGTATGTTCAATGAATTTTACATGCACAGACAGCAATGTACTTTATACTGACATATGACATTGTAATTCAAGCGACAAAAATCTATGTCTGCTCCATTTTTCTGGAAGTGTAAGGTCCCTGTTTTTTTTTGATCGCGGAGACCCCAGAGGCTAAACCCATGAGATAATTTATTCTGTATCCTATGGATAGGATATATGTTTTTTTGCTCCTGATATATCCCTTAAAAATAGTTAAATATAAAGGTTTGAAAAAATGAAATAGGATAAACAATAAAAACTGCAATGTACAAAATTCTATTTTATTTAATAAAGCAATTTCATTTAATCGAACAGATAAATAATATTTGTCTATATTCTCACTTGTCACTTGTCAATACATTTATACTAATAATATTGGAAATATTTTTTTATGTATTTACTCTTAAAAATGTGTATTTTGGATAATTGACCCTGACCTACCTTGGGGTATTGGTTTATATATTTTTTAAGTAAAATAGAAAGGAAACAAACATATTTCTGCTATTTGGGAGGAGTTGTTTTTTTTTTTTTTTGGGGGGGGGGGGCTGGTGTGATTACAGCGATACTAAAATTTATAGTTTGATTTTGGTAAGTTGTACAACTTTTAAGAAATAAAAAAAAACTTGTTTTTTACCTGCAGAACTATAGAAGAGCTGTAGATTTTATTGGTAGATGTGAATTTTATAGTCTATTGCAGTGTATTGCATTATGACAGGCTTAAAAGTATACCCTGTACTAGGATTACTAACTTTGTAGGCCTAGGGCTAGGGACCTTTAGTAGGCCCCCCGGATGCGGCAGTCACTATAAACCTTAAAGGGGTATTTCCATTTCAGCTCATTATCTCCTATCTTATGGATTGGGCATTACAAGGTGATTGGCGGGGATCAGACCACTTATACTCCCACCGATCATGAGAACAGGGACAAAATTGAAGTAAATGGAACACACCACACCTGCATGCTCCTCGTTCCATTCATTCTTTATGGAAATAAAAAAAAATTCCAAGTGCTGAACTCAGGATCTATGGGGGTCCTAGCACTAGGAATACCCCTAACTCCAATCCTGCCCCCTGCTGATGAATGCCTATGGATAGGGGATAACAAACTGAAATGGGAATACACCTTTAAAAGGGGTATTCCAGGAAAACCCTTTTTTTTAAATCACCTGGCTCCAGAAAGTTAAACAGATTTGTAAATTACTTCTATTAAAAAATCTTTATCCTTCCAGTAGTTATTAGCTGCTTAAGTTGCGTTGTTCTTTTCTGTCTGACAACAGTGCTTTCTGCTGTCACCTGTTTCAGAAACTGTCCAGAGTAGGAGCAAATTCCCATAGAAAAACTCTAATGCTTTGGACAGTTCCTGAGACAAGCAGAGGTTTCAGCAGAGAGCACTGTTGTCATAAAGAAAAGGACAACTAAATTTCAGCAGCTGATAAATACTGGAGGGATTAAGATTTTTTAATAGAAGTAAATTACAAATCTCATCTTAACTTTCTGAAGCCAGTTCATATATTAATAAGTTTTTTTTCCTGGAATACCCCTTGAACTACATTCCTAGCTGGTGATGGTGAATGTCAGCTGTAATACACTATGTATGGAGCAGGCTCCATACTGCCTTCCAAGCTTTATTTCCCACATGTCCAGGAAAGAATTAAAGGGATTATTCTTGGACCCCTTTAATGGCCAATAGAAGTAGAGACGTTACAACATCATATCCCTGTTCTGTGCCCGGCCATAACCCTCTGCAGAGTATTGTTCTGTGACTACAATGGTCAGAGGGGATGTTGAGCTGTTTACAGACCCAAGATCTTTCCCCCCCTCATTACCTAAATTTGCTTTGAGAAAATCCTTCAGATTCCCTAATGAATATTATATTATGCAATGATGCTACACAAGGTACTACTAGAACTACAACTCCCAGAAAGAGGACTAAGTGCATGCTGCCAAATGACAACCTCATATCTTACGGTACTGCCAAATTCAGCCCCGCTAAATCTGTAGGGGAGCATATTCTAAAAAATATCTAACGCAGTAAGAATCTGTTAAAGTCATTTGCATAATTCTAATGTAGCTAAATATCATTGAAAACGCCATGTTGTCTCCTAGTATTGCAAGGTTCTGTCACTCTGTGTTTTCAGCGCTACCGAAGATCATTTAGTTGAGTGAAACCCAGACTCATTGCCGTTAGACATATGCCAAGATTTGTTCTTTCTTCCCCAAAGTACAAGCCACAGAAAGAAAAAGATTAGCAGCAAACGCTGACAGAAATCCCGCAGCTGCAAACGCTGCCAAATCTGGGCATAATTCATTTCATTTTAAAGATGTTTATGTGACTTAAAGCTTTCATTATCCTGGGAGAAAAACAATGAGTCGAAATGAGCCAGGAAGAGGGTTTTCAGATTCCCAAGTGCACGTCCCTTCACAAAACCACTTAGGACATTTTGTGGAAAAAAACCTATTAAAAGATTATATGTAAATGGTCGAATTTACACGAAGCTAGCAGAAAAGCTCTAAAATCTATTAAACAAACAGAACTGTGCAGACACGACATATAATCCATGTGAGGCGAGCCTCTGTTAAAATATGATAAAAGAAAAAAAAAATCATGTACCGTATATACTCGAGTATAAGCCGACCCGAATATAAGCCGAGGCCCCTAATTTTACCCCAAAAACCCAGGAAAAGCTATTGACTCGACTATAAGCCTAGGGTGGGAAATACATCATCCCTCCATGTAATCATCCAGACCCCCCCGTCATCATCCCCCCCCCCTTCATCATCACCACCTGTCAATCCCTTCATCAGTGGTCTTCAACCTGCGGACCTCCAGATGTTGCAAAACTACAACTCCCAGCATGCTGGGTGTTGTAGTTTTGAAACCTCTGGAGGGTTATCCAGACCCCCCCCCTTTTGTTTGTACTCCCCTCAGCGGGAAGTTAGGGTGAGCTGGTCCGGGCCATCTATGCTGCAGGGGCCGTCCGGTGGGGATGGTTTGTCGTTGCGCGCTCTCGATTTTCACTGGGGGGGGGCCTCTTCTCCGCGCTTCGGGCCCGGCCCCGGAGTAGTGACGCTGCCTTGACGACGCCTCACAGGGACGTTCATGTGCAACTTTCCTGTGCGTCGTCGTCAAGGCAACGTCACTAGTCCAGGCCCGAAGCGCGGAGAAGAGGCCCCCCCCCTGTGAAAATGGACAGCCCGCAACGACTAACCATTCCCACCGGATGGTCCCTGCAGCATAGATGGCCCGGACCAGCTTACCCTAACTTCCCGCCGAGGGGAGGTGAGTACAAAACAAAAGGGGGAGGGGGGGGGGGCTGGATGATGACGAAGGCCGCAGTGGTCTTCAAACTGTGGACCTCCAGAGGTTTCAAAACTACAACAGTATTTGCGACCTCCAGAGGTTTCAAAACTACAATTGCATTTGCGAATATGTGATATTCGCAAATAAAATTTGCATGCTGGGAGTTGTAGTTTTGGTTACCCAAAAGTTGAACAAAGGCACAGATAGCAACCTAGGCCACTTGTAACTCCTCTCACAGAAAAGGAGGCAATCTCGGTAAGGTTTAACAAATATATAATCTTTATTGAACAGTAGATAAAAAATACATACACATTAAAATCACGAGAGGCATGATATGGTGGTCAGACAAACACACACTGAAAAGCGGAGTGAGACTGTCCCAAGTATTGGACTTAGGGATTAATGCAGATTAGTAAATCATAGTAATTATCTCTGTGTATACAGTACAATCCTCCAACATACAATAGAATAACTGACTAAACAGAGTTAATAAGTATATAGGTAAATGGAGGTAACAGTATAACAGATGATGTATCCAGGATCAAGTAGTAAGAAAGGGGAGACTGAAAATGAAAGCAAAACATATATAATCAACAGTACCAGTCATGCACCCTATAGAGGAACATCTCACCTACCCCGAACGCATTTTCGCTATCAGCTTCGTCTGGGGATGCCCCCATCTGTTATACTGTTACCTCCATTTACCTATATACTTATTAACTCTGTTTAGTCAGTTATTCTATTGTATGTTGGAGGATTTTACTGTATACACAGAGATAATTACTATGATTTACTAATCTGCATTAATCCCTAAGTCCAATACTTGGGACAGTCTCACTCCGCTTTTCAGTGTGTGTTTGTCTGACCACCATATCATGCCTCTCGTGATTTTAATGTGTATGTATTTTTTATCTACTGTTCAATAAAGATTATATATTTGTTAAACCTTACCGAGATTGCCTCCTTTTCTGTGAGAGGAGTTACAAGTGGCCTAGGTTGCTATCTGTGCTTTTGTTCAACTTTTGGGTAACCAAAACTACAACTCCCAGCATGCAAATTTTATTTGCGAATATCGCATATTCGCAAATGCAATTGTAGTTTTGAAACCTCTGAAGGTCGCAAATACTGTTGTAGTTTTGAAACCTCTGGAGGTCCACAGTTTGAAGACCAGTGTGTGTTCAGTGTGTGTTTGTCAGTGTAGGATTGACAGGCGGAGAGTTCACTCGGGTATAAGCCAAGGGGGGCGTTTTCAGCACGAAAAATCGTGCTGAAAAACTTGGCTTATACTCGAGTATATATGGTAAAAGTTTTGTTAAAAGTGGAACATTTTTTATTGATTTTTTTTTTTTTATTAATTAGAACACAAGTTTAAGGGTATGTGCACACTGCAGAATATCTGCTCTGTGTGTAGTAGGCACAACCGTAATAAAAACAGAGCTAGTACCACACAGGATCTGCACCATCCCCAGTGATGGCAATGCTGTTCTGTGCGATATTCAATTAACATGTTCATTCTTTCGTCAAAATCCAGAATTTCAGCAGTGTGCACACTGGGAGCCTGCTGCATCGGAATCTCAACCAAAATTTCTCAGGGTGGGAATTCTGTAGTGTGAATGAGTCCTAATGGTTTTAATAAACAATTGCTGTATAACCAATATGGATGTGGTATGATGGGAGGAAAGGAAGCAAAAGCTCTAGTTTTGGTTTGTTTCATTTCATCATGACTTTAAAGGTTTATATTGCCTTCTCAAAAAGTTACACAGGGTAAGGAATTGGGTGGAGAATAAAAAAAAAAAAAAAAAAAAAAACAAAGAAAAAAAACGATACTGCTTTGAAGTCTCCATATGAGGTACTGCAATCTAGTGTTGAGCAGCATAGGCCATATTCGAATTTGCGATATTTCACAAATATATGGACGAATATTTGTCATTTATTCGCAAATTTCGCATATTCATGATATTCACGTGGACATTTGCATATACAAAAATTAGCATAAGCGAAAATTCGCAAATGCGAAAATTAGCATATGCTAATTTTTGCATATGAGAAAATTTGCACGCCAGTCTCACACAGTAGTATTAGAGCCTTCTTTACACCACACAAGCTGAAAGCAGAGAGGGGTGATCACTGTGATGTGTACTGTGAAAAAAATAAATAAATAAAAAAGAATATTCGTAATTACGAATATATAGTGCCATATTCACGAATATTCACAAATTCGCTGCAATCCCTTGCTCAGGGCACCAGACATTGTGACCTTAAATAGGCCTTAGTGGTCATGTGTTAGTGTCATACAAAAGAAATGAAAAGCACTTAATGGTGTAGGTAAACCAAGGCTAGTAAACACTCAAGGTGATGTTGTGCTTACCAAAGGTTGTGCTTTTCAGGCACAATACTAGAACTGGCACATAGTATAAAACAGCAGGATCTCCACCTGCAGCCTCGCCGGTCATAGGGTAAATAGAAACAAACAAAATCCTCCAAGTTTCATCAGAATTTAACTGGTACTGGACGGACTACCACACAAGGGTTCAGCAGAAATAAGTTTATTACCCAGAATCTCACACATTTTCTGGTACTGAACGACTGCTTTGTCAGGCATATGTTAGTGTCATGTCTTAGAGATCTAGGGACCTTTAGTTCATTGCAAAGTTGATCTTCTGAAATCCCCAGCAATTAGTTGGTTGACCTTGTATCCCTTATTATGACATCTTGATAACCTATTAAGACATATGGACAGGGGTTGTCTTGATGAGACAACACTGTGTATCTTGCTGTCTCCAAGCTCTTATCTATAGAACACTCCATTGGGGTCTCAGTACTAAGACCCCAACTGATGAAAACTTTTGACATGTCTCTTTGACATGTCAAAAGTGACAGGTACACTTAAACTCAGTTTTGCAAGAGAATGTTATAGAAGAAGAACTTGGTAGCCAAAAAGTTGATAAACCAATTCAAGTATGCCGGGAAATGAATGCCTTTGTCAATGTTCTTACATATTTATATATATAAAAAAAAATCAGTGCCCTTTCATAACTCTATGAAATAACATGAGCAATTCTGAACAATGGCCTTGTAATTTTGTGAGGTCAACCCACAGTGGGTAAGGAAGCTTTGACATTGAAAATTACGTTGACACTGACAAATAGCGGCAGTGGACAATTACATTAAATAATGTGTAATCTACAGACTGTAAAGACCTTGATTTCTGAGATGCTGGGAAAAAAATATTTTGTTACAAAAAGAATGTCTTCAATTATTGTCAAACTGCTCCCTCCTGGCGTCCCCCATTCAGGCTATTAAAATCTATTGTGTGTTTTTGAATTAAGAAGTTCTTAACCTTTTTTCGAATAAAGTCTAAATGGCACACAACCTATTCTGTGACCTTCTGTTTAAAGTTACAAACAGTACTGTATAACTCTTTGAAGTCCATGCACAATGTTTTTATGCATAAACATACAGATGGGTCCAGAAGTCTTTTGACAGTGACACAATATTTATGTTTTTCATGTACACCAACACAGTGGATCTGTAATAAAGCCATGAATATATAATCAAATGTAGAATTGCAGTTTTAAACAAAAAATACAAAAGAAAAAAAAATGCAAATCAACTGGTGTTGAAATAGTAAAGGTTTTTTAAACTACCTGTATTTAAAAAAAATCTAGTACTTATCCAGCTGCCATATGCTCCAAATCAAACTGTAAAGGACCTATCACACAGTCCAATGGGGAAGAAGAGTGCTGATCTCTGTGATTGCTGCTCCTTTACTGAGCCTTTACAAAGCTCAATTAATTGTGTGGCCCTTAAACTTCATTATTATTGGCCATACATCCTGTTTACACAGGGGGATGTGCAGCCCATAACAATCATTTTATTGGCCACACAAAAGATCCAATCAGACCACGATTGAGCATTTGCTTTTTTGCCAGCTGATCGTTGGTCCTTTTACATAGGCCAACTATGGTGATTAAGCGTTCCTATAAAGAGTTAGATGTATGATTGTGCACTTTGGGTACAAACTACACCTGTGCCCACCTGTGCCACCAATGCTGATTCTACAAAGTAACATAGTTTGTAAAGTAAAAAAGAAAATCAAGAGTCCATCAAGTTCAACTTTAAACCCTACTTTGTTGATCCAGAAGAAGGTGACCCCCCCATGAGGCAGATGCCAATCACCCGATAACAGAGAAATGATTCCTTCCCAACCTACTATACTACTTAAACTTTTAACAATCAGAGGGCCTACCTGTGCCACCACTGCTGATTCTACAGTTACATAGTTTGCAAGGTTTAAAAAATGTATGATTCACAAGAGTCCATAAAATTTAACCTAAAACCCTACTGTGTTGATCCAGGGGAAGGAAAAAAAAAAAACATGAGGCTGATGCCAATTGCCCCATGACAGAGGAAAAATTTCTTCCTGACTTCAATATGGCATCAGAATAAATCCCTGGATCAACGTTGTTACCACATAAGTCCATAACATATAATATTATATTTTTCCAGAAAAATATCCAGGCCCCACTTGAACTTGTGTTGATGGTGAAACCTTCTTTCCTTTAAATGTAGAGAATGGCCCCCTGTCATGGTCACCAGCCTAGGTATTGATGTTCTGCAGCTTGAAGGGGACTACAATATTCATCTGCCCCATATGAAGAGATGCCCCAAAGGGCCCCGAAGCTCCAAGTTCTCCTATGTGTGGTAACGTTTACAATGTATTATCCACAAAGTGGTACAGAACATGTTATTAGTGCTATTAGAATTGTAGTACTACAAGAAACTGCAATATACAAATTACGTCACTCCCTTGTATGAACGGTGGGGGTGCCGTAGTAGGAATACCACTCCTTATCCAAGTTCTACATAAACTAGGCACACCGCAAATTATGATGCAATAAGAATAATTTTATTCGGCAATCCAAAATAAAGTGTTACATTTCGGTCACAAACAGACCTTCATCAGACCTTTGAATTATAGACAAATAGATCAAAATAAACAAGATATCTAGGTACATAGTTATGGATAAAAAATCATGGTCAAATGCTGCAAAAATGGTTGGCACAAAACACACAATGTCTAGATGTGGTTATTCATTACATAAAAAGTCAGCATGTTCAGAAGTATAGATCTATCAATATCTCAGACTCTATTCATATTAGTATACAGGGTGGGCAATTTATATGGATACACCTTAATAAAATGGGAATGGTTGGTGATATTAACTTCCTGTTTGTGGCACATTAGTAAATGTGAGGGGGGAAACTTTTCAAGATGGATGGTGACCATGGTGGCCATTTTGAAGTCAGCCATTTTGAATCCAACTTTTGTTTTTTCAATAGGAAGAGGGTCATGTGACACATCAAACTTATAGGGAATTTCACAAGAAAAACAATGATATGCTTGGTTTTAACGTAACTTTACTCTTTCATGAGTTATTTACAAGTTTCTGACCACTTATAAAATGTGTTCAATGTGCTGCCCATTGTGATGGATTGTCAATGCAACCCTCTTCTCCCACTCTTCACGCACTGATAGCAACACAGCAGGAGAAATGCTATCACAGGCTTCCAGTATCCTTATACACTGCTATATACTACTTTATACACCGCAGGAGAAATGCTAGCACAGGCTCCCAGTATCCGTAGTTTCAGGTGCTGCACATCTCGTATCTTCACAGCATAGACAATTGCCTTCAGATGACCCCAAAGATAAATATATTATTTATACAAATATTCATACAAAATATTCTGCGTAAACTGAGGGTCCTGTTCCAATTTTTGTTTTGCCCATTCTGCAGCACCTGAAACTATGGATACTGGAAGCCTGTGCTAGCATTTCTCCTGCGGTGTTGCTATCAGTGTTTGAAGAGTGGGAGAAGAGGGTTGCATTGACAATCCAACACAATGGGCAGCACATTGAACACATTTTATAAGTGGTCAGAAACTTTTAAATAACTCATGAAAGAATAAAGTTACGTGAAAACCAAGCACATAATTGTTTTTCTTGTGAAATTCCCAATAAGTTTGATGTGTCACATGACCCTCTTCCTATTGAAAAAACAAAAGTTGGATTCAAAATGGCCGACTTCAAAATGGCCGCCATGGTCACCACCCATCTTGAAAAGTTTCCCCTCTCACATATACTAATGTGCCACAAACAGGAAGTTAATATCACCAACCACTCCCATTTTATTAAGGTGTATCCATATAAATGGCCCACCCTGTACTACTAGGATGTGAATTATACAATCGATGCTCAGACTGCTATCTCTGAACACCAGATGCCAGTACTGTATATATAATATAATCAGGTCGCCCACGAATGTAGAATGACATACAAATCTTAAGGCATTAAAATATAAGATAGATATTATTGTAGGCAAATACACAGGTTATAGATAGAGTATACAGTTTATACATAGAGGCCAACACACTATAACATCTTGCTGAGAGGATATGCTATTAGAAATGTGTCTATATACAGGACTCACCGGATTGCTGCGGGGTAGGAGGAAAACAAGTGGTCGGCCAGCAGAGCCGTGCTTAGAGAAAGCATTCTACATTTGTGGGTGACCTGATTATATTATATATACAGTACTGGCATCTGGTGTTCAGAGATAACAGTCTGAGCATTGATTGTATAATTCACATCCTAGTAGTATACTAATATGGATAGAGTCTGAGATATTGATAGATCTATACTTCTGAACATGTCGACTTTTTTATATAACGAATAACCACATCCAGACATTGTGTGTTTTGTGCCAACCTTTTTTGCAGCATTTGACCATGATTTTTTATCCATAACTATGTACCTAGATATCTTGTTTATTTTGGTCTATTTGTCTATAATTCATAGGTCTAATGAAGGTCTGTTTGTGACCGAAACGTAACACTTTATTTTGGATTGCCGAATAAAATTATTCTTATTGCATCATAATTCGCAGTGTGCCTAGTTTATGTAGAACTTGCACTACAAGAAACTGTACAACATTATTGTGAAAAAGGAATGAAAGGAAGACTGATCCAGCTCTATGCAGATAAAATCAACTTTAATCCATGGGACAAGGAAGGTACAAGTACTTGTTACTGGCTGGTGCCGTCCAGCACCTGGATCCGTGCTCTGCTGCCCGGGCGGGGTGAGCTGGTCTTCACTTTGTTTGTGTTATTATTGTGAAGAGTAGAGATATGCAAATCAATGTGGTCCAAATCTTGCTAAAAACTGGATTTATTAAAATCCGAACATTGTATTATTCATTTCGGATTATGTCCTTGTTTTTGGATGATGAATGCGGTGATGCTGAATGCATTGCAGCTTCCACTCACTCTATCTGCTTTAGTCCCTGCTATTGTCCATATTTTGTGCGAACAATAGTAGGGCAATCTTAACACTTCCGAATCAGAATCTAAATCTACACATAATCTGACATGTTTGCTAAATCGGAAACATAATGAATCTCAGGAGATTCAATCATCTTTAGTAAAAACTAAAAAGACAAAAACCAAAAGAATCAAAGGGATTGAAAGAAAAACAAAGGCCTGGGGGTAATATAAAGAAACCAAAGCACAAAGGGTTTGGTCTTTGTCCCAAGTCTGTAACTCATCTACTGTATATCAGCACTTAATAAATTTACTTGAATGAATTTGATGTAATTTCAGAAGTTGTCTAAAGCGTTTAATATTAAGAGACGGTGGTGTAAAAGGACACCCTGTAAATAATAATTCTACGAATGTTTTCTACACTACATTGTTGTACTTACAATCACAATAGCCCGAAAGGCATTTTCTCTCGTCCCACGAGAGGAAATCATTTACCAGTCTCTTTGTGGGTTTTTGTAAAAATAAAGATCACAGGCAATTGTTTGACTGCATTTTGTCATATTACACCAATTATCCTGGCTGTCACGGCTTCTGATGTTCTTTAATCACGATTCACACACAATGTAATCCAAACTTGTTCCACCCCTCCCAACGTTGGAGATGATTTCATTGACCTGTCTACAACTTCAAAGGTCTGTACATTTCTATTACCCAAGGATTGGGCTTAACGTTCCCTAAGCAGAGACTAGAGACATGGCAGAAAGGACTGGAAAACATGAATCCTGCTCTGATATCTCTTCCTGTCACCTGTATCATCAGCTATTATTTCTCTATTGGAAAACTTGAATAGAATTTTACCTTAAACATAAAACCCAATATTTTAGATATGTATTTGTTATCACTTGACTTGTTTGCCTGAAGACAGAAAGGTGATAGCTGTGAAAAAAATATCCCATTGGCTACAGCACTAACATAAAGGCACAAGCTTATTGAGTAAAAGAGGCTGCTGTTGTGTTATTATATTAAAGGGGTTGTCCACTTTTTACAATTGTCTTGATAAAGGAGTCCAACTAGGCCGGAGAATGGGATGAAAAGAAAGACAGGGAGGGAGGAAGGAAGAGTAAGGGAGAGAGAGAGAAAGGGAGGGTGGTAAGAATAGGGAGGGAGAGGGAGATATAGAGGAAAAGAGAAGAAATGGGGAAAGGAAAGGTAAGAGGGAGCTAGAGAGGGATGGAAGGTGAGGGAAGGAAGAGAGGGAAGGAGAATGAGGAAGCAAGGGAGGAAGAGGGTCCTATAAAGCTTGAGAATGAGACGATGAGGGAAATAAAAAGAAGGAGGGAGAGAGGGTGGAGGAGGGTGAAGAGAAAGAGGAAGTGGGAAAGAGCAGGAGGGAGGTAGAGGGAGAGAGAGGGAGAAGGGAAAAAGGAAGACAAGAGAGGAAGGGAGGAAGAGAGAGGAAGGGAGAAAGGGAAGGTGAGGAATGGAGGAAGACAGATAGAGATGGAGAGATGGAGAGAGAGGAAGGTAGAGAAAGAGGGAGAGTGAGAGCAAGAAAGGGGAAGAAGATGGAGAGAGAGGAAAAGAGGATGAAATAGAGGGAAAGAAGTAGAGCAGTAGGAGGGAGAGGGAAGGAGAATGAGGGGGAGGTAGGTATATATGGATACATTTCTTTCTCAATGATCACTGGTAACAGGTACACTGTACTATTTAGTGTTCCCCACATAATGCAGTCTGTAGCAGAATGAGTTGTACGAAGTGACCAAACACTTATTTTAGCAGACAAAACATTACTAGCATTGCAACCTTCAAGTAACCATGGATCTGTTCTTTAAAGCACACATTAAACATATTGAGATGGGGACAATATTGCACCATCTTGGTTCATCTTCATCATCTTCATTGATTAATGTGACTCACCTTTCTATCTGGCCAGTTGTACTTAGCGAAAATTGTATCATACGTGTCAACAGCTCCATCAGCGATTAACATTATGGCTTGACTACAGATGCTTCCTTCTCCTGTGTGATTGAACTGCGAAGAAATGACATTATATTAACCTAAGGAATTATAGTACTGTACAATGAGACTGATGAGGTAAACAGGCTTTAAAAATTGTTTGTTACCCAAAAATAAAAACAGCTACACCTATTATGTCTGGAGGCACATAAAAAGCTATTTAGATTGGTCAGAAAATAAATATTTTACAAGAAAACCACATTTTTATTTACCAGTAAATTAATAAAAATACATTGATAGGTGATATGTCATTGGCATAGTGCAGCACAGAATACAAGTACAATAGCAGGGACTCCTATCTAAACCCAGATTCTCCTATACACTAAGTGGTGATGCAAACAGTACTCTATGCATCACCATTAGAGATGAGCGAATCGAAGCAGACAAACCTGAATTTGTTATGAATTTCAGGAAATATTCGATTTGCAACAAATGCGATTATAGGCACCATTCTATCGTGCGAATCGCTTCATTAATCTCCATTTTGCGTTCCAGACTCCAGAACACCTACAATGGCGGATCCACGTGTCAGTACATGGGGCAGGGGATGCTGGGAAGGCAGGGCGGGATGGGAGGTAGGCGGGATGACCCTGAATCACATGCAGGATGCAGCCTATCAGCATTCAGTCACCCCTGTGATGTCATAGCAATATATAATCGACAGACATTTTGCGGCTGCTCATTTCATGCCATATACACTGCAGAGGGATAGGATGGACTGCGTTTCTCTGTGTGTTACACAGACACGCTGAATTGATCATACCGCAGCGTTCCACTTCCAACTGCTAGTCACATCAGCGTTGTGGACAGAGAGAAGTGCTTGTTCTCACTGAAAAGGATTTTTACGCTAGCCATTAACCTCCCACTCACTTTATTCAGCATTTTATCAGAGAGTGGCAGATATCTTTTCATTGCCTCATTCATATCAGCAAGCTGACTCAACTTCATGGACCGTATCACAGGAGGCAGGAATGATTTTTCAACGCAATTCTGTGTATTCTTTCCACAAGAAATCATCTGCTACTTATACTAGTCTGTAGATTGTATAATAACCAGCAGTTCACTTCATTCTTAATACAGAGTGCAATTTTGGGTCTAATACACATTATTATAATTTTTTTTTTTGTGGTGCTGCACTGTTGTGTACTGATGCTGTTGCGCAAAAATATGTTTTTTCAGCAGACTGTAGTGCATTTTTCTGACCTCATACGTGCATACCACATACCTACATCAAAGCAGTGTACTATTTTGTATCTGTAAATCTGTAACAAGTCTAGATACTGGGAAAGTCCAGGCAAAAGTAATCACCGGCTGGGGTTTTACGAAAATACTTTTTCCAAGTGTACTGTAGCGCATTTTTTTGCCCTCATACGTGCATAACCACATACCTACATCTAAGTAGTGTACTTTATTGTACCTGTTAATCTGTAACAAGACTACATATAGTGAAAGGCCATGGAAAACTAATCACTGGCTGTTGTTTTATGAAAACACTTTTTCCAAGTGTACTGTACCGAATTTTTTTGCTCTCATACATGCCTACCACATACCTACATCAAAGTAGTGCACTTTTTTGTACCTGTTAATCTGTAACAAGCGTACATACAGTGAAAGGTCAGGGAAATGTAATCACTGGCTGTTGTTTTATAAAAATAAGTTTTCCAAGTGTACTGTAGCACATTTTTTTGCCCTCATACGTGCATACCACATACCTACATCTAAGTAGTGTACCATTTTGTACCTGTTTATCTGTCAAGGGCCTACATACTGTGAAAGAACAGCCAAAAGTACTCATCACCTGGTGTTGTACTCAGATACTTTTTAAGTGTACTGTAGTGCATTTTTCTGCCCTCATACATGCATACCACATGCCTACATCAAAGCAGTGTACTATTTTGTAGCTGTAAATCTGTAACAAGTCTAGATACTGGGAAAGTCCAGGCAAAAGTAATCACCGGCTCGTATTTTACGAAAATACGTTTTCCAAGTGTACTTTAGCGCATTTTTTTGCCCCCAAATGTGCCTACCACATACCTACATCAAGGTAGTGCACTTTTTTGTACCTATTAATCTGTAACATGCCAACATACAGTGAAAGGCCAGGGAAAGTTATCACTGGCTGTTGTTTTAAGTAAATACTTTTTCCAAGTGTACTGTAGCACATTTTTTGCCCTCATACGTGCATACAACATACCTACATCTAAGTAGTATACCATTTTGTACCTGTTAATCTGTCAAGAGTCTACATACTGTGAAAGTCCAAGCTAAAGTACTCACCATCTGGTGTTTTACAAAAATACAGAGTTTTTAGGCGTATTGTAGCGCATTTTTCTGCCCTAATCAGTGCATACCGCATACCTACATCTAAGTAGTGTACTATTTTGTACTTGTTAATCTGTCAAGGGCCTAGATACTGTGAAAGGACAGCCAATAGTACATATCTGCTGCTGTCCTAGACAAATACTGTTTTAAGTGTAGTGAAGCGTATTGTACTCCCCTCATATACGCAATAAGTGTTATGTATATGCCAGGATGTGCACAGTGGAGTGGCAAAGGCCTAAATCCATCAGGTGCAGGCAGAGGTCGTAGCAGAGTAGGGGTGTGTGGCAGCTGGAGTTGCAGCAAGAGGTCTGAGCTCCCGATGTCAGCTAGCAGTTGTGTCGCGACCAGCCACCCAGCAGCCGTGATTCATTGGTTCACTCGGCCATACACTTCATCTCAAGTGACACCCGACACCCTCAGTCAACAGTCGGTGGGTTCCTCACACTCAACCCTCAGTTGGAATGGCCCTCATGCTGTTGCTGCCACCTCCAGGCTCTGTCAATGTGCTGCTCTATGGTCTCCTCATGCTATTGCTACCACCTCCAGACTCTCATTGTGCTGCAATATGGTCTCCTCATGCTGATGCTACCACCTCCATGCTCTCTCATTGTGCCACCATATGGTCTCCTCATGCTGATACTACCACTTCCAGGCTCTCTCATTGTGCTGCTCTATGGTCTCCTCATGCTGATGCTACCGCCTCCGCACTCTGTCATTGTGCCACCATATGGTTTCCTCATGCTGATGAAACCACCTCCAGGCACTTTATTGTGCCCCCATATGGTCTCCTCATGCTGATACTACCACTTCCATGCTCTCTAATTGTGCTGCTCTATGGTCTCCTCATACTGATGCTGCCACCTCCAAGCTCTCTAATTGGGCTGCTCTATGGTCTCCTCATGCTGATGCTGCCACCTCCAGACTCTATAATTGTGTGGTTCTATGGTCTCATCATGCTGATGCTACCACCTCCAGGCTCTCTTATTGTGCTGCCATGGATACTGTAAAACATAATTAAGGTGCTGGTCCCCAGTTTCAGAAATTCCTTGCATTAGGGGCACTTTCAGGACTCCTGATGCCACCTCCAGGTTGTGCCATTCAGCCACTCTATGGTATCTATGGTATGCTTTAGCCACCTCCAGGCTGTGCCATTAAGACACTATATGAGCTCCTTATGCTCTCCCCTACTCCAGGCTGTGCCATTTAGCCAATATATTGTTTTCTGATGCTGCTAGGACTGTCTTGGATATTACCTACAATTTTTTATGGTAGCACTAGCAAACATACATGCTCAATAAAGATTTCAACATTGATCTTTTAATGTTAGGGGCTGTGAAGCCCTCTTATGTACACATCCTGCTGCCTCATCCAGGCTGTGTGTTCCAGGAACTACTTGGCTTACTGATGCTGCTGGGCCTTTGCCTAAATTTTTTTGATGTTAGCACTAGCTAACATACATCTTCTATACAGATTTCAACATTAGCATAGTAATAGGGGTTGTGAAAACCTCTTGTAAACTCATTCTGATGCTTGCTCCAGGCTCCAGGAACTACTTGGCTTAGTGATGCTGCTGGGCTTGGGCCTTAAATTTTTGGATGTTAGCATTAGCTTACATACTGTTACGCCGAGCGCTCCGGGTCCCCGCTCCTCCCCGGAGCGCTCGCTACACTCTCCTCACTGCAGCGCTCCGGTCAGATCCACTGACCCGGGGCGCTGCGATACTGCTTCCAGCCGGGATGCGATTCGCGATGCGGGTAGCGCCCGCTCGCGATGCGCACCCCGGCTCCCGTACCTGACTCGCTCTCCGTCGGTCCTGTCCCGGCGCGCGCGGCCCCGCTCCTTAGGGCACGCGCGCGCCGGGTCTTTGCGATTTAAAGGGCCACTGCGCCGCTGATTGGCGCAGTGGTTCCAATTAGTCTGATCACCTGTGCACTTCCCTATATCACCTCACTTCCCTTGCACTTCCTTGCCGGATCTTGTTGCCATCGTGCCAGTGAAAGCGTTTCCTTGTGTGTTCCTAGCCTGTGTTCCAGACCTCCTGCCGTTGCCCCTGACTACGATCCTTGCTGCCTGCCCCGACCTTCTGCTACGTCCGACCTTGCTTCTGTCTACTCCCTTGTACCGCGCCTATCTTCAGCAGCCAGAGAGGTGAGCCGTTGCTAGTGGATACGACCTGGTCACTACCGCCGCAGCAAGACCATCCCGCTTTGCGGCGGGCTCTGGTGAAAACCAGTAGTGACTTAGAACCGATCCACTAGCACGGTCCACGCCAATCCCTCTCCGGCACAGAGGATCCACTACCTGCCAGCCGGCATCGTGACAGTAGATCCGGCCATGGATCCCGCTGAAGTTCCTCTGCCAGTTGTCGCTGACCTCACCACGGTGGTCGCCCAGCAGTCACAACAGATAGCGCAACAAGGCCAACAGCTGTCTCAACTGACCGTTATGCTACAGCAGTTACTACCACAGCTTCAGCAATCATCTCCTCCGCCAGCTCCTGCACCTCCTCCGCAGCGAGTGGCCGCTCCTGGTCTACGCCTATCCTTGCCGGATAAATTTGATGGGGACTCTAAGTTTTGCCGTGGCTTTCTTTCCCAATGTTCCCTGCATCTGGAGATGATGTCGGACCAGTTTCCCACTGAAAGGTCTAAGGTGGCTTTCGTAGTCAGCCTTCTGTCTGGAAAAGCCCTGTCTTGGGCCACACCGCTCTGGGACCGCAATGACCCCGTCACTGCCTCTGTACACTCCTTCTTCTCGGAAATCCGAAGTGTCTTTGAGGAACCTGCCCGAGCCTCTTCTGCTGAGACTGCCCTGTTGAACCTGGTCCAGGGTAATTCTTCCGTTGGCGAGTATGCCGTACAATTCCGTACTCTTGCTTCAGAATTATCCTGGAATAATGAGGCCCTCTGCGCGACCTTTAAAAAAGGCCTATCCAGCAACATTAAAGATGTTCTGGCCGCACGAGAAATCCCTGCTAATCTACATGAACTCATTCACCTAGCCACTCGCATTGACATGCGTTTTTCCGAAAGGCGTCAGGAGCTCCGCCAAGATATGGACTCTGTTCGCACGAGGCGTTTCTTCTCCTCGGCTCCTCTCTCCTCTGGTCCCCTGCAATCCGTTCCTGTGCCTCCCGCCGTGGAGGCTATGCAGGTCGACCGGTCTCGCCTGACACCTCAAGAGAGGACACGACGCCGCATGGAGAACCTCTGCCTGTACTGTGCTAGTACCGAACACTTCCTGAGGGATTGTCCTATCCGTCCTCCCCGCCTGGAAAGACGTACGCTGACTCCGCACAAAGGTGAGACAGTCCTTGATGTCTACTCTGCTTCTCCACGTCTTACTGTGCCTGTGCGGATGTCTGCCTCTGCCTTCTCCTTCTCTACTATGGCCTTCTTGGACTCTGGATCTGCAGGAAATTTTATTTTGGCCTCTCTCGTCAACAGGTTCAACATCCCAGTGACCAGTCTCGCCAGACCCCTTTACATCAATTGTGTAAACAATGAAAGATTGGACTGTACCATACGTTTCCGCACGGAGCCCCTTCTAATGAGCATCGGATCTCATCACGAGAGGATTGAACTTTTGGTCCTCCCCAATTGCACTTCTGAAATTCTCCTTGGACTTCCCTGGCTTCAACTTCATTCCCCAACCCTGGATTGGTCCACTGGGGAGATCAAGAGTTGGGGGCCCTCTTGTTCCAAGGACTGTCTAAAACCGGTTCCCAGTAACCCTTGCCGTGACTCTGTGGTTCCTCCAGTAACCGGTCTCCCTAAGGCCTATATGGACTTTGCGGATGTTTTTTGCAAAAAACAAGCCGAGACTCTACCTCCTCACAGGCCTTATGATTGTCCTATCGACCTCCTCCCGGGCACTACTCCACCCCGGGGCAGAATTTATCCTCTGTCCGCCCCAGAGACTCTTGCCATGTCTGAATACGTCCAGGAAAATTTGAAAAAGGGCTTTATCCGTAAATCCTCCTCTCCTGCCGGAGCCGGATTTTTCTTTGTGTCCAAAAAAGATGGCTCCCTACGTCCTTGCATTGACTACCGCGGTCTTAATAAAATCACGGTTAAGAACCGCTACCCCCTACCCCTCATCTCTGAACTCTTTGATCGCCTCCAAGGTGCCCACATCTTTACTAAACTGGACTTAAGAGGTGCTTATAATCTCATCCGCATCAGAGAGGGGGATGAATGGAAAACGGCATTTAACACCAGAGATGGACACTTTGAGTATCTGGTCATGCCCTTTGGCCTGTGCAACGCCCCTGCCGTCTTCCAAGACTTTGTTAATTAAATTTTTCGTGATCTTTTATACTCCTGTGTTGTTGTATATCTGGACGATATCCTGATTTTTTCTGCCAATCTAGAAGAACACCGCCAGCATGTCCGTATGGTTCTTCAGAGACTTCGTGACAATCAACTCTATGCCAAAATTGAGAAATGTCTGTTTGAATGCCAATCTCTTCCTTTTCTAGGATACTTGGTCTCTGGCCAGGGACTACAAATGGATCCAGACAAACTCTCTGCCGTCTTAGATTGGCCACGCCCCTCCGGACTCCGTGCTATCCAACGCTTTTTGGGGTTCGCCAATTATTACAGGCAATTTATTCCACATTTTTCTACCGTTGTGGCCCCTATCGTGGCTTTAACCAAGAAAAATGCCGATCCCAAGTCTTGGCCTCCTCAAGCGGAAGACGCCTTTAAACGACTCAAGTCTGCCTTTTCTTCGGCTCCCGTGCTCTCCAGACCTGACCCTTCCAAACCCTTCCTATTGGAGGTTGATGCCTCCTCAGTGGGAGCTGGAGCTGTTCTTCTACAAAAAAATTCTTCCGGGCATGCTGTCACTTGTGGTTTTTTTTCTAGGACCTTCTCTCCGGCGGAGAGGAACTACTCCATCGGGGATCGAGAGCTTCTAGCCATCAAATTAGCTCTTGAGGAATGGAGGCATCTGCTGGAGGGATCAAGATTTCCAGTTATTATTTACACCGATCACAAGAACCTCTCCTACCTCCAGTCTGCCCAACGGCTGAATCCTCGCCAGGCCCGGTGGTCTCTGTTCTTTGCCCGATTTAATTTTGAAATTCACTTTCGGCCTGCCGATAAGAACATTAGGGCCGATGCTCTCTCTCGTTCCTCGGATGCTTCGGAAGTTGAACTCTCTCCGCAACACATCATTCCTCCTGACTGCCTGATTTCCACTTCTCCAGCCTCCATCAGGCAAACTCCTCCAGGAAAGACCTTTGTTTCTCCACGCCAACGCCTCGGAATCCTCAAATGGGGTCACTCCTCCCATCTCGCAGGTCATGTGGGCATCAAGAAATCTGTGCAACTCATCTCCCGCTTCTATTGGTGGCCGACTCTGGAGACGGATGTTGTGGACTTTGTGCGAGCCTGCACTATCTGTGCCCGGGATAAGACTCCTCGCCAGAAGCCCGCTGGTTTTCTTCATCCCCTGCCTGTCCCCGAACAGCCTTGGTCTCTGATTGGTATGGATTTTATTACTGATTTACCCCCTTCCCGTGGCAACACTGTTATTTGGGTGGTCGTTGATCGATTCTCCAAAATGGCACATTTCATCCCTCTTCCTGGTCTTCCTTCAGCGCCTCAGTTGGCTAAACAATTTTTTGTACACATTTTTCGTCTTCACGGGTTGCCTACGCAGATCGTCTCGGATAGAGGCGTCCAATTCGTGTCTAAATTCTGGAGGGCTCTCTGTAAACAACTCAAGATTAAATTAAATTTTTCTTCTGCATATCATCCCCAATCCAATGGACAAGTAGAAAGAATTAACCAGGTCTTGGGTGATTATTTACGACATTTTGTTTCCTCCCGCCAGGATGACTGGGCAGATCTCCTTCCATGGGCCGAATTCTCGTATAACTTCAGAGTCTCTGAATCTTCCTCCAAATCCCCATTTTTCGTGGTGTACGGCCGTCACCCTCTTCCCCCCCTCCCTACCCCCTTGCCCTCTGGTCTGCCCGCTGTGGATGAAATTTCTCGTGACCTTTCCATCATATGGAGAGAGACCCAAAATTCTCTCTTACAGGCTTCATCACGCATGAAGAAGTTCGCGGATAAGAAAAGAAGAGCTCCTCCCATTTTTTTCCCTGGAGACAAGGTATGGCTCTCCGCTAAATATGTCCGCTTCCGTGTCCCTAGCTACAAGTTGGGACCACGCTATCTTGGTCCTTTCAAAATTTTGTGCCGGATTAATCCTGTCTCTTACAAACTTCTTCTTCCTCCTTCTCTTCGTATTCCTAATGCCTTTCACGTTTCTCTTCTTAAACCACTCATCATCAACCGTTTCTCTCCCAAATCTGTTCCTCCCACTCCTGTTTCCGGCTCCTCGGACATCTTCTCCGTCAAAGAGATTCTGGCATCAAAAAAGGTCAGAGGGAAAACCTTTTTTTTAGTGGATTGGGAGGGTTGTGGTCCAGAAGAGAGATCCTGGGAACCTGAGGACAATATCCTAGACAAAAGTCTGCTCCTCAGGTTCTCAGGCTCTAAGAAGAGGGGGAGACCCAAGGGGGGGGGTACTGTTACGCCGAGCGCTCCGGGTCCCCGCTCCTCCCCGGAGCGCTCGCTACACTCTCCTCACTGCAGCGCTCCGGTCAGATCCACTGACCCGGGGCGCTGCGATACTGCTTCCAGCCGGGATGCGATTCGCGATGCGGGTAGCGCCCGCTCGCGATGCGCACCCCGGCTCCCGTACCTGACTCGCTCTCCGTCGGTCCTGTCCCGGCGCGCGCGGCCCCGCTCCTTAGGGCGCGCGCGCGCCGGGTCTTTGCGATTTAAAGGGCCACTGCGCCGCTGATTGGCGCAGTGGTTCCAATTAGTCTGATCACCTGTGCACTTCCCTATATCACCTCACTTCCCTTGCACTTCCTTGCCGGATCTTGTTGCCATCGTGCCAGTGAAAGCGTTTCCTTGTGTGTTCCTAGCCTGTGTTCCAGACCTCCTGCCGTTGCCCCTGACTACGATCCTTGCTGCCTGCCCCGACCTTCTGCTACGTCCGACCTTGCTTCTGTCTACTCCCTTGTACCGCGCCTATCTTCAGCAGCCAGAGAGGTGAGCCGTTGCTAGTGGATACGACCTGGTCACTACCGCCGCAGCAAGACCATCCCGCTTTGCGGCGGGCTCTGGTGAAAACCAGTAGTGACTTAGAACCGATCCACTAGCACGGTCCACGCCAATCCCTCTCCGGCACAGAGGATCCACTACCTGCCAGCCGGCATCGTGACACATACATGCTTAATTGAGATTTCAACATTGATCTTTCAATCTTAGGGGTTATTAAACCCTTTTGTGCACTCCTGCTGCTGACTGCTCCTGTCCATGTCATTCAGCAACTACATGTTTTAGTGATGCTGCTGGGCTTAGGGCATTACCTATATATGTTTATGGTAGCACTAGGTACCATACCTCTTCAATGGAAATTTCAAAAGTAAAATTTTATTCTTAGAGATTGCGAGGCCCTATTGTCTCCTCATCTGCAGCCAACTCCAGGCTGTGCCATTAAGCTACTATATGGCCTCTTCCTACTGATGCCACTTCCAGGCTCTGTCATTGTGCTGCCATGTGACATGAGACTTGTTCCTAAACTTGGGAGTTAAAAGTTCCATTTCAAAATCCTCAATTTCAATTTCAAAATCTTAGATTTATATTTAAAATTCTTATATTTAAATGGTCTCCTCCATGCTTCTGCCAACTCCAGGCTATGTCATTCAGCCACTATATGGTCTCCATATATTGACTGTTTATTGTAGGAAACATGTGGCTATCCTAGAGTGACGCTCCCAGCATTATTACCATGTTGATACCAGATCAGTAATAGAAGGAATATTGCCAAGGACTAGCAGAAACAGGGAACTGTGGATACTGACCACTGGCTGTTGGAATTGACTGACTATTGCAGGTGGTAGATTTACCATTTTGAAGTTCCTCAGTTCCAGTGGGCTTTAAGTCGTTCAATCTTTGTTGTGGTTCTTCAGTTGCAGTATTAAGTTGTATCATGTTTTCCTGTTCCTCCGATGAGCTAATGTCACTGGAACACACAATACTCATATTGACATCCAATGAAGGATCCTTTTATTGAGAGAATGTATCTATCATTTTATCATTTTATTATTTTGAATGTCAGTTGGTATTCTGACAATTTCTGATTATAAAGGAATTCTGTAATCTGGGACACAGGTAAAAATAAGTATTTTTAAGCGTACTGTAGCACATTTTTCTGCCCTCATTCGTGCATATCACATACCTACATCAATGTAGTGTGCTATTTTGTACCTGTTAATCTGTCAAGGGTCTATATACCGTGAAAGGACAGCCAATAGTACACGCCTTTTGCTGTTCTAGACAAATACTGTTTAAAGCGAAGTGAAGCGTATTGTACTCCCCTCATATACGCAATAAGTATGTCAGGCAGAGTAGTGAAATTTCAATGACTAAATCCATTATATCAATTTCAAAATCTTAAATTTAAATTTAAAAATCATAGATTTCAATGGTCTCGTCATGCTGCTGCCAACTCCAGGCTGTGCCATTAAGACACTATATGGTCTCCTCATGCTTCAGCTAACTCCAGGCTGTGTCATTCAGCATATATATGGTTTATTGATGCTGTTGGGCCTGGTAATAAAATTTTTTGTTATAGTAGCACTAGCTACCCAAAATCTTCAGTTTAAATTTCAAACTTCGCCTTTTTTTCTTAGGGATTGTGAAGCCCTGGGGTCTCCTCATGCTTCAGCCAACTCCAGGGCGTGCCATTCAGACACTATTTGGTCTCCTCCTACTGATGCCACCTCCAGGCTCTGTCATTGTGCCGCTCTGCGGCAGTGATTCTAAAAGCAATTCTAAAAGGTAATCTGCATGTTATTCTGAATAACAGTATTATTTTATTACCCCAGCACACTCCATATGTGTGTTAGAACACAGCAATGTGTTCTGCACCCCCTATTGAGGCTCTCTGTAGGCCAGAAATTGCAATTTTTCCGAAAAATTTGGCAAATCGGCCAAATTGAATTTTTCAAAAGTTTGCTCATCTCTAATCACCATCAACATTTGCTGGACTAGGTGCTAGAACACCTAATCCAGAGAATATAGTGATGGCACATGCATACATCACCACTCACAAACTGAACACATGCCTGGATCACACCTATTCAGCATGCTGCAGTACCATCATGACATGTCGCTGTCCTGTTGGTGGGGATTCAACTGTAACATCACATTGGTTTATCGTTATCAGTGTAGGAGGTCTTTCTCCTTCAGAACAGAGCAAAAAAGGGCAACACCTTATACCACATTCTCACTCTGTATCTACAGGGTGGGCCATTTATATGGATACACCTTAATAAAATGGGAATGGTTGGTGATATTAACTTCCTGTTTGTGGCACATTAGTATATGTGAGGGGGGGGACTTTTAAAGATGGGTGTGACCATGGTGGCCATTTTGAAGTTGGCCATTTTGAATCCAAATTTTGTTTTCTCAATAGGAAGAGGGTCATGTGACACATCAAACTTATTGGGAATTTCACAAGAAAAACAATGATGTGCTTGGTTTTAACGTAACTTTATTCTTTCATGAGTTATTTACAAGTTTCTGACCACAAATGTGTTCAATGTGCTGCCCATTGTGTTGGATTGTCAATGCAACCCTCTTCTACCAATCTACTTTGATGTGTTTCCCTCTTTATGCACTGAAGCTGGCACGTTCAATGAGTTTTTCCAGCAAGATGGTGCACCACCACATTATGGGTGTCAGGTCCGAGCATTCCTAGATGAACATTTTCCTGGAAAGTGGATTGGTCGTCGTGGGCCAGTTGAATGGCCCCCAAGATCTCCCGAATTGACCCCCTTAGACTTTTATCTTTGGGGTCATCTGAAGGCAATTGTCTATGCTGCGAAGATACGAGATGTGCAGCACCTGAAACTATGGATACTGGAAGCCTGTGCTAGCATTTCTCCTGCGGTGTTGCTATCAGTGTGTGAAGAGTGGGAGAAGAGGGTTGCATTGACAATGCAACACAATGGGCAGCATATTGAACACATTTTATAAGTGGTCAGAAACTTGTAAATAACTCATGAAAGAATAAAGTTACGTTAAAATCAAGCACATCATTGTTTTTCTTGTGAAATTCCCAATAAGTATGATGTGTCACATGACCCACTTCCTATTGAAAAAACTAAAGTTGGATTCAAAATGTCCGACTTCAAAATGGCCTCCATGGTAACCACCCATCTTGAAAAGTTTCCCCCCTCACATATGCTAATGTGCCACAAACAGGAAGTTAATATCACCAACCATTCCCATTTTATTAAGGTGTATCCATATAAATGGCCCACTCTGTACAACAACCCACATACTATGCTTATATCCAATGCGTTTCGCCTATGGATCTTCAGGGGAGGAAAAAAAGACATGCAGGTTGCATTTAATAAACAAAATGGCAGTGACAGTGTAGTCTATAGTGGCCATTTTGTATATTAATATAACTATCATGCCTGAACATCAGGTCAATAAAAGCTCCAGAGTGAAAATACTCACCTCATTCAGCAGATCAAAGGCTTCGTTGAGTGCTATATCCAGCATTCCGATCCCTTTGGCTGAAAGTTTATCTAAGTGTTCCCTGAAATGCTAAAATAAAGAAGGAAACAATTAATTAGAATGTTTTTTTTATTAATGCAAATTAATAAACGTCACATAAAGGGGTTAACTTTCAAATTACTTTGTCATTGATCTTTTAAGGGGGTACTCAAGTGAACTGAACTTATCAGACACTAGTCCCCTATCTATAGGATAGGGGATAAATGTCTTATTGCGGGGTCCGACAGCTGGGACCCCTCATGATAATAATTAATAATATTAATCCTAATAAACTCTCAGCAGATATTCTGTACTTATCCTATGGACTGCTGGGAATTATAGCAGTTTAACTCACATTGTTATGAAATGTTGGGTCAGAGAGTGTGGAGTGAGCTAAGCTATGTGGCTGCTGGGTGCAGCTGAAACCACCATCAGGGGCCAAGACTGGTGATAACGCCTATCCTGGCCATTTACCACTTGAATGCCACAGTCAATACTGACTGCAGCATCTAGGTGGTTAGATGCTGGGTGCTGGTCCCCACTTTCCTCCAACTGTATTTTAATTTAATTCAATTTTTTATTTCACTTACACAGATATTTTTATATTGTTTCTAAATACATTATATGACAAAATTCAGGATGTTGATAAAAAGTCCAACTTGCTGCACAAAAGAAAAAAAAAAGACCTCATATCACTTTGTTGACTGCATTTGAGTGGGAAAAATGCAAAAACAACAAAACAAAAACATAAATTACTGTGGAGGGAAAGGGTTAGTGGACATGTTGACCTACTGAAAATAGTTCAACTGTAAAATATTCCAATCGACACAATGCAAACACAGACTTAGCTTATCTGAAAAAGGATTGTGGACATAAATGTGTTAAGCTCTTTAAGTAACAAATATGACAGTAAATTACATGCAAAGCAAGGAGCTGCTGTATAATTAAGGGGTAATTCATCGCAAGGATGCGGAAAAATGCAGAACAGCAAATGAAAAGTGTCACTTGGAAAAATATGGATTGTCATTTAGCTGGATAGGAATCAAATTCTGCCAGGGCTCGTGAGCTTAGTTGTATTGTTATGTTGCTGTGGCTTATGGTATTTCTAGATCAATGGCTTTGTATTAGTTTATTGCTATTGAAAACAGGATTGTGGTAATTGTACTTTCAAGGGAAGCCATTTGGTAAATCATGGAGACATGCATGACAATGCACGGCAAAGTATTTCAATTCATAGTCTTATTTTTATAAATGAATCTGAAGGGTTATGATTGGCTTTGTTAACATTAAAGGGAAACATTCATAAACTGGAGTTACTCAGGCATGAATAGTGGCCTTGTGGGTCCTCGGGTGCTTTTTGTGCTGCCCCCAAGTAGATGTAAATTTTAAATGAATACATCTGCCTTATTGAGGATAGTGATCTGATCAGATATAAGCTTTACTTAACCATAAAGAACATGAGGGCAACTCTGTTGGTTATAAAGGGTATGGTAGTATGTTTCTCTACTATCTATGTTGTATTTGTTTATGCATATTTCTATAGTATCCGTTTCCTCAACAGATACTATACCAAAAATGAGAACAAACCATAGAAGATTTTTTATTTTTTTTTGCTTAACTTTTAGGCTAAATAACAATATATAGAGATGTGTGGCCTTTTCATGGAGTCAACAGCCACATCTAAGGGACCTTAAAACATTTTTATTTGGCAACCACTGGATTAAACAGCTTTTTCGACACTGAAACCTACTTTCAACTCACTAATAAAACATATATTTGTAAATAAAGTTATTTTACTAGCTTTTTGTGATTTTTTATGCTTTCTTTCTGCTTCTGATGCAAGCTGTTTGCTCTGTTGTCCTTACTGATGCACCTTCTGTAAAGTGTACATGCTGTAAGGGACTTCCTGTTTCTACTGTATACTCTAGCTGGGAATTCTGCGAACTTTATATCCATTCTACTCTTCCTTCTTGACCATACCCCATCAACTACAACAAAGTAGGCAGAAAAAGTTGTCTGAAGTGCCAGCTAGTGTGTACAGTAGGAACAGGAAGTCCATTACAGGATGTATTCTAATCAGTAAGACAGTTTGCCTCAGAAGCAGAAGATATATTCTTTTCTTTTACTTGAAAATAGATTTCCTCTTTGGAAAATCCCATTAAAGGTGTACTCCGCTGCTCAACATTTTATTCCAAATGCTTAGAGCCGGCGCCGGGGGCTCATGACATCATGGCACCGCTCCCTTATGACGTCACACCCTGCCCCTTCAATGCAAGTCTATGGGAGGGGGTGTGGTGCCCGTAATGCCCCCTCCCATAGAATTGCATTGAGGTGGCGGGGTGTGATATCACAAGGGGGCGGGGTGTGATATCACGAGCCCCCGCCACTGGTTCTTAGTGTTCGGAACATTTTGTTCTGAACACTGAGCAATGGAGTAACCCTTTAAGGACTTCTTTTAGACTTTCTTTAAAACATACATTCAGTGATACTCAGGCAGCAGGATATCTTTTTAAAATTCCCAGATAACTTCAGAGCTCGAAACTTACCCGAGACTATTGCCATCTGGAGATTGAGGTGCAAGAAGTCCCATAGACTTGCATGGGACTTCTAGCAAATACTTCAGATTGCAATAATCTCAGGGCAAGTTTCTGGTGATGAAGTTAAAGGAGAATTTTAAGAAAATATCCCTCTGCCAGATCATCACTGCACTAAAGGACTTTTTAGACTTTATTTACCCCCATATTTTCATTGTGACCAACTTCTGTTTTTCTTTCATTTTTATTTGAAATATTTACATTCAAGAGAATACACTTGTATAACAAAAAATGTGTTGCTCCATTTAAGAATTATAATTTTATGCTGCATATCTTTTGGGCCAACCTAAAGGCAATGTGGTATTTCCAGCCTTATACTACTGTAATTCCATGTTCAGCTATGGAATGACAGAGAACTGTGATATATAACGTCCCACTTCATTATATCTCTCAGGAACAAACGCATTGAAGTGTTCAGTGTACTGTAGGAATGTATCAAATAAAATTTTCAAATTTGTTTTGTGTACAAAATTGTATCCAATATGGGTTTCACAGACTATGAATTTTAATGAACTCTTGTTTTTTTGCTCGGAGGCTCAACAGTGAACAGATGCTGGTATGTGTCGGTAAGAAAATGATGAGTTAATGACATGTTCTCTGGTCTTGACCGTCCTCATCAGTTCTATTTCAGACTTTTTTCCATTGTCCTTTTAAATGAATGTTCCAGTAAAGTAAAGATCAATTGATGCCTCCAGTAATCATTTACAGCCATCCAATATAAACAGGGACTCGGCGTAATGTCACTGTATGCCGCCAAATGCTGCAGGTAACTGCTTGTGACCGAGAAACCTATGGATGGTTTGGCCACTCTCGAAAATACTTTCACAGCTGTGATTTCCAATGGTATTCACAGATGTATCAAGTAGTAGAGCAAAATGAAACATATTAAACTACGTTGAAAGGTCTGAGGTATTTCTGCAAATATCACGTGACTTACAAAGCTGTCTGTTACAGAGGAAATCAACACTTTTGCTACAAGGCACTTTTGGAATGTTCCGTCTAAAGGGAGAAGCTGCTGAAAGATTTGCCTTTTCTACAGAGCCCTCAATAAAGGGAAACCATAAAGCCAATGCTCATTCATCTTATAAATAGCATCATTTATTTTACATTGTGAATGGAACATGTGCTTGGATTTAACTACAGTACAATCTCCATGTTACACATTCCAGAAGATTAAAGTGTATCTGTCATTTGCTAAAACATTTTATATAATGTAGATAATACCATTATATGTATATTTGTAATATACATTGGTTAAAAAATATGTATATTTTTAGGAGAAAAAATGCTGTCTTGTCCATGCAGCTTTTTCCTGCGTGCAGAGACAAAATACAGGAAGTGTGGGCATGACATGCAGGGCTCTGTGCACTGAGGACATGCAGGGCTCTGTGCACTGAGGACAAGTAGGTATCTGTACACTAAGGACAAGCAGGGCTCTGTACACTGAGGACAAGCAGGGCTCTGTGCTCTGAGGACAAGCAGGGCCATGTACACTGAGGACAAACAGGGCTCTGTGCACTGAGGACAAGCAGGACTCTGTACACTGAGGACAAGCAAGGCTCTATGCATTGAGGACCAGCAGGGTTCTGTGCATTGAGGAAAAGCAGGGCTCTGTGCAGTGAAGACATGCAGGGCTCTGTGCAGTGAAGACAAGCAGGGCTCTGTGCACTGAGGACAAGCAGGGCTCTATACACTGAGGACAAGCAGGACTCTGTACACTGAGGACAAGCAGGACTCTGTACATTGAGGACAAGCAGGACTCTGTGCACTGAGGACAAGCAGGACTCTGACACTCTACCAGCTCACACAGCAGGCTGATTGACAAAGTCAGGAGCCTGCACATAGCCCTGCTTGTCCTCAGTGCACAGAGCTCTGCTGGCTCCAGCCACACTTCCTGTATTTTGTCTCCATATAGAGACACACAGGCAATAGCTGCAGGGACAAGACAGCATTTTGCAATCAAAAAATATACACATTTTCAGCCAATGTATATTACAAATGTACATAGAGTGAATGTTACTATCTATATTATATAAAACATTTTTTGCAAATGACAGTTACACTTTAATAATATTATATAATCAGAAATATTCAGCATTTTTGTTCATTTTTTTTTTACATGCCACTATGTATATTAAAGTGCTGACTTCCAGAGGGCGGTGGGAGATTTGCGGTGCTGACCTGGTCAGCGCTGCAAATCTCCCACCGCCCTCTGGAAGCAGGGCCGGACTGGGGATAAAAACCAGCCCTGGAAATTACTGCATACCAGCCCCAGTTGTCAATGGCAGCAGCCACAATGTAAATGACAGAAGGAATGGACCCATTTATTACTCTTAACCCCTTAAGGACAGAGCGTTTTTCTGTTTTTGCACTTTAGTTTTTCCCTCCTTACCTTTAAAAAAAATCCACCTAAAAATCCATACAATGGCTTTTTTTTTTGTGCCACCAATTCTACTTTGTAATGACATCAGTAATTTTACTCAGAAATTTACGGCGAAACAGGCAAAAAATCATTGTGCGTTAAAATTGAAAAAAATGCCATTTTGTTATTTTAGCGACTTCCGTTTCTACGCAGTACATTTTTCGGTAAAAATGACATGTTATATTTATTCTGTAGGTCCATACGGTTAAAATGATACCCTACTTGTATAGGTTTGATTTTGTATTACTTCTGAAAAAAATCATAACTACATGGAGGAAAATGTATACGTTTAAAATTGTCATCTTCTGACCCCTATAACTTTTTTTTATTTTTATGGGTACGGGGTGGTATGAGGGCTCATTTTTTGTGCCGTGATCTGATGTTTTTATTGGTACCACTTTTTGTTTTGACCAAACCTTTTGATCGCTTTTTATTAATTTTTTTATGGTTTTAAAAGAGACCAAAAATTTGCTATTTTTTGTGAACAACATACATACATACATACATACATATATACAATGGTTGAATAACACTTATACCAGAAAAGAACAATACCACTATACCATGACTGAAAAACAACAGCATGCCAGAACAGAACAATACCGCCATACAATGATTGAATAACACCGCCATACCAGAACAGAACAATACTGCCATACAATGACTGGATAACACCACCATACCAGAACAGAACAATACCACCATACAAAAAATAAAAAAATAAAATAAAAATTATATATATATATTCACAACAATGGCGCAGCATTCCAGTGCAAAAAACGTGAATTTATTTTCTCATGTCACACGAAAAACAGCAATGTTTCAGCTCCTCAATGGAGCCTTTTTCAATCATGCTTGAAAAAGGCTCCATTGTGGAGCTGAAACTTTGCTGTTTTTGTGTGACATGAGAAAATAAATGCACATTTTTTTGCATTGGAATGCTGCACCATTGTTGTGAATATCTGCTTGGAAGCACAGAGTGGTAAAGAAATCCTGAATTTCTTTGAGAAACTACATTGGGAAATGCTGATGTGTGTAAATATATACATACATACACATATATATCTCCACACACACACTGTGTGTATATATATATATATATATATATATATATATATATATATATACAGTATGTACATGTATGTGTATATATACACACACACATCAGCATTTCCCAACCAGGGTGCCTCCAGCTGTTGTAAAACTACAACTCTCAGCATGGCCAACTGTAGTTTTGCAGATGGAGGCACTCTGGAAAACACTGGTGTGTGTGTATAAATATATTATATAATACAAACACTGCCCCCCTTCCCTTACATACAAGGGCACTTACAGAGTGAAGATATCTTCAGTGACCGGGCCTGACTCCCCCACGTTACCTCACAGGAGAGTTCAGCTGTCCCAGGAGCGCCATCAATAACACAGGTCTGTGACTGGGGTCCTGCGTGCATGTTATCAGAAGCAAGCAGGCCAGGGGGGGGGGGGGGGGGATTATTGCACTGAAGCACCAGTCAATTAACAACTAAACAGAAAAATATTTTGATTTGAGTTAAAAAAGGTGATGTATTACCCATTTATATTCTAAATTAGAATGTTATACTGTAATTACTGGAGACAGTTGAGAATAGTGTTTTTCAAACATTGTGCCTAAAGCTTTCAAAACCACAACTTTCAGCATGCCAGGACAGCCAAAGTTGTGCAACTGCTTGCGGCACACTGTTTGTAAAATACTGACTAAAGGTTTATCCATGTTGGACAAAAAGTTTAAGGGATTGTCCAGCTAAAACTAATTTATTCTCTATCCACAGGATAGGGGATAAGTAGCTAATCGTGGGGGTCGGACCGTCGGGACTCCAGCGATCTCTGTAATGGGACCCCTGCACTCAATGAGGAGTGCGTGCAGTAGACGGCCTATACTCATTTCTATGGGAGCGCAGAGGAAGTCCGAGTGCTTTACTTGGGTCTCCTCTGATAACACGTTGACCACAGGATGTCCAGTTGATGGGAAACCCAACAATCAGCTGTAATCTATGGATGAACCTCACAGCAAGTGTTTATTTGATAAAGTGCAATCTAATTTCCTGTCTATTAAACAGTAAAGTAATACTTCCTGATATTACAGAAACAAAGGTTATATTAGAGGGGCAAAGATTTAAAAGTAACAGAAGGAAGTATTACTTTACTGAGAGAGTAGTGGATGCAGTGGAAGGAGTTTAAGCATGCATGGGATAGGCATAAGGCTATCCTTCATATAAGATAGGGCCAGGGACTATTGATAGGATTCAGATTATTGGGCAGGCTAGATGGGCCAAATGGTTCTTATCTGTCGACACATTCTATGTTTCTATATTTCTATGTTTGGAGCAGTTTTTATGCTATTGTCTTCCAGCTGATCCAGTACTCTGGATCAGCTAATCTTTACTGCCCATCCTAGATAGATTACAGTGAAGTTACTGACTGGTTCCTGACCTCTCTTTAAAAATTTCTGGTCTATGTAGTTCTTTGTTGATGTAAATTATATGATTCTGTTTCTGTGGGTTTTTTTGTGCTTCTATTGCCATTTTCTACTCTTCTTCATGGATACTCCAGACAGTTCTTGGTTTTCCCTTTTGTTTGTATGTTACAGTTGCTGTTTTGAATCTTAGTTTACTATTTAGTTTGGTGCTTCCTTTCTATTTATCTCTGGGTCCTGATGCCTGCTTGTTTTTACTGCTAGGGAAAGTTAAGTTGAAGTTATTAAAGTTGTGCATTTGCATATTTGTCCCTGTAAGTCACCTTTTGCCTCATCCATCACTATCATTATCATCATTTGTTTATGTCATCTTCCATTTCATCATGTCCAGTTATCTATTGCTGTCATCTATTTGTGTTATTTTACCTGCCAGTATTGATAAGTGCTTTATTCATTTTTCTTATAACTGTCTTTGCATACATACTCTTTGGCTCTTCTGTAAGTCCTAGGGGTATCTGAGGACTGGAAGCAACAGCTGGGACCTAGGAAAGGTAACTGCTATAGGTGAAGTCTAGTTCTGACATCAAGTTACCGGCAAGTATGATTAAAACCAGGCACAGCCACACATGCTGTGTTTTGTAAACATGAAGGGGTTGTGGTGCTCACATTAATGTACATTTTTTTCTACCTGTATGACTAGGGCT
This sequence comes from Hyla sarda, assembly GCF_029499605.1. Classification (NCBI taxonomy): domain Eukaryota; kingdom Metazoa; phylum Chordata; class Amphibia; order Anura; family Hylidae; genus Hyla; species Hyla sarda. The sequence continues at coordinate 87,145,607 of NC_079194.1, read as the reverse complement.
GTTTGGATAGCAGAACAGCAGATTCACACAGTCAGAATTAAACAGGAATACATATTGTATGAAGAAACTACTGTTAAAGTCTCAAATATAGAGAATATTCATTATCACACAAGGTTTGCAGAAAGGTCAATTACCTTGAGGGCTTCACTTCTCCTGCCTTTTCACCATCATATACAACTTGCTGTATTCTTCTTCATGCCTCGTTCCTCACTATGTTTTATCATGACATTGACTGCGGTATTATCTGGCCAATTTACACAACTTTTATGTGTTGACACTGTATACCAAAGTTGGGTATTTACATTATGAGTTAGTGTCAGTCAGTTTTAGGGCGCATTCACACTACGACTTGTACAAAATGAGGTGCCAACACATCCATGCTCAGAGAGGCATTGGTGCCATTTATTGCAGTGTTTTTTCTCAGACTGAAAAGCGTGGGGAAAATTTGAACTGTATGGTCTTATTATTTAGGTACTCTGCTATTTGTCCAGGGACCTAAGTACGTCAACTGATCATGGAAGGCTTTACATAGTTTGGTTATGTTTATAAACTGTAAAATAAAAAAAATAAAAAATAAAAAACACAGCATTAAAATTGTTAAAAATAAAAAAATTCAATCCATTAATGTGACAATGTGTTATTTGAAAGTCTATTGAAATTGAGCCATCATATGTACACATATAAAAAGATCATCCAGAGTTCCATATTTAACCTTATGGCAGATTTTTTTTTTTTTTTTATAACAATGTGTCATTTAATGGTCACTTTCTATAGAATTTCATATAAAATTTCATTAGATTAAAAAAAAATGTATACCTATTTTACAGCCATGGCTTTTTCTCCAGTTTATTTTTATATATTTTTTTTAATAAAGTCTAACTATGGAAAATCTTTTTATGATCAGTTGACCTTTACCTGGGCAAGTATTAGAGTGCTAATATACTAAATAATATAACCACGTAGTGAAAATTAGAGCAGCATGAAGTATTTACATAAGGGTAAATTCACACAGAGATGTGTGCCTTTTAGTAAACAAAAAAAAAAGGAAATTACCTGAATGTAGTCACTAATTGAATATGCAATAAATTGCAATAAATGGCACCTGTGCCTCCTTAAGCATGGATACTTTGAGATGCCATTTTGTTTTTTTTCCCCATATATCTATGCTTTTCTAACTTTTGTCTTTCTTGACCCTTTAATGACGCAGGACGTAAACGTACGTCCTGGTGAGCTGTTACTTAACGCACCAGGACATACATTTACGTCCTATGCATAACCGTGAGCTTCGCGGCAGGTCCCGGCTGCTTATAGCAGCCAGGGACCCACCTGTAATGGCAGACATCCACGATCCCACTGATGTCCGCCATTAACCCCTCAGATGCCGTGATCAATACAGATCATGGCATCTGCAGCATCGCGGTACTTTACATGGATTGTCGGATCGCCCGCAGCGCTGCCGCAGCGATTTGATCATCCAGCATGGCGGCCGGAGGTCCCCTCACCTTGCTACGGCCGTCTTCCGGGGTCTTCTGCTCTGGTCTGCGATTGAGCAGACCAGAGCAGAAGATGACCGATTATACTGAGCAGTGCTATGTCCTATACATAGCACTGAACAGTATTAGCAACCGAATGATTGCTATAAATAGTCCACTATGAGGACTATTAAAGTGTAAAAATAAAAGTGAAAAAAGTGAAAAAAAACCTCCTCCAATAAAAACGTAAATTGTCTCATTTTCCCTATTTCACCCCCAAAAAGTGTAAAAAAACATATTTTATATACATATTTGGTATTGCCGCTTGAGTAAATATCCCAACTATTAAAATAAATTGTTAATTATACCGTGAACGTAAAAAAAAAATATCCAAAATAGCTGCTTTTGCATTTTATTCCCAAAAAAAATCATAAAAAAAGTATTAAAAGTTTTATATAAGTAAATATGGTATCAATAAAAAGTACAGATCAGGGTGCAAAAAATGAGCCCTCATACCGCCGCTTATATGGAAAAATAAAAAAGTTAAAGGTCTTCAAATTAAGGTGATTTTAAACGTACTAATTTGGTTAAACAGTTTGCGATTTTTTTTAAGCACAACAGTAATAGAAAAGTATATTATCATTGGTATCATTTTAATTGTATTGACCCAAAGGATAAAGAACACATGTCATTTTTACCGTAAATTGTACGGCGTGAAAACTAAACCTTCCAGAATTAGCAAAATTGTGGTTTTCTTTTTAATTTCCCCACACAAATAGTATTTTTTTGTTTGCGCCATACATTTTATGGTAAAGTGAGTGATGGAATTACAACGGACAGCTGGTCACGCAAAAAAACAAGCCAGTCTGTGGATGAAAATATAAAAGAGTTATGATTTTTTTTTTAAAGCCACGCAAAAAACAAGCCCTCATACTAATCTGTGGATGAAAATATAAAAGAGTTATGATTTTTTTAACCTCTTAAGGACGCAGGGCGTATGGATACGCCCTGCATCCCGAGTCCTTAAGGACGCAGGGCGTATCCATACGCCCGTGGGAATTCCGGTCCCCATCGCTAGCCGGTTGGGGACCGGAGCCGGATGCCTGCTGAAATTGTTCAGCAGGCATCCCCGCATATTGCCCAGGGGGGGTCATTATGCCCCCCCATGTCGGCGATCGCCGCAGATCGCTGGACAATTCAATCCAGCGATCTGCGGCGATTCCGGGTCAATCGGGTCTCCAGTGACCCGGAATAACTGGCTGTTCGAGGCCGTCTCTGACGGCCCCGAACAGCCAGAGCCTGCAGGGGTGAGGTGGCACTGGTGCCACCTCACGATCGCCCTGATTCGTCAGCCGACCAATCAGGGCGCCTGCTGCGGGCGTCACTCCCGCACCCGCTCCGCCCCTCTTCCGGAGGGCGTGAGCGGGTGCGGGAAGACGACCCCGGGTGCTGGGGACCCCGATCCCCGGCGTCCATGTTGGGATCGGGGCCCCAGGAGCGACGGCGGCGGCGAGGGTCAGTCCTGCGATGGAGCAGCAGCAGGAGGTGAGTGACAGCCTCCTGCTGTTGCTTAGAAACAAAAAGGGCATGCTGGGAGCTGTAGTTATGCAACAGCAGGAGGCAGACCACCACAACTCCCAGCATTCCCTTATGGGCATGCTGGGACTTATGGTTTTGCAACAGCTGGAGGCACATTTTTTCTATGGAAAAGTGTACCTTCAGCTGTTGCATAACTACAACTCCCAGCATGCCCGTTGGCTGTCGGTAACTGCTGAGAGTTGTAGTTTTGCAACAGCTGAAGGCACACTGGTTGTGAAACTTAGAGTTTTTTTTACCTAACTCAGTGTTTCACGACCGGTGTGCCTCCAGCTGTTGCAAACTACAACTCCCAGCAGTCACCTTACACCATGCACCGTACATGCTGGGAGTTGTAGTTTTGCAACAGCTGGAGGCACACTGGTTTTGAAACACTGAGTAAGGTCACAAACTCCGTGATACATAACCAGTGTGCCTACAGCTGTTGCAAAACTAAAACTCTCAGCATGTACAGTCTCTTAGCGCATGCTGGGAGTTGTAGTTTTGCAACAGCTGGATGTCCCCCCCAATGTGAACGTACAGGGTACACTCACATGGGCGGAGGCTTACAGTAAGTATCGGGCTGCAAGTTTGAGCTGCAGCAAATTTTCTGCAACAGCTCAAACTGCCAGCGAGAAACTACTGTGAACCCCTGCCCATGCGACTGTACCCTAAAAACACTACACTACCAAAACATAAAATAAAAAGTAAAAAACACTACATATACACATACCCCTACACAGCCCCCCTCCCCAATAAAAATGAAAAATGTCTGGTACGCCACGGTTTCCAAAACGGAGCCTCCAGCTGTTGCAAAACAACAACTCCCAGTATTGTCGGACAGCCGTTGACTGTCCAGGCATGCTGGGAGTTTTGCAACAGCTGGAGGCACCCTGTTTGGGAATCACTGGCGTATAATACCCCTATGTCCACCCCTATGCAATCCCTAATTTAGGCCTCAAATGTGCATGGCGCTCTCACTTTGGAGCCCTGCCGTATTTCAAGGCAACAGTTAAGGGTCACATATGGGGTATCGCCGTACTCGGGAGAAATTGGGCTTCAAATTTTGGGGGGTATTTTCTGCTTTTACCCTTTTTAAAAATGTAAAGTTTTTGGGAAAAGAAGCATTTTAGGTAAAAATTATTATTATTTTTTTTTACATATGCAATAGTCGTGAAACGCCTGTGGGGTATTAAGGTTCACTTAACCCCTTGTTACATTCCCCGAGGGCTCTAGTTTCCAAAATGGTATGCCATGTGGTTTTTTTTTGCGGTCCTGGCACCATAGGGGCTTCCTAAATGCGGCATGCCCCCAGAGCAAAATTTGCTTTCAAAAAGCCAAATGTGACTCCTTCTCTTCTGAGACCTGTAGTGCGCCAACAGAGCACTTTTCACTCCCATATGGGGTGTTTTCTGAATCGGGAGAAATTGGGCTTCAAATTTTGGGGGGTATTTTCTGCTTTAACCCTTTGTATAAATGTAAATTTTTTGGGAAACCAAGCATTTTAGGTAAATTTTTTAAAATTTTTTTTACATATGCAAAAGTCGTGAAACACCTGTAGGGTATTAAGGTTCACTTTACCCCTTGTTACGTTCCCCGAGGGGTCTAGTTTCCAAAATGGTATGCCATGTGTTTTTTTTTTGCTGTCCTGGCACCATAGGGGCTTCCTAAATGCGGCATGCCCCCAGAGCAAAATTTCCTTCAAAAAAGCCAAATGTGACTCCTTCTCTTCTGAGACCTGTAGTGCGCCAGCAGAGCACTTTTCACCCCCATATGGGGTGTTTTCTGAATCGGAAGAAATTGGGATTCAAATTTTGGGGGGTATTTTCTGCTATTACCCTTTTTAAAAATGTAAAACTTTAGGGAAACCAAGCATTTTAGGTAAAAAATATATATATTTTTTTTACATATGCAAAAGTCGTGAATCACCTGTGGGGTATTAAGGTTCACATTACCCCTTGTTACGTTCCCCGAGGGGTCTAGTTTCCAAAATGGTATGCCATGTGTTTTTTTTTGCTGTTCTGGCACCATAGGGGCTTCCTAAAGGTGACATGCCCCCCAAAAACCATTTGACGCTCCTTCCCTTCTGAGCCCTCTACTGCGCCCAGCGAACACTTTACATAGACATATGAGGTATGTGCTTACTCGAGAGAAATTGGGTTTCAAATACAAGTAAAAATTTTCTCCTTTTTTCCCCTTGCAAAAATTCAAAAATTGGGTCTACAAGAACATGCGAGTGTAAAAAATGAAGATTGTGAATTTTCTCCTTCACTTTGCTGCTATTCCTGTGAAACAACTAAAGGGTTAAAACGCTTATTGAATGTCATTTTGAATACTTTTGGGGGTGCAGTTTTTATAATGGGGTCATTTATGGGGTATTTCTAATATGAAGACCCTTCAAATCCACTTCAAACCTGAACTGGTCCCTGAAAAAAGCGAGTTTCAAAATTTTGTGAAAAATTGGAAAATTACTGCGGAACTTTGAAGCCCTCTGGTGTCTTCCAAAAGTAAAAACTCATCAATTTTATGATGCAAATATAAAGTAGACATATTGTATATGTGAATAAAAAAAATATTTGGAATATCCATTTTCCTTACAAGCAGAGAGCTTCAAAGTTAGAAAAATGCAAAATTTTCAAATTTTTCATCAAATTTTGGGATTTTTCACCAAGAAAGGATGCAAGTTACCAAAAAATTTTACCACTACGTTAAAGTAGAATATGTCACGAAAAAACAATCTCGGAATCAGAATGATAACTAAAAGCATTCCAGAGTTATTAATGTTTAAAGTGACAGTGGTCAGATTTGCAAAAAATGGCCGAGTCCTTAAGGTGAAAAAAGGGCTCAGTCCTTAAGGGGTTAAGGCGAGGAGAAAAAAACGAAAACGTTAAAATAAAATTGTCCGAGTCCTTAAGGCCCAAATGGGCTGAATCCTTAAGGGGTTAAGATATACATTTGATTTCATACCATAAATGATGTATTCCTACAATGAATTCTAAAAATATGAGATAGAATTATAAATATATAAAGTAAATCAATTACACGGTATAGATAATTTCTTTTTGGGCAATTTCAATCATGAATTCCTTCTGTTCTGCCCAATCTATCCCAAAAGAACATGTAGTATTTTTATTCACTCTTTGTCAAACAACTTCATCTCATGTTCAAAAAAAAAGATACACAGAAAAATAAAAGATAAGACAACTCGAAGAAAAAAAAATCTGTCTTTTCCTTATCAATTAGAGTGACACAGAAAAATCCATCTGTTGTTGGGAGATAGGGACATTATGTCACAATTGATGGGCAATTCACTGGCAAGATGCGCAGTCAATGTCAGGTCAAGTTACTTAAGATAAAAAAAATACACACACATCCCCAGGCTTTCAATGCGCTCGCAAGTTACACAATAGGGAATTTGTTTTTCAGATGTATCAAAGACTGGAGATTTACAGAGAAATATAGAAAAAAAATTATTAAATACTGCAGTTTAACCCATGATTATCTCCACATGTAGAGCTGAGCATACAAGCTAAGGCCCTGGTCACACAGGCATTAATCGACAACTCAAAATAGAAACAAGGTGGACCATGTTCTGTGGAAACAGTCCATCAGGATTTGTTGGTATCTGAAAAAGGGGTACTTCAGTGGAAACCATTTAATCAACTGGTGCTAGAAAGTTAAAGATTTGTAATTACTTCCATTAAAAAATCTTAATCCTTCCAGTACTTATCATCTGCTGTATACTACAGAGGAAGTTCTTTTTTTTTAAACTTATTTTCTGTCTGACCACAGTGCTCTCTCCTGACACCTCTGTCCATGTCAGGAACTGTCCAGAGCAGGAGAGGTTTGCTAGTGGGATTTGCTCCTACTCTGGACAGTTCCTGACATGGACAGAGGTGTCAACAGAGAGCACTGTGGTCAGACAGAAAATAAATTCCAAAAGAAAGGAACTTCCTCTGGAGCATACAGCAGCTGATAATTACTGAAAGGATTAGGATTTTTAAAATAAGTAATTTACAAATATTTTTAACTTTATGGCACCAGTTGATGTTTTCCACTGGAGTACCCATTTAAAGCTCTATTATGAATGGAAAACTAGAGTAGAGCAAGAATTTATTCAAAAATATTTTCTTAACAAAGTTATCAATGATACATTACTTGACATCCTGTTATTATGTCTATGGGTTAATATAGGAATTTTGATAATATTGTTGAATAATTAAGTAATTTGTTTTTCTATAGTATATCCAGATATTGCTCTAAACACTCTCTAAACCCATCCTATTTCTGCCCTTGGGGCATGCTTACTCACCAACATTTGAATACCAAAATTGTAAACAATATTTCCTTAAAGAGGTACTCTTGCCCCTAGACATCTTATTCCCTATCCAAGGATAGGGGATATGATGTCTGATCCCGGGGGTACCGCTGCTGGGGACCCCTGCAATCTTTCCTGCAGCCCCTAGTCATCTGCAGCACGGAGCCAAAGCTTGCTCCGTGCCCGATTACTCACAATATAGAGGCTGGAGGTCCGTGACGTCACGGCCCGGCCCCCTCTTGACATTACACCCCACCCTTTAATACAAGTCTATGGGAGGGGGTGTGACAACCATCACGCCCCCTCCCATAGACTTGCATTAAAGGGGTGGGGTGTGATATCACGTCATGAACCCCCGGCCCCTGAATCCAGAGTCATCAGGCACGGAACAAGTTTCGGCTAAGTGCTGCAGATGACTAGGGACTGTAGGAGAGATTGCGGGGGTCCCCAGCGGTGGGACCCCCACAATCAGACATCTTATCCCCTATCCTTGAATAGGGGATAAGATGTCTAAGGGTAGAGTACCCCTTTAAGACAAAAAATGGGATGGCAAAAATGGTACAGAGTTATATTAAGTTGTTGGCCCTCATACTTTCCTCATATAAAGTTGTAGTCCCCCATACTGTCCACATATATATAGTTGTAGGCTTCTATACTTTCCTCATATAAAGTTGTAGGCCCCAATATTGCCCCATATATAGTTGTGGGCCACTATACTGCCCTATGTATAGTTGTAGGCCCCCTCTTCTCAATGCATCTTTGTGTAGTAGTAGGTAGGCAACCCCCACAAACATACTGCCCCCAACATCCCAGCAACACTGCCCTGCTGCTTTGGTGCTCCATTTCTCCTCCAGTCCGGGGTCAGGACCTACTGCTATGGCTGGGCTGGAGAAGCAGTGGAGCACTGAATCTAACATGATCGGTAATTTAGTTAATATCCTGGTGCCCACTGTAGGATTTATGCCAGAGTCCAGACTCAAGCTATCCTGACATCTTCTAATGTTCTTCTGCTCCACTCCTCATTGCGCGATGTCAAGAGGGTCACTCGTCACAAGTACTGACTGCAACTACTCACTGACTGACTCAATATATAGACAGCTATACATTCTGTGGGGAGTCTGAAGAAAGAATGATCAGGTTCATTCTTTCTACGGACACAGGAATAAAAATGTCCACACCAGAAACATGCGGAAATTCTACCCTGTGCATAGCACAGCAGAATCTTATTGGATTCAATGGGACTCTGCTGCAGTGGAATCCCTGTGCAGAATTCCAATGCCAAACTATGCATGAAAATGCTGGCGTGTGAACATAGCCTAATACTTTCGAATTTCACACCTACAGACCCATATGAGGGCTTGTTTAATGACATCACTCATTCTAACATCAAATCTACGGTGAAGCAGTAAAAAATTATTTGTGGAGAAAAAGTTTTAAAAAAAAAACTCTATCATGCTACTTTTTGTGGAATTCCTTTTTACGCAGTGAAACTTTATGATCACTTTTTTTTATTGGTGTTTTGGTATTTTTGTTATATTTACATGATTGACTGTGTGGTTATATTTAAATAGTTTGGACATTTATGCCGACGGCGAGACCAAGTATGTTTATTTTTAAACAAAAAAAATATGGAAACACAAACGTTCTAATGGGTCTGTGAGTGATAGGTGCCTATGGTGCAGCCTGGTATAGTATGGTGCCTTGCTAAGCATACAAATATGACAAATCAAAGTATTAATGTATAAGCTGGCGCATATAAATAGGAATAACACTTAGATGAAAAATAAAATGTATTTATTAGATGTTGTATTTCTGTGCACAATCATGACCAGATATGAGGTATGAGACCTTTTTGCTGATTGGTTCGGGATGACTGAAACACAAAAATAAAAGGTAGATGGACGGGAGAAAGAAAATTAGATTACATTATTATAAGTTGTATACCTGTAGAGTATGCTACCTAAAGTGCTTGGATGCCACCAATGCTCCTGTGTGGGGATTCGTTGGTATCCTACCCTGGTTTCATATCTTTCATTGATAAAAGTAAATGCAAAGTAGGCACTGGGAACCGATATTTTCCTATGTGTTAGAATGGTTTCTCTGATATTTATGTATAGAGAATGTAATTATACACACAGTTCGGCACGCTCTTCAGGAAATGAGATGCAGATAATCCTCTAAAAGAACCTGATAATGTTACCTGTGGGCCTCCGTGATGATTTCAATTTGCCGATTCTTCGTCTGATGCTTCTGTGTGCAATCCTAACCCTTCAGGCTTAAATTCAGTAGCTGGTATACTTGCTGTAGGTCCGTTGATGGTTTTTTTCTGGGAGAGGGACGGGAGACTGCCCCGGCTGGTGGCTGCTCTACCGCACCTGGTCCCGCTGATAAGAGAGCTGGTAAGCTGACTGACTAGGATTGCGCACGGAAGCATCAGACGAAGGATCGGCAACTTGAAATCATCATGGAAGCCCACAGGTACCATTATCAGGTTCTTTTAGAGGATTATCTGCATCTCATTTACTGAAGATCGTGCCAAACTCTGTGTATAATTATATTCTCTATACATAGATATCAGAGAAACCTTTCTAACACATAGGAAAAAATGGGTTCCCAGTACCTACTTTGCATTTACTATTACCAATGAAAGATATGGATCTTATGAAAACAGGGTAGGATACCAACCACTGAATCTTTTGTCAACTATCTGGATGTCGATTTTGTATCACTATTTATGGAATATACTATTGTTTTTTTAGACAGGCATTTTGCACTTTATCTATTAGAAACTACCTCAGGGCGGATCCCCACACATGGGCATTGATGGCACTCAAGCACTTTAGGTAGGTCTACACACTACGGGACCTAGCATACTCTACATGCTAGTATACAATTTATAGTAATTTAATAAAATTTTCTTTCACCCGTCCATCTACCTTTTATTATTGTGTTTCAGTCATCCTGAACCAATCAGCAATAAGATCGTACCTCATATCGGGTCAGGATTGTGCACAGAAATACTGTATAACATCTAATAAATTCATTTTATTTTTCATCTGAGTGTAAGTCCTATTTATATGTTTATTTTTGTTTACATTATTTATTTAAAAAAATTGGAAAAAGAGGGTGATTCATACTTTTATTATCAAGGGGCTTATTTACATTTATTATAATTTTTTGGACATTTTATTCACTATTTTTAAGTTCCCATAGGGGACTATTACATACAATATTGTGGTGACCAGCTGATTGTCATGACAACAAAGTGTTTGTCTTTACCAGCTTGACAGAAGAGGACTTTTGTTTTAAAGATAAAAATCCTCTAAAAATAAGGTGTTCCAAAAACAGATTTTTTTTATTTTCCTGAAAAAACGCTCTATTGAAAACTGTTATCATTTGTGTATGGCTTTCACAAAATAAATGAATGCATTTTTAATTTTTGTATACAATTAGTCTCTTACCTCTTTGTTGTTTCTGTCTGCTTGCACTAAAGTCCCATTCAGACAGGGTTCTACATATTGAATTTCTTCATTATACTGTAAAAAGAGACGATAAAAGACAGTAAATACAATAGATGGAAAAACTTGATGGACTGCAAGTATAATCTATACAAAATTGTATTACAGCATAACAATACTGATGATTTTAGCCTGTGGGAATGTTACAGATTTTATTAGTGATTATTAGTGAATAGAGAATACAACCATGCTGTAATGGATTTATCCGCCTCTGCATCTGGCAAAAGAGTTACTTTCTCTAGTATTTGACAGTTGAAACACTCATTGTCATGACAATGCCTGGGCCAATCAGAGGGCATGGACGTAGAGCCAATTACATCCGGACTTCTGCATCCACACCCTCCTCAGGGGAGCTATATACACTATATTTTACCCTGTCTGTGTTTGTGGTCTTTACCCATCCCTAGCATTCTGTTTTGTATCGCCTGCTGATCTGACCTCTGTCTATGACTTGACTATCCCTTTGCCTGTACTTTTAAAGCCCTCTAGGTTTCTCACTTGGCTTATTTCTGATTGACCCTTTGTTTGGTGTTTTGGTACCTTTTTGCCCAACCATTGCTGACTGGGACTGCCTGACCAATCTTGACGCCCCTACACTTAGTCCAGCACAGGGACCGACGCCCGGTTGTCGACACCGTTGTTTATATCGGATCATCCAAGTAGGTAGGGAGAGTGGTTTGGGTTAGCATCAGGGCTGCACTGCTCCCTACCTCATACTAGTGATGAGCGCCATTGTCCATATTCGAATTCGCGATATTTCGTGAATATATTGACGAATATTCGTCCTATATTCGCGAATTTAGCATTTTCATTATATTCACATATGTGAATATTCACATATTCGAGGAAGAAAACAGTGAGGGACAACTTTACTATGGGTTGCTAGGGATGTTGTTGATAACCTCTGACAAGTGTATTTGCATCATTCTAATTGGCCCACAAGTGAAAAGAAGGAATATGCGAATATTCGAACATGCGAATATGAGCATATGCGAATATTCACATAGGCGAATATGCGCATATGCGGGAAAAAAGCGAATATTCGCAATTTCGAATTTATAGTGCTATATTCGCAATATTCGCAAATTCGCGAGTATGCGATATTCGCAATTAAAATTTGAATTGCGAATATTCGTGAGCAAAACTACCTCAGACATAACACGTACTTGTTCCCTAGTAGTGGAGGCAGGTAATCAGTCTTGTGCTGGTTGAGGCTTTAGGTTGGTTTTACACATAGACACTATTTCATGGTATACTCCTATGCTATCTAAATAAAATGTATGTAAAAATATCTGCTTATTTCTTTATGGAATCTAAGATACAATGTATAACTGCTATATAGAGCCATATAGAGCTGAGCCCGTATTCTGCTGGTTGTTACTGGAATTAATGAATACTTCTGCTAAGCTTCTTGTGATTTAATTTTTTTCCACACAAGACTAATATTAAATGGCTGGTGCTAAAATGTTTCTTACCAAATTGTACATAAGCATTTTATAGACATTCTACCATCAGTTGTTACTAGAACATGAGAGCTCAGGACCGGCTATAAAAAAAATGTGTTGTTTTACAAAGTCATTAGTGGATAAGTGAAGTATTAAAAGAAGTTTTCTAAGATTTTTTGATGGTCTATCTGCAGGATAAGCCATCAATTGTTGATCATCGGGGTTAGGCCCCTTTCACACCAGTAATAACGGACGTTATTTTGTGACAGGAGAAAGAACGGAAGAAATAGTGCATGCACTATTTCTCCCGCTATTTTCTCCCGTCACAAAATAAAGTCCCTTATTAATAACGGGCTATGACGGGTTGGAACGGATAATGTAAAAATCACATAGACTATGATGAGATTTTGTAACGGCTGTATGGGATTTTGTAACGGCCGTTTAACGGTCGATTTTCAGGGTTTTCATAACGGAACATTTTAACGGATCTTTAACCCCTTAACCCCTTAATCACGCAGGGCGTAAGTATACGTCCTGGTGAGGTCCGGATCATGTGGTCGCAGCCAGGGACCCACCCGCAATGGCGGACATCCACGATCCCGTGGATGTCCACCATTAAACCCTCAGATGCTGTGATCAATGCAGATCACGGCATCTGCAGCATCAGGTCATTAAAATGGATGATCGGATCGCCCGTAGCGCTGCCGCGGCGATCCGATCATCCAGCACGGCAGACGGAGGTCCCCTCACCTGGCTCCGCTGCCTTCCCGGCGTCTTCTGCTCTGATCTTGCCTTCGTCCTTTGGGGGGGTTTAACCTGGAACAGTTTTTCTCCATATTTTTTGTATGGGCCATTTATATACTTATATACGTTTATCATATCCCCCCTTAAACGTCTCTTCTCAAGACTAAACAATTGTAACTCCTTTAATCGCTCCTCATAGCTAAGATGTTCCATGCCCCATATTAGTTTAGTTGCACGTCTCTGCACCCTTTGCAGCTCCGCAGTGTCCCTTTTATGGACAGGCAACCAAAACTGAACAGCATATTCCAGGTGGGGCCGTACCAATGCTTTATAAAGGGGGAGTATTATGTCCCTGTCCCTTGAGTCCATACCTCTTTTGATACATGACAATATCCTGCTGGCTTTGGAAGCAGCAGCCTGACATTGCATGCTATTCTGTAGTCTGTGATCTACAAGTAGACCCAGATCCTTCTCTACCAGTGACTCTGCCAGTTTATTCCCCCCTAAGACATACGACGCATGCATGTTATTAGTACCCAGATGCATAACTTTACATTTATCCACATTGAACCTCATTTGCCAAGTGGATGCCCAGACACTTAGTCTATCCAAGTCATCTTGTAACTTATGCACATCCTCTATAGACTGTACTGTGCTACAAAGCTTGGTGTCATGTGCAAAGATAGAAACATATGTTACAATGTTTTAATTGTTGGGAAAAAATAAAATTGGGCTGCTGTGGCTTTTGCACCATAAATATGTGTCTGTCTTTAATAGATGGGGATTGTTGGTTAAAGGCAGTTGGAGTGCTTAGACCAGGCAGCTGGACACAGAGCACAATATTTTTGCACAGAAATGTATTCTTACTGCAGCAATTAACCCCTTAGTCACTGTGAACAGCATTGTATTACAGAGAGGGGCAGAGAGCTGTGTGTTGCCTTAGCTGCAGAAACATTTTCAGAGGAGGGAGCAGTCATTTTTTATGGCAAATCTGTGTCTTTGTTCCACAACAACTGGCCTGCTGGTTATACTACTCTGTAGAGATGACGCGAATTGTTCGCCGGCGAACAGTACCCGCCGAATTTAGCATGTTCGCGTTCGCATCTCCGGGCGAGCATATGTGAAGCTCGATCCACCCCCTATACTTTAACATTGCAGTAAACTTTGACCCTGTGAGTCAGAGTCAGCAGACACATTACAACCAATCAGCAGCAGTCCCTCCCTTCCAGACCCTCCTACCTCTTGCACGGGCGCCATTTTACCCTCATTCAGCATGCTGCAGGCTTAGAAAGTGGAGGGTCAGAGAAGCTGCTCCTGCTGTATAGGGAAAGCGATAGCTAGGTTGCTGCTAGGTGGTGTATTCAGGGTCCAGTTTACTTCCAAAGCACCAGTGTAATATCTGCTTTAAGGACAGCACCCAAAAAAGCCCTTTTTAGGGCTGAAAGATATCAGTCCGTGTGTCTTGCAACAGCTGGAGGCACCCTGGTTGGGAGGGAACCGCTAGTTAAAAGGGGTACTCGTACTCCAGTATAATCCGTGTGTTTTGCAACAGCTGGAAGCACCCTGGTTGGGGACCACTGCATGAAAGGGGAACTCTGCTGGCCAGCTTTTTTTCTTTAAAGCAACTAACTACTACAGTATTCAAAGGGCTGAAATATATCAGTCTGTGTGTTTTGCAACAGCTTGAGGCAACCTGGTTGGGGACCACTGCTTAAAAGCTTTTTTGCTCATTGTCACACTAATGCAAATCACATTTGGCGTGACAGTTGTGTGACAGTTGTGCAAATAAAAAAAATAAAAAACTTTTTTGGCTGTTAAATAAAACCAGTCGTCACTGTCAGTTCACGTCACAGTTGCCAGTTTTTTTGCCTGCAGGGCAAATTGTGTCACCCTAGTGTAAATCACATTAGGTGTGACAGTTGTGCAAATTAAAAAACAAAAACCTTTTTTGGCTGTTAAATAAAACCAGTCGTCACTGTCAGTTCACGTCACAGTTGCCAGTTTTTTTGCCTGCAGGGCAAATTGTGTCACCCTAGTGTAAATCACATTAGGTGTGACAGTTGTGCAAATTAAAAAAAAAAAAAACCTTTTGTGGCTTTTAAATAAAACCAGTCGTCACTGTTAGTTCACATCACAGTTGCCAGTTTTTTTTGCCTGCAGGGCAAATTGTGTCACCCTAGTGCAAATCACATTAGGTGTGACAGTTGTGCAAATTTAACCAGGCAGAGGAAGGCTACCCCGCAGGGGCCGTCGTTATGCTGGGATTCCCTTTGGCCCTAGAATGGCCAGTGTTCAGAGGCCACAAACCCTGAACCCCCAAAGTTCTGAGGACTTAGTTGACTGGCTATCACAAGACACCCAATCTACTACAGCTTCCGCTCGGAACCTTGACGCACCATCCTTCTCCTCCTCTAGCTTAGCTTCGGGCACCTCTCATGCTACCACTTTCCCGCCTGCCGCCACCACCAACACTAGCACCACAGCAGCTTTACTTGATCCGTTAGAGGAGTTATTTACACATCAGTTTGAAGACATGAGTGATGCGCAACCATTATTGCCAGAGGATGTAGTTAACAGGGATATGTCTCAGTCAGGCAGCATTACACACATGGACGTACGGTGTGATGAGGATGTTGTACCCGCTGCTGCTTCCTTTCTTGAGGTGTCAGATAGCTGTGAAGGTGTTGATGATGACGATGTGTCCGTGGATGCCACGTGGGTGCCCGCTAGAAGAGAAGAAGAGGGGGAAAGTTCAGATGGGGAGACAGAGAGGAGGAGGAGAAGAGTTGGAAGCAGGGGGAGGTCGTTGCAAGGAGCTAGTGGCACAGTCAGACAGCATGCATCGGCACCCGGGGTCAGCCAGACGGGATGCCAATCAATGCATGCTGTTGCCACCACCAGAATGCCGTCATCGCAGAGCTCAGCAGTGTGGCATTTTTTTTGTGTGTCTGCCTCTGACAACAGAGAGGCCATTTGCAACCTGTGCCAGAAGAAACTGAGTCGTGGGAAGTCCAACACCCACCTAGTCACAACTGCTTTGCGAAGGCGCATGATGTCACATCACAAATGCCTATGGGATCAACACGTCAGTACAAGCAGTACACAAAGTCAAAGCCGCCATCCTCCTCCTGGTCCAGCATCTTCAGCCAGGTCAACCACTGCTGCCCTCCTTGCCCCCTCTCAACCATCCGCTTCTCCGTCTCTCGCCTTGAGCAGTTCCTGCTCATCTGCCCACAGTCAGGTGTCTGTCAAGGAGATGTTTGAGCACAAGAAGCCAATGTCTCAAAGTCACCCCCTAGCCCGGCGTCTGACAGCTGGCTTGTCGGAACTGCTAGTCTGCCAGCTTTTACCATACAAGCTGGTGGAGTCTGAGGCCTTTAAAAAATTTGTAGCCATTGGGACATCGCAGTGGAAGGTACCCGGACGAATTTTTTTTCACAAAAGGCAATCCCTAACCTTTACTCCATTGTGCAAAAGGAAATTATGGCATGTCTGGCACACAGTGTAGGGGCAAGGGCCCATCTGACCACTGATACCTGGTCTGCAAAGCATGGTCAGGGCAGGTATATCACCTACACTGCACATTGGGAAAACCTGGTGACGGCTGCCAAGCATGGAATGCGTGGCTCTGCAGAGGAGTTGGTGACACCACCACGACTTGCAGGCAGGCCTGCTGCCACCTCCTCTACTCCTCCTACTCCATCCTCTTTCATAACCTCCTTGGCCGAGTCCTCTTCCACTGCTGCGTCTTGCTCCACATCACCGGCACCCCCCAAACTCCCCAGGTGCTATTCCACATCCCGGATACGGCAGTGTCACGCCATTTTGGGGTTGACTTGCCTCAAAGCAGAGAGTCGCACCAGCGCTCCTGTCGGCCCTGAACGCACAGGTGGACCAGTGGTTGACTCCGCACCAACTGGAGATCGGCAAGGGGTTTTGTGACAACGGAACAAATTTGTTGGCGGCATTGAGGTTGGGCAAGTTGACACATGTGCCGTGCATGGCACATGTGTGTAATCTGATTGTACAACGCTTTGTGCTCAAGTACCCAGGCTTACAGGATGTCCTGAAGCAGTCCAGGAAGGTGTGTGGCCATTTCAGGCGTTCCTACACGGCCATGGCGCACTTGTCAGATATCCAGCGGCGAAACAACATGCCAGTGAGGTGCTTGATTTGCGACAGCCCGACACATTGGAATTCAACACTCCTAATGTTCGACCGCCTGCTCCAACAAGAAAAAGCCGTCAACGAATATTTGTATGACTGGGGTGCTAGGACATCATCTGCGGAGCTGGGAATTTTTTTGCCACGTTATTGGAGGCTCATGCGCAATATCTGTAGGCTCATGCGTCCTTTTGAGGAGGTGACAAACCTGGTCAGTCGCACCAAAGGCACCATCAGCGACATCATACCGTTTGTTTTCTTCCCGGAGCGTGCCCTGCGAAGAGTGCTGGATCAGGCAGTAGATGAGCGTGAAGAGGAAGAGTTGTGGACACCATCACCACCAGAAACAGCCTTATCAGCATCGCTTGCTGGACCTGCGGCAATGCTGGAAGAGGACTGTGAGGAAGAGGAGTCAGAGGAGGAATGTGGCTTTGAAGAGGAGGAGGAAGACCAACCACAACAGGCATCCCAGGGTGCTCCTTGTCACCTATCTGGTTCCCGTGGTGTTGTACGTGGCTGGGGGCAAGAAGCTGATACCTTCCCTGACATCACTGAGGACGAGGAACGGGACATGAGTAGCACGGCATCCAACCTTGTGCAAATGGGGTCTTTTATGCTGTCGTGCCTGTGGAGAGACCCTTTTATTTTGAAAAGGATTTCTTAGTGTTTTTCACCGTCCTGCATTATAGAGTCTTCTGGACGTTATGATAATTTAAACTTGAATTTTCAAGAGTACTAACCATTACACAAAGGAACGCTTGTTGCGTGTGATTATTTAACTTAAATTTTCAAAAGTAAAATACAGAGAGGTAAGAACTCTGTTTCTTTATTTGATGAAAAATTTTATTTAGAAAATAATTTCTTTGTCTGTTTCTCCGTCCTGCATTATAGAGTCTTCTGGACTCTTGGATATGCGCTTGTTCTTATATTTCAGCCATGTGTATATGCCTAATTTTTCTGGCCTCTGGGGCTGCACTTTTTCTGCTGCTGCAATTTTTTTGGCCGCTGCTTTCATCTTGATTTGATGAAAAAAATTATTTTGAAAAGGATTTCTCTGTGATTTTCACCGTCCTGCATCATAGAGTCTTCTGGACTTTCTGATAATTTAAACTTCAATTTTCCAGAGTACTAACCATTACACCAAGGAACGCTTGCTGCATGTAATTTTTTAACTTAAATTTCCCAAAAAAATATTTTCTAAATTTTTATTTAGAAAATAATTTCTTTGTGCGTTTCTCCATCCTGCATTATAGAGTCTTCTGGACTCTTGGATATGCGCTTGTTCTTATATTTCAGCCATGTGTATATGCCTAATTTTTCTGGCCTCTGGGGCTGCACTTTTTCTGCTGCTGCTATTTTTTTGGCCGCTGCTTTCATCTTGATTTGATGAAAAAATTTATTTTGAAAAGGATTTCTCTGTGATTTTCACCGTCCTGCATCATAGAGTCTTCTGGACTTTCTGATAATTTAAACTTCAATTTTCCAGAGTACTAACCATTACACCAAGGAACGCTTGCTGCATGTAATTTTTTAACTTAAATTTCCCAAAAAAATATTTTCTAAATTTTTATTTAGAAAATAATTTCTTTGTGCGTTTCTCCATCCTGCATTATAGAGTCTTCTGGACTCTTGGATATGCGCTTGTTCTTATTTTTCAGCCATGTGTACAGGCCTAATTTTTCTGGTGCTGCACTTTTTATGCTGCCGCAATTTTTCTGGGCGCTGCTACAGCTGCGGCTGCAACAATACCAAATTATTGTCTCCTCATGCTTCAGCCACATATAGGTTATGCCATTTAGCCACTATAGGGTCTCCTCATAATTCAGCCACCTCCAGGCTGTGTGATTCAGCCAATATATGGTTTACTGATGCTGCTGGGCCTGGGCCTGGACCTAAAAAAATTTATTGTAGCACTAGCTACCATAAATCCTCTATTAAAATTTCTAAATTAATCTATTAATCTTAATGATTGTGAAGCCCTAGTGTCTACTCATGCTGCAGCCATTCAGCCACTATATCATCTCCTCACGCTTCAGCCACATCCAAGCTGTGTCATTCAGCCACTATATGGTCTCCTTATGCTGCCATCACCTCCACTCTGTGTCATTAAGCCACTATAAGGTCTCCTCATGCTGCCAACTCCTCCACGCTGTGTCATTCAGCCACTATATGGTATCCTCATGCTGCCGCCAACTCCAGGCTGTGTCATTCAGCCACTAAATGGTCTCCTCATGCTGCCAACACCTCCATGCTGTGTCATTCAGCCACTATATGGTCTCCTCATACTGATGCCACCTCCAGGCTCTGTCATTGTGCTGCTCTGCGGCAGTGATTCTAATAGCGATGCCTGTAATCTGCATGTCACACTGAATAACAGTATTATTTCACTACCCCCGCACACTCCATGGGGGAGATATATCATTGCTTTGAGAGCATTTTTTTTCTCTATGTTTAGGCGCAGTTCAGGCGCAAGCAGCATATTTTGAGACTTTTATGCGCCTTTTGATATAGACAGTTCTATTAATTTTGCCTACCCATAGAACTTTTTCTTTTTGACCATGCAGTGGTCGCGTATTTATCATTTGCGACTTTTGTTAAAAGTTGCTATTTTGTGCGCAAAGGTATTTTTTTTTTGGCGCAAAGCTACACCACCTACCAGTAGGTGTGAGAATAATTTCTACCTTCCACAATTCAACCTTTAACCTCTTGTGGATGACAGTGTCCCTCTCCCCTTCAGGAGCTGAGCACGGGTCATAGCTGGGTGGTCCTGGCAGCTATCTGCCACCAGGACCCATCTCTAACGCCAGACATCACCGATCTCGGTAATGCCCGGCTTTAACCCCTTAGACACCGCAATTAAATTTGATTGGAGCATCTAAAATGCAAGTAAAAATGTCCCGGCAGCTCTGTGAAAGTAAGTAAAAACACCTAACCTGACAAATTCAGGACCCAGGAAAGTGTCTACATCCCTCCCTCACAAGTGTCTAGAAATAGTGTATGTGGAAGAACTTTTCCCACCACAGTAGAGCTACACAAAATTTATCATCCTCCTGCACCTCCTTGATAAATGAGATGCACGCTAGTCAAACCCACACCTAAATAAACGTGGGAAAATAGCTCTACCGTAGACATTCTTTGATAAATCTGGGCCCATATGCATGTTAGAACAAAGCAAAGTGCTCTACACCCCTATTGAGGCTCTCTGTAGGCCAGAAATAGACATGTTTAATATAGATTCTACGTGGATAAATTCGACAAATTTTTCTGGAAAATTCGGCGAATCGCCCAAGTAAGATTTTTCAAAAGTTCGCTCATCTCTACTTCTAAGGTAAACTATTAGCATTTTCTTATAAGGGTAGCCTAGTCAAAAAATGTATACCCTATCCACAAGATAACCCCCTGTGATCTCCAGAATGTGGTCCTAGCTCTCCACATGTCCTGGTGCTGCATACTCTACATCATTCAATAATTTCTATGGGAGCACCAGAGATACCCAAAGGCTCTCAGGTATCTCCAGCACTCCTATAGTAATTAATGGAAATTAATGGTACTGTCCGCAGCTTCAGAATGCGTGGAGAGTCGCAGCCCCATTATTGACCCTTTCTCTCTATCCTGTAGATAGGGGTTGTCTGTAAAACCCCTTTAATTGTTTACATCATCATGTTAACATTTACCCACACCTGTCTATTAGTTTTTCCTCAATTGTATATTGAAAATACCATAATACATTATAATAAAACAGGAGTCTAAAAAAATGGTGGCCTCCACAGCTGCACTTTGAACTTAAGGATTTTGAACACAAATATTCTACTTCTCTTTGGCCATTTTCCCATTGAACGCATGACCTCCACTGCTCCCAATCCATTGTCCCAACTCTGTACAGATGGTGGAGTTAACACTTGTGTCCTATAATATAACTCAGTACTGCAATTTACTGCATGATTTGATGTTTTAGTTCAAAGGAACTGGGGAATATGTCTCTTTCATGTTCTGTCGCTGTTTGTCATGCACTGTTGATCTCACCTTATGCAATACAAGAGTGGTCCATTAATCATCAAGCTTTATTCCTGTACCCTGTGTGATAGAGAGAAGAAAAACCTCCACCAAGAGACCAACGTAACAACATTTTTCTCTGTGGCTTTTCTTTGAGAGCCGACATTATAAAAATTCAGATTTTCCCATCATCCTTGGAAAATTATTGCTCTTAAATGGAAGCAATTTTTCCTAAACATCCTATATCTTGAATGTGGTACCTGAAGAGGGCAGATTCCATTATCTGTAATCCCTTCTGAAATAAGGTATCATAGCTAAAGAGTCCTTTACTAAAGCTTATAATACAAGTTCAATCAATATACATGAAGCCTTTAAATGGTACTTTATATTGAAGTAGTGGATCTTTAGACTTTGTGTGCAGATCCAAGCGGTGGAGGACAGAGAAAAAATTTGGGAGTTGGTCTGAGATTGATACACACAGACATTTCTTCAAAGAAATAGCAGGATCAGATAGGTGCTAAATGGATATGCACAAGTAGATAAGTAGAAGAGGGTTTATTGTCCAGAATGCAATGCATTTAGCATTCCCAGCTGCTTTGTCATGCAACAAAACTGAGACAGACAGCTAGGGGCCCATGTGCAAGAATGGAGCCAGAGCTCTCTAACTGGTCTCAGAGTACTCTCTTTAAAGGGTTATTCCAGGATTTTTATTTGACTATGCTACAGGGGTTGTAAAGTTAGTGTAGTTCATAATATAGGGGGAGATTTATCAAAACCTGCGCAAAAGAAAAATACCCCAGTTGCCCATAGCAACCAATCAGATCGCTTCTTTCATTTTACAGAGGCCTTGTTAAAAATGAAAGAAGCGATCTGATTGGTTGCTATGGGCAAATGGGCAACTTTTCCTCTGGACAGGTTTTGATAAATCTCCCTCATAGTGTCTGTACATGTGTGTGACCGTTTTCTCACAATTCTTCTGTGATTTTAACCCCAATATTTATTATTAACAGCATAAAAAAATGACTGTTGTCTCAGATTTTTCCCAGGTTGCAATGCGGCCGAGACCGGACTCACTAGTCAGCTGATGACAGGGAGCCTGTCTGCTTCAATGGGTGGAGGGATCGCTTGGTGGGAGAGAGATCAATCTGCAACTAATGCAACAGCTGTAGGCACCCTGATAGAAAACCACAGGTCTTTTGAATGGATACAGCTCATTTATGTTTCAATGAGTGGGGTGGCTGATGTGTGGGAGGGAGGAAAATGAAATTATGGGACTTATAGTCAAAAAAAGAAAACTGAAACAGGAAATACCAGTTCACAAAAAACTATCCACAGTGTTATGGTATTCTCACAACATAGCCATTTAGTCCCAAGACAAGTGCAAACCCTTCCTAAGCATGTCCATTACTGTCTTGCAGGAACATACTAAAATCACTTTATGGTGGATAACCCCTTTAAGAAATCACTCATCTATAAGCCAATTTTTCTGATGGGTAGTAATTAATCTGTAATTGTAAGCCATATAATTAATTGGTTCAGTCCTTAACCTGTAATCTAGATTGGGGGGGGGGGGGGGGAGAACATTATTGTTTTTCTTTTAAAGAAGCATTGGTTTACACTGGTTTCACATATAACCACCCCTGGAACTGGTACAAATTTTACCCTAGGGCCTGGGAGCTTTCAGCTACACTTATGGGGACATAACTGAAGGATCACTGCATCTGGGTCCCTTTCTTTGCACCAAGATGTTCTTACTCAGTGCTTTCCTGTGTCTTTTGATAACATCATTAGATATAAGTCTTAAAATGAGTTGTCCAGAGGAGTGTTTTATTTTCTAATTGTGCTCAGGGTGGCAAAAAAATTTAATAAAAACACACATACTCCCCAGCAGCAGACAGTATTCCCTTCCATTGCCGATGATGTTGATCCTGCTTTCTCAGGACACACAGGAAATGCCCATTCAGCAAGTCACTGACCTCAGTGGTGACCCACCTCAACTAGGGATTGGCTGAGTGGGCTTTTCTATGCAACAGAAGGAAGAAAATAAAACTCTGACAAGTGGGACTGGACCATTATAATGGCACCTGCAGAGGATCAGCAGCAGAATGTGTATTATAATTTTTTCTGCCATCCTCCCTGAGCATGTTAAGACTAAATTATTTTTCTAGCCAATCCTTTTAAATGTTTTCAGTGATTAGTTAGTTATATCTTCCCCAGGAAAAGCTGCATGACAACTTATATGGCTGTCGATACACGCTGTAGCTGCCCACAACATTTTAATATCAAGACATACAAACATAGGTCTTTAAAAAAAATTTAGTTTGTGTTCTACAGTGTCTTTTATCTGTAAAGTCCATCAGAAAAGAAACTTTCTGACACGTTTCTAATCAGCCTTTTTTTTTTATAAAAACCTATAAAGAGATTTTTTTTTTTTTGCCATAATAAGTACAAAGCAAGAATAAAAAAAATCTTCTGAAAGACTTTCAAACCATACAGTCGAATGGCAGATAAGCTCCGGACAAGGGTAGAAAAAGAAACATCGTGAATTTTGTTCTGCATATTTCTAGTACATCTCTGATGTATTTGATCAGTTGTATAGATTTTTTCGTTAAAATGGGTAATAAATAGTTGTTACGGGCAACATGGGCACTGTTCTCTGGGACAGTATTATACATGAGACCCATTATTTCTGTAGTGACTTGTCTGAATCTGATAATTATTATAATCAGTTGCCTCATTTGGCTCTTTAGCCACCTTAATTAGCAAGATAAGTAATTGCTAGAACCCAAACAACATATTTCATAGAAATTCTGATGATTAGCTTTGTTACAGAAATAAAATAAATGTAGGAGATACAACGTTCTCATTGTAATTATGTCTTTCACTAATAATGCTCTGTGTAATTACGCACTGGATAATTAAAGATTAATAAGGGAGATATTTGACCTGACTACGCATTTCCAGTATCTGAGGCTCATAGTTTGTTCAGAAGGGGGAGATTTGTATAACATAGTTTGCAGATTGAATGAAAGCTGTTCAATTGTATATATATATATATATATATATATATATATATATACTTCCCCATAGTGCATGGATTTCATAAATAATTAAATAATAGTGTATTCTCAGAAACAAGGACATAGCAAAATGACAATTACATGAAATGGTCGGGAAATAATAAATAAAGACTTCAATTCACCAGCCCTTTATGAAACCTTTTACATAAGCGCTGCATTTTATTGCTGCACAATGTCCTCCCTCCATTATGGGCCACAAGAACAAACCATATTATTTCTTTACTGTTTCATTGTCACATTTCACAAGCCATAATTTTTACATTTTCTAACATATAAGGGCAACTTCATGTTTACCTCTAACTCATTGATTAACTAAGATTACTTTTTGGAGGAAGTAACCCCCAGTATTGTGTCTTTACCATTGGAACGGTTGAAGTTATCACAATATTGATATTCTGTTGTTACAAAAGCACCAATAACGTATATATATATATATATATATATATATATATATATATATATATACAGAAGCAGTATGCCAGCAATCCAATATAAACGTAAAATGTATCCACCCATCTAAAAGTGACAAGAACAGCAACATTTCGACCTTCACAATGAGATCTGTTTCATGCATGCTTAAAAAAGACCTCATTGTGAAGGTCGAAACGTTGCTGTTCTTGTTACTTTTGAATGGGTAAATAAATAAGTGGGGACATATAGTCCGCCCTTATCCCCGGACTGTAAGTCCAACACAGTGGTGCTTGTTTGCTTTATTTCACTATTGTTATTTCTTTAGACATTATTTTTTTTTACTTTTAAAGGGTGCCTCTCATCAAAAAAACTTTTGATATATTATAGATTTATGTATGCAGAATAACTTTACAATTGCATGTTATTAAAAAATATGCTTCTTTCTATTTAATTTTCCACTTTGAAGAAATGACCACTAGGGGTCTCCCTACCAGTCCTGGCAGCAAGCATTTCAGACTCATGCTGGAGTCCTAAACACTACAAGCTGCCAGTCTGCTTTGTTCACAAAGGAGAACACTCAGAGCTGCCAGCCTGCTTTGTTCACAGCCTGTTTGGCTGTGAACAAAGCAGGCTGGCAGCTTTGAGTGTTTAGGACTCCAGCATGAGTCAGAAATGCTTGCTGACAGGACTGATCGGGAAAAATACAATAGAAAGAAGCATATTTTTCATTAACATGCTATTGGAAAGTTATTCAACATTCATTAATCTAAAATATATCAAAAGTTTATTTGATGAGAGGTACCCTTTAATTTTTTTTATTCCACTGTAAAACTACTATAGTGAGTTTTATTATTGCCTGTGAGTGTTTTATTAACAGATAACTTATTAGATGGGGCATATGGCAGACCTAGGGCCCTTTGATAGGCCCATGACAATGCATCAGTAGCCCAATATTGCATTGCAAAGACATCTCCTTCTGTTAAACTTGTAAGATGCCACAGTTTCAGATAGATGGCTGAGACCCAGGCTGCTGCAGCTGTATGCGAGCTTTATATTGTTGTTTTCAAATGGTTAAAGGAAAATGTCAGTCATTGATATCAGTTGAGCTTTTCTTAGCAGTCACTACGCAGGCTATTAAGCTAAAAAAAAAAGACAAATGGAAAAACCAGTGCTCGGAGACAGTTCAAAATATGATAACAGTCAAACCATAATTTAGTAGATTATCACTGAGATGAACTTACTTCACTAGGGGAGATGTGTAGGTAAAGTTACCTTTCACATCATCCCCTTCCAGGAGAGTATGACAAAATGGCCAGGAAGCCCGTGGATGAGTAGGATAGGACGCGTTTTGGAGGGCTTACAGGATCGCCTCCTTCCTCAGGCATATAACAAGACAAAGTGATAATAGCCCCCTTATATACATACCATGTCCGGGGTAGAGGCGTGTTAATTGGTTCTTTTGTTCTAATAAAATGGTAGTTTGAGGACCTGCAGATCCGGTTCTGCAGGTCACATGTTCCCGGGTCACGTGATCATAGATCACGTGATACCCAGTGGTATGCTGGTTTCCTCCTAAGGGAGGAAAGCCGGAAGTTACAGCAATGGGACCCGCGACCACGTGATGAAAATCACCACGTGATCGAGGATCACCCGCCGACCTTCCGGAATGATGCGTTCCAGAATCTCCGCTTGCGCATTGGAGGTATGCGCTCCATTGTGGAACGCATCATTCCGGAAGGTCGGCGGGTGATCCTCGATCACGTGGTGATTTTCATCACGTGGTCGCGGGTCCCATTGCCGTAACTTCCGGCTTTCCTCCCTTAGGAGGAAACCAGCATACCACTGGGTATCACGTGATCTATGATCACGTGACCCGGGAACATGTGACCTGCAGAACCGTATCTGCAGGTCCTCAAACTACCATTTTATTAGAACAAAAGAACCAATTAACACGCCTCTACCCCGGACATGGTATGTATATAAGGGGGCTATTATCAATTTGTCCTGTTATATGCCTGAGGAAGGAGGCGATCCTGTAAGCCCTCCGAAACGCGTCACAATAAATCCTATCCTACTCATCCACGGGCTTCCTGGCCATTTTGTCATACTCTCCTGGAAGGGGATGATGTGAAAGGTAACTTTACCTACACATCTCCCCTAGTGAAGTAAGTTCATCTCAGTGATAATCTACTAAATTATGGTTTGACTGTTATCATGTTTTGAACTGTCTCCGAGCGCTGGTTTTTCCATTTGTCTTTTTCTTATACACGGACCACGGTACTGTGATTCCGGCTCACCCTGCGCCCTCCCTAAAGGATGTCTATAAGACGGAGATCGTTTCAGTGTATAAGTGACAAGGGGACTCTAGGTGTTAGTGGGGGATCACTGCCCTGTGACCTCCCACATACACCGGGTGAGTACAAACCTCTTCTACTTCCAATTGCTTTTGGGATTTGAGCGCCGCCTTTTTCAGTTTTACCTATTATATTTTCTTTAGGCTATTAATCTCATAATAGGAAAATTTAATTGGAATTTTAAAGAATTTCTTATAATAGAGAGATGATGATAACTGTAGGTCACAAAATTATTCAAAGTAATTTTACAGGGCTTGGACTAGGCTTCCATATTTTCAGTGACCATAATGTAAACAGATGTGGCAGTGACAAACAGATTGGCAGCTTTCCACACTGTATGCTGCACAGTATAGTATTCTATGCATTGGCACTCACGTCACAGCTGCTAATCCATTGTGCTTTTAAGAAGCACAGCGTGCTGGTGCGCTGAGTTAAAGTGATCTACAGTAGTGCCACTGCAATAATTTTGGCGCCACTACAGTTGTACAGCATACAAAGACATGGGGGAAGATTTATCAAAACCTGTCGAGAGGAAAAGTTGCTGAGTTGCCCATAGCAACCAATCAGATTGGCCTCTGAAAAATGAAAGAAGCAATCTGATTGGTTGCTATGGGCAACTCAGAAACTTTTCCTCTGGACAGGTTTTAATAAATCTCCCCCATGGTTTTTCAATCTGTCCAAGACAAAAACTGGTATAATTAGCTTAGAGCAACCAATCAAAGCTCAACTTTCATTTTACCAAAGCTTGTTAAGATATAAAAGCTGAGCTGTAATTGGTTTCTATAGGAAAATCATTTTTGTTTTTTCTTAGATTCGTAAATCTGGGCCATTGTGTCCTTCTAATAATGTGTCAACAGTATAGGGAAGGCTTCTACCTATTCCAGCATCACTGCGCCCCAAGACATAGTGGAGGAGATTTATCAAAACCTGTGTATAGGAAGAATGATGCAGTTGCCCTATGCAACCAGTCAGATTGCCTTTTTATTGTTAACCCCTTTTTTTTGTCCCCATATGGGACTTTTACATGCAATCTTTTGATTGCAAACCCTAACCAAAGCTTTTATATATGGGCGCTCCATTACTACGAGCTGCTGAGGCTGTCTGCAGTGTTGGAGCACAGATCAGAAAAACGGAAAATGGGTAAGTGACCTCTGTCTGTCCTCTCAACAGATTGGGACCCTGCAATTTAGTTGCAGTGGTCCTGATTCACTCCCTGAACTAACTGGCATTAATTTTTACTGCATCTAGATGCCGCGATCAAAATGAATGCCCAACATCGGCCCGATCAGTAATGTACAGCATTAGCCGCGGGTCCTGGCTACTTAACATAACAGCCGGGACCCACTGGGTAGCTGACAATGGACTTAATGGGTTAAAATGCCTTTGAAGAATTACAACAGCAATCTGATTGGTTGCTATGGGCAACTGGTCAACTTTTTCTCAGGTTTTCATTAATCTCCCTGAGTATGTTGATTATGGTGTGTGGAGGAACTCAAGGGTCCTAACCTCTACACCACTGATAACTACAAGCCAGACTTTCTGTATAACATTAATGTCTAACTTTACAAATCCTCTTCTGGCTGAATGGGCCTACATTTCTACAGACACACTCCAAAATATTATAAAAAGGCTTCTTAGAAGGGTAGAGGCTGTCATAGCCTTAAAAGCGAGGGGTCTAAATTCTGTACTAACACCCATATTTTTAAAATATATGTAGAGCTTTCATAGGTGTCCTGCTCAGGGATCCACATACATTTGACCATATAGAGCATAAAATATATGTATTTGTTATTGATGGATCTAATCAATTTATTTTCTTTATTAAAATAAAAAATAAAAAAAAGAATATGCTATAGAAAAATATAAACATTTTTCCTGGCTCTTAAAAAAAGAAATTAAAGTCGACGTCAAAGTTACTCATGTTCACAAAAATAGATTTGCTACTCCATAAGTGGCTCCAAATACCACTTAGAGTCTAATTATTACAAGAATTGGACTGAAAAGGCTGCGTCTTTTGTTTTTGTTCACCAGGGGGCATGTCATGAGGATTGGGCAGGATTTTCCAAGAGCTCAACTTGTCTCTTAAACTAATAACAAGTGAACGCTGAAAGGAGAGCATTTTAAGTGCTGACATTGTTCAAGGGCCACCAGCAGGGGTCCAGGTACAACCGGTTAAAAGGAACGGGAAAAAACGTTTAAAAAAAGAAGACATAGAAACAAAAGCAACCTACTGCAATTATGTTGAAGAAGTCATCATCTCCAAGGGTGTCCAAAATAGAGGATACAGTTTGCTTTGCAATTGTCAGACGGAGGCCTTTCATGCTCCCACTTACGTCAACCAAAATCACTACATCTTTTGGGGAGGTAGCTGCCTGGATGTACCTAAATGGAAAGGTTACACAGTTGTTTCATTTCACCTTCGTCTGATGGTTCATATACCTCTAATTCTGATTTGTGAGGCACTCTACTCACCATTTACGGTTTCGGCAGTCAAATGCAATCACACCATTCTCATCTGGTTCCCATTTAATACCTTAAGAAGTAAAATCAAAGAAAAATCAATGCAATAATATATTGTAATAATTGACATATGAGCTATCTCTGCATATATAGGAGGCGTGTTTTCCAAAATCATTAGAAAGCCCAACATTAGATTTATGAACCTAAGAACCTAAGCAAACACCTCATGCAGAAGCAGCACACCAAAAGAATAATATTATCATAGTCACTCCTTATTGTAAAACATATATATTTTATTGATATGCATTAAAAAACATGATTAGACAATATAACATTTCACATAGAAGGGAGAGACTCCGCTGATTGGAGAAAAGGGCGTCACTCCGGAAAGTCCACATAACAAAGAGTCACATACATAATATAAAGTGGCTGTTGCTCATATTGCAACATCACCATGTGGAAAATCCCACTATATATAAGGTGCCAACACAGAAGAGCAGGTACATACCAATATAGTAACACAATACACAGAGGACCGCTGGAGAGGTACCACCCTATCCACATTTCGGGATGTCCTTCATCCTGCATGCAATGGAGTGCACATTGGGCTGCATATTTAGTATAATGTAAAGCACTTGCAGCTAAGTATTACATTAGAATTATTGTGTTTAATTGCCATTGGTTGTAAACTTACTCAGTATATTGCATATAGGGTGGATACCCACTAGAGGGTATGCCTTTTCGGACCACTCTAGAACTAGGGTTACCCAAATTAATGGAATTTTCTAAGTGTATTTAACTGTCTGTCTGTATATAGTCTTTATATGTATTTATGTATAATAGAAAGTATTTTTGACTATGATAATATAATTCTGTTGGTGCGCTGCTTTTGCATGATGTGTTTGCTTGTCTCTTAGGTTCATTGTTGTGGTTTAGATACCTCTTGCTAGCACTCTCATATTAAATTATCAGTACATATTTTGGCTGAGCCCCATCATTTCGTGTGGACGCGGAAATTCCGCCGTGTGCACAGAGCAGCAGAATCCCGTTGATTTCACAAAGACTCTGCTGCAGTGTAATCTCTGTGTTAATATAGGCTTTGGGTCCATTAACACGGGCTGATGAGCTTTATAAATGAGAACCAATCTCTTTTCCAGAGTGTTACGAACCGGAACGGGCTTCAGTGCAGTCTGCTCCTTCCAGGTCCAAAGGCACCAGCATCATGTGGTGACTCTTCAGAATTACACAGAGCGGTGCACAGTTGAGTGACAGCTCCTGATGTATAGTTTTGGTAAATTGCCCCCTCAAAGTACACCCAGCAAATTGCAGATTGGGAGATACAACCTAAATTTCAAATCTCTTAAAGCTATTCAGAGGCAAACATTTGCCTTCAATTTACAGTCTGGGAGATCAAGACTCCCATTGTTCCCAATGAAACTTAGCTGTGGGTTTGCTATAATATGCAAAAGTCAAATTTTACCTTGAAGAAATGTTTGTACAAATAGCCTCATATCAAAATTGTTCTAGAGAAGACTAGTAGAAATCTTATTTCTGGTATAGTCTACAAAGCTGAAACAATGGATATGATTGGTTGCCTTGGACAATAAGTCACAGTTTTCCAAATGTCACTTTTCCTCTTGGACCAAAGACCATCTCAGACAAAAATGTCAATTGTTTCTGTCAATCCACAAAAGTATATAACATAATGGAGATCTAGCAAAAAAAATCTGTTAATTCCCATTTATTAAATGGAAAATTCCATACCTGGATATTGGCGAAAAAATCCTTTTGCACTTCCAAAATATTGCCATATTAGGGAAGGGTCACGGTCAAAGTTATCAACAAACACCTTATTTAAAGACTCTGACCAATAGATTCCATTCACTATTTCAGGATCTGGAAGAAAAGAAGACACAAATCATCACTAAAAATGAATGAACCTTAAGGATGACAATCAATAGTTAAAGAAGGCAGTTATATAAATGTATATGAAAAAAAAAACTGTGGCATAAATAATACAGTAACTGTATATGGATTGTATTGGAGTATGAAGTAGACATTGTATGGTTGAATTACTTGGAGAAAACAGTGAGCCTTCATAATGACTGACTTTATTTCAGAGTTGTTTTTTACACTTACTGTACCTCTCTACCTGTGATCACTTTAGACATGTATTTGCCAGTTATAGCAGCATTGCATTGTTATATGATTTCCGTACGTTTGCTAAGAATTGCTATGGAACATAGTTCTGAGGTACATAGATACAATATAAGCTTAGAATTATTGAGAAACAATAGCCTGATAGATACTGATATGCTGTTTTTGTTAGTTTTTTGTACATTTGCGTAATCATATTTGCATTCCTAGGCCGTGCAGCAGCATTGTAACCACTGGAGGGCACCAATGCTTAGCTCTCAGCGAGCCTCAGCAAACAAGCATTATGCATATGTAAATATGTTTATGATAATAAAGTTCACTTTTATGACATACTTTTGCATGATATAATTATTTGCCAAAATATTCTTGCTTGCACATTTTCCTTATTTAAAATTTTAAGAGGTTCTGCAGCTAAAATGAGCAAACAATAAGTCAAAAATGTAAGCAAAGTGAATTCAATGTGATGGCTGTTTGCAGTTCCTGCCCCAGTAAACATCTAGAGCACTTGCAGAACATGAAAAAGAAGTCTTCAAAAGACTATTTTGGGGGTTCCTCTTATGCCTACAAAATAGCTCTCAAGGCATTCACTATAAAGACCTCTGAAGGCGTCCTGTAGTATCTGGCTTCACAACATTAGCAGCAGCTTCTTAAAGGGGTACTCTGGTGTTAAAAAAAAAATATATTTTAATCAACTGGTGCCAGAAAGTTAAACAGATTTGTAAATTACTTCTATTAAAAAATATTAATCCTTCCAGTACTTATAAGCTGCTGTATTCTACAGAGGAAGTTCTTTTCCTTTTGAATTTATTTTCTGTCTGGCCACAGTGCTCTCTGCTGACACCACTGTCCATATCAGCAACTGTCCAGAGCAGGAAAGGTTTGCTATGTGGATTTTCCCCTGCTCTGGACAGTCCCTGACATAGACAGAGGTGTCAGTAGAGAGCACTGTGGTCAGACAGAAAATAAATTAAAAAAGAAAAGAACTTCCTGTGGAGCATACAGCAGCTGATAAGTACTGGAAGGATTAAGATTTTTAAACAGAAGTAATTTATAAATCTGTTTAACTTTCTGGCACCAGTTGATTTAAAAAAAAATTGTTTTCCACCACAATACCCCTTTAAAGTCTTGCAAGTTGTGAGGTGAGGTCTCCATGGTTTGGACTTCTTCCAACACATCTCACAGATGCTCAAATGGATTGCGATCTGAGGAATCTGGAGGCCCTTTTTGCACCTTCAATTCTTTGTCAATGGTTCCTCAAACCATTTCTGTGCAATTTTTGCAGAGTGGCTGGGCCACTGCTGTTAGGGATACTTTTTTTCACCAGGTAAATAATGCACCTACATCTGGTTATTCAGATGATGTAAACAATGGGATTCATCAGACCTTGTCCCCTTTTCCGTTCATCCATGTTTCAGTTCTGATGCATATGGCCATTGGTGGACAGAGGTCAGCAGGGCCCTTGTGACAAGTCTGTAGCTACAAAGCACCAAACACAGTGGCCCAGATTTATCAAACTGTGTGAGAGAAAAAGTGGAGTGATTTCCCCACAGCAACCAATCACAGCTCAGCTTTCACTTTACCTCAGATCGTTAGCAGAGCTGTGATTGGTTGCTGTGGAAAAATCACTCCACTTTTTCTCTCACACACTTTGATAAATCTGGGCCAATAAGCTGAGATGTACTGTGTGTTCTGCAGTTTATGCAACAGTAGTTGTTCTATGGGATCAGTCCAGTTCAGCTATCTCTTGCTCTCTGTTTGCATCAATGGGCCTTGGACACCCATAATTCAGTTGTCAGTTGTCCTTCCTTTGATATGTACTGACCTCTGTATACAAACCAAGTCCTGCCATTTTGAAGATGCTTTGACACAGTCATTTAACTATCACCATTTGGCCCTTATCAAAGTTGTTCAGATCCTTACACTTGCCCATTTATCCTACTTTCAACACATTAACTTCAAGAACTGACTGTTCATTTGATGTTCCATATCCCCCCCCCCCCCCCCCCCATTGATAGGGGACATTATAAGAAATGTTCTTCAATTCACCTATCAGTGCCATTAATGTTATAGCTGATAAAGGTGGATGTCCTGCATCTGTAATAGGACATATCAAAACAGTATGAGGGGTTCACACGTACAGATTTACTGTGTAAAACACCTTATTTTCCCTTAAAAGCAAAGTTTCTCCATTTGCTTCTTTGGAACATGTCGGCCAATTCACATCAGGCACCAGGATAACATGGAACAACAAACTTCCAGTATTTTGATTGATCCCCTTCCCCTTTCCAGTCTTGCAAGTTAGAAATGCCCCAATGACAAATAACCCCATTTGGAATGAAATCCTTCCCAATCAAGCTCACCAGTACAAATATCCTTTGGTATACTTTTACCCCAGCAGGTTTACAGCAATTTTCCCTTTCCCCAAGTTTGAGCCATGGTGAGTTTTCCATGGCAGATTTTTTTTACAACAAAATGTTAACAGCAGATGACATTGACTATAATTAGTTCTGCTGCAGATTTTCTGCTTAGGAAAAACTTGCTGTAAACTTGCCAGTGGGAATGTACTCTAAGAGTTTGCTCACATATTTTGCAGTAGATTTTCCACAGTGGATTTTGCTACCCGTTGAAGTCAATAGGTTGCAAAATTAGCTGCAGTAAATCTGCAACAAAAGACACAGGAAACTATACACCTGTGAGTGTACTCTTAGGGTAGGGTTACACAGGAGTGCATCCGCAGCGTATTTGACACTGCGAATACACTGCCAGCAGTCATGGAGTTACGGAAGAGTGAGCTCCCTGCTGCTGCTGCCATAGCTCTTTGTGTCAGCTGGTGACTGCTGGTGGGAAATCCACAGTCACGAGCAGACATACAGAGCTGTGGTAGCAGCAGCATGGAGCTCGCTCTGCCATTACTCTGTGATTGCTGGCAGTGCATCTGCAATGTCAAATACACAACAGCTGTGATCCCGTGTGACCCTACCCTTAGGCTTTCTCTGTTTGGGTTCAGTCATCCCTTGATAGAATCCCTCCTTTACCTACTTAACCTTTCAGACATTAACTTACTTCACTTAAAAAAAAAAATTAGGAGATTTTTCAGGATAACTTAATTGTTGGCTTATTCTCATCTCAGCCTCCATACACTAAAAAAAAAGCTGATAGGCTGGAGTGCATGGGTGTTGATTTATAGCCTATCCTGAGAAATGGCCACCAATCATATAAACAAACAAACAAAAAAAACATTGGATCACTTACTCACTAAAGAACATGCATTAACCATCTAAATCCATAAATTGGTTTGAACAACTGGTCTTGCAAGCCAAAACTCCCCAGAAAACATTATCCACAGCATGCGACCATTTGGCATTGACCAATGCTCCCTTTTCTTCAGATCTGCACCATCTGAACAATGGGAGAACGATATAACTACCATTCTCTTTCCACTTCAAATAAAACAACTTGTTGCACTCCCCAAATTATTATCTTGACGTGTTAGGATTCAGGCGAGCGGCCGTAAAATCCTCTCCAGATGGTACATCATACAGAAATTTGCTAAATCCTACCTGTACCAATGCCAAACAAACGTGGGCACTTATGACCACATGTGCGGGGAGTGCCCTCTGGTCGACCATTTGTGGCTATTGATCTCTACACAGATTGAGACATTTTCAAAACTTGACTGACATTTGAATCTACAATTTTTGTCTTCACAAACTGATACATTTTCAAAACTAAACAACCAATTTGAACCTACATTGTTTAATCTTCATCAATTCCCTGCTTTTATACCCCATAGATTTTACAAATCCTTAAACATTCCTTTCTAACACCACCAAATTCTTGGGTGTTGGAATGCCCCCTACATGTCAACATTCAATGAGTGGTCTAACAAACTGGATCTCTCTACAACGACTTGTACACTGTGAACTAGGGTCTACCAGGAATTTTGAAGAGACAAGAAAGCTTTGGGTCACTTTCCATAACTACTCTACTGCCACAGCGTGAAATGCTAGTGCTCCAACTTCTTAGCATGCCCTTGTCCTCTCTTTGTCTTCGTCTAAGTTATGACTTAAACACATCTAACACTTTTTTAAATAAATAATTTTTAAAAGACTTATCAAGCTCACATTTAATTCTTATACAAATGTCATCTACCATAACCTACAGCTTCAGAAACCCATGGGAGTGGACCTCCAATGTTATATGTTAAATAAGCTAAAACATACTTAGGCTGGGTTCACACCACGTTTTTCAAATACGGTTACCGTATACGGTTTTCCGCTAAAAAATGTATGGCAAAAACCGTATGCAACGGTATACAACCGTATGACTCCAAATTAAAATGTATACCGTTTTTCTCCATATACGGTTCGAAAACGTACGTACGGTTCTATCCGTTTGCATCAGTTTTTGCCAACGGTTTTGCTATTTTGTTGGAATTAGTTTTCCAGCAATTTAATAAAGTTACTATTGTTCTATTGAAATTCCAATCTGTGCATGTGTCAACTCCAAAAACGGATTAGAAAAACCGTGTGGAACCATATTCTGAAATTCTGTGTACGGTTCTCATAGACAACAATGTTAAAAGAACCGCATACGGTTCGCATACGGTTTTCCAACCGGAGGCAAAAACGTGGTCGACAGCGTTTTTGCCTACGGAAAAATCGGCAAAACCGTATCCGAGGCAAAACGGATGCAACCGTACACAACATTTGGAATACGGTTTACAATGCATTCTCTATGCATACGGTTTCGGATACGGTCGTATACGTTTTTTTGCGGAAAACCGTATACGGTTACCGTGTTTGAAAACGTGGTGTGAACCCAGCCTTACTCAGACAAGACTTTCATACATTATTGTTTCTTTTTCTATCGCTCTGATGATATTCTCCTTCCTACCTGGTACCTTTTATGTACTTAT
The DNA here is from genome assembly GCF_029499605.1 of Hyla sarda. Classification (NCBI taxonomy): domain Eukaryota; kingdom Metazoa; phylum Chordata; class Amphibia; order Anura; family Hylidae; genus Hyla; species Hyla sarda. The sequence goes on along the minus strand of NC_079194.1, from coordinate 87,108,998 downwards.
GTAACTTAATTAGCAGTGTACCATTGTGCCATTGTATTGATGCTAGTTCAAAATTTTCATTGATAAATCTTATGCAATGTCCAATCTTTCCTCTCACCCGTATTTCAATAAAAAAAAAGAACTTTATTTTAAAAATTAAATAAATAAATAAAAATGTAAAATGCTAAGTTTCTTGAAGAGTTGGGGAGACATAGATATTTAGGATTAACATACTATTTTCTTTTCTCACATATCCCGTAGGAATCCGTAGGAAAAAAAAATTATAATAATTGGCTTTGTATTACAAAGATCTGTAATATGGCCAGTGGCATGCAATATTGGATTGCAACGTGAGATGTCAGATTCTTGAGACAAATCCGACCCCACACATAGACTTCCTATGCAGAAACTGCAATGTCATTTAATACAGATAAGGAAAGAGAAAAACGGGAGCAACTCACCCAAGACCCGAGAGGTGTTAGCAAGGTATTTTCTTTATTGCATATGGTGCAGGTATAGGTACAAACCACGGGAGGCAGATGTAACGGTGGGGGAGTAGCAGACAGCCGCTCGGGTCTTGGGTGAGTTGCTCCCGTTTTTCTCTTTCCTTATCTGTATTACATGGACTGTACCGCATCGTGTGAGCACCACCCTTAGCAGGCAAATTACCTCCTAACGCTGTTCTTATACAAGGAATATTCACATCCATTGATCTTCATACATACTGGTGCCAGGCTTCTTGCTCTTTTTGTATTGACTGCAATGTCATTGACACTAAATAACTAACAGGGAATTACAATATACCTAGACTATTCTCTAATATTAATGAGATCATTTTAGTTCTCCCAAAAAATGAGCAACTTTTGGATATCCTATAGGAACATTACAATCATGAATTCCCTAAATATATCAAACACAGACAACTCCTTTGTATTATTAAAGGAGTATTCCAACATCTTATTCTGATTATTTGACTATGCTACAGAGGCTGTAAAGTTAGTGTAGTTCATAATATAGTGTCTGTACCTGTGTTTGATGGTGGTCTCGCAATTTTACAGTGATTTTTGCCTCAATATTTATTTTTAACAGCATACAAAATGTTACAGTGAGACATTACATCACTAGTCAAGTGATAAGGGGGAGCCTGTCTTTGCTTCAATAGGTGGAGCGACAGCTGTGTGGGAGGGAGATCATTCTGCAGTTAATTGTAGTTTTGCAACAGCTGGAGGCCCCCTGGTCAGAAAACACCAATCTCTTGCATTGAAAGGATCATAGGTGTGCTTCAATAGGTGGGGTGGCTGATGTGTGGTAGGGATGGAAGTGACCTCACACTTACAAACAAGGAATCATGGGATTTGTAGTTTAACAAACTCCAACAGGAAATAGCCAGTTCACACAAAAAGATAGCCTATGGTAAACTTACAACATTATGGTAATCTCGTTATGGTAATCTGACAACATTTAGCCCCAATACAAGCACAGATCCTTTCTAATTATGGCTATTACTGTCTGACAAGCACATGCTAAAATTACCTTATGGGGGATAACCTCTTTAAGGTTTAAAAAAAAAAAAAATTAAAGGAATGAATGGTTTAGTGAATTTCACTTATGCTTTAGGTTGTAAATATTGTGGGATACAAATTAGAAGTTTTTTTTCTAATGCAGATATCTAACATTTTTGCTGCGTCCAAGACCCATCAGGAATGTTTGACAGTTCTTTGCAAAGTGTTGGATCGAGCACAGTGAGATAAATGGACTCCACTTGTGTGAGGTGACTCAAAATCCACTGGAGACAATTTATTCTTAATTATTGGCTGCATTTCTGTTTATTTTGCCGCAAGATGGGAAATCTGTTACAAGGCCTTTGAGATGTTTCCATGCTCTGGCCCAGCTTTTTTAACATATTCTGACCATTACTTCAATAGGATTAGTTCCAATTAATCAAGTTAATAATATAAAAGGAAGACTAAATCTAAAAAGTAATATTTTCATATACGGAGTGAAGACAAAATATACATTATTCATTATTACAGAAAGTACTGTGTGAAGAATTTCCCAGTATATCCATCACAGATATGAAAAAGACACGGCCCCTCTAATGACCGCAACATTTATGAGTTCATTTTTAAAACATTTATAACCTGCAGCAATATTTGTCTCCCATACACTAGATGCTTGATATGAATCCAAAGGGTACTAAAGAAGGTAAAAGGCTAGACCATGCATTAAAAAGATGTTTATATTTAATAATATAAACTTTAAAGGGGTATTCCAGGAATTATTTTATTTGACTATGCTACAGGGGCTGTAAAGTGAGTGTAGTTCATAATATAGTGTCTGTACCTGTCTCCTATGGCTAGAGATGAGCACATTTTTTGAAAAATTTGATTCGGCCGATTCGCTGAATCTTCCCAAAAAATTGGGTACGGTCTGAATTTATTTGCGGCGAATCGCTATTATAAACGGCTATTTCTGGGCTACAGAGAGCCTCAATAGAGGTGTAGAACACTTTGCCTTGCCGTAACACGCATAGGGAGTATACTGTGTTCGTGAATAATACTGTTATTCAGTATGACATGCAGATTAGAGGCATCGCTATTAGAATCACTTTCGCAGGGCGGCACAATGACTAGATGTAGAATGAGACAGCCCTGAGGTGGTGGCAGCATGAGGAGACCATATAGTGTCTGAATGACCCAGCCTGGAGATGGCAACAGCCTGACGAGACCATAGGGCCTCACAATTGAAAGGATTAAAGATTTTTTTTTTTTTATCATTTAAATTTAAGATTAAAAAAAGTTTTATTTAATGTACCAGCAGCAATAGGAGACCATATAGTGGCTGAATGACACAGCCTGGAGGTGGCGGAAGCATGAGTAGACCATTTAGTGGCAGAATGAGGAGAACATATAGTGGCAGAATGAGACAGCCTGGAGGTGGCATCAGCATGAGGAGAACATATGGTGGCAGAATGAGACAGCCTGGAGCTGGCATCAGCATGAGGAGAACATATGGTGGCAGAATGAAACAGCCTGGAGGTGGAATCAGCATGAGGAGAACATATAGTGGCAGAATGAGAACTCCTGGAGCTGGCATCAGCATAAGGAGAACATATGGTGGCAGAATGAGACAGCCTGGAGCTGGCATCAGCATGAGGAGAACATATGGTGACAGAATGAGACAGCCTGGAGCTGGCATCAGCATGAGGAGAACATATGGTGGCAGAATGAGCCAGCCTGGAGCTGGCATAAGCATGAGGAGAATACTTGGTGGCAGAATGAGACAGCTTGGAGCTGTCCATATTAGGAACTGTCCCGAGTAGAAGCAAATCCCCATAGCAAACTTCTCCTGCTCTCGAAAGTTCCTAAAATGAACAGAGGTGTCAGACAGAAAGCTAATTCAAAAAGAAAAGAACTTCCTGTGGATCATACAACAGCTGATAAGTACTGGAAGGATTAAGGATTTTAAAATAGAAGAAATTTACAAATCTGTCTTTCTGGCATCAGTTTATTAAAAAATGTTTTTTTTTTCAGTGAAGTACTCCTTTAACAAAAGGAAAGGTGAGCAAAAAACACCATCTGCCACCTACACCACCAAGTATTGATGTGATGCAAAGAACTCTAAAAGGTGGAAGGGAACAACGTATGGTCCATTGTAACCGGTGGGGGTAAACACTTCCCCTGTAAGGCCCTATTCTCGCACTATTAATTTCCTTTTTGGCAAGTGTTACTTGCCCTAAAAATGGCGTCCCCACACATGAACCTCTCCTTATTTCCACCTAAAAACACTGCTATTTCCCAGGATTTCTAGGTGGAAATAGCGAGAGGTTCCTGTGTAAGGCCGCCATTTTTAAGACAAGTAACACTTTCCTCGAAAAGGTGGAAGGGACCACCGTATTGTCCATTGTAGCAGGTGGATGTAAAAAATTCCCCTGTAAGGCCCTACTTTTGCCTTATTAATTCCTTTTTTGTCAAGTGAGAAGAAACTCTCCCTATTACCACCTAAAAACCCTGGAAAATGGCAGTGTTTGTAGGTGGAAATAGGGAGAGGTTCTTGTGTGGGGTCACCTTTTTAGGGCGAGTAACACTTGCCAAGAAGGGAATTATTAGTGTAGGGCCTTACAGGGGAAGTGTATAAACCCTCCGGTTACAATGGACCATATGTTACTCCCTTCCACCTTTTAGAGGTCTTTGTATCACATCAGTACTTGGTGGTGTAGGTGGCACATGGTGTTTTTTGCATACCTTTCTGTTTCTTAGATATAAACAAAATCCATATATGTGTGTGGAATTTCAACGTGTGGAAACGTCGCAAATCAGACTATGCTGGTGGACACCGTTCTGATGCTGCAGCTCAAGGAGGGTGTGCTTTGCAGTGGATGAAGTGCATGCAAAGTTTCCTTCCCATTGTCAGGATGTTTTACTGATGGGAGGAACACTTCAGAAACCGCTTGACAACCAGATTGAACATGTGTGCCATGCAGGGCACATGGTGCAGGCTTCCTTGTCGCAGCACAGACAAGATGTTCTTCCCATTGTCGGTCTCCATGGTTCCCATTTCCAGTTTTCATGGAGTAAATCATGATTCGATTTTTTGACGAATTACTTTTCATAATTCTTCTCCTGTGTGACTCTGTTCTCCAAGGCAAACCATGTGAAGAACAGCGTGACACCGCCGTGCCCTGCACACATGTTATGCTGGAGGGGCACTGAGGCTTGTCAGTGCAGTGGATTCTGAGGACACAGTGGAGGATGAGGAGGCAGGGTCACATGTCCAACGGCCTGAGAGCATGGAGGAGGAAGCTGTGTGACCTGTCCAAGTTGGGGTTGTGGCTGTGCAGGAAACACATTTACCCATTGGCCATAAAGGACACGTATTGTCTCTGACCGTAGTTACAGCTCCACATGTCGGCGCTGACGTGCACTTTAGTACACACCAACAGGCTGAAGAACTGTCCCACCTTCTGTTCCACAAAATTGGGCAGGGCTGGTACTGCCTTCTTCGCAACGAAATGACAGCTTATGACTATCCACATTGGAACGTCACAAGCCATCAGTTCTCTGAAAGGTGCAGAATCCACCACTTGAAAAGTGAGGGACTGCAGCACCAGCAACTTGGACAGGAGCACATTCAGCTTTGCACCATTGGATTGGGCGCATACTGTTCACTCTTGGACATGGCTTCGCCGATGGATTGCTGGTAGAATGACTGACTTGAAGAAGGAAGAGCAGGAGCATCTAGAACGACAGAAGACGGTTCTCCTAGGCTGCTTTATGGTGACGCTGCATATGTTGACGCAGGGCCATGCTGCCAACATTGGGACCCTGACCACGCTTCACCTTCTGCCGACACATCTTGCATGTGGCCAGGTCAACATCCTCCGGATGATTGATGAAAAACTGCCACCCCACCGAGTAGTTGTTTTTCCCCCCAACAGTTCGCACTGATTGACTGCTACTGCCACCGACTCCAGAAACCCCTGTTCCACTACCTCCTGGGAAGGTAGGCGGCTGCAAAGCAGATGGTCTAACCCGGGCATGTTTGACTCCAGACTTCCCACTTTTGCCACCATGTTGACTGCCAATCATGCTACCACCTTGCTGGCTCAGCTGCGACCTCACAGACAACCTGCAACCCTCTACTCCTGATGATCATAAAGCCCCTTCTCCACTCAGCTCCCAAGTGCGATAGGCTTCATCATCATCGAGTTGTGTCTGCACGTCACTGATGTCCTCCTCAGGATCCTCAACAGTGTCTGCCTCAGGAGCCTGAATGCTCGCAAGACCACCTGCCACGCCACTCCCTTCATCACTACTTGCCCGCCTAACGGAGGTAGCGGTGGATATCTCCTCCACGGAGCATTGTGACATCACAGCTCCGCCCCGTGTGATGTCACTCTCCGCCCCCTCAATGCAAGCCTATGGGAGGGGGTGTTACAGCTGTCACTCCCCCTCCCATAGGCTTGCATTGAGGGGGTGGAGCATGACATAACAGGGGGCCGAGCCAGGATGTCACAATGCTCCGTCCCCGTGATCGCCAGTAATCAGACCCGAAGCGAACATGCTCCAGGGACTGATTCTAATGATTCCCCAGTGGCGGGACCCCCGTGATCAGGCATCTTATCCCCTATCCTTTGGATAGGGGATAAGATGGCTTAGCGCCAGAGTACCCCTTTAAAAATGGTGTAAAAAAAGTTTTTAAAAAAGTTAATAAATGTGAATTAACTCCTTTTATACTAAAAGTTTATATCACCCCCCCCCCCTTTTTTTCAAAATTCCATATAAAAATATGTAAACATAAACTGGGGTGCTGCGTGCAAGACCCCCGCGATCAGGCATCTTATCCCCTATCCTTTGGATAGGGGATAAGATATCTAAGCGCCGGAGTACCCCTTTAATTCCCCATTACATGCAATGATCTGATTGCATACACTGATCAATGATATGCCGTAGCATAGCATTGATCAGTGTTATCTGCTATTAGTGAAGTACAGGTTTGGACTGAACTATCTCGGTTAGAACCAGAACTTTTGTATTGGTGAACCGATAGAACCAAACTTTTGAAAAGTTTGCTCATATCTAATAATGTGGTATTAAGTGCAGATTGATGGGGGAAACATATTTTTTTTAATATTTTAGCACATATTAATATGTGAAAAGGTCAAAGGATCTGAAAACTTTCCAAACACATTGTATGTTCACTTAAAATATAACCTGCAAATATACTGTATTCCATAATTGTTCATAATTCTGTGATAAACTGCAGAACGCTATGTCTCCAATGATTACTGAGGATTCTGCTATGTCCAATTATCAGGGTAATAATGGAGATGTGCACATAGACATAGCAAGCAGTACTGGTTCAGTAAGGACTAGGATATCATATAGATCTACAGTGACCCCCCGACCTACGATGGCCCCGACATACGATCTTTTCAACATACAATGGCCTCTCAGAGGCCATAGCATGTTGAAGGCAGCATCAACATACGATGCTTTTGTATGTCGGGGCCATCGGATAAACGGCTATCCGGCAGCGCTGACTGCTTCAGCTGCCGCCGGATAGCCATTTACGGTGCCCCGTGTGCTCCGGTGATGGTCTCCTACCAGTCCTCGGGGCTTCGGAGCATCCTCTTCGGGATCCCCTCCATCGCCGGCGCTCTCCATCGTCATCATCACATCACCGCGCACGCCGTCCCGTCATGCAATAAGAGCGGCGGGGACATCACGGGGACACGGCGACAGTGATGGAGCGCAACATCCAGGGCAGCGGTGACGGTCCGGAGCAGCGGGGACAGGTGAGTACAACTTCCTATTCTTTACATTGCACGGATCCCTCAACATACGATGGTTTCAACAAACGATGGTTCATTTGGAATGGATTACCATTGTATGTTGAGGGACCACTGTAGAATGAGTTTTGTTGGTACCTGTTACTATTGTATATCAGTTATAAAGGAACAGAAATTGTACACATTTTTTTACTGAATACAGAAAATCCCATAGATGAATACTTTCACATTTTCCAGACTTTTTTGTCAATATATTGGGAAGAATTTATTATTTGCACTTTTTTAACTTCACTTTTGTAGCTTGAACTTTTTTCCTTTACCAGTATAAAATGCACCAAATATATCATATTGATATGATGAATTTTTGCATCTCCCTTTACATTTTCTTCTTATAGAAAATTCAAGTGCTATGAGATTGCCCAAAAACTTAGCAATGTTTTTTAAAAAGTTGCAAACAATAAACACATTTAAAAAAACTTACTTCAGAAATCAAAACTGGTAAGCAACAAAGCAAATGCATAATAAATTAAGTATGTGGAGGTGAGTATAGTCATGAAAAATTGTGAAAATAATGCTAGAATATAGGCGCAATAGAAATTATAAATCTCCCCCATTAAATTTCTTATTAAGATGTTTTATGCCATGGCCGTGCTGCCATATAATGTTCAGCATGGCACATGTATGTGTAATAAAAGGTGCAGTATTGCCACATATACGTCTTTTTGTGTGAGAAAGACCATAAAAAACTTTTTTGGTGTTCTGAGTGGGAGATGTCCATCTCCTAGTGAAATTATATTGGCCCTGTATTTGTTTTATTTATCGGAAAGTTTTATATCCTAGTAATTTGCAGGTGTTGCTGGCCCCTCTGTTGTCCAACTCTTTCCATGAGAGCCAAATAACTTTTCCATTGAACCGACAAAGACACAGTGAAACTGAAAATTAAAAGGTAAATGAAGCGTGGCATTTTCTGAGTAAGCAGTCGGGTATTGTAAAAGTTGGTATTGTAAAAGTTGGTATTGTTAGCAAGATTTCAGGGTGTTACATTTCATTTAGCTGCCAGGACTAACAGGGGGTCAAGCCATTTCTTTCAACAGTTCATAGTCACAAATGTAAAACTTGTACAGAGAGCTTGAATAGTCCGGAATTTGGAGATTATGCATCATCTCTTTCTACGGATGGGCCCACTAGCACCTGCATGTTTTTATGTGTTTTACAATAATACAAATGGGACCAATCTACTTGTTCCGATACATTAATCTGGAAACTACATATCAGTAAAATTCCAGCAGAGTTTTTATGGCATAGAAGGTTTTGGGTTTTTTCCCCTCGGAAACTTGACCACCAGTAGGTGTGAGTCCATGTCTTATAAAACCTAAACCTGCATAATCCTGTGAATATTATAAGTCTAGTAAATCTGATCCAACATTACAGCAGGCTCAGTAATGGGTGCACAACAGATACATTTTCTACCATTACCTATTGGAGATTTGGGAAATTTGCCACACAACCAAAAATCCAAAAATACTAAGAAACTTCAACATGTAATGTGGAAGGAACACAGCGCTAAGGCACACGGACTCTGATCAAACAGTTTATTGCAGGTGAAGATGCTTGGGAACAATTGTTGCCAAGCATCTTCACCTGCAATAAATGGTTTCACCGGAGTCCGTGTTCCTCAGCGCTGTCTTCCTTCCACACCGCATGTTGAAGTCTGTCCTATTTTTGGCTGAGTGCACCAGAGGTCTTTGCCGGAGACGCCCGGGGGATCGGTGTGTATCTCTTTACTGTAGGTATCCCGGGGGGAACTGTATGGAGCAGTGCCGGCTGCAACTCTTTGTGCTGACTAACTTCACATGTCCTTAGCAGTTAAGTTCTTGAAACAATTAGGTTTTATGGTATATTCTCTATTGAACTTTGTATTGATTCTTGATCTTTAATTTCCATGTTTGGGCTCAGAAGGTTAATGGACCACTTTTGCTTTTGGTGTGTAAAAACATTCTCCAGTCTTGACACTTCTCCTAAATCAGGTAGATTTATTTAACATTAAAATATGTAGACATACAGTGGACGGCAGCATTCAACACATTTTGAGAAAGAGCTTGCTTCGAGCTCAAAATGTGTTGAATGCTGCTGTTCACTGTATGTCTACATATTTTTTTGTTAAATAAAGCTGCATGATTTGAGAGAAGCACCAAGACTGAAGAATTTTTTTCTGTTCTACACACCAGGGACGTGCACAGACATTTTGAAGGGCAGGGGTTCAAGTAAAAAAAGAGGGCACTTTTTATAATTTAAAAAACGTCTGCCAGATTTAATGGGCAGATGTACTGCGGCCCAGGGATACAGTGGACTCCCGCCAGGCCTCCTCTACATTCCTATCCCCATAAAAGTTGGTGTTTTTGTAAAATCGAGTCAAGAACAGTTTCTATGAGGTCTGCCATGTGTATATACACATTGGCTGTGCTGTCAGTCTTATTTACAGAAAACATGTGACAGCTGCCCTATAATATACTGTATTATAGAGGAGATTCATCAAAACCTGTGCAGAGAAAGAGCGGTGCAGTTGTCCATAGCAACCAATCAGATCGTTTTGCAGAAGGCTTTTCCTCTGCAAAGGTTTTAATAAATCTCCCCCTATATCCCCCCACCAGAGCTCTATATGACAGAACCCATCACCTATCACCCAGCACCCATCACCAATCACCCAGCACTCATCACCAATCACCCAGCACCCATCACCAATCACGCAGCACCAATCACCCAGCACCAATCACCCAGCACCCATCACCAATCACCCAGCACCCATCCCCAATCACCCAGCACCAATCACCCAGCACCCATCCCCAATCACCCATCCCCAATCACTCAGCACCAATCACCCAGCACCAATCACCCAATCACCCATCCCCAATCACCCATCCCCAATCACCCATCCCCAATCACCCATCCCCAATCACCCAGCACCCATCCCCAATCACCCAGAACCCATCACCAATCACCCACCTTATGCAGGAATCTCCACACAGCTCTGGTTCTTACACTGAAGAGATGGACACCACACTAATATATGCTTACAGTCTACAATATATAAGAGCTTGCAAAAAAATAATTATACAAAGACGGCCGGGTATAGCACAGCATAGAGGATGGAGGCAGGGAAGCTCCGCCTCCATTGCGCACAAGACTGACTTCTCATACTAGCAATGTGGGGCAATACCTAGAAAATGGAAAGACCAATTTTTGTATACTGCACTGTAACCTAGTGTATTGGGTTTAGTGCGAGTAAACAGCCTGTCAGTTTCCCTTTAATTATATACCGTACCCTCCTTAATTCCCTATATACTGTGCCACCATTCATCTATTAATTCCCTATATACTGTGCCACCATTAATGAACTATATACTGTGCCACCATTAATGAACTACATACTGTGCCACCATTAATGAACTATAGACTGTGCCACCATTAATGAACTATTTACTGTGCCACCATTAATGAACTATATACTGTGCCACCATTAATGAACTATATACTGTGCCACCATTAATGAACTATATACTGTGCCACCATTAATGAACTATATACTGTTCCACTATTATATAACTATACTGTGCCACTATTAATGAACTATATACTGTGCCACCATTAATGAACTATAGACTGTGCCACCATTAATGAACTATTTACTGTGCCACCATTAATGAACTATATACTGTGCCACCATTAATGAACTATATACTGTGCCACCATTAATGAACTATATACTGTGCCACCATTAATGAACTATATACTGTTCCACTATTATTTAACTATACTGTGCCACTATTAATGAACTATATACTGTGCCACCATTAATGAACTATATACTGTGCCACCATTAATGAACTATATACTGTGCCACCATTAATGAACTATACTGTGCCACCATTAATTAACTATACTGTGCCACCATTAATGAACTATATACTGTGCCACCATTAATGAACTATATACTGTGCCACCATTAATGAACTATATACTGTGCCACTATTATTTAACTATACTGTGCCACCATTAATGAGCTATATACTGTGCCACCATTAATGAACTATATACTGTGCCACCATTAATGAACTATATACTATGCCACCATTCATCTATGAATTCCCTATATACTGTGCCACCATTAATGAACTATATACCGTGCCACTATTATTTAACTATACTGTGCCACCACCAAGGGTGCGTTCACACGTGCGTATTTTCTGCTGCAGATCTGCTGCAGATTTGCTTTAGCAGATTTCTCTTTCCATTGTCAATGGGAAGCAAAATCTGCAGCAGCAAAATCTGCAGCAGATCTGCAGCAAAAGAAGGCACGTGTGAACGCACCCTAAGGATCTATACACAGTGCCAGCATACATAAAAATATAATGTTCCAATATAATGAAATATATACTGAGCTTCCATAAATTCCCTATATACTGTGCTTTCATTTACGTGCTTACATTCCTCCAATAATTTCCTTATAATGTGCTTCATACAATACATACAAGCACATAACATAAAGGCACATACAGTACATAGGTAATATACACACATACAGTACATAGGTAATATACACACATACAGTACATAGGTAATATACACACATACAGTACATAGGTAATACACACACATACATACAGGTACAAATATATATTAAGAAACATAAATATACAGACACACATATAACATGGAATATATACTAAAAGATATAGCCAATAAGCACATCATACATACAGGTACACACACACAATCACTTACAGATATATACACATACATACATAGATTAACTTGCTCATATATATATATATATATATATATACACACACACATACATACATACATAGATTCACTTGCTCATATATATACACACACATACATACATACATACACATACATACATACACACATACACATACATAGATTCACTTGCTCACATTATATACACACACATACATACATACATACACACACACATACATACATACATACATACATACATATACATACATTCACTTGCTCACATATATAGGCACATACATAGAGATAGACACACACACACAAACACACATATATACACCTCACGCTGACATACAATCACTCAATATATACACAGTCACTTACACTAAGGCCCCAGCCATCACTCTCTGCACAGGCACATACATAAAGATACACACACACACACACATATATACATACACACACACATATATGTATACATGCACACACACTGACATACAATCACTCACATATATTTACAGTTACTTACAGTAATGGCTGCATAGACTGAAGTCTGTGTCCGGACATGCTGTGGGCGGGGATTCTCTCTGCCTCTTCTGCTCCTGTCTCCTCCGTGTGGAGAGAAGCAGAGAAATGGCAGATAATGACAGGGTGAGTGGCGCCCCCTTGCTGCAGGGAGGGCACAGCACCCTCCATTAAACCCCATACAACTCCCCAGCAATGGATCATTTTCACTTCACCTGTCACCCTGAGTCTGCAGCTCTTTTTGTGAGGGCACTAGAGGGGCAGGTGAGGAAAAGGGCAGGGGCTCCAGCCCCCTTTCACTCCTATGTGTGCACGTCCCTGCTACACACCACTGCTGACTGCCGAGGTCCAGAGGAGATCGGGTGCTCCAGGGCTGCTGACTTATTCATGCGTATAATGCTGACATAGATTTTGTCCTCTTAGCATAACCAACCTCGGTGAGCGGAACTGCTTCCATTTTTTATACTTTACCTGAAAAGGGATAATGCACTAGGATAGCACACAAATCTCCAGTCTTTTAGCCTCACTTTAGCTTGTAACATTTGTATTGTAAGTTTGGATTATCAGGACCTATCCACAATAAGATACTACAGTGAGTTGTTACATTCTACTCTAGTTACTAGTGATGAGCGAACTTTAGAAAAATTTGATTTGGCTGACTCATTGAATTTTCCGAAAAAATTGGTTCGGGTCAAATCTCTTTGCGGTGAATCTATATTAAAAACGGCTATTTCTGGCCTATAGAGAACCTGAATAGGGGTGTAGAACACTTTGCTTTGTTCTAACATTCATATGGAGTGTGCTGGGGTAGTGAAATAATACTGTTATTCAGTATGACATGCAGATTACAGGCATCAGTAATGGAATCACTGCCGCAGAGCGGAACAATATCAGAGCCTGGAGGTGGCATCAGTATGGAGAGACCATATAGTGGCTGAATGACACAGCGTGTAGGTTTTGGCAGCATGAGGAGACCATATAGTGGCTGAATTAAGCAGCATGGCGGTGTTGGCAGCATGAGGAGACCATGTAGTGGCTGAATGACACAGTGTTGAGGTGTTGGCAGCATGAGGAGACCATATAGTGGCAGAATGACATAGCTTGGATGTGGCTGAAGCATGAGGAGACCATATAGTGGCTGAATGACAGAGCCTGGAGGTGGATGAAGCATGAGGAGACCACATAGTGGCTGAATGACACAGCTTGTATGTGGCTGAAGCATGAGGAGCCCACATAGTGGCTGAATGACACAGCATGGAGGTGGCTGAAACATGAGAAGACCATAGAGTGGCACAATGACACAGCCTGGATGTGCCTGAAGCATGAGGAGACCATCTAGTGGCTGAATGACACAACCTGGAGGTGGCTGAAGCATGAGATGACCATACAGTGGCTTAATGACACAGATTGGATGTGGCTGAAGCAAGAGAAAATATAGCGGCAGAATGACACAGCGTGGAGGTGTTGGCAGCATGAGGAGACCATATAGTTACTGAATGACATAGCCTAGAGCTGGCAGCAGCATAAGTAGACAATAGGGCTTCACAATCCCTAAGATTAAAAGAAAAAATTTGAAATTTAAAGATTTATGGTAGCTAGTGCTACAATTAAAAATGTTTAGGCCCTGGCCCAGCAGCATCAGTAAACCATATATTGGCTGAATGACAAAGCCTGGAGGTGGCTGAAGCATGAGGTGACCATATAGTGGTTGAATGACACAGCGTGGAGATGTTGAAAGCATGAGGAGACCATATAGTGGCTAAATGAAACAGCGCAGAGGTGTTGGCAGCATGAGGAGACCATATAGTTGATGAATAACATAACCTAGAGCTGGCAGCAGCATGAGTAGACACTAGGGTTTCACAATCCCTAAGATTAAAAGAAGAATTTTGACATTTAAATTGAAGATTTACGGTAGTTAGTGCTACCATAACATTTTTTAGGCCCAGGCTCAGGCCCAGCAGCATAAGTAAACCATATATTGGCTGAATGACACAGCCTGGAGGTGGCTGAGTCATGAGGAGACCATATAGTGGCTGAATGACACAGCCTGGATGTGGCTGAAGCACGAGGAGACCATATAGTGGCTTAATGACACAGCTTGGATGTGGCTGAAGCATGAGACCATATAGTGGCTGAATGACACAGCCTGGAGTTGGCTGTGGCATGAGAAGGCCATATAGTGGATGAATGACACAGCCTGGAGGTGTAGGCAGCATGAGGAGACCATATAGTGGCTGAATGACACATCATGGAGGTGTAGGCAGCATGAGGAGACCATATAGTGGCTGAATGACACAGTGTGGATTTGTTGGCAGCATGAGGAGACCATATAGTGTCTGAATGACAGCGTGGAGGTATTGGCAGCATGAGGAGACCATATAGTGGCTGAATGACACAGCTTGGATGTGGCTGAAGCATGAGACCATATAGTGGCTGAATGACACAGCCTGGAGTTGGCTGTGGCATGAGAAGGCCATATAGTGGCTGAATGACACAGCCTGGAGGTGTAGGCAGCATGAGGAGACCATATAGTGGCTGAATGACACATCATGGAGGTGTAGGTAACATGAGGAGACCATATAGTGGCTGAATGACACAGTGTGGAATTGTTGGCAGCATGAGGAGACCATATAGTGTCTAAATGACAGCGTGGAGGTGTTGGCAGCATGAGGAGACCATATAGTGGCTGAATGACACAGCTTGGATTTGGCTGAAGCATGATGAGACCATATAGTGACAGAATGACACAGTCTGGAGGTGGCTGAAGCATGAGGAGACCATATAGTTTCTGAATGACACAGCTTGGATGTGGATGAAGCATGAGGAGACCATATAGTGGCTGAATGACACAGCCTGGAGGTGGCTGAAGCATAAAGTGACCATATAATGGCTGAATTACACAGCCTGGAGGTTGCTTAAGCATGAGGTGACAATATAGTAGCGGAATGACACAGCTTGGATGTGGCTGAAGCATGAGGAGACCATATAGTTGCTGAATGACATAGTCTAGAGCTGACAGCAACATGAGTAGACACTAGGGCTTCACAATCCCTAACATTAAACGATGAATATTGAAATTGAAATTGAACATTTATGGCAGCTAGTGCTACACTAAAATTTTTCAGGCCCAGGCCCAGGAGCATTAGTAAACCATATATTAGCTGAATGACACAGCCTGGAGGTGGCTGAATCATGAGGAGACCCTATAGTGGCTGAATGGCACAGCCTGGAGGTGGCTGAAGCATGAGGAGACCATATAGTGTCTGAGTGGCACAACCTGGAGTTGGCTAAAGTGTGAGGAGACCACATAGTGGCTGAATGGCACAGCCTGGAGGTGGCTGACGCATGAAGAGACCATAGAGTTGCTGAATGGCACAGTCTGGAGTTTGTGGCAACATGAAGAGACCATATAGTGGCTGAATGGCACAGCTTGGAGGTGCCTGAAGCATGAAGAGACCAAATAGTGTCTGAATGGCACAGCCTGGAGGTGGCTGAAGCGTGAGCAGACTGTAACACCTGCTCTCCGGCCGGACACGCAGATCTTCCGCCTTTACGTGTCTTCGCAGCCCCAGCACGCATGCCCCTGCCTCCTGCAATGCCCCTGCTCTTTCACTTAAAGAGCCAGTGCTCTATTAATCAAGTGTCTACACCTTTCCCCTGTCCTTCAATACCTTGTTTCCCTGCCGGATCTTTGGTTACCTTGTGCCATAGTGAAAGTACTGTGACCCTGTTACGTGTACCTGTTCCTTGCTACCTTACCTCCCCTGCACCTGTGTTACCTGCTCTGACCTACTGCCATCTTGCCACGTCCTGCCAGTCTCCTTCTGTGCCACGCCACCTCCCAACCAGCGGCACCTTAGACTCCGCTCCCTTGCACGGCTCACGTCATCATCCACACAGGCCCAGATGATGACATATAGAGGCTGAAATAGACAGCCTGGAGGTGGAAGCAGCAGCATCAGGAGTCCTGAAAGTGACCCGATGACAGAGTGGTGCGGTGGGTGGCAATACCAGTAACCGGTGACAAAGGTGGGTGAAAAAAGATCTGATGCAGAGGAATGTTTGTAACTGGGGAGCAGCGGCTTAAATCGGTTTGGCACTATCCATCTTTGTGAAGTGTTGGTGTGGTACTATGGTCAATCTACTCTAATGCATCAGGCATTGGTGGTTGGAAATCTTGGCTGATCCATGCCTGATTCATCTTCACAAAAGTGAGTCTCCCCACAATTTTTGTTCTCCTTGGAGTGACTATGGCCCCGCCGCACTAAACACCTGCTCTAATGGCACACTACTGGCCGGGCAGGGTAGCTTTTCCAGGGCAAACTCTGCTAGTTGTGGCCACAAATCAAGTTTGGCTGCCCAGAAGTCCAGCGGATCTTCAAGGTGTGTTGGCATGGGCATGTCAAGGTATGCCAAGCTGCTGGTTCAGGTCCTGCTCCAGGTGTACCTGCTGCTGATGAGTTGCTTCACTATGCGGGTGAAGAAAGCTACTCATCTGCGTCTGTAGACTCAGGCAGCTGCTGATTGAGCTGGTACTGCTCCTGCCACCCCATGCAGCCATGGCAGTGGAAGGTGGCACAGGGGGCCCCCCGATTCAGACCTGTGAGAGGATGGACGATGGTGCCGATAGACATCAGCCAACTGACTACATAGGATGCCTCCGTAGTAGGTCAGTTCGTCCTCCCTCTCAGTGGGTGTTAAAATGGCCCCTATTTTGTGGCGGTAGCGAGGGTCTAATAAGGTGGAGATCCAGAAGTCACCCCGCCAAATGGTGAAAATTCGGCTGTCATTATGAAAGCAAGTGAGCATGCATCATGCCATTTGTGCAAGTGACTCGGAGGGACTCCCTGCATCCATCTCCACTGCATACTGCCACGGTGTGTCTGGGTCCTCTGTCTTGCCTTCCTCATAACCCTCTAGCTCCTCTGGCTGCTCCTGCTCCTCATCTCCTGTCAGATTACAAGAAAAAATGCCCATTTGGTGAAACCTAAACTGTGCTCCACTGTGCCCCTCCCCCTCCTCCTCCAGTTCAACTCCCACAGGGCTCATGTGGCCGTGAGATGTAGGCGCCACGTCTCCAGTGCCCTGACCAGCCATCATTTTCAACACATGTTGTAAGAAATTAAGCAGTGGAATGACATTGTTCATCCCATAATCCTGGCGACTTACTAATAATGTGGCTTCCTCAAAGGGCCTTAGCAAATGGCAGGTGCCATGTATGAGCTGCCACTGGTTCACATTGAAGTTTCACAGGGGAGTACCCCTATCCGCTTGGATCATCAAGAAATTAGTGATGGCTTTTCTCTGTTCGTATAGTCAGTCCAATAAATGGAGGGTGGAATTCCAACGTGTGGCAATGTCACAAATCAGACTATGTTGGGGGATACCGTTCTGACACTGCAACTTAAGGAAGGTGTGCTTTGCGGTTTACGAGTGGCTGAATTTCATGCAAAGTTTCCTTCCCATTATCAGGATGTCTTACAGATGGGGGAACACTTCAGGAACGGCTAGACAACCAGATTGGACACGTCTGCCATGCAGGGCGGATGGCTCAGCCTTCCCATTCGCAGCGCATGCAAGATGTTCTTCCCATTGTCAGTCACCATTGTTCCCATTTCCAGTTTTCGTGGAGTAAGCCATGCTCCGATTTCTTCACGAAATCCCCTGTGTGACTCTTTTTCGCCAAGGCAAACCATGTAAAGAACAGCGTGACACCGCTGTGCCCTGCACACATGGTGTTCTAAAGGGCTGCTGAGACATGTCTGGGCAGTGGAAGCTGAGGACACGGTGGAGGATGAGAAGGCGGAATCGCACACTGTCACAGGACCAACAGCCTAAGAGCAAGGGGCACTATCAGAATTTTCAGGGCCCTTACATAGTTTAAGCATCTGGGCATGCCCTCCTTAACAAAAGCTATGATGCAAAAAAACTTCTATTTCATTTTGGGACATATTTTTGGACACATACCACCCACAAAATGTGCCAAGTTTCAAGCCAAAATATGCCCAACGGTAAGTCCAAGAAAGGGCTTGACAGTTTGAATGTCCTTCAACTTTTAAAAACTTCTGATAGGTCACAGCAACATGTCAGAAATTGTGATTGGTATGGGTCTAGCTGCTAAGACCCCCACTAGTTGCTATAATGAAGGGATTTCATGCTGTTAAACCAGTACAAATAAATAGTTGAACACGGCATCTAATCCTCCGCAGACACGGAATGTGTAAATATATATTATTGTAGATCCATTCTTAAAGGGTGGTGTTATTGCTATAAAAAAAAACAGAGCTATAACGCTTAAATTTTTCCAACTACAGCGGCATATGAGAAACTTTTTAGGCAGGATTAATAAACAATCTTCATTTTACCATAAAATATACTGTGAAACAAAGAAAGAAAGTATGTGAGGGGAAATTGGAAAAAAAATTACATTTTGCTAATTTGCTTGTTTTTCACACATTCTCTGTGTGGTAAAATTAATATGTTATCTTTATTTGTCAGATCAATATTATCACAATGATATCCAAATTGTAAAAAAAAATATATATTTGCATAATAACTAGGGATGAGCTAATCAAATCCGACAAATCCAAATTAGTTACGAACCTCAGGAAAAATTTTATTCGCAGTGAATGCGAATATCACCGCGATTCGATCGCGTGAATCGCTTCATTAAACTCTATTTAATGTGGTTCAGGATCCAGGGCATCTAAAATGGCGGATCCATATGTGGGGACATGAGGCAAGGAATCCTGGGAAGGCGGGAACAAGGGTAGGTGGGATGACCCTGAATCACATGCAGCCTATCAGCAGCCAGCCACCCCTGTGATGTCAAAGCCCTATATAATCGGCAGCCATCTTGCTGCCAGTCACTTCTGCATTTTATTGCAGAGAGGGAGAGAGAGGGACAGAGAGCACTGTGTGTTGCACAGAAAAAAGAATTCCAGCAGGGATTCACCTACCAGTCACATCTGTGTTCTTTTGCACAGAGTGAGGGACAGAGAGCAGTGTGTGTTGCACAGAAAAGATTTTTACAGCAGCGATTTACCTCAAGCCCAAATCCAGCCTAGAAGCACTGAGAGGGAAGGAAGGGAGATTGAGAAAGAAAGTGCAATTTTGGGTGTAGTACACAACTGTGTGCTGCAGCACTGGTGTGTACTGCTGGTGTAGACAAATACTGTTTTACGAGTACTGGAGCACATTGTCCTCCCCTCATAAGTGCATACCACATACGTACATCTAAGGGATGTACTATTTTGTTCCTGTTAAAGTCTTAAAGGCCTAGATACTGTGAAAGGCCAGCCAAAAGTACACACCTGATGGTGTTGTAGACAAATACTGTTTTAAGCATAGTGGAGCGCATTGTCTTCCCCTCATAAGTGCATACCACATACATACATCTCAGTGGTGTACTATTTTGTTCCTAGATACTGTGAAAGGCCAGCCAAATCACATACCTGCTGGTGTTGTAGACAAATACTGATTTAAACATAGTGGAGCGCATTGTCCTCCCCTCATTAGTGCTTGCCACATGCGTACATCTAAGTGGTGTACTATTTTGTTCCTTTTAAAGTCTTAAGGGCCTAGAAACTGTGAAAGACCAGCCATGTACACACCTGCTGGTGTTGTACACAAATACTGTTTTAAGCGTAGTGGAGAGCATTGTCCTCCCCTCATAAGTGCATACCACATACGTACATCTAAGTGGTGTACTATTTTGTTCCTGTTAAAGTCTGAAGGGCCTAGATACTGTGAAAGGCCAGCCAAAAGTACACATGCGTTGTAAACAAATACTGTTTTAAGCGTAGTGGAGCGCATTGTCATCCCTTCATAAGTGCATACCACATGCGTACATCTCAGTGGTGTACTATTTTGTTCCTGTCAAAGTCTTGAGGGCCTAGATACTGTGAAAGACCAGCCAAAAGTACACACCTATTCGTGTTGCAGACAAATACTGTTTTAAGCGTAGTGGAGCACATTGTCCTCCCCTCATAAGTGCATACCACATATGTACATCTCAGTGGTGTACTTTTTTGTTCCTGTTAAAGTCTTAAGGGCCTAGATACTGTGAAAGGCCAACCAAAAGTACACACCTGCTGGTGTTGTAGACAAATACTGTTTTGAGCGTAGTGGAGTGCATTGTCCTCCCCTCATATATGCACAAAGTACGTCAGGCAGAGAAGTGCCAGGGCCAGAGCTCCAGGTATCAGTTAGCAGTCGTGTCTGGACCAGGAACCCATCTGCCATCATCGATTGGTTAACACGGTCATCCACTTCATCACAAGTGACATCTGACACCCCCAGTCAACAGTAAGTGGGTTCCTCAGACACAACCCTCAGCATGGCCCGGGAGCAGTCTCTGTCATCCCATTGCCTCTGTTCTATGCTGTTCCCTCCCCGAACAGAAGAATTGTATGCTGTGAGTTCAGCTCCACTATTTAGTGAGGACGATCTATAAGATGACAGTCAGCAGCTACTACCCAGTGGAGGAGACATCCGCCGCTTCTTCCGCTAGGCGGGCAAGTAGTGATGAGGAGAGTGGCGTGGGAGGTGGTGTTGCGAGCGTTCAGGCTCATGAAGCAGACATTGTTGAGGAACCTGAGGAGGATATCAATGACGTGCAGACACAACTCGATGATGATGAAGCTAATCACACTTTGGAGCTGGGTGTAGAAGGGGCTTCATTATCATCAAGAGAAGAGGGTTGCAGGTTGCCTGTGAGGCAGCAGCTGAGCCAGCAAGGTGGTAGCATGGTTGGCAGTCAGCATGGTGGCAGAAGTGGAAAGTCTAGAGCAAAATGTGCCCGGGGTAGACCACCTGCTTCGCGGCAGCCTACCTTCCTGGGAGGTAGTGGAACAGGGGTTCCTGGAGTCGGCAGCAGTAGCAGTTAATCAGTGCGGACTGTTGGTGGGAAAATCAGCTACTTGGCGACATGGCAGTTCTTCATCAAGCATCCGGAGGATGTTAATCTGGCCGCCAACTCCAGGCTGTGTCATTCAGCCACTATTTGGTCTCCTCATGCTGCCGCCAACTCCAGGCTGTGTCATTCAGTCACTATATGTTCTCCTCATGCTGCAGCCACCTCCAGGCTATGTTATTCAGCCACTATATGTTCACCTCCTGCTGCCGCAAACTCCAGGCTGTGTCATTTAGCCACTTTTTGCTGCCGCCAACTCCAGGGCTGTGTCATTCAGCCACTATATGGTCTCCCCATACTGATGCCACCTCCAGGCTCTCTCATTGTGCCACTCTACGACAGTGATTCTAATAGCGATGTCTCTGATCTGCATGTCATACTGAATAACAGTATTATTTACTAACCCGGCACACACCCTATGCGTGTTACAGCAAGACAAAGTATTCTACACACCTATTGAGGCTCTCTGTAATCCAGAAATAGCCATTTTTAATAGCGATTCTCCGTGAATAAATTCAAATTTTTGGGGAAAATTCAGCGAATTGCCCAAATCAAATTTTTCTAAAATTCGCTCATCTGTAAAAATAACATATATTTAAACCTCCTAAGGACACAGCTCATTTTGGCCTTAAAGTGGTACTCCGGCCCTAAGACATCTTATCCCCTATCCAAAAGATAGGGGATAAGATGTCTGATCGCGGGTGTCCCACCGCCGGGGACCGCCGCAATCTCATGCAGACACTCACCTGTGGCAGCTGCACAGAGCGATGTTCACAACTACGCCCCCTTGTGACATCACACCCCGCTCCCTCAATGCAATTCTATAGGAGGGGGCGTATATGTGACTATTTCATCTTATTTTATTCATGTTTTTTTGGAATGTTATTTGTCCAAAACACATCAATTTTGGACTTTCTTTTTTTTTAACTTTACACCATACACCATACGGATCATTAACATTATATTTTGATAGTCTGGACATTTACACACACGGCAATGCCAACATTTTTATTTTATCTTTTTTATGCTATTTGGGGGTAAAATTTAAAATTTACATTTATATTGGGGAGGGGATTTTTTATTTTTTTTTACACTTTTTATGTCCCCACAGGGGACTATATTTCAGCAATCAATCGATTGCTAATACTGTTCAGTGCTATGCATAGGAATACCACTGATCAGTATTATCGCCGATCTTCTCTGGTCTGCTCGATGTCAGATCAGAGAAGAAGACGCTGGGAGAGTAGCGGAGGCAGGTGCAGGTGAGCGCGTGTCGTCTACCTCTATACGGCACACCCTCCATTGAAATGAATGAAGCCCATGCTGTCTAGAGGTAGATGACGCGCACTTCTGAATGAGCGGGATGGGGTCCTGTTCAGTTGCTCAGCTGGGTACCCCGGCAATCAGCTACTTATCCCCTATAGTGGGGGATAAGGGGATAAATTAATTCTGGCTGCATTACCTCTTTAAGTCCCATAGCATCAAGATGTACATTTCTGTCCATTGTCCTTAAGGGGTCAAAAGTTTGCACAATAAAATGCAGTCATACCAAATATATTTATTTAACCCCTTAAGGACTCAGGGTTTTTCCGTTTTTTCATTTGACATTTTTCCTCCTTACCTTTAAAAAATCATAACCTAAAATTCTATGTGACAGCTTATTTTTTGCGCCACCAATTCTACTTTGTAAGGACATCAGTCATTTTACAGAAAAATACACAGCGAAACGGGGAAAAAAATCACTGTGCGACAAAATTGACGAAAAAACACTATTTTGTCACTTTTGGGGGCCTCTGTTTTTACGCAGTACATTTTTCGGTAAAAATTACACCTAATATTTATTCTGTAGGTCCATACGGTTAAAATGATACCCTACTTTTATATTTTTGATTTTTTCGTACTTCTGAAAAAAATCATAACTAGAAGCAGTAAAATGTATATGTTAAAAATTGTCATTTTCTGACCCCTATAACTTTTTTTTTTATGGGGACAGGATGGTGTGTAGGCTCATTTTTTGCGCTGTGATCTGAAGTTTTTTTTGGTACCATTTTTGTTTTGATCGGACTTTTTGATCACTTTTTATTCATTTTTTTATGGTTTGAAATGTGATCAAAAATACGCTATTTTGGACTGAATTTTCTGCGCATACACCATTGACCGTTCGGGTTATTTAATTATATAGTTTTATAGTTCGAACATTTACGCACGCGGCGATACCACACATTTATTTTTATTTACATGTTTAATTTTTTATTATGGGAAAAGGGGGGTGTTTTGAACTTTTGCTCAGGAAAGGGTTAATACATATTTTTTTACGCTATTTTTTTTGCAGTGTTATAGCCCTCATAGAGGGCTATAGCACTGCACACTTTGATTCATTGCACAGATCCCTCCCATGGGTTACCATGGCAGCGATCAGTGTTATCGGCACTTGACTGCTCCTGCCCTGATCTCAGGCACGGAGCAGCCATTCGGGGATCGGAAGCCGAGGAGGCAGGTATGAGTGTCCTGCTCACTGTTCGGGACACCACAATTTCACCGCGGTGGTCCCGAACAGCCCGACTGACTAGCCGGTATAGTTTAACTTTCACTTTAGAAGCGGCGGTCAACTTTGACCGCTGCTTCTAAAGGGTTAATACCACACATCCCCGCGATCGGCGATGTGTGGTATTAGCCGCGGCGCGACCCCGCTTCATATCGCGGGAGCCGGCGCAGGACCTAAATATACGTTCTGCATCGTTAAGGGGTTAAGAATGGGAAAAGGGCAAATAAAGGTGATATAAGTTTTTTTTTATTAGGAAAAGAGTTTATTTATATTTTAAAAACATCTTAAAAACAAAAAACATCCATTCTTTTTTTGTTTTTCATCTAGTCAAGACAACACAGGAGTGACTTAGGGACAACTGTGTAAAAGACCTTGATTGGCCCAGACAGAGCCCTGAAGCTAAACCTGAAAATCACTTCCAATGGTCCCCATGTAACCTGACAGAGCTTGAAAGGATCTGCAGAGAGGAATGGCAGAAAATTCCCAAATCCAGGTGTGTAAACCTTCTGGCATCATCCCCAAGAAGACTGGAGGCTGTAATCACTGCCAAAGGTGTTTCATCTAAGTACAGAGTAAAGGGTCTGAATACATGTCATGGAAAGATTCACTTTGTCATTATGGGGCATAAGGTGCAGAAACTTTTTTCCATATAACGATTTTATTTACAAAAACTGTGTCTACCTGCTGCCAAGATGGATTCCATCAATAAAATTTTATAAAAGCACCTTGTCAAAAACAATACTGACAGGGGTATGAAGAATGTTTACCAGGAGAGGTATGGATGTTTGTACCAATTTAGTAGCTGTCACTCTCAGCGATGGTTAGGAGATGCATGACTGAAAGATTAGAGGGGATGTGAAACTCACACATGCAGATCCGAATAAAATAATGACTTATGGGTGAAGAGCCAAAAAGCAATCCACAATAAGATCACATGCTATAGTAGTAGCGTTCATGGTAAAGTGATGAATTTCAGCACTTTTTCTGCAACAATAATGTTAAAAGACAATATAAAGAAACGATAAAGGAGAAAATAAAAAATATGTATTTTATTATCATTTTAACTGTTTTAAATCTAAGGTCTCAGTCTCTATGTTTTTGCAAAATCATGTCAAGCTGGTCATACACATTAAAAGGGGTACTCCGTAGGAATTTTTTTTTTAAAAAAACCACTGGTACCAGAAAGTTAAACTTAGCTTTAAATTGCTTCTATTTAAAAATCTTAATCTTTCTAGTACTTATCAGCTGCTGTATGCTCTAGAGGAAGTTCTTTTCTTTGTGAATTCATTTTCTGTCTGATCACAGTGCTCTCTGCTGACATCTCTGTCCATGTCAGGAACTGTCTAGAGCAGGATAGGTTTGCTATGGGGATTTGCTCCTACCCTGGAGAGTTCCTGACATGGACAGAGGTGTCAGCAGAGAGCACTGTGGTCAGACAGAAAAGAACAACTCAACTTCCTCTGGAGAATACAACAGCTGATAAGAATTTTAAATAGAAGTAATTTACAAATCTGTACAACTTTCTGCCACCAGTCGACTTAAAAAAATTGTTTTCCACCGAAGTACCCCTTTAACTGGTTGCCGACTCAGCACAAGCCGGCTTATCCTAATCAGCTAGTACATCCCACATTAGGACGAGCCGACTCGTCCTGAAGCTAAACTGTCACAGCATGTAAACATGCTGTGACAGAGAAGTGACTTCAGCTGTCATAGACCCCCAGGTTGCTGTGATTGGTCAATCAATCCAGATTTACCAATCACAGCACAGGCAGTTGAAACAACTGCCTTTCACAGCTCTGATCTTCTCAGTGCAGGGAGATCAGTAAGGAGATTAGAGCTGTGTATGCTCTCTGTGAAATAAAACATCACACAAGCCCACAAAGACCCCTATAACCCCCCATTAACATCCTAGTGCTCCTGTCTAGGTGACATCAGCTGTCTTGGACTGTGAGCCTCCTTATGTTGCTAAATTACAACTCCCAGCATGCCCAGACAGTTGTTGGCTGTCAGTGCATGCTGGGATTTGTAGTTTTGCAACATCTGAGACCACTAGTCTCACTAGACAATTTTTTCAAATTTTTTTTGCAGCACCCTGTACTGATGTGGGGTGCAGACAACAGCTGTCTGTGCATCCTGGGAGTGTAGTTTAGTAACATCTGGGGGGGCCACAGTTTGGAGACCACTGATCTGTGATACATCAGTGCTTACTTTTGCCTGCGCCTATCTTTTTTTGTGGTAAAAAAAATAACACATATAGATCGTAGGGCTATACAGGTACCCAAGGTCATAGATGTACGTCACCTTACCAAATCAAAATAATATAAAATATCCCTAAGGGAAAAACAAGGTGCTTAAAACCTAACTTTTACTTGATTTGTTGATTTAAAAAAAATGACCCTCACTAAAAAATGTGAATACCAAACAAAGGATAATTGTAAAACAGCATAAAAGATACTCTCCCAGTCCGCCTAGGACTAATGATACCACTGACCCGTTCTAGCTGTAATATTTCTACAGTGAGTAGTGTGAACCCTCACAATAGAGATATGTCAGAATCATAAGCATAAATGCAAAGTTTACACAGTGCCAACCAATCCTCACACAAGGAATTAACAAACTTATACACAGGAACCCCTGTCCCGACGCATTTCTGTGGGTGTCTGTTATGTCACATATGCTTGACACCTGCTTCCTCAGGGAAATAAAGGGGGCTAAAGATAACAAATATTACTCCTATTGGAGTGTCTTTGCATTCATATGTCCTATGTAGTATAGCAAAATAGCGGAACTAATAGCTGGAGGTCAGTGGACCCCAACTAGGATATAGCGGTTGTAGGTCAATGGACCCCAAAATATACAAAATATAAGCGTCACAGTGTCCTTCCCAGCAGGCAAACATTAATCCCATTTAATATTTATTGCAGTACAGGGACATGACCGCCGGGGTGTCAAAGTATAGACGCTATGTTTAGAAGTCAGTTGAGACACGCTGCAATGGCAGCGCTCCCCGTCCTAATGCCGGAGCTATCTGTTCCCCTGAGGAAGCAGGTGTCAAGCATATGTGACATAACAGACACCCGCAGAAACGTGTTGGGACAGGGGTTCCTGTGTATAAGTTTGTCAATTCCTTGGTTGGCACTGTTTAAACTTTGCATTTATGCTTATGATTTGGACATATCTCTATTGTGAGGGTTCACACTACTTACTGTAGAAATATTACAGCTAGAACCGCCAAGTGAGCGGCCAAGTGAGCGGGTCAGTGGTGTCACTAGTCCTAGGCGGACTGGGAGAGTATCTTATATGCCGATTTACAATTTTCCTTTGTTTGGTATTCACATTTTTGAGTGAGGGTGATTTTTTTTTCTCTACAAATCAAGTAAAAGTTAAGTTTTAAGCACCTTGTTTTTCCATTAGGGATATTATATATTATCTTTTTTGTGGTGCAGGTTTTTTTTTTCCACTTTTTTCCACTTTTTTCCACCAGCGACTGTTCTGTGCTGCGTGACTGGACCATACCCCATGTGCAGAGTCCCCTGATTGCTGCACCTTTTTGGGTTACTTTTTGCTCTTTTTCTACACAGTGCAGAACAGTCACTGGTGGCACAGACTGCAAATGCCCACTAAAAAGTGCCAAGAAAAAAAAAAAAAAACAAGCCTACATCCCCAAAAAGTGCTGATCAGTAACAAAAAAAAAAAAAAAAAAAGCACTGATCAGCAACCAGGGCAGTCTGCACACAGTGTATGTCCAGCCACACAGCCCAAAACTGTCGCTGGTGGCATGGACCACAAAATCCCCCCAAAAAGGTGCAAAAAACTACCTACTTTATTAAAGTAAAAGTATGCAAAAGTAAAAAAAAAAAAAAAGAAGCACTACACCCACACTACACTACACAGTTAAATAAAGAGAGAACACTACATTTAACCTGTCCAGGACACAGGGTGTACAGGTACGCCCTCGCATCCTTGGACTTAAGGACAGAGGGCGTACCTGTATGCCCTGAACGTTTCCATTCACCACCGGTAACCGGTCAGTGAACGGAACGTGATGCAGAAATTATTCTGCATGCATCCTGTGCCAACAGCTGGGGGGGTCCTGAGAACCCCCCATGTCGGCGATCAATTCAGACCAGCAATTTGCTGCGATTTCAGGTCAATCGAATCTCCAAGTTTGTTACCTTACTCAGTGTTTCACAGTGTGCCTCCAACTGTTGCAAAACTACAGCTCACAGCATGCACTGACAGAACATGGACACTGGGATTTGTAGTTTTGCAACAACTGGAGGTACACTGGTGTGGAAACACTGCGGTAGTCTGTTGCCTTACTCAGAGTTTCCCAAACAGTGTGCCTCCAGCTGTTGCCTAACTAAAACTCCCAGCATGCATGGATTGTGCATTATGGGAGTTGTAATTTTGTAATAGCCCAGGGGTACATTCACACAGGCGGGGATTTACAGCGAGTTTCCCGCTTCAAGTTTCAGCTGCAAATTTTCTGCTGCCGCTCAAACTCCCAGCGGAAAACTCGCTGTGAACTCCACCGAGTGTATGTACCCTAAAAACACTACACCTGCACTACACAAAATAAAGAGTAAAGCACTACATATACATATACCTTTACACAGTTAACCCCAAACCCCCCCCCCCCCCAATAAAAAAAATGAAAAACATCTTGTGTAGCACTGTTTCCAAAACGGAGCCTCCAGCTGTTGCAAAATAACAACTCCCAGTATTGCAGTACTGCCATTGGCTGTCCAGGCATGCTGGGAGATTTCCAACAGCTGGAGGCACCCTGTTGGGAAACACTGCCATGCGGTATTTTGTTGGCAGAGGCAAGTGTAATGCTTGCATCCAGGTCCATCCCTATGCAAACGCCTAATTTAGGCCTCAAATGCGCATGGCGCTCTCTCACTTTGGAGCCCTGTTGTATTTCAAGACAACAGTTTAGGGCCACATATGGGGTATTTCCTTACTCAGGAGATATCGCATTACTAATTTTGGGGGGATTTTTATTCTTTTAATCCTTATGAAAAGGTAAAGTTGGGGTCTACACCAGCATGTTATTGTAAAAAAAATTTTTTTTTACACTAACATGCTGGTGTTGCCCCATACTTTTTATTTTCCCAAGTGGTTAAAGGAAAAAAAGGCCCCCAAAATTTGTAACACAATTTCTCCTGAGTACAGAAATACCCTATATGTGGACGTAAAGTTCTCTGTGGACGCACAACAGGGCTCAGGAGTGAGAGTGTATATTTGAGGCTTAAATTGGTGATTTGCACAGCGGTTCTGACATAAACACACAAAAAAAACACCCACATATGACCCCATTTTGGAAACTACACACCTCATGGAACATAACAAGGGGTATAGTGAGCCTTAAAACCCCACTGGTGTTTGACGAATTTTCGTAAAATTTGAACGTGAAAATTAAAAATTTGATTTTTTTTCACTAAAATGCTGGTTTATCCCAAATTTTTCATTTTCACAAGGGGTAATAGGACAAAAGCCCCCCAAAATTTGTAACACCATTTCTTCAGAGTATGGAAATACCGCATATGTGGATGTAAAGTGCTCTGCGGGCGTACTACAGTATTCAGAAGAGAAGGTGCGCCATTGGGCTTTTGGTGAGAGAATTTGGCTGGAATTGAAGCCCCCATGCTGCCAGAACAATGGATCCCCCCACATGTGACCCCATTTTGCAAACTACACCCCTCTCGTAATGTAATAAGGGGTGCAGTGAGCATTTACATCCCACAGGCGTCTGTGAGAATTTTTCATTTGCACAGCCCACAGTTCAATCGATCTGTCAAATGCCAGTGGGTGTAAATGCTCACTGCACCCCTTATTTAGCCATGTATGGGGGATCAGGAGAGACAGCTGTCAATGAACAGTGTAAGAGATAAGCGCCAATGCTGTATGCTTCATAGGTTCAACTGACTACATTCACTAGTCAGAGCACTCTGCACCTGTCCCAGTAGCTCAGTGTACTCTGCAGGAGCAGGGACACATGCCTTTTACAGTACTCCCTGCTCCTGTACACATTTTAAGTGGGCAATCCCTTGACAATCAAGACCAGAAACAGGTTTGGCAGTCAGATTTGCAAATCGGACCAAACAAATCTTGGAAAATTTGCTCATCTTTCCTGGATACCAATAAAATTTTAGATTGAAAAGCATGTGTACACACAAACACATATCTACAATGTTATTACAATATAAACAGCTAGTTTGGCTGGGCTCCTCGCATGACTGGGCTGTTAATCTGCAGGGGTTTACATTGTTTCGCAAGGATAGAATGAACAGAAAAGGTGGTGGAGTCTGTCTGTATGTAAGAAGTGGTATGAAAGCCAGTGTGAACGATGCCATAGCGTGTGATGATTCTGAGAATGTGGAATCACTGTGGGTAGAATTACAAAAGGAGGGAAGAGGGAAATACTGAAAAAATAGTATTTGGTGTAATCTACAGACCCCCTAATATCACTGAAGAGATAGAAGGTCAGCTGTATAAACAAATAGAGAGGGCCACCCGGGCAGGTACAGTGGTAATAATGGGAGATTTTAACTATCCAGATATAGATTGGGGCCGGGGGCTGGCTAAAATTACAAAGGGGAGAAAATTCCTAAATTTATTGCAGGATAATTTTATGGGCCAGTTTGTGGAGGACCCAACAAGAAGTGATGCCTTGTTGGATCTGATCATTTCCAACAACGCAGAGCTGGTTGGTAATGTAACTGTGCGGGAAAACCTTGGTAATAGCGACCACAATATAGTTACTTTTGACTTAAAATGTAGAAAACAAAGACAGACGGGGAAGGCAAAAACATATAACTTTAAAAAGGCAAATTTCCCTGGGCTGAGGGCTGCACTACAGGACATAGACTGGGGGGAGGTGTTGTCAAATACTGATACAGAAGGTAAATGGGACATCTTTAAATCAACTATAAATAACTATACAGCTAAATATATACCAAAGGGGAACAAATATAAACGATTAAAACTAAATCCTACATGGCTGACAAATGATGTTAAAAGAGCAATAAACAACAACAAAAATAGCCTTCAAAAAATACAAATCTGATGGGTCAGCGATAACATTTAAACAGTACAAGGAGCTTAATAAAATCTGTAAAAATGTAATAAAAACAGCAAAAATTCTAAATGAGAGACAGGTGGCCAAAGAAAGCAAAACTAATCCTAAATATTTTTTTAGATATATAAATACAAAAAAACCAAGGACAAAGCATGCAGGACCCCTTAATAATGATAATGGGGAGGTTGTCATGGGCGATCAAGAGAAGGCGGAGCTACTGAATGGGTTCTTTAGTTCTGTATACACTATGGAAAAAGGAGCTGACATTGGCCAGGTCAGTGCTGATAACACATCATGTAATGTACTGAACTGGCTTAATGTAGAGATGGTACAAGGTAAGTTAAGTAAAGTAAATGTAAGCAAATCTCCAGGGCCGGATGGACTACACCCAAGAGTTCTTAGAGAGGTAAGTTCAGTGATATCTGTACCCTTGTTCATGATATTTAGAGATTCCCTGGTGTCTGGTATTGTGCCAAGGGACTGGCGCAAGGCTAATGTGGTACCAATCTTCAAGAAGGGCTCTAGGTCTTCGCCAGGCAATTATAGACCGGTAAGTCTAACGTGCATTGTGGGTAAATTGTTTGAAGGACTTATAAGGTATTACATATAGGAATACATAGGGGATAATAGTATTATAAGTGATAGCCAGCATGGATTTACTAAGGATAGAAGTGGTCAAACTAATCTTATTTGCTTTTATGAAGAGGTGAGTAGAAGCCTTGACAGAGGAATGGCTGTGGATATAGTGTTTCTGGATTTTGCCAAAGCGTTTGATACTGTCCCTCACAGACGTCTGACAGGTAAGTTAAGGTCTTTGGGCTTGGAAACTTTAGTTTGTAACTGGATTGAACACTGGCTCATGGATCTTACCCAGAGAGTGGTGGTCAATGATTCGTACTCTGATTGGTCCCCGGTAATTAGTGGTGTACCCCAAGGTTCAGTACTGGGCCCGCTGTTGTTTAATTTATTTATCAATGATATAGAGGATGGTATTAACAGCTCTGTTTCTATCTTTGCAGATGACACCAAGCTTTGTAGCACGGTACAGTCTATAGAGGATGTGCATAAGTTACAAGATGACTTGGATAGACTAAGTGTCTGGGCATCCACTTGGCAAATGAGGTTCAATGTGGATAAATGTAAAGTTATGCATCTGGGTACTAATAACCTGCATGCATTGTATGTCTTAGGGGGGATTAAACTGGCAGAGTCACTGGTAGAGAAGGATCTGGGTGTACTTGTAGATCACAGACTACAGAATAGCATGTAATGTCAGGCTGCTGCTTCCAAAGCCGGCAGGATATTGTCATGTATAAAAAGAGGCATGGACTCAAGGGACAGGGACATAATACTCCCCCTTTATAAAGCATTGGTACGGCCTCACCTGGAATATGCTGTTCAGTTTTGGTCGCCTTTTCATAAAAGGGACACTGTGGAGTTGGAAAGGGTGCAGAGACGGGCGGCTAAACTAATATGGGGCATGGAACATCTTAGCTATGAGGAGCGATTAAAAGAGTTACAATTGTTTAGTCTTGAGAAGAGACGTTTAAGGGGGATATGATAAACGTATATAAGTATATAAATGGCCCACACAAAAAATATGGAGAAAAACTGTTCCAGGTTAAACCCCCCCAAAGGACGAGGGGGCACTCCCTCCGTCTGGAGAAGAAAAGGTTTAGTCTAAAGGGGTGACATGCCTTCTTTACCGTGAGGACTGTGAATTTAAGGAACTACCTCAGGAACTGGTCACAGCAGGAACAATTAACAGCTTTAAAACAGGGTTAGATACATTCCTGGAACAA
Source organism: Hyla sarda (assembly GCF_029499605.1). Classification (NCBI taxonomy): domain Eukaryota; kingdom Metazoa; phylum Chordata; class Amphibia; order Anura; family Hylidae; genus Hyla; species Hyla sarda. The sequence continues at coordinate 87,076,094 of NC_079194.1, read as the reverse complement.
AATAACATTAATGCTTATGCAGAATTATAAAACTACATCCCTTTCCCTTATCCCCTTAAACCCTTCACTTCAATTCCCTGGTTGGACTTGATGGACGTATGTTTTTTTTCAACCATACTAACTATGTAACTAACTGTCACGATTCGGCTCACGGGTTTGTGGATCCGCTGTGTCAGCGAGGGATAGGCGTGGACCGTGCTAGTGGACCGGTTCTAAGAGGCTACTGGTTTTCACCAGAGCCCGCCGCAAAGCGGGATGGTCTTGCTGCGGCAGTAGCAACCAGGTCGTATCCACTAGCAACGGCTCAACCTCGCTGACTGCTGAGAAGGCGTGGGACAGAAGGACTAGGCAGAGGCAAGGTCAGACGTAGCAGAAGGTCGGGGGCAGGCGGCAAGGTTCGTAGTCAGGATGGATAGCAGAAGTTCAGGTAACACAGGCTTTGGACACACTAAACGCTTTCACTGGCACAAGGCAACAAGATCCGGCAAGGGAGTGCAGGGGAAGTGAACAGATATAGTCTGGGAGCAGATGCGAGCCAATTAAGCTAATTGGGCCAGGCACCAATCAATGGTGCACTGGCCCTTTAAGTCTCAGAGAGCTGGCGCGCGCGCGCCCTAGAGAGCGGAGCCGCGCGCGCCAGCACATGACAGCAGGGGACCGGGACGGGTAAGTGACCTGGGATGCGATTCGCGAGCGGGCGTGTCCCGCTGTGCGAATCGCATCCCCGACGGCCATGACAGTGCAGCGCTCCCGGTCAGCGGGACTGACCGGGGCGCTGTGGGGAGAGAGACGCCGTAAGCGCTCCGGGGAGGAGCGGGGACCCGGAGCGCTAGGCGTAACAGTACCCCCCCCCCTTAGGTCTCCCCTTTTCTTTGTCCGGTAACTGCCTCCCCTGGGATGAGGACACCGGGAAAGAATGGAGGGTTTCCTCAACGGCAGGCAGTACAGCAGGAGTGGGAATGGGGAGGGAGGGCAGAGGGCGAAGCCTGGCACGGGGCAGTGTGACACCAGGACGGGGGCCATGAGGAGGCACAGAGGCTTGCCTGACGGGACTGGGAGGGGGGGAGAGGCACTTCCGATGGCAAGCAGAGTCCCAGTTTTTGATCTCCCCGGTGGTCCAATCAAGGGTGGGAGAATGAAGCCGGAGCCATGGCAGACCGAGGAGGACCTCAGAGGTACAGTTGGGGAGAACGAAGAGCTCAATCCTTTCGTGGTGGGGTCCAATACACATCAGGAGGGGTTCTGTGCGGTAACGCACGGTGCAATCCAGTCTGACTCCATTGACCGCGGAAATGTAGAGCGGCTTGACGAGACGGGTCACCGGGATGCGGAATTTGTACACAAACGACTCCAAAATAAAATTCCCAGAGGCACCAGAGTCCAAGCAGGCCACGGCTGAGAGGGAGGAGTTGGCAGAAGGAGAAATCCGCACGGGCACCGTGAGACGTGGAGAAGCAGACTTAGAACCAAGAGACGCCACACCCACGTGAGCTGGGTGCGTGCGTTTCCCAGACGTGGAGGACGGATAGGGCAATCCACCAAGAAATGCTCGGTACTGGCACAGTACAGACAGAGATTTTCTTCCCTACGGCGATTCCTCTCTTCCTGGGTCAGGTGAGACCGATCCACTTGCATGGCCTCCTCGGCGGGAGGCCCAGGCGTAGACTGCAAAGGATGCTGTGGGAGAGGTGCCCAGAGATCTAAGTCTTTTTCCTGGCGGAGCTCTTGGTGTCGCTCAGAAAAACGCATGTCAATGCGGGTAGCCAAATGGATGAGTTCTTGCAGGTTGGCAGGAATCTCTCGTGCGGCCAGCACATCCTTGATGCGACTGGATAGGCCTTTTTTAAAGGTCGCGCAGAGAGCCTCGTTATTCCATGATAACTCGGAAGCAAGAGTACGAAATTGGATGGCGTACTCGCCCACTGAAGAATTACCCTGGACCAGGTTCAACAGGGCAGTCTCGGCAGAAGAAGCTCGGGCTGGTTCCTCGAAGACACTCCGGATTTCAGCGAAGAAGGACTGGACTGTGGCTGTGGCAGGATCATTGCGGTCCCAAAGCGGTGTGGCCCAAGACAAGGCCTTTCCTGAAAGAAGGCTCACTACGAACGCCACCTTAGACCGTTCTGAAGGAAACAAGTCCGACAACATCTCCATATGCAGGGAACACTGAGACAGAAATCCACGGCAGAGTCTAGAGTCCCCATCAAATTTGTCCGACAGGCTAGGAGCGGTCACTCGCTGCGGAGGAGGTGCAGGAGCTGGCTGAGGAGATGGTTGCTGCTGTAGCAGAGGCAAAAGTTGCTGTAACATGGCGGTCAACTGCGACAGCTGCTGTCCTTGTTGGGCAATCTGCTGCGATTGCTGAGCGACCACCGTGGGAAGGTCAGCGAGACTTGGCAGCGGCACCTCAGCGGGATCCATGGCCGGATCTACTGTCACGATTCGGCTCACGGGTTTGTGGATCCGCTGTGTCAGCGAGGGATAGGCGTGGACCGTGCTAGTGGACCGGTTCTAAGAGGCTACTGGTTTTCACCAGAGCCCGCCGCAAAGCGGGATGGTCTTGCTGCGGCAGTAGCAACCAGGTCGTATCCACTAGCAACGGCTCAACCTCGCTGACTGCTGAGAAGGCGTGGGACAGAAGGACTAGGCAGAGGCAAGGTCAGACGTAGCAGAAGGTCGGGGGCAGGCGGCAAGGTTCGTAGTCAGGATGGATAGCAGAAGTTCAGGTAACACAGGCTTTGGACACACTAAACGCTTTCACTGGCACAAGGCAACAAGATCCGGCAAGGGAGTGCAGGGGAAGTGAACAGATATAGTCTGGGAGCAGATGGGAGCCAATTAAGCTAATTGGGCCAGGCACCAATCAATGGTGCACTGGCCCTTTAAGTCTCAGAGAGCTGGCGCGCGCGCGCCCTAGAGAGCGGAGCCGCGCGCGCCAGCACATGACAGCAGGGGACCGGGACGGGTAAGTGACCTGGGATGCGATTCGCGAGCGGGCGCGTCCCGCTGTGCGAATCGCATCCCCGACGGCCATGACAGTGCAGCGCTCCCGGTCAGCGGGACTGACCGGGGCGCTGCGGGGAGAGAGACGCCGTAAGCGCTCCGGGGAGGAGCGGGGACCCGGAGCGCTAGGCGTAACACTAACTATGTAACTATGTTTCTGAACAGTCTTTACCATCAGTGAAAACTGCATCTATTTCACTTAGACCAACTGGCACTTTTGTATACATGTCTCCTGCCGACAATAGGGTGTGGGCTTCAAAAAGTCCAGATTGTAAGAATTATTACTATTGTGACGATCATGAGATATGGGCCTGACATATTTAGCATTTAAGAATTATTTAACAATGAAATTGGAAGGGCTGCTCAGAAAGTCAGACACTGAAGATCTTTGTGAGAACAAAGACATGGCTTTAGGAAAGACTGGGAATTAGATCTGCCATGCACATCTTGAGTGAAACCAGATGGAGAAGCAGAAAACTCTCTAATTCTTTGTCTAAGAGCCAAAATGTAAAAAGAATGAAACAAAGTTATATGACATCGCTCTCCATCAACTTGGCCTTGGAACTGGAACCCAACTATCGGTTGTCAAGCAAAAAACAGTTGTACAATGTATAGAAATAATTTGGCAAAACATTTTTGGTAAAAAAAGAAATAAAAAAAACTATGTGCATATATGTCCACATGTGACAATGGCTAAATACAGCTAGTGTTATGGTACTGAATGACCAGTTACCATTAGAGATTTGGTGCATGTGATGATTTAACATCCTTTTTTGGTTATTAAAATAAGTTTTGTAAGACACAAACAACGATATAAGATATATAGAATATCTATGTATATATTTTTTGGGGGTTTATTTGGGAATTATTGTACAAAAGGAAAAAAAAGTTATAGGCCCAGTTTTACTTCTATAAACGCACCACAATTCAGGCTCAGTTTGCTCCAAAGCCTATCTATGTTTTAGACACTTTTTAAATACCTTACAGTCCAGCTAAAAGAAAAGGGCATGGCCTTGGTAGAGGGGGTAGAGGTAAATGGTAGTAAGCCAATTAATAGTCAGTCTTAACTTAGACTAGGCAGTCTTCAGATATGTTGCATTATCAATCGATGTGCAATAACTCTATAACGGTTAATAAATGTGGCATGTGGCATTAGTTTTGAACCAATCTGAATTTTGTTCCATTGGCCTTTGCTCCAAATTGCCTTAAAGGGGTGCTCTGGTGCTCCAGTGTTCTGAACATTTTGTTCAGAATGCTCGGAGCCGGGGCTTGTGATCTTGATGTCATGGCCACCCCTCCCCTCTTTTCATGTCTATGGGATAGGGGCGTGTCGGTCCACACATGAAAGTAGGGGGTGTGGCGTGATGTCACGAGGAGCATGGCCGTGACGTCAGAACCACTGCCGCAGGAAGCGGATGTTTGTTTAGAACGCCGCGTGCTGTATGACATAGTAAGTGGCCCCAGTATCAGGACCCCCATGACCAGATATCTTATCCCCTGTCTAGCAGTGGAGTACCCCTTTAAGCCCTATTTCTTTTGAAGGTCCCCCTTAGCCCATTGTTTATTCCATTGTTAAGCCCAGTGTTTCCCAACCAATGTGTCTCCGGCAAAACTACAATTCCCAGCACTTGATTTTTTTTTATTATTATTAGATTTAGGCTAATGAAATTTGTATACATATGTATGTGTGCAGATTAAAGCCCCAAGACAAAAAACTGGACAATTGCCCCCTGTATTGCCCCCTACTACCTTTATATCGTTTTGCAATCATTATGTGCCATCACTCTTTTGTCCATTCATAGTGCTGTCCTATTTTGTGGAAAAGTCCTTCAAGCCCCTCAGTTACCAGGGTCTGGGTTCAACCATACCTCCTGCACCCCTATAGCTATGCAGTATTTGTAAATGTTGCTAATAATTCAATATTGACATTACAATGATTATTAGATATGATAACAATACATTTGGGCCGCTATAATATTTCATCGCCTTCCCCTACTCAAGCACTGGATTTACCCTTTAACACAGAGCAGCATTTGGTTTATATTTATTATTCTTTTAATTCATTGTGGCCTATTCCATAGGACCTGGGAAAATATTGACATTAGCCAAGGACTATAGATCATTAAATATCTGTAAATATTTTCTACAGGCCAAAAGTGCATGCATTCCTCATCTTTAGCTTAAGGAAAACTATGGTATGTTCCAGAAGAAAAGTAGTTAAAGAAAGCCATTATTTGCTTGTCACACCAGGAACATCTTGGCTGATTCAGGTCTCCACAAGGAGATGTTTGATGACAGTGAATGTTAATGCACAAAGCAGCCAGGATGATAGATGGACTGATGGGTAAAAGGCAATGAGGAAAGATTAGCTTCACTGACTGCGCTTAGCTCGGAGCCAGTACACAGAGAGCAAGAGATTGGAGATATCATTTAAATAGGGAGATGTTATTGTGTTTGGGAGGGTGCACTTACAGTACGCATACATCTGTGGCTACAAACTTCTCCGCTTCATCTATTTTTGATCTTTTTTTTTTTTTTTTTTTTTTATAAATTACATAATTCCTTTACAGCCATAACAACATAAAAACAACCAAAACATACCATTTTTTACAAGTTGTTTTTACTATTTGATAGTGTATGGAGATCCTTAATCAAGTTTACTAAAAGTAAGAATTTTACATTAAATTGCTTAAAGGGGTATTCCGCTGCTCAGCATTTGGAACAAACTGTCCTGAACGCTGGGGCCCGTGCCAGGAGCTTGTGACATCATAACCCTGCCCCCCTCATGACATCACGCCCCACCCCCTCAATGCAAGTCTATGACTTGCATTGAGGGGGTGGGGCATGACGTCATGAGGGGGTTGTGCTATGACGTCACAAGCTCGCGGCGCCGGCTCCAGAGTTCAGAACAGTTTGTTCCAAATGCTGAGAAGCAGAGTAACTCTTTAAAGGGGAACTCTGCCCCTAGACATCTTATCCCCTATTCAAAGGATAGGGAATAAGATGTCTGATTGCAGCACCCAAGGCATCTGATACATGGAGCAAACTTCGCTCCGTCCTGGATGACTAGCAATGTGGCGATTGAGGCTTGTGACGTCACTGCCACTTCCCCCTCCAATAGACTTGCATTGAGGCGGCATGTTGTAACATCACAAGGGGGCGTGGACTTGATTTCAAGAGCCTCCGGCTCAGCAGTGGGCATTCTAAATGAACGTTGGGTGAGGAAGGGAGATTGCAGGGGGACCCCAGTGGCGGGACCCCTGCAATCAGACATCTTATCCCCTATCCTTTGGATAGGGGATAAAATGTCTAGGGGCTGAATACCCCTTTAACTCGAAAGTCTTTCATCTCTATTTTTAGCCCTTCGTACTCTATAGCTGTATAGAAATGTATAACCAATAAGGTTTTTTTTTCTGAATTGCCTATAGGGCAAGGTAATATGATTATAAGCCTGAAACCAGCATAGACATATCCTGCCTGCATGACTAAGGGGGCCCGCCCCCTAAAACATAGCGTCCGGGTTTCAAGGGCAGCTGGAGGGACCATTGCTGTACCTTTGTGTATTGTTCCTTTGAAGGATTCTAAACCTTAAAAAAAAAAAAGTGGAAACACTCAGGCAAACCATGAGTTAATCCTACATGAGAATACCAATATGTCTATGCCAGTTTAAGGGTTATAGTCTTAGTACCTTGCCCTATATGTGATTCAGAAAAAGTTATGAGTTGGAGCTTTATGGAGCTCTGAAGAATAGGGATTTGTCCGATTGAGTAACCTATTGATTCTGGGAACTGTGGTTAACTTGTGCTTAACCAATATAGATGTCATTGCTGGTTCCAGAAACATTGTCACCAAGCTATTTGATTTAATAAAGACTCAGAAATTGCATTTGAATCAGGCCCAAAATTGTCCTTGACTCCATCTGAAGAGACTAGTACACTGGTCCCTTAACCTCTTCAGGACAAAGGGCGTATTCATGCTTCCTGCATCCTGAGTCCTTAAATGGGCACTGTCCGATACCAAAACATTTGATATGTTGTAATGCATGCAAAACCAATAGGTTGTGCGAATGCTTTCATTAGAAAATGTTCAGTATTTCCTACTGAAAAAGCCAGTCAAACTACTGCACCCCCCCCCCCCCCAGCCTGCTTGGACATATACCAGTCCTGCTGTGTCCATGCGTCATGGACACACTTCCTTTATTGACAGCTGTGAGTGCAGGGCTTAAAGCTGGAGGAAAAATCCTCCCACTGTCAGCTTGTGTCCTGCTACTGTCAGTGAGAACAAGCTGGGAGTTATAGTTTTGCTAATGTTAGGGGAGATGTGAGCAGGCATCCCGGTCCGGGGACCGGACCGGGATGCCTGCTGAAATCATTCAGCAAGCATCCCGGCACATCGCTGAGGGGGGTCCTGAGACCCCCTATGCCGGCGATCGTGGTGATTCTGGGTCATACGGGCCTCAGGTGACCCGGTGATCCAGAAAATAAGGGGGATCAGGGGTGTCCAAGAAACCCCCGATCCCCTTGAAGTAATAGGAGTGAGGTGGCAGGAGTGCCACCCCTCCTAACCCTGCTATTGGTCAGTCAGAAGAGACCGACCAATAGCAGATAGGGGGCGGGGGGTTAAATTTTTGTTCCCGCATTCTGCCCACCCATGGTAGTCAGGGCAGAACGGGGGAACTGTGGTGTGACTGGTGGCAGCGGTGGAGGTCGCTTACTAGCAGTAATGGGCGGAGGCGGGCGGCGATTCTCTCCCTGGTGCGGCATGTGACGATCCTGTTGACTACAGAAGCCGGTGAGTTGTTACCTAGCAACACCTGGAGGGCTACAGTTTGGAGACCACTATACACGTCTAAGCGCTCTGTGAAGCGCAAAACCGGCAGCTTGACCAGGCGTTGTATGCATCAGCTTGTCCCAATAAAGAATAAGCAATTTTTGTACCGTGAGTGCCGTCTACCAGCTTCCTTCTTTCTATTATGGATACGTCTGCATTTCATGAGGACTGAGCACCACATACAACTGCTGAGGATTATCTATATACCAGTGAATCCACACTCCACTAAAGGTACCTGCTTGCAGTGCCGACTGCTGATTTCTCCATGTGTGTACTCTAAATTGTAGGCCTCCAGATGTTGCAAAACTACAACTCCCAGCATGCCCAGACAGCTGTTTGCCGTTTGGGCATGCTGGGATTTTTAGTTTTGCAATAGCTGGAGGGCTACAGTTTGGAGATCACTGTGCAGTGGTTACTAAACTGTGGCCCTCTAAATCTTGCAAAACTACAATTCCCAGCATGCACAACTCATCATGCTGGGAGTTGTAATTGCGTACCTCCAGCTGTTGTTTAAATACATCTCCCAGCATGCCATTCGGCAATCAGTACAACACTGGTTGGAAAATACTGAGTTAGGTAACAGAACCTAACTGAAGGTTTTCCAACCATTGTGCCTCCAGCTGTTGCAAAAGTACAACTCCCAACATGCACGGTCTGTCAGTGCATGCTGGGAGTTGTAGTTTTGCAACAGCTGGAGGCTTTCCACCCCCCCCCCCCCCCACACACACACACACGTGAATGTACAGGGCACTTTCACACGGGCGGGGGTTTACAGTGAGTTTCCTAGGTTGAGCTGCGGTAAATTTGCTGCCGCATCGCAAACTCCTAGCGGGAAACTCACTGTAAACCCCCGCCATGTGAATGTACCCTAAAAACACTACACTAACACATAATAAAGGGTAAAACACTACATATACACCCTATTACACTGTCCCCCCAATAAAAATGAAAAGCATATTGTACAGCAGTGTTTACAAAACGGAGCCTCCTGCTGTTGCAAAACAACAACTCCCAGCACTTCCGGACAGCCACTGACTGTCCAGGCATGATGGGAGTTTAGCAACAGCTGGAGGCACCCAATTTGGGAATCACTGGCATAGAAAACCCATATGTCCACCCCTATGCATAGCACTCTTTCACTTTGGAGCCCTGTTGTATTTCAAGGAACCAGTTTAGGGCCACATATGGGGTATTTTCGTACTTGGGAGCAATTGCGTTGCAAATTTTGGGGGGCTTTTCCTCCTTTTACCCATTATGAAAAGGAAAAGTTGGGGTCTACACCAGCCTGTTAGTGTAAAAAAATTTGAAATTTTACACTAATATGCTGGTGTTGCCCCATACGTTTTATTTTTACAAGAGGTAAAAGGAAAAAAAGACCCCCAAAATTTCTAACGCAATTTCTCCTGAATATGGAAATACCCCATATGTGGGAGTAAAATGCTCTGCGGACGCACAACAAGGCTCAGGAGTGAGAGCGCACTATGTACATTTGAGGCCTAAATTGGTGATTTGCATAGGGGTGGCTGATTTTACAGCAGTTCTGACAGAAACACAAAAAAATGTATACGCAAGTGTACGCCACCATAGGGGCTTCCTAAATGTGACATGCCCCCAAAAACCATTTCAGAAAAACTCACTCTCCAAAATCCCATTGTCGCTCCTTCACTTCTGAGCCCTCTAGTGCACCCACAGAGCACTTGACATACACAGATGAGATATTTCCTTACTCGAGAGGAATTGGGTTACAAATTTTAGGGTGATTTATTTCCTTTTACCCCTTGTAAAAATTCAAAAACTGGGTCTACAATAACATGCGAGTATAATAAATTAAGATTTTGCAGTTTATCCTTCACTTTGCTGCTATACCTGTAAAACACCTAAAGGGTTAACAACATACTGAATGTCATTTTGAATACTTTGAGGGGAGCAGATTTTATAATGGGGTCATTTATGGGGTATTTCTAATATGAAGGTCCCTCAAATTCACTTCAAAACTGAACTGGTCCCTGAAAAATTCCGATTTTGAAATTCTGAAATCTGAAAATTGCTGCTGAACTTTGAAGCCCTCTGATGGTTGCTGCTGTTGCAGCAACAGCCCCCTTGAGAAAGGATACAAAACGACGTTGAGGACGGAGGAGCAGCACACAAATGGGTAAGACACTGGCACTTTAGATCCTATATTCAGACATTGCTTACAGCATCATGCACTTTATGACTAGGACTTATGTCCAGTCAGGCACCTTTTCATTATGGGATACCACACACCTCAATGTTAGGTAGCGGTCTGCACTTTATGTTGAGGAGGTGTAGGTAAGGTACCCTATATGTATAGGAGAGACATGATAATTAGTCATTACTGAGATTGGTAGTGCTCCCAAATATCTGCGGTGTGTTATGCTCCCTGTATGGTTGCTCGGCCTAAGCTCTGAGGCCCTCAATTTTTGTATCCAGTTGGTTCACATTTTTATCATGATTATAATAAAAGTTATATTTTATTGAAGCGGTATTGTGCAAACTCTTTTTTCTTCTTGTTGTTATATTGTTATATGATTTTTCCACTATAAATGAAGGATCATTATAGACACCATGTAGCTGAATATGGCCATTTATAGTTGCAGGTGTCAATTTGGATTTATTTTTTGTTTTTGGTTAACAATGTACAGATATTGTCATTACTCACGATGGGGCTCACAATCTAAATTCCAAATTAATCTATTAGTAAGTTTGGGAGTGTGGTAGGAAATTAGAGTACCCACAAAAAACCCACACAAACATGGAGAAAACATACAGGTTCCTTAAAGACGTTACCCTCATTGGGTTTTGAACCCAGAACCCTAACAATGCTAAATACTGAGCTACTAGGTAACTAAGGTGGCATTGAATGTGGTTCCAAAACTACATCGGCCCAGAAAAGGCCATTATATGGTAGAAGTATTGTACCAATGTAAATTGAAAGAACACTATGTGAATGGCATAAACAGGGTAAAAATTAGTTGCAAATCATTTATGAACGTGACACAATTGATGAGTGGCACTTTTTTTTAATAAAATATGTTACAATGTATACCAAAAAATAGCCAACACAGCTTTTAAACCTCCCCCTACCCCAAGTGATAATTAACATAGGAAAAAAGTAATGAAACAGGTTTTCCACATCTTGACTAGAAAGTAAATGCATTTTAATACAAAGCTTTCATGAATTTCCTTTAACATTGTGGCTTATAAGGTCATTTTTACTCTTTTTTCATGGTTGATAAGAAAAATGAATCCAGGATTTCATACATATGTACAGTATGCATAATCTAAATAAAACAGCCTCGGATTTCTGCCGCACTTGTAGTAAAATTTAGCATCCAATGATATCAGGAGCACTTGTTTTAGCCAGAAAATTCCAATATGTCAAAGCAGAATCCGAAAATCATTTGCCATCTAGGGTTGAGACTCATTCAGATACTGAAATCTTTGCGAGTGAAAAGGAAAAAGAAGCGTCAGCTGTGTCAGTAGGAATTTTCATACAATGCTCCTCTTCACCATGCCACCAGACAAGCGCATTCACTGGCAGCTGATAAATGCATACAATAATCAGAACTTATGCAAGCGCCAGGGAAGACTCCTCCAAGTGTATAGAGTCTGCTCGGAAGGATATTGAAACATGATGAACCGCAGACATCTTTTGATTAGGTAGGTTTTTCAATTTGCCAGTTAAAAGGATCTATGAATATCATTCTGTTACACTTCCCCATCAAATCTTTCCAAAAGGCTGTCGAGCTGAGATTACCTATTTTCTAGAAAATTACAACTTTACAGAAAAAAAAAAAAAGCTCAAGCCAGATTATGATCCACAGCTGTCAGATTCTGCAAGATAAACTCATTCTACGGCGAAGCTTTTACGTGGCTTCGGAGTATTCACAGACTACAGTGACGATTCCACAGATGTCAACTGGCTTTTTCCTTTTTTTGTTAAATATCATTAAAAAAAATGTCAGCACTACAAATATATATATTTACATATTTGATCTCCGCTATTCACAGTGCAGTATGCTGTACAACAGATAGGGCCAGGGCAAGGGATAGGAAGAGAAAGGTACCACCTAGGTAAGCAGATTGTGTCTGTCCACCTCTTTTTTGCGCTCAAAATAAAAAGTTAAAAACCACATAATCCTGGGTCAGATTTGGTTTTCTTAGACTCACAGTGGTAATAACCCTAAGTATCTACCTTTTTCAATAAGATCCAATAGGTTTGCTGTGAGTAAAAAAAATACAGTAGCAGTATGTAGCAAATAGCAAAACCTCTAAACCTCCTGGTTGTCTAATGGGTGAGTCTGATCCTGCCACATTTAGAGTGTTACTGTGGCTGTTGACATGTGACGTAACCCTTCACTGATCACTAGAACGAGTATGAAGAAAGACTCAGCTAAGAGCTTATATCTCTATTTCACTATTTACTCTAAAGTCCATTTTTTGCTGCGAGCAGTGAAACAAGGTGGGGAATGCTAGCGCATCTCTCAGATTGTTCTAGCAAATGGGGGTATTCTGAATGCCCCATTCTCAACCAGTCAAAATGTTTGACATGTCTCTACAACATTAAAAAAGTTTTGGCAATGTTTTGACACTGTAGTCTGTTACTTTCATGTTCCAATGCAGGGAAACATCAGCGCTATATGTCTCAATCAAAATACATGGATGCAACACCCCCTGCACAGAAAATGTAGTGTTACCCGATTTCTATTAAAGGGGTTGTCCAATGAAGATGTATTTTTTTTTCAGTTTTGTGTCCAACCTATCTAATAAAACAATAAAAACTTTAACTCTCCTTCCTCTATTCCTCATAGCCTCTAGTATCACGGTGCCCTGTCTGTGTCCAGTGACACAGTTTTCCCCGAGGCTGCAGATTGTAAGGTCTGCAGCTAAGAGAACTGACAGTGCTGCTTGCCAATCAGTGGTTAAAGCAGGACACCACTAAGGCCAGCAATTTGCTTAGCACCGCCGTAACATCACATCTGCAACTACGGATGGCTCTGGGAAGCAGACTGTCAGCAGAGACAGGGCATCCTGATACCGGAGGTTATAAGGAAAAGGAATTAAGTGTTTGATTACTTTATTATGCAGGCTGGGCATATTGGGGGGGGGGAGGATTTCACATTACAACCCTTTTAAAATTAAGTAGATCATCGTAATATAATAATAATAATAATAGTATGAAACATGTGAAAGATGAACAGGCTACACATATGCCTAATAAAGCCACCTTAAATAATCACAGAAAAAATTATAAAGATCACTCAGGAAAAAGGTGTTAATTAAAACTTAGCTTTTACTAATACAGTTAAAAAATCACCAATCACATATAAGATAGTACATACCAAAGATAGTAATATAGTATAATAATAGCCTATTGTGTATAGGTAAAAAAAAAAAAAAAAGTCCACCTACAATATAGTGACTACATATGGCCCATATGTAGCAGCCATCCTGTAACCATTGCATCAAATTTAAGGGGTCAGTTTAACCATACATAAACTCCGTGATCAGATCATGCTTGCATAACTCAGTGCTATGTGCTTTCAACAATAAATGAGTCACAGAGTTATCCTACTCCCAACGCGTTTCTACATGTGCATCAGTTACAATGCTTGCTTCCTCAGGGGAAACACTCAGGGACCTGTGTAAGGATAACACAACTTCAATATAAAATCTGCATTCACCAAGAGTTACTAGATTATAGAGTTGACACCTAGTTCTATATCCAAGATAGACCCCAATATACGTTAGCTAAGTTCTCCTAGAGGGGAATGGATTTAATGTGACCATGTGTGTACCACGGGTAAGTGTATCTGTATTCAGATATGCTTACCTGTCGAACACGCATGGTCATCATTAAATCCATCCCCCTCTAGGAATGTGCATTGGTGGACAGATGCCAATTAGAGTGGTGACGGTGACACTGTGACTATGATAATATGTTCATATACATAGTTCCATACTGGATTCCATCCTCCCTCCAGGTTGTGTGGTAACCTTGGTGCCCTTGCCGTAAATCAGTTTTTTTTTTTTTAAGAGAGTTTAACATTCATGAGGAGCGCTCCCACTGCCACAAAGAGTTAACTGCCGGAGTGAGAAAACTCAGTGAGGAGACTCCGCCCCATATAGCATCATCGGTCAAGTAGTGGAAGGTGGGTACGGAAGCGCCCACATGATATATTGCACACCGGCGTGCTCACTAGCGCGCGATCCCGGCAACACAGCGGGAACTCTGCCACTGCAGTGTTCGATTGTAAACCTTCTAACAGTGAGTATACTTGCCATTCTCTAGATATCAGAGGCTGAGTCACTATATTGAGTAGTTAGCTAATATAGTCTATCTATTATGTGCTTTACTTTAGGTAGCGTCTACACCTAGGGCTCCGGGGTATATGTGAATTTCTATATTCTGGTATGCCTGTAGGATTTATCGATCACCCGAGAGGTAGGCATGTATAAATGATATGCGGCATTTGTTCCATTTCCTTCACAGAGAACCAGTTACTGGAACCCCTGCAGTGTGAGACATATGCCACTTGGGAGATAACATGGTGACGCTATCTCTGTACTTATCTATGTCCATATATAGGGGTCTATCTTGGATGTAGGACTAGGTGTCCACTCTATAATCTAGAAACTTTTGGTGAAAACAGATTTTCTATTGAAGTTGTGGTATCCTTACACAGGTCCCTGAGTGTTTCCCCTGAGGAAGTAAGCATGTTGAGTATTGTTACGGACGTGCTTGCAGAAATGCGTCGGGAGTAGGATAATTGTGTGACTCATTTATTGTTGTAAGCACATAGCATTGAGTTATGCAAACGTTATCTGATCATAGAGTTTATGTATGGTAAAACTGACCCCTTAAATTTGATGCAATGGTGACAGAATGGCAGCTACATATGGGCCATATGTAGTCACTATATTGTAGGTGGACTGACTTTTTTTTTTACCTATACACAATAGGCTATTATTATACTATATTACTATCTTTAGTATCCATTATCTTATATGTGATTGGTGATTTTTTAACTGTATTAGTAAAAGCTAAGTTTTAATAAGCACCTTTTCCCTGAGGGATCATTATTATTTGTTAATAATAATGATAAATACCAGTACTGCACTGTTACTGTATGCAGTAATCTTTACTAGAGTTGTGTGAGGTGCAACAGGATTGGTGATACAGTGTCTCAAAATAGTAAACAAACAGTAAACAGTGAAGAAATAGCTTATGTAAACATTAAAAAGTAAAAACTAAATATTAAACATTCTTCCTTTTTGGGAGTTGTAACAGGATTGGTCTAACAAAATAGTGAAGAAAAATATTGTTATGTATGGAAATCCCCCCCAAAAAATTATACATTTTTTGTGAATCATAGGTTGTGTATGTGTAGGCTTGGCTGGTAGTAGCAGCAATAAGGGTGGTGGAAAAGTGGTAAAGTAACCAGCAGAAAACAGGCATTGATGAAATAGTGCCAGGAGTATTCAGCGGACAGCAGGTAGTGGTGGACTAGTGCTACTTCTAGCTAGGCCTGGTGATGCCGCCCCATGTGCTTATCTGGAGCCTAGCAAAGTTCAAAAGTTTGGCGAACCGATGTCACCCCAAAGTTCTGAGAGAGAGTGGGTTTGTAGAGCTTGGCTGGCTCATCTCTAATCTTTACACATAATCTACAAAAAACTTTCTAATACTTTTGAACAAGTTCCCCATACCTTCTACCTGTTCGAAGTTGCATAGAGCAGTAGTTTCAAAAGAACGCTAAGAGTTATATAAAGTATTCTACTGTACTGTGTACAGTGTACTTAATTGTTTCAGCCCTAAACAAGAGTGCTCTCATTTACTGACAGCAAGCAGAGGTCTTGAATATATTGACAAAGACTAAGTAAGGATAAGCACACTCAAACAAATGCAAGGGATCAGCTGACTGCCCATTGATCCTCCAGACGTATGTATTCTTTCTTATAGTTTACAAACTTTTCTGGTCACAATTTCCCCACTGCATTATAAAAATAAGATAATTGGGTCCAGCCCATGAATTCTATTAAAGTTCAATCTTTATTTCTTCAAAAACACTAAAGAATTACAAAATAATTTTGTGATTCTTTTATAAACAGGGACATAACTGTATGGGGTGCAGTGATAATGCCTAATGGGTTCAGCAGAGCTCCTATGAATGGCACACAAAAGTTAAAAGGGCCCATATGACAGATTTTGCGCACAAGTCTCAAGTATATCTTCCAGTGCCTCATATGCAGTTATTTCTCATAGCCTGTAGATGGTGCCTTCCTCCTAACATATGATTCATCACTAGTTTTAGGATAACATAATCACTTCCATGGAGATGATATCACGTATTTTCATCCTTTGTGCACAATTGACGTTTGATTTCAATTCTATTTCATGCAAATATGGGTGATGAGAGCAATAGAACAAATCCCACGGGGCCTGAGAGACAATGAATATAAAAAAAAAAAAACTGAAGTACTTAAATTAAAACAGATTTAAATTTATAGGCTTTTCAAAATCAATGATGGAAATGTGTTTGTTGTCACATAAAAGTATTTGTGCCCCAAAGGAAATTACCCACGGCACTCATGGCACCTGCAGAATGTCAACAGAGAGTACATAGACTGTTGTTTGACCTTGTGTTCTGTGACATCTCTTTCTTAGGTTGTTACAGAAATAGAACTTTTTAAAGAAGTATTTGTTTTACATGCATAATTGCTATTTATTTGGCCCAGAACTTCCTAAATGAAAAATAATGCAACTTTACAAAAAATCTTTAAACAAACTCCTTAGAAAATGTTGTGTCTCCATGGTAACAGAGTATTAAACAAATACTCTGATGCCAAGGTCATGCTGTCGTCCATCTGTGTCCTTACTTCTTCCTAACATACTTTCAGTAGGTTCAAAATAAGTAGGGGAGAGATGAATCACACTATCACAACAAGATCAGACTACAGAGAATTCGTAAAAATGGAGACACATAGGTCAGCATACAGTGCATTTCAAATGTTTTTAGACATTTACATTTTCACATTTTGTTATGCTGTGACCTTGAGCTAAAATTAAGTGTTCCCCATCATTTTTAGTCATGTCTCTTACCAATGCCCTTCTCTCCCGATTACTTAGATTGGTGGGTTGGCCAGCTCTGGAAAGAGTCCTAGTTGTTCCAAAAGTCTTCAATTTAAGAATTATGGAGGCCATTGTGCTCTTGAGTGAGGAGCAGAGGAAAAAGACAGAGATGGCACTATATAGTGCAGTTAATCCAGGTTTATGAGGCTGGATACTGTAATAGCAATAGATATATTGGCAGGCAGGCACAACACTGATAAGCAGTGATTCGATGTCGGGAGGCAGCCGACCGTCAGTCCCGCTATGCCAGTGGTGAAGAAACAGAGAGTTCAGCTGGTATTGGGATAACCTGGCAAAGTTCCCATGTACCAAGGCAAAAATCTGATATTAGGCTGAGAGGGCCAAACTCAAAGGTAGATGAACAAATACCATCTTTATTTAGTCATAAAAAGGTAGTTCAGACAAGGTGACGCCTTTCAAAGGTACATCCTTCTTCTTCAGGTCCTTTACATAATGTACATAAACATATGTACATTATTTAAAGGACCTGAAGAAGAAGGATGTACCTTTGAAACGTGTTGTCCTTGTCTGAACCACCTGTTTATGGCCTTCTCCAGATCTGTGCCTTCTCACAATCCTGTTTCTGAGCTCTACAGGCAGTTATTTCCACCTCATGGCTTGTTTTTTGCCCTGATATGCATTGTCAGCTGTGAGACCTGATAGACAGGGCTGTATCTTTCCAAATCATGTCCAATATATATGCTGAATTGACCACAGGTGACTACAAACAAGGTGTAGAAACATCTCAAAGATGATCAAGAGAAATGCGAGATCCAAGAGCTTACTCCGCTGCCCCAGCATTTGGAATGTTTTGTTCTGAACGCTGGGTGCGGGCTGCAAAGAGTTGTGGTGTCATGGCCACACTCCCTCAATGCAAGTGTATGTGAGGGGGCATGGCGGCCACCACACCCTCTCCCATAGACTTGCATTATGGGGTTGTGGCGTGACATCATGAGGGGCGTGGTCATAATGTCATGACCCCTTGCCCAAGACCCCCAGCATTCTAAATGAATGCCGGGTGTTGCACAGAGATTGGGGGGGTCCAGCTGCAGGATCCCCCGATCAGACATCATATCTCCTACCCTTTGGATAGGGGATAAGATGTCTAGGGGCAGAATACCCCTTTAAGTTCAGTGCCTTTGCAAAAGGCCTTAAAGGGGTATTCAGGGAATTTTTTTTTTTTTAATGCTACAAGGGCTGTAAAGTTAGTGTAGTTTATAATATAGTGTCTGTCCTTGTGTTTCATGGTGGTCTCAAAATTATTCTGTGATTTTTGCCCCAATGTTTATTTTTAACAGCATACAAAATAAGTGTCAGGTGGTGAAAGGGAGCCTGTTTTTGCTTCAATGGGTAGAGCAACTGCTTAGAAAAGCATCCTGGTTAGAAAACACTGGTCTATTGCATTGAATGGCGCACAGGTGTGTTTCAATGGGTGGGGTGGTTGATGTGTGGGAGGGAGATAAATGACCTCACATTTACAAAAAAGGAATCATGGGACTTGTAGTTGGAGGGAGGGAATTCCAACAGGAAATAGCCAGTTCACAAAAAGATAGCCACAGCGCTATGATGAACTCACAACATTATCACCTTATGGTGGATGACCCCTTTAACATTACAAAATGTGAAAAGAGTTAAAAGGGTCTGAAAACTTTGCAAATGCATTGTAGATACCGAAGACATAAAACAGCAGGAGCTATTAACTTTTTTTATGCTTAATGAATTATATCTGGCTGCTATTTAAGGGTAGAAGGCCAAGCATATGTCATTCTCTTCTAGCTCCTTTCTAGCATTTCTTAGCATAAGGAAAGTATGACTGAGATATCCAGTAATCCATCTGACGAGGTATAAGGCAGTAAGTGTATCATCCGTGTATCATTCCCATCCACCACCAGGACCAAAATAAGCCATTATTACACGATTTCCATGAAAATTAAGGGACAGCACATGTAATTAGAGATGAGCGAATTTACAGTAATTCGATTTGTCACAAACTTTTCAGCTCGGCAGTTGATGACTTATCCTGCATAAATTAGTTCAGCTTTCAGGTGCTCCGGTGGGTTGGAAAAGGTGGATACAGTCCTAAGAGACTCTCCTAGGACTGTATCCACCTTTTCCAGCCCACTGGAGCACATGAAAGCTGAACTAATTTATGCAGGCTAAAGTCATCAACTGCCGAGCTGAAAAGTTTGTAACGAACCGAATTACTGTAAATTCGCTCATCTCTACATGTAATGTATGAGCTGGTCTGGTCCTCCAGAGCAAAAGGCACTCTTTGTAGCCACTGTCCACATTAGGTAATTGAGGAGCAACCTCAGTATTCAATATTTTTCTAGTTTTGAATAAAAAAGGACAATCCCCTTAAAAGTCATATTCCCTCAGTTATTCTACTTACCCTTGTTGTAAACATTGGTTGGCACTTGGACATCACTCAATGTGATATTAACAGGTAAGTTATTAAAATGGTCATTGGGTAGAAGCAAAAACTCTTTTCCAAGGTCAACAAAATTTCCTTCCTCATCCCGCTCATTTATCAGGACTGCATTGAAATATTCATACTGGGGAGAAGAAAGACAATAATATACATTATTTCTGAGGAACTAATTTAATACTATATAGTTATGCTAATATAACAATTGTTTTTATTTATTTGATGCACAGTTTACTCTTTAATCTGCATTTAATTAATTCAACAGAGACAAATGGAAAAGTTGCACCTGCTTGGTCCCAATTCACTTCTATTCTGAGAATAACTGGGGGAAATTTACAAAAACACGGGGAAGTTGCCCATAGCAACCAATCAGATTCCAGCTTTAATTTTTTAAAAGGCCTCTAAAAATGAAAGATAAAATCTGAGCAACTACAACCAGTGTTTTTTTGCACAAGATTTAATAAATCTCCCTATTTTAATATGACAAACAATTCTGAACAGATTTCTGAACACATTTTTGTGATCTTTCAATTGATTCAACTACAGGAAATGTCACTCCTTAGGGCATTCCTATTTATCCAAAACCAACTTCCTTGGAACATAGTGGGAGATTTATCAAAACCTGCGGAGAGGCAAAGTTGCCCAGTTGCCTATAGCAACCAACCAGATTGCTTATTTTGTTCTTCAGAGGCATTGTTAAGAATGTAAGAAGCAATCTGATTGGTTGCATGGGCAACTGGGCAACTTTGCCTTTCAATAAGTTTTGATAAATCTTCCCCATAGTCTGTTAATGCCCAAGGCAGTATTTTGAGAATGTGACCACATATTAATTCCCTAAAGTTAGTGCCCCGGATTATTAGAAATGAGCAAGCATTTTTAAAGTTTGGTTCTGTCGATTCACTGAATATTGTCTAAGAGCCCTAAACGTGCTGTTTAACACTGATAGGTCACCAAGGAGTATAATTATGCCTTAGAAACAGCTCAGAAGTACATCATTTCATATGGCTATGGGTAAACGGATGGTATCTGGTGGTAACTAAAAGGTTGAATAAAAACACTTTGCACTACCAGATTTTTTTTATGCTTGTTAAAATTAATGTTCATAAATGATCAATTTTCGAGGCAGATGCATGCCGGTGTTTAACCCCTTAAGGACTGAGGGGTTTTCGGCTTTTGCACTTTCGTTTTTTCCTCCTCACCTTTTAAAAATCATAATCCTTTCAATTTTGCACCTAAAAATCCATATGATGGCTTATTTTTTGCGCCACCAATTCTACTTTGCAGTGACATCAGTCATATTACCCAAAAATCTACAGCGAAACGAAAAAAAAAATCCTTGGGCGACAAAATTGAAGAAAAAATGCCATTTTGTAATTTTGGGGGCTTCCATTTCTATGCAGTACATTTTTCAGTAAAAATGACACCTGATCTTTATTCTGTAGGTCCATACGATTAAAATGATACCATACTTATATCGGTTTGATTTTGTCATACTTCTTAAAAAAAATCATAACTACATGCACGGAAATATATAAGTTTAAAATTGTCATCTTCTGCCCCCTATAACTTTTAAATTTTTCTGCGTATGGGTCAATATGAGGGCTCATTTTTTGCGCCGTCATCTGACGTTTTTAGCTGTTCAATTGTTGTATTGATCGGACTTTTTACGTTTTTTTGGACTTTGAAATTTTTTTGCGCATATGCCATTGACCGTGCGGTTTAATTAATGATATATTTTTATAGTTCAGACATTTACGCACGCGGCAATACCACATATGTTTATTTTTATTTACACAGTTTTTTTTTTTATGGGAAAAGGGGGGTTATTTGAACTTTTATTAGGGAAGGGGTTAAATGACCTTTGTTAACTTTTTTTTTCCACTTTTTTTTGCAGTGCTATAGCTCCCATAGGGAGCTATAGCACTGCACACACTGATCTCCTATGCTGATCCCTGCAGAGCCATAGCTCTGCACGGATCAGCGAGATAGGGGCTCGGTTGCTCAAGCCTGTAGTTCAGGCTTGGAGCAATCAAACCCCGATCGGACGGAGCGTACACAGGTAAGGGGACCTCCGCCTGAATCCCAGCTGAACGGAACATCGTGATTTTATCGCGATGTCCCGATCAGCCCGACTGAGCTGCCAGGAAGCGTTAACTTTCATTTTCAGACGCGGCGGTCAACTTTGATCGCCGCGTCTGAAGGGTTAACAGCGCGCGGCACAACGATCGGTGCCGCACGCTGTTAGCCCAGGGTCCCGGCTATGATTAGCAGCCGGGACTGACCCAGTGTGATGCGGGGTCACGGCGTGACCCCGTTTTTAACACCAGGAGCGGGCTTAGGATGTACAGGTACGTCCTAAGTCCTTAAGGGGTTAAATGCACACAGAGATATTGAAAGAAACAACGGCTTTTTTCAGGTGGTCCAAATTTATAATTTTTTTGCGAGTAGCAACAGGTTTGTGCCTGGAAAATGAAGATGTAATGGCTTTTCACAAGTTGTGACATTTTATTCCCATTTCAGGGCATTGCAACAGGATTGGCATCCTACAAAGTTCATAAAAGTGACACAAAACCCTCTATGTACGGTTGTTTAAAAAAAACTGGCACACTTAACTTACAACTAAAACAGATTTTTTACTGACAGAACAGATGCAGAACATTCTCTGCTGCTTTACTAAAACATTATATATGTATGATCCTTTTTTTCACTGTGTTGTTCATTGCTTAGTGTCCCTCTCAGAGATCTTCACCTAACATCTGCTATCTATAAAATGGCTGCTGAAGTTCCATGCAGAAGCTTTTATAGTGGCTTTGACATCAACCCTACAATGCCTCCTGATTGGCTGAAAGAACTGTTTATAAGGCATTATGGGATTATGGGCTTGATTTGCTCATCTCGCCGCTGTGTCAGAGAGAGAGAGCAAGCAGGGAGGAGGGAATATGAATATTGATGAGCCGAGTGGAGGGCCAACCCAACAACGATGAAATAATTGTGCCCGGGAAACAAGCGTAGCTCAGATTCGTGCAGATGTTACTGATGACAGATTTTTTATATGTCTTTAACATGTACTAGTAAAACTGAATATTTACTGTGCTTGAGTTTCATCTCTAACATCTAAAAAAAAGCAATTTGTCACAAAGGGCATTCTGTCCTCATGGATTGCACACTCATTTTGTACACTATTTCCTGGTAAAAGATAAGCTAGGATAGATTTGACAAATATATTGATTCTTCTTGACCTACTGCAGAAAAACAGATGCCACGAGAACACAAAGTTCTGCTCGCCTTTCCTTATCTTATGCGATAGTTGGAGACTTAAGGGGGAGCTCTGCTAATTAACAGAGATAAAACTAATGAGAACAGCCATTTGTCCATCAAATCTTCCCAAGCATTTAATCTCATTCTCTAATTATAACCCATATTGAACAGCCAGTAGATTCTGATGCAGAACAGGTTCAGCAAACGAAAAACACGAATTATATAGAGAAGTCATGGATAAGACTCCCAGATATGTATGGTAAAGTTCCTGGACACTACAGAGTGTATGTATATTGAGCAATTGCTTTTTAAAAGTCTTCAACAGAAAATCTATAATTCCAGCATTAAAGGTCACAGCAGAAACAGTTCAGAGGGTTAAAAAAAAAGTTTTGAAAAGTCTAAGAACAATATAATGTTAAAGGGGTACTCCGGTGCTAAGACATCTCATCCTCTATCCAAAGGATAGGGGATAAGATGCCTGATTGCGGGGGTCCCGCCGCTGGGGACCCCCGTGATCTTCCACGCCGCACCCCGTTAGAATCAGTCCCCGAAGCGTGTTTGCTGTCACTCCCCTCCAATAGACTTGCATCGAGAGGGCGGAGCGTAACGTCACACAGGGGCAGAGCCACAACGTCACTATGCTCCGTCCTTGTGGTCGAGAGGGAGCAATGCTGATAAGGGTGGTTATTTACAAAGCAGACACAGAGTCCAAGGGATAAGGCAAACGGCAAGTCCAATAGGCAGGCAAGATGAGGATCAGTAGACATATCAAATGAAGAGACCCAACAGAACTGGATACCAGGACAGAATTAAACCCCTTAAGGACTCAGCGTTTTTCCTTTTTTGCATTTTCATGTTTTCCTCATCACCTTCTAAAAATCATAACGCTTTCAATTTTGCACAAAAAATTCCATATGATGGCTTATTTTTTGCACCACCAATTCTACTTTGCAGTGACATTAGCCATTGTACAAAAATATCCACGGCGAAACGGAAAAAAATTCATTGTGCGACAAATTTGAAGAAAATTTTTTATTTTGTAACTTTTGGGGGCTTCCGTTTCTACACAGTGCATTTTTAGGTAAAAATGACACCTTATCTTTATTATGTAGGTCCATATGGTTAAATGCTTCCCTACTTAAATAGGTTTGATTTTGTCGTACTTCTGAAAAAAATCATAACTACATGCAGGAAAATTTATACGTTAAAAATTATCATCTTCTGATCACCATAACTTTTTTAGTTTTTCCACGTACGGGACAGTATGAGGGCTAATTTTTGTGCCATGTTCTGAAGTTTTTATCTGTACCATTTTTGTATTGATCAGACTTTTTGATTGCTTTTTATACATTTTTTCATGATATAAAAAGTGAACAAAAATATGCACTTTTTGACTTTGGATTTTTTTTTGCGCATACGCCATTGACCGTGCGGTTTAGATAATTACATATTTTTATAATTCGGACATTTCCCCATGCGACGATACAACATATGTTTATTTTTATTTCCACAGTTTGTTTTTTTTTATGGGAAAAGGGGGGTGATTCAAACTTTTATTAGGGAAGAGGTTAAATGACCTTTATTAACTTTTTTTTTCATAGGGGATATGCAGAAACTGATCTTTTACACTGATCAATGCAAAGCCATAGCTTTGCATGGATCTGCATTATAGGGGGTTGATTGCTCAAGCCTGTAGCTCAGGCTTGGAGTAATCAAACGCCGATCGGATGCGACGGAGCAAGGTAAGGGGACCTCCGCTCGCGTCCTAGCTGATTGGGACATCCCGATTTTATCAACTTTGATCGCCGCGTCTAAAGGGTCCCGTCTATCATAAGCCGCTGGGGCCGACCTGGTATGATGCGGGGTCACGCCGTGACCCCGTTTTAAATACCGGGACCTGGCACAGAGCGTATAGCTATGTCCTGCGTCCTTAAGAGGTGGGGCAATTTTAAATAGGGAGCAGGGCTGGTGTTAGGGTGGGGCAACCTAGGCAATTTCCTGGGGCCCCCATCTCCAAAGGGGCCCCCGTGTCAGGAGCGGATTTCATCTTCCAAAGGGCTCCTGTCACTGTGACAGGGGCCCTTTGGAAGTTGGAGTCAGCTCAATGAGGACGGGCAGCGGAGGCGGCGTGACACTGTCAGGAGTGTAACGCCTCCTCCGCGTCCGACGGTCCTCATTGATAGCAAGTGGGCGGACGGGTGAGCACAGCAGCAGTGATAGGAGGCAGAGGCAAAAGCCGCTCCTATTCACTGTGCTGTACAGAAACAACAAGAGCAGGGTGCAGATACCTCGCCCTGTCTTCTCTCCCCCTCCCCTCCCGTCAGTTCTTACTTGCTCTGCTGTCTGCTGAGTCAGCCGACGTTCTGGCTCAGCGACAGCAAGCGAGGCCCCTCCTCCAGATTACGACGTTCCCTGAGCTGCGTGCGTCCTGCTACCACAGCACAGACTCAGTGGTGTAAAGCAGACGCAGTGCAGCCTCAGGGAGCGTCTTAAGAGCAGTCAGTAGAGCCAGGTCAGGCTGGTGGTCCAGCAGTACCAGGAAAACAGTGGCAGCCAGAGTCAGTTCGGGGACATTGCAGGGTAACTGTTACAGTAAAAAAAAAAAACATTACAATACATACACTAATACATACACACTATAACCTAAGTGTCCAATCTGTGTCCCTCCAGCTGTTTGCAAAACTACAATTATCAGAATATCCAAACAGTCCTTGGCTGTCTGGGTATGCTGGGAGTTGTAGTTTTGCAATAGCTGGAGGGCTACATACTTGTCACCTTGGATGTAAGGGTGCATTCACATGCTGGTAACTAGCAGTGGGTTTCCTGCTGTGGGAAATCCGCTGGGAGTTATACTACCATTCATTTCAAAGGGTCTGCCAGCAGTCTGCAAATCTGCCACTATTGCGGACTGACTGCAGACCCATTGAAATGAAAGGTAGTGTAACTTGCAGCAGATTTCCCACAGCAGGAAACCCGCTGCTAGTTACCAGCATGTGAACGCACTGATACATGTAATAAAATGTATTAATTACCCCTGATAGTAGTTCCAGATCCACATATTAATGGCCTATCCCCAGGATAGGCCATCAATATCTCATTGGTAGGGTGATGAAACCAATCAGCTGTTTTGTGGAGCTGCCACAGCTGGATCTACGCTGTGAATGGGGCTAGAATAAGATGGCCCCATTCACTGTGTAGTGCCCGTGCTTAGTTACTGCAGCTCTGCTCTCATTCACTGTATACAGAGAAGAGCTGCAGTAACTCAGCACGGGCACTACAAAGTGAATGGGGCCATCTTATTCCGGCCCCGTTCACAGCATAGATCCAGCTGCTGCAGCTCCGCAAAACAGCTCATCGGTTTCAGCATTATAGCAGTATATTTTTGGTAGAATATTATAAAATTTGGGGCCTCATTTTTAGGTTTGCCCAGGGCCACAGTTTGTCTAAAACCGGCCCTGATAGGGAGTGCCAAACAAGCATAAGATGAACATACCATTAGGGAGTGCGAGCTGGCTCTATAAAATTTAGCAGGTGCTCGCGCGGTCCCTAGTGAACAGATTGGAAACAGCAAGAGACACATCAGAGCAGGAAGTCCAGGAAACACAGAAGACACAGGACACAAAATGTGGACCAATGCTAGTAAGACCCTGGACACATAGTACACTTGTGGTTGTAAACCAGCAGTGTTGCAGACATCAACTGTACTATATAAGTATATGTATCTATGTAAGTGTATAGTCGACAACTCCTTAGCAAAAAAAAAAAAAAAAAAAAAAGCTCCTCTAATGGTGTACTGATATTTCCCATTGCTCGATGGACAACCCAGGTCCTGCCTTTGGTGCAGCTCTCAACTATAGCAGATAGACTTGAGCCTCAAATGTAGAACTCTCTCCGCTATTACATCTATATCCCATAGTACTAGAACAACCAAACATCCCCTTCAACAGCTCAAAAGAAGACGACAACTTAAGGACATATATTTGCTGATGTTGCTTTTTTCGGATTGGCTGCAATTTGTTCTGTTTCCATTTATAAAAAAAAAAAAAGGAAAATTATACACAAAGAGGAAAAAGACGATAATCAATAAAATTTCTATCCTCAATGTAGAAATTGTATTCTGAGCTAAAGAACATTTAAATATACTATCCCTATTCTATACAATTGAGAACTGAGCATGAAATACCTATGATTTACCTTACAAAGATACAAGTGTAGATTGACTGTAATGGACAGTTGCATTGTATAGTCTACATCTGCCTTGAAGTTATTGTAGAAATTGAATTGGAAGAGAAATGTGTTCTTTTGTTTATCAAATTCTTTTGTTCTTGTAGCATATAGATGTGTGAATGAAGCGCAACGTTCTTCACAACCAAAGTTATGTTTAAGTTCTGCTTCGATCAAATTATTTGTTTTAAGCCGAACAAAGAAATCCTGGACATAAATGTGAACAATTTTAGAGAAATGTTACAATTCACTTCAACTCAAATTTTTTCTATTTTTAAAACAGCCATACATTAGGTGGTTTGTTCTTTGAGGAACCATTCAATATGTGTTCTTTTCAGTTCAAAACAATCTCTGTTTGACTTTTGAAAACTTTGTAGAGTACCGTAACTTTTTTTGAAACCTAATAATCATGTATTAGGTTAAGAATTAAGACTACAATTTCAATTAGAATACAATTGGCTATGTATTACAATGTATACACTGTAGCTTTGATTTAATTAGAGTCTATGACAAGTGCATTGGCTCAGGTTATGCCCATTCTCCCTCTCCATTGACAATGTGAATCTGTGTAGAACACAAGGGTTGGTATAAAAGCACAAAAATAAGGGAATGGGAAACTGATCAGCTTGGTATTCCTCAAGGGACCCTCCATCTGTTGCAAGACTACAACTCATGCCCAGACAGCTGGAGGCTTTAAATGGGATAGGGGATACGATGTCTAGGGATGGAGTACCCCTTAAAGTGTCCCCTTCATTTAAAGGGGTTCTCCGGTGCTTAAACATCTTATCCCCTATCCAAAGGATAGGGGATAAGATGCTTGATCGCGGGAGTCCCGCAGCTGGGGACGCCCGTGATCATGTACGCAGCACCCCGCTTATAATGAGTCGACGGAGCATGTTCGCTCCAGGTCTGATTACGGGCGACTACAGGGCGGGCGGCGTGTGACGTCACACTCTGCCCCTCAATGCAAGCCTACGGGAAGGGGCGTGATAGCTATCACGCCCCCTCCCGTAGGCTTGCATTGCGGGGCGGAGTGTGACGTCACACGCCGGGGCAGGCGTGACGTCACACGCCGCCCGCCCTGTAGTCGCCCGTAATCAGACCACGAACACGCTCCGGGGACTGATTATAAAGGGGGTGCCGCGTGCATGATCACGGGCATTCCCAGCTGCGGGACTCCCGCGATCAGGCATCTTATCCCCTATCCTTTGGATAGGGGATAAGATGTTTAAGCACTGGAGAACCCCTTTAAAAAAAATCTTTAGTTTTTCAGTTGCATTAGACTTATAATGGGGCTGTCTAAGGAAACTGAATGGAGATCGCTGCAAGTCAGAAAGTGAAGCGCTTGGGCACATGCTTCTCCTGCCTTTGTTCTAATAATCAGTGGTGGTCTCAGCAAGAGGACCATGACTCATCAAAACTTGACTTGTCCTTGTGAAAAAAATAAAAAAAATAAAAAAATTTTAAATGATAATGGGACCTTAAATTGTTGAAACTATATATAAATGGCTTAGTCCTGGCTGTTTGACTTATTCCAACATGGACTGATAAATGAGATTTGGAAATTATTTGGCATTACATCTTTAAGTAAAAACTAGAGTTAAAATTCCTCTGCCCCCCCCCTACTTTTCTCCAATGTTACAGCCATGTTAGTCAGCCAGGTTTAGGAAATGAGTGGGATCTAGTCTGCTTTTGGGCTTGGAGGAAACTTACTCCAGAAGAAGCCTCCTGTTGCAATGGACTCTGTACAAGACCAGACTTTGCCACCTGGCATTCCAGCCAATGATGGAAATAACCAAGTGGGGGAAAGACATCTGGTTTTCTGCAAGGTATCTATGAGACTGTTGCAGGAACTTGCCAATATTCAAAGATTTAAACCCAGATTTATCAAACTGTGTGAGGAAAAAATTGAGTAATTTTCCCACAGCAACCAATCACAGCTCAGCTTACAAGCTGAGGTAAAGTGAAAGCTGAGCTGTGATTGGTTGTTGTGGGAATTTTTTTTCTCTCACACAGTTTGATAAATCTTGGCCATACTGTTTGTGCTTTTTTTCTCTTTCACCTTATTTCTTGATTTAGTTGTCCTATAGTTAAATAAGCCCCACAATTCTTCAGTCAGAAATGTTATTGACTAATACTATCAGCAGGAGGCAGAAGATTTAGTAACACAATAACTTACAGTTACAGCGGGATGGGTGTCAAGACTTTTTCACTTCTGCACATCATATTAGATTTGACATTTTTACTGCTATATTTTTCTCTTTTAGTACATGGTAAAAATGTTTGACTTCAATAAAAATGTGTTGCCCAGGATGGGCTATAAGATAAATTACATCAGCTTGGTAGGAATCAAATCTAATTGTAACAGCAATACAGAAAAGAGTGTTGTAAATAATAGAAAGCGAGGTGCGCAATGACAAATATGTCCTCTGTGATTTTCACTGTGCATCACAATAGGGTATGATTTCTTCGTACTTGATGTAAGATTTTACACTGTCCAAAAGTAATGCAATAGTTCAACAGCTGCTTACCTGCCTTGAAGGTATAGGGGAAATAGAAGAGTACTAATGCATGATTTTAAAACAGTGCATGCTGGGAGACGTGCCTTGCCTATTACGTTAGAAATATTGCAGAGTTATAACTCCTAAAATAAGTAGACATTTTCCCATTCAGTATAAGTCTGTCCTTAGTTACATCTCTTTCTGCAAATGTTGAATCAAATCTGCCATTAGGCCCCCTTCACATATATGAGTTGTCTGGCCATGTTTCCCTCCAGCGTGCATCAGAGAGAAACTGATGATAGAACTGATCCCATTCATTCGAATGGGACAGTTCACATTTACGGCATCTCAAGTTGGACGCCGGTGATTAGACACGCTGGATGGGGGAACACATTTTGCTGCGTTCCCCCATCCAGCATCCATAAATGATGTACGCCAGATGCTAAATAACTGATGACAACCGACGCACATTGTCATCAGTTGTGGCATCAGTTGCATTGAGTTTTAATGCTGACTTCACTGAGCCTGATGCCATACATATGTGAACCCAGCCTTAGAGGTCTCAAGGCATTGTTCTATAACTTTTGATCAGAAGGAAGTATGGCATCTGTAATCAGAGGCATAACTTCTGGGACTCAATGCAACACCTTTAAAAGCTACCACCGCCCCTCCCGATCTACCATGTGTCAATTACAATATTGCTGGTTTTTGGCCTCCCACATAAGCCAATTATAAGGTGAATGAGCGTACCTAGGAACATTCCAGAAATCAGACTACAAACAAAAATAAATTCTCATTCTGGTGACAGTCAGCTGGAGGCACAAAGGCTTCCACTGGATTCTCCCATGAGCCATACACAAAAATAGATTAAATTAGGCTCAGTCTTTACTATACAACTTGTAGATAAATATGCCAGTCTATTCACCAATTCATTAATGTATTGAGCCTGCAGAAAACTAAAACTAAAATTTACTGATGTGAGATGCAGGTCCTTGGGCAAATTCATGATGGTGCAGACACAATATATTTAGACCCAGCCTAAAGCCCTTAAAGGTACAAGATGGGCTATGGGGCTCCTGTACAACTTCTCCCCAAGTTCTCTCTCTCTCTCTCTCTCTCTCTCTCTCTCTCTCTCTCTCTCTCTCTCTCTCTCTCTCTCTCTCTCTCTCTCTCTCTCTCTCTCTATATATATATATATATATAATATATATATATATATATATCTGTATCTCAACTTTTTCTTGAAATTCTTCAGATTGGACTAGGAGTGACTATCCTTTCCTCACAGGAGTTACTATACTCCAAAAGGTCCTAGGTAAACCTCCGTGATACCAGTCCTCTTCAGCATGAAACACTCTGCAGGTGACATTGGTTCCCTTCCATGTGATAGGAGCTAATTATAATTCATAGGCTGAAAATGAGGCTGGTGTTCTCCCTTGTAGACATGCTGCAAAAGCAGAAGGCTTTCACTTGCATCCTCTACCTAGATGAGTCTATACTAACTTCCTCTCTGCCTGAGAGGCTGTCTAGACTTCTCTAGACTACACAGAAACTCCTCTCTCTAAGAAGAGGCTGGGCTAGTGCAGGCACCACCCACTATCTGAAAGGTTCCTCCTTACTGTAGTGCAATGTGCTAATGTAAAGGAATGGGTCCCCATAGATACAGCCAACACCGTGGTATAGTAGAAGCTGCGAACAAGTGCTCAGCTCACCTCCTATGTCCAGCAGCGCTCGGATTGGTGCGGACCACACCTGCGGCTGAGTAGCAAAGAAAGAAAGATATCCAGTGCTGCTTCCCATAAAATGGAATTCTTTATTCAAACAACACCGTGGTATACAGCAATATGACATAAAACAGCATAACACAAGATTTTTATGTATAAACAATGTGGAATAGTGCAACACAATCAAATGTCTGATAACCGACATTCCCATGAAAGCACATGATGGGACACTGCACTATCATGAGTAAACAAAGCAGAGTCTCCAAGGAAAGATCCCAATAGTTTCTGGGTGGTCTGAGGGTATAGGGTGGGTGCAAAGCAGGTTGTAGTTAATAAAAATACCAATAAGTATGAAGAAATTAGTAATTTTGCAAAAGTTCGATATCCACAGGTTTTAATGTTTTGAGCTGTATGCCTAACATAAAAATAGGAAAATCCTGCAGAATGGGTAGAATTACCTCTGGAGCTCATATTTATTCTGCATTAAATTATAGACAACCCTTAAAGAAAATGTTACAGTTAATTAAAATCACAATATAGATAGCAGCTCACAGGTGGAGGATGAAGGTTGTGTCTCCTGTCTGCCCTAGAGGGGTCCAGCTAATGGTTTATTTTGATGTCTAATCAGCTATATACAAAGACTAAAAATAGACCACAACTTCAGTATATGACATCGTGCATCCATTATATACAAGCTTATAAGTTAAGGAAACAAATAAATGTATTATTTTCAACACATTATTCCACCAGAGATTAAAAGAAAAGTAAATGCTAAAATAAATGATAGTAAATTGCTCAGACGCTGCACTTACTACTTCAATGATCACCCATTTATTAGCACCCAATGTAATGGATTTTAAATGACTATTTTAATGGGTAATTAATACTTTTAATGTACCTTACTATTGTGATTACTTTTATGCAAATGTGTGATGATAATGGTCTCGGACACCATCACATTCATCTATCATCATTTCAGGAGACGAGTGCCCTTGGACACACATCACGGGTCGCCAAGTTCCCTATGTATACTGTACCTTACACACTTAACTCTTTATCTCCTGAAGCCCCTCATTTGTTACATGGTTTGTAAAGGGGATAGTAGCCAACATGATTACTCTTTGGTTTTCTTTAAAGCTCCCTTTTTGTTGTTTTATAGCTTTTAATAGTTAAAGGAGTTGTCTTATGATGACTAGGTTGGGAGTAGGACTTTCCCCTAGTAGACATAGAATTGCTCTGGCAGACTACTTTCTACACATTCTTCAGTAAAAATTACCTACCCATTAGCTGTTACTCAGAGAAATATAAGATAAGTCCATTAGGCAGACTTTCTGCCCTCTTGGTGTTAGAGATAGCATCATGGAGGGGGATGGAGTTACATTCCAGCTCAAATTATGAACAGGGGGAAGAGAAATTTTAAATGACAGCTCACACAGGCTGAAGATAGAGAGGAGAGCACATAAAAGGTAGTTTGCAGGGGGAGAATTACATGTGTGCATACAGTGTCCCAGAAAAAGTATCTTTCATATGGTTTGATGACAGATCACCTAACCTTGTCGTACTGTATGTACTAGAAAGTAATGTTGCTTAATTGTACCAATTAATACCATTTCATAAGGTACAAGGTAACAGCAGAAGGTAAACAGGAGTTCATTCACATGCATACATTCATTTTCTGATCTCTGCTGCCACCACTAGTAGAGCACCATTACCGTAGTTAAAGGGGTACTCCCATGTAAAACTTTTTTTTTTATTAACTGGTGCCAGAAAGTTAAACAGATTTGTAAATCACTTCTATTAAAAAATCTTAATCCTTCCAGTACTTTTTAGGGGCTGTATACTAAAGAGAAATCAAAAAAAGAAATGCATTTCCTCTGATGTCATGACCACAGTGCTCTCTGCTGACCTCTGCGGTCCATTTTAGGAACTGTCCAGAGCAGTAGAAAATCTCCATGGCAAACATATGCTGCTCTTGACAGTTCCTAAAATGGACAGCAGAGGTCAGCAGAGAGCACTGTGGTCATGACATCAGAGGAAATGCATTTCTTTTTTGGATTTCTCTTTAGTATACAGCCCCTAAAAAGTACTGGATTTTTTTTATAGAAGTGATTTACAAATTTCTTTAACTTTCTGGCACCAGTTGATTAAAAAAAAAGTTTTCCACAGAAGTACCCCTTTAACTTTCCTAGTCTTCTCTGGCATTCTCCAGAATTCACCAGAGCTTTTCACAATATAGGTGGAGTAATTGCAATTTGGGTCCCTATGTCAGTCTAGCTTTCCCAGACCTCATGATCTCAAGTGGGTCTCAGAGTCTGCAAGAGTTTTTGCTTTTTGTTTTCCTGGCTGGAGTTATAGCAAAGTTGCTAATGCTTCCAAGCAGATGACTACAATATTATGTGAACAGTCTTTACCCTGACCTCAAGGACTTATTTCTTACTTATTTTGAACTATCTTACCCGTCTGAGGGAATAATCAGCTGAGCAAGAATCATTTAGCAAATCTGTGGACCTCCAGTAAAGCCGGTTGAATGTTTCCTGTTGGGAGCCAACCTACAGAGGATGTAACATCTCAGAAACTGCTGAAGTCTACATCTACATTCCACACAGGTTTTCTCTATCAGTTTCATCTACCATCTGCCATCATCTACCTTACGTTACTTGTTATGCTGAAACATAATTTGAGTCACAGTGTCTTAGTTTACACTGCACTTAACTTCACAGGCCTTCCACAAATAACGTACCAGGACATCGTCACCAGGAAATGCTCTAGAGGATATAGACTATATAAAAACCAATTCAGCTCCTTGCCAAAAGTTTGTGTAGTTACTCTAGCCACTGTAACATCTATAACCTTCACTGTGACAAGTGGCACTACAAACACCAGCAAACTTCTCACCAAATCTCTCTTTCTCCAAGGTCACCACATCAGTTTAAGATTATGAATGAGTGAGGATTATGCATTCTTTACAATATAAGTGAGCCATGCTGTAGTTCCTCGCACCATATCTGTCTCTTTGTTCTTTTGTAAGACCCCATAGGCTCTCATGTTATTCCTTCTACATCTCAGATCCTTCACTTGCACTCTCAGTATTTCACCCTTGCCTTTCATTCATCATCAGGTGTCTGCTAGTGACCTCTTTAACAAAGGAGCTGGGCCTTGAAGCTACTAGTAGTTCATCATCTGGAAAGCCACATGTTGCATATTTCTAATACAATATGTCAGGTCATGCCTGAGACAATTGTTCCATTACAAGAGGAAATTGCGTAAACTACAAATGGGTTTTTAAAAATGGTCCCATCTCAAATATCATTAGTACTGTACCCTGGGGCCCAAAAAAGAACCCACTGACATAACTGCAGATATGTAGAAAATTAGATACATAATCAACTTACATCAAATATATGCTGATCCAGCACTGTAAATCATACTTCATTTCCAGCTAAGGAGACTGAGCAGGATTTTCTGTCTACTAATAAATATTTTAAGTAGTGGCAACATGGATCACCACTGCTTTGTGCAGAGTTATAGGTACAAACCTTATAATGTGAAAGTCCTTTAGAAAAAGTATCATAGGGCACATTCCTGCACTATAATAATTGTTCCTTATAACTGTAGGTGCCCTAAGTGAACAGTGATGCATACTGGAATACAGCAGAGAAGTTCAGCACACCCCTTGAACCAGAAAAACACCTCCGGACCGGTGTGAACGAGCACCATGATATGCACAATTCTACTTCTTCTGGTGATGCATACTGTATTGTGGCCGACTAGAGTACAGAACAGGGAACCCGGGGATCAATAGTAGTCCCTGATCCTAGACATTCTAACTGATTTGAGTTCTGCTACGTATTTACAGTAAAATTCACAAATCTGTGGGTTGATTGTAGATTTTTACTCTCCTATTTCCTGAAGCCAGTGGGGAAAATCTTCAAAAAAACCTTCAGTGTTTCCAGGACAACAATTGGCATACTGTCGATTTAAAATCTGCGCCTGTAGGTCAATTTTTACAGCGTATTTTTCCACAGTATATGAATGATGTTCCTTACTCTAATGCTTTGTGTATACAACTACTATGCTTACTTATAAGTCCCCAGGGTTACAGACTATAAACAAACCTTGTGTAGTATGATCTTGAGGATGTGTAGTACATTTTAGTTCTATTGGTTTTCAAGAATAGGGGCAGAGGATGTGTAGTAAAGCATGGCAGCTATATCTCTATATAGCTAAAAACCAGAGGTCTCTGGATACACCTACGATCAGGAAGGGTCCACTGTTTGGGCAGGATTTAAGGCTTCCTGGACATTTTATGCATCCCTGGGCATTTAGAAGTGGTCCAGGAGGTGGGGAGTCCATCTCCCTGAAATGTGTTGACTACTCTAACACAGTGGGTTTGCTTTCAGTCTATAACCACAGAGATACATTCTGTCATGGTGTAGACACTGACACAAATGTTGTTTTTCATAAAGTTTGCTTCTTTAGTGTTTTTTCAATCTTTAGGTCAGCTGTTTACATGATATACTGAAGTACAAGTAAAAGAATCAATGTATACAATGTTGAACCTTCTTTTTCAAGACTTCTACAATTTATTCTGCCATACTGGATATCAGCATCGGGGCCAAATCCTGACTAGTGACAACTCATTCTTGTCTATTCAGTCCTTAGATTTTATTACAATTTACTGTATGTGTTTTTTGTTTGTGCACTCACTTTTTGAGAAATTACATGGTTCTCAATGAGATTGCGATCTGGGACGTTTCCGGGCCATGGACCCAAAATTTCAATGTTTTGTTCACTGGGTCACTTAGTTATCACTTTTGCCTTGTGACAACAAGCTGGAAAAAGCATTGTTCATTACTGAAATGTTTCTGGATCATTGGGAGAAGTTGCTTTGGGGGGATGATAAGATACCAGAACATGTCAGGACCATTTCCTAAACAGGTTTCAGCAATGAGATCATTTCAATACTGGTGTAGAGCATGTTCAGGAATGGAAGCAGGCAGGGGAAGGCATTTAGAGGCACGTGGTGTCAAGAAGGGCAGAAAAAAAGGCACTACTCTCAAAGAAAAACATCAAGGACAGGCTGGCATTGTACAAGAAGTATAGGGATTGGACTTCTGAGGACTAGAATGAGTTTTTTTTTACCATTAGACTTTTTGGGACATCTGAAAGATTGATTGTATAGAGAAGAAAAGGTGAGTCTTGTCATGCCAACTTGTCATGCATCCTGGGATCATATATGTGTGTGAGGTTGCTTTTCATCCAAGGGAATGGGTTTACTCATAATTCTACCTAAGAACTCTGTCATGAATAAAGAATTCTATCTAAACATCCTCCGAGAGAAACTTCTCTGAACAATCCAGGGGCAGTTCAGTGATAAACAATTCTTTGCATAAAGAAGTACAAAGCCACAGTGCAAAAGTGATAACTAAGTAGCTTGGCAAACAAAATAATGACATTTTTGGTCCATGGCCTGGAAACTCCCATTGAGAACCTGTGGTCAATCCTCAAAAAACAGATGGATAAACAAAATGACAGAAATTATGCTAATCTCCAAGCACTGAATAGGCAAGAATGAGTTGCCATCAGTCAGGATAAATATTGAGTCTTTATATAAACATCATATATTTGTCAATAAATTAACCCCTTAACGACGCAGGACGTATATTTACGTCCTGCGCCGGCTCCCGCGATATGAAGCGGGATCGCGCCGCGATCCTGCATCATATCGCTTTGGTCCCGGCGCTCATCAACGGCCGGGACCCGCGGCTAATACCACACATCGCCGATCCCGGCGATGTGCGGTATTAACCCTTTAGAAGCGGCGGTCAAAGCTGACCGCCGCTTCTAAAGTGAAACTGAAAGTATCCCGGCTGCTCAGTCGGGCTGTTCGGGACAGCCGCGGTGAAATCGCGGCGTCCCAAACAGCTGATCGGACACCGGGAGGGCCCTTACCTGCCTCTTCGGTGTCCGATCGACGAATGACTGCTCCGTGCCTGAGATCCAGGCAGGAGCAGTCAAGCGCCGATAATGCTGATCACAGGCGTGTTAATACACACCAGTGATCAGCATAGGAGATCAGTGTGTGCAGTGTTATAGGTCCCTATGGGACCTATAACACTGCAAAAAAAATGTAAAAAAAAAGTGTTAATAAAGGTCATTTAACCCCTTCCTTAATAAAAGTTTGAATCACCCCCCTTTTCCCATAAAAAAATAAAACAGTGTAAAAAAAAAATAAACATATGTGGTATCGCCGCGTGCGTAAATGTCCGAACTTAAAAAATATATCATTAATTAAACAGCACGGTCAATGGCGTACGCGCAAAAAATTTGAAAGTCCAAAAAAGCGTATTTTGGTCACTTTTTATACCATTAAAAAAAATGAATAAAAAGTGATCAAAAAGTCCGATCAAAACAAAAATCATACCGATAAAAACTTCAGATCACGACGCAAAAAATGAGTCCTCATACCGCCCTGTACGTGGAAAAATAAAAAAGTTATAGGGGTCAGAAGATGACATTTTTAAACATATAAATTTTCCTGCATGTAGTTATGATTTTTTCCAGAAGTGCGACAAAATCAAACCTATATAAGTAGGGTATCATTTTAACCGTATGGACCTACAGAATAATGATAAGGTGTAATTTTTACCGAAATATGCACTGCGTAGAAACGGAAGCCCCCAAAAGTTACAAAATGGCATTTTTTTCCGATTTTGTCGCACGATTTTTTTTTCCGTTTCACCGTGCATTTTTGGGTAAAATGACTAATGTCACTGCAAAGTAGAATTGGCGACGCAAAAAATAAGCCATAATATGGATTTTTAGGTGGAAAATTGAAAGGGTTATGATTTGTAAAAGGTAAGGAGGAAAAAACGAAAGTGCAAAAACTGAAAAACCCTGAGTCCTTAAGGTTTTTTTTAACCCCTTAAGGACTCAGGGTTTTTCCGTTTTTGCGTTTTTGTAATGAAATGCTTATAATTATACTACAATAACCATAGTAACATCTGACCCAAAAAAAATCGAAAAGCACTGAAGCAGCAAACTTTGTGAAAACCCAAATTTATGTTGGACTCAAAACTTTTGGTCATGACTGTATACAACCAAAATGTTATGCCTGTGCAGAAAAAAATATATATGAGTAGAAAATCATTCTTTAAAGGTAACAGATAAATCAACCCCACTAATCTGAATATACAGGTTAGTGTGGGTGATGCTTTGTAAAATTGTGTATTTCTATGCCCAATCTGTTCAGCTGTCCCTGAGATATAGACTATCAGCACTTCAGACACCGTCCCCTGGTTCCGGTTTGCAATGCCCTAATTATCAAGGAGATTAATATTGATATTGATAAGCGAGGCATCACAAATGGGAACCAGGGGACAATGTCAGAGGTGCAGATAGTCTTCAAATCCCCCTACAGTGCAGATAAGACTTCATTTTCATATTGCAAGGTTGTGCTATATCATGGGAAAGGCTGAATGGATTGAGGTAAAGAATACATTGTTTTTCTCAGGATCACGCACTCTAACCACCTATATGCTTGAGTTAGTGTGGTTGATCCATCTGTCAATTTTCCTTTAAGTATATACTATGAAAACTCTTCCAATGCTACTGATTCCTTAGATAACAAAAACATGTTTATTACATGATCCTTATAAGGTATGTTACATCACAGAACCATGAAGTACTTTGTTGGAAGTCCCCCATTTGGGCACTGTTGAGGGCTTTTAGTGGGTGATATTGTACAATTTAGCATAGCTCCATTAAGGTAGCACACTGAAGCCCCTATTTTATGTCTTCATAGTGACAGTTTCCCTTTAAGGAGAGAGATTTCTTCTCCCACCTGTTGTTATAAACCTCTCTGCTCGTAGCGATCTTTCAGATTAGCGTTAGCTGTATTAGACGTCGAGTTCACTTTAAATCAACAAATTCAGGCTGCAAATCTCTCTCTAAGAAATACTTTATATGTTAATCAAACACTGGATTATGTTCAGAAATGGAAGAACAAGCTTAGTGTTTAGTGCCGTGGCTAAGATGTGTTAATTCCTCGCTAGACGGAGAAAGTAAATACTCTGACAGACATGCGGCAATTTGAATAAAATTATTTCTAGAACGAATGTGATATTTTAGAAACACATATGCAATTATATTTGGCTAAGCGCTAATAGATCCTGTCATTCTCCATATCTCTGATCAAAACCCCTCTTGTCTTCATACAAGAAAAAACTTCCACCATAGAGGACACGCATTTACCACGGGTTGCGTTAAAGAGGGATATTGATAATCTGATAAATAAAGAGTAACGAGCAATTTAGCAGAAAAATAAGACTTTTAATGCCAAAAATGTAAATTAATTATATCCCTTTAAATGCTGTCTTCATGACTATAAGCGAAGAGATTTGATGGATAATTTTTGATCTGTAAAAGAGGATAATCTCTACTTTTCATAAATACTGGCTAAAATAAATAGACACAAAGGCAATCTGCCCACCTCCTCCATACCACCAAAACCTCCACTCGCCTGGCATGTGGTTAATTGAGACAAAGATTATGAAATATAGATTGAAATTTAAATACTATCCCCAGTGGCAAAAATGTATAATAGAATTAGTGTACATTTTATTATTTCAATATTTCTCTCCATCAGTGAGAAATAAGCTTTTTTTTTTTTGTTAACATGCAAATAAACTCTAGGGCGTGTTGCCTGGCATGACAAAAGCCTAGGTAGTGTACGTCTATCCTACGTCTTTTTTATCTAGTGGTAGTAGTCAAACCGGATAGATAGATGCAAGCAGACCATGAGACGGTGATCAGGTTGGAATACCAGATGTAAAAACTTTGTCATCGTGTACTCCACCGTGAAGATGCTGCTGCTCCTGCCTCTTGCTGGGGTAGTGCTGGCAGAGAGAGTGGAGTAGGGAGTGGACCCTCTTTCGGCAGGGGTTTGCTGCTTAGCCATGGCAAGTTGGCCGTGTAATTTCTCTCTATAAAAATCCAATTTAGCCTCCTTATCAATAGATTTAAAAAATTCCCCCATTCTGGCTATCCAGTACTCATCCCTTTTCTTCAAGCACACAATATGCCTGTCAGTGCACAAGCAAGAAAGCTTTCAAAAGCCAAGCCTGACAAAGTTCTAATATTCGGAGAGCCTCCTTTTACCCAAAGTTCTGAGTGAGGATGGGTTCGCCGGGCTTGGCAGTGTATCATGCAGTCTAAGGAAGAAGGAAATGTGGGCAAAGTACTAACAAGCCTCATTGACCCCTTTTAGCTTGGAAGGTTTTATTCAACAATTCTCTGTCTGCCTCAGCTCATTGCTGGATTCTCATTGCTGTGATTGAAGATGTGGAAAAAAGCAGCTCTGCAAAGATCGATGCATGATACTCCCCTTTCAGGTCACAGTAGTAATCGATTTTCCCCCAAAATTTGGGTGGATAATCTTTTTAAATAACGCTACAAATTGTACTCTACATAGCTTCTATTTGTATTGGGAAAATACATTGTAATACATTTAACAGTTTTATTGTATCAACGTTTGAGATACAAATGCAGCTCATATCATGCACACTTGCCATCACTAGTAACTAGGCTTTATTCATGCTGTTTATTACCATGACTTACTCTCACAAAGTTACCCTGCTTAACCTGTTAAGGACATAGGACGTTCTCTAACGTCCTCACTACCTGGGCTTTAATGCCCAAGGACGTTAGAGAACGTCCTGTTGTATTTCCGGTCCCTGCCGCGCGCTGGGCAGAGATCGGAAGCGGATGCCTGCTGAAATCCTTCAGCAGGCATCCGGGGCAAACGCCGAGGGGGGCCATGTAGGCCCCCCATGTCGGCGATCGCTGCAAATCACAAGGGAAATCGCCCTTGAGATCTGCGGCGATACCGAGCTGATCGGGTCTCTGGGACCCGACCGCCCGGTAATTTCGCATGATCCCGGCTGTCACAGACAGCCAGGACCATGCTGGAGCCTAGGAGCGAGGTGGCAAGCCTGCCACCTCCTCCGATCCCCTGCGATCCGTCGGTTAACTAACCGACCAATCGCAAGGGAGGGGGGCGGTTACTTCCTCCCGTCCTGCCCGGCCCCTTGAAGTCCGGAGAGAGGACGGGAGGAAGACCGGAGGACGCGGCGGGGGACGGAGGAGTGCTGGGAACCGGCCACGGTACTTACCTCGTCCCTGAAGACCCGGATCCCTGCGATGAAGACGGCGGCGGCGGCGACAGGTGAGTAGATCTTCAGCCGCAGTCGGGCCCTTTACAGCAATGCACGTCGCCGTAAAATGACATGCATTGCTGTAATGGGACCCTGTAAACTACAACTCCCAGCATGCCCAGACATCCCTTGGCGTCTGGGCATGCTGGGAGTTGCAGTTTTGCAACATCTGGAGGTCCACAGTTTGGAGACCACTGTGCCCTTCCAGATGTTGCAAAACTACACATCCTCAGCATGCCCTTACTGTCCAGGCATGCTGGGAGTTGTGGTTCTGTAACATCTGGCCCTTCAGATGTTGCAGAACTACAACTCCCAGCATGCCTGGACAGTTTTGGCATACTGGGAGTTGTAGTTTTGCAACATCTGGAAGGGCACAGATTGGGAACCACTGTATTAGTGGTCTGCAAACTGTAGTCCTCCAGATGTTGCAAAACTACAACTCCCAGCATGCTGGGAGTTGTAGTTCGGCAACATCTGGCTCTAAAGATGTTGCCGAACTACTACTCCCAGCATGCCTGAGAATGCTGGGAGTTGTGGTTTTGCAACAACTGGAGGCAC
Organism: Hyla sarda; assembly: GCF_029499605.1. Classification (NCBI taxonomy): domain Eukaryota; kingdom Metazoa; phylum Chordata; class Amphibia; order Anura; family Hylidae; genus Hyla; species Hyla sarda. The sequence goes on along the minus strand of NC_079194.1, from coordinate 87,034,203 downwards.
ACTGGTTGGGAAACATTGTCTGTTTCCTAACTCAGTGTTTCCCAACCGTGTGCCTCCAGCTGTTGCAAAACTATAACTACCAGCATGCACTGATAAACTGTGCATGCTGGGAGTTGTAGTTTTGTAACAGCTGGAGGTCCCCCCCCCCCTGTGAATGTACAGGGTACATTCACATGGGCAGGGGGCTTGCAGTGAGTATCAGGCTGCAAGTCTGCAAATTTTGCGCGGCAGCTCAAACTCGCAGCGGGAACTCGCTGTAATCCCCCGCCCGTGTGACTGTACCCTAAAAACACTACACTACACTACACTAACACAAAATAAAATAAAAAGTAAAAAAACACTACATATACACTTACCCCTACACAGCCCCCCTCCCCTCCCAATAAAAATGAAAAACGTCCGGTACGCCATTGTTTCCAAAATGGAGCCTCCAGCTGTTGCAAAACAACAACTCCCAGTATTGCTGGACAGCCGTTGACTGTCCAAGCATGCTGGGAGTTTTGCAACAGCTGGAGGCACCCTGTTTGGGAATCACTGGCGTAGAATACCCCTATGTCCACCCCTATGCAAATCCCTAATTCAGGCCTCAAATGCGCATGGCGCTCTTACTTTGGAGCCCTGTCGTATTTCAAGACAACATAATAGGGTCACATATGGGGTATCGCCGTACTCGGGAGAAATTGTGTTACAAATTTTGGGGGGATTTTTCTCCTTTAACCCCTTATGAAAAGGTGAAGTTGAGGTCTACAACAGCGTGTTAGTGTAAAAAAATAAATTTTTTACACTAACACGCTGGTGTTGCCCTATACTGTTCATTTTGACAAGAGGTAAAAGGGAAAAACACCCCCCAAAATTTGTAATGCAATTTCTCCCGAGTACGGAGATACCCCATATGTGGGCGCAAAGTTCTCTGGGGGCGCACAACAAGGCCCAGAAGGGAGCGTGCACCATGTACATTTGAGGTGATTTGCACAGGGGTGGCTGATTGTTACAGCGGTTTTGACAAACGCAAAAAAAAAAAAAAAAAACACATGTGACCCCATTTCGGAAACTACACCCCTCACGGAATGTAATGAGGGGTGCAGTGAGAATTTACCCCCCACTGGTGTCTGACAGATCTTTGGAACAGTGGGCTGTGCAAATTAAAAATTTCGTACAGCCCACTGTTCCAAAGTTCTGACAGACACCAGTGGGGGGTAAATGCTCACTGTACCCCTTGTTACGTTCCTCAAGGGGTCTAGTTTCCAAAATGGTATGCCATGTTGGGGTTATTTTGCTGTCCTGGCACCATAGGGGCTTCCTAAATGCGACATGCCCCCCGAGCAAAATTTGCTCTCCAAAAGCCAAATATGACTCCTTCTCTTCTGAGCATTGTAGTTCGCCCGTAGTGCACTTCAGGTCCACTTATGGGGTACCTTCATACTCAGAAGAGATGGGGTTACAAATTTTGGGGGGTATTTTCTGCTATTAACCCTTGCAAAAATATGAAATTTGGGGGGAAACACACATTTTAGTGAAAAAAAATATACATTTTTTTTACATATGCAAAAGTCGTGAAACCCCTGTGGGGTATTAAGGCTCACTTTATTCCTTGTTACGTTCCTCAAGGGGTCTAGTTTCCAAAATAGTATGCCATGTGAGGGTTTTTTGCTGTTGTGGCACCATAGGGGCTTCCTAAATGCGACATGCCCCCCTACCAAAATTTGCTCTCCAAAAGCCAAATATGACTCCTTCTCTTCTGAGCATTGTAGTTCGCCCGTAGTGCACTTCAGGTCCACTTATGGGGTACCTCCATACTCAGAAGAGATGGGGTTACAAATTTTGGGGGGTATTTTCTGCTATTAACCCTTGCAGAAATGTGAAATTTGGGGGGAAACACACATTTTAGTGAAAAAAAAAAAATTCTTTTACATATGCAAAAGTCGTGAAACACCTGTGGGGTATTAAGGTTCACTTTACCCCTTGTTACGTTCCCCAAGGGGTCTAGTTTCCAAAATGGTATGCCATGTGGGGATTTTTTGCTGTTCTGGTACCATAGGGGCTTCCTAAATGCAACATGCCCCCCAAAAACCATTTCAGAAAAACGTACTCTCCAAAATTCCCTTGTCGCTCCTTCGCTTCTGAGCCCTCTACTGCACCCGCCGAACACTTTACATAGACATATGAGGTGTGTCCTTACTCGAGAGAAATTGGGCTAAAAATATAAGTATACATTTTCTATTTTTACCCCTTATAAAAATTCAAAAATTGGGTCTACAAGAACATGCGAGTGTAAAAAATGAAGATGGTGAATTTTCTCCTTCACTTTGCTGCTATTCCTGTGAAACACCTAAAGGGTTAAAACGCTGACTGAATGTCATTTTGAATACTTTTGGGGGTGCAGTTTTTATAATGGGGTCATTTGTGGGGTATTTCTAATATGAAGACCCTTCAAATCCACTTCAAACCTGAACTGGTCCCTGAAAAATAGTGAAATTTTGTGAAAAATTGGAAAATTGCTGCTGAACTTTGAAGCCCTCTGGTGTCTTCCAAAAGTAAAATCTATTTTATGATGCAAACATAAAGTAGACATATTGTATTTGTGAATAATTTTTTTTTTTATTTGGAATATCCATTTTCTTTACAAGCAGAGAGCTTCAAAGTTAGAAAAATGCAAAATTTTCAATTTTTTCAACAAATTTGGACATTTTTCACTAAGAAACGATGCAAGTATCGACAAAATTTTACCAATAACATAAAGTAGAATATGTCACGAAAAAACAATCTCGGAATCAGAATGATAGGTAAAAGCATCCCAGAGTTATTAATGTTTAAAGTGACAGTGGTCAGATGTTCAAAAAACGCTCCGGTCCTAAGGTGTAAAATGGCCTGGTCCTTAAGGGGTTAATATGTGCCAAAGGATGTCAGTCTGGGGTCAGCTGACATCCTGTGAACTACAGGATGGCATAATCACCTACCAGCTTTCCTTCTGCTAACTCCCAGACCTTATCCTGGGTATGCATACTTCTGCTACTATTTCTTTGTGGTCAGGATACATAGTAGTTGTAAATCTTTCCTGAGGCTGTGTTCACTACTTACATTAATTTGCAGTTTTTTTCTGTTGCCATAATTTTCTCAACATTGTGGCAAAAATTATATTTTACTGTAATTAGGCAAATTATGATAACATTTTTATTTAATTTTCCTGATCTTGGAATATCGCAAGAAATATGCAGTAAAAATGTGTGAAAACTACAGTAAAAATTCAACTTGTTAACACTGCCTAAATACTTCAAATCCTTAAAAAACAGTTTAAAGAGTACCTGTTATCAAACCATATTTTCTAAACTAACTCAGATTATATTCCCTAATACCCCTCCTGCCCCTAAAATAGTTTTATGAGCTTTAAAAAGCTGTGTATCCTACCTTTCCCCTTTCTCACATTGTGTGAGCTCCTGGCAGGAGAAAGTGGGCGTTCCCCAGCAGGCGTGATGTCACTGAAGCATGTGAGAGCTGTGCCTTGCCATGCCCAACATGCACTTCCTGAGTTTGGTCTCCTGCCAGGCCGGGAGGAGACCAAACTTACTGTTTGACTTGCGAAGGGAACAGAACAGAGCCACCTAGTGGCCGTTTTTTTTTTCAATCACATTAAAAACATATAAAGGTTGATCATTTTAACAGCAAGTAAATAGCAAAGTGTTTTATAATTACATAAGGAACAATATATTAAAAGTTTAGTTTGGTGACAAATACTCTTTAAATGTCAAATCACTTTTGCCTTATAGAAATAAAAACCCATGCATAAAAAATGCATAAAAACTGCACATAGTGTGAACTGACCTCAGTCAACTTATGAGTCTAATTAATTCTCCTGGATGTACTCCAGCACCAGCAGCCACCTAAACCTGGGGGATTCATGGATAATGCAGGCTGCACTGCAACTGTAGGGGCAGGGTCACACAGGGCACATCTACAGCGTATTTCATGCTGTGGATGCACTAGCGGCAGTCACAGAGGGACTACAGAGTGAGCTTTGGACTGTGGCTGGGTAGCTCTGTGTATCCACTCTTCCACTCATAGTGGCAGATTTCCTGCTGTAGAAATACACTGCTATGAGCGGACACATACAGCTACCCAGCCGCAGCCAGGAGCTCACTCTGCAGTCCCTCTGTGACTGCCTTCGGCATATCCACAGCATACAATATGCTATGGGTGCGTCCAACATGACCATAGTCTAGTGATAGGTTTGCAAAACAGCATGGAGCCAATCCCATACCTGCTTCATCAGCTTGTATGAGGTTGGCTCCATGCTGGTTTGCAAACCGTTATTTTCAAATCCACTGGCCACCGAGTTATGCTCCTGTAAAGTTCCTTTCTTCTCTATGACTCGCGCTTTCAAGATGGGGCCCCCGCTGGTCATCTGCCTCTGCCTCCTGCACTGAAGTTTCTAAGCCTGCCCCTGTTGTTTGCATATTCATTATATTTAACTCCATATCCTAGTGACGTGGAGTCACATGTACCCTGAGTGCATGCGCATGAAGATTTAACCCAGCTGCTGGATGCTGTAAATGGAACCGGCGCATGCGCAGTGGCAGTACGCAGATCGAGAACAGTACGCAGAGCTCTCGCGGGGCATAACTCGGCGGCCAGTGGACAAAAAAAAGTAATTGACCCCAGTATAGACTACAGTTCACTCACACTATAACCCAGTGTATTGGGTTTAGTGTGGGTGAACTGGCTGACAGTTTTCCTTTAATGGTAGCAATGGGGGTGGAGAACAATCACATGTTTCTAATGTCAGATGATACCTTTATTTTGACATCTTAAATATCACAGCAATTTATGTAGAGAATTCTGCCAGACAAAATACCTCTAGAAGGTCGCTGCGTACTAAGAAAATTATACATAACTATGTCCGTGTTTGTCTGAAAGAGCTTGGAATGAAAAAACATTGACTGTTAAATTTATAAGGCAATTTTCATTTTATGGCAGCAAATAATGTAAAAAAAAAAATACAACCTATGCCACATAAATCTGTATGCAAGGAACTGATAACTTAATTACAGGTTCTCTGCACTTGTCGGATAATTAACTTGAATATAATTATAGTGGGAGAGGAGGTTTCAGGGCCCTGGTGGGTCTGTGGGACCACAGAAGTTATTTAAGTTTTAAATCAGGACCCAGTACTTTATGATCCACCTGACTCCACATTTCATTTTGCTTCCAAACTCGTAGAATTTGTTTCCTGGGTAAAACTGCAGCAGGTACAGCCGGCTTTAGTGGGTGATGAGTGGAGAAATTGCCAAGGACCCCTATTTGCTAGGGGGCTTCACAATATAGGAACACCTGGTTTTTCCATTGACTGTCTCTGTCACATTCCTAGACCACCAAAGAATGCTTCCTAACTGCTTAGGGGGGTACACCAGTGGAAATTATAATTTTTTTATCAACTGGTGCCAGAAAGTTGAACAGATTTGTAAATTACTTGTATTTAAAAATCTTAATCCTTCCAGTACTTATCAGCTGCTGTATGCTCCAGAGAAAGTTGAGTTGTTCTTTTCTGTCTGACCACAGTGCTCTCTGCTGACACCTCTGTCCATGTCAGAAACTGTCCAGAGCAGGAGAAGTTTGCTATGGGGATTTGCTCCTACTCTGGACAGTTCCTAACATGGAGAGAGGTGTCAGCAGAGAGCACCGCGGTCAGACAGAAAATAACTTCCTCTGAAGTATATAGCAGCTGATAAATACTGGAAGGATCACGATTTTTAAATAGAAGTCATTTACAAATCTGTACGCCCTGCGCCCGGTCCCAGTATTTAACGTGGGGTCACGCCGTGACCCCGCTTCATAGTGGGTCGGTCACGGCGGCTAATGAAAACCCTTTAGATGCAGCATTCAAAGTTGATTGCCGCGTCTAAAGTAACAAAAACACACTCCTGGCAGCTCAGTCAGGCTGATCGGGACCATCGCAGTGAAATCACGATGTCTCGATCATCTAGAATGCGAGCAGAGGATGCCTTGCCTGCCTCTGTCACGTCCGATCGGGGATTGATTGCTCCAAGCCTGAAAAATTGACCACCATTAACACTGATCATTGCTATGTTAATGCATGGCAATGATCTGTGTAGCAGATCAGTGTGTGCAGTGCTAGATCATTTAACCCCTTCCCAAATGTCCGAACTATAAAATGATATTGTTAATTAAACCGCACGGTCAATGGCATACGTGCAAAAAAAATTCCAAAGTCCAAAATAGCATATTTTTGATCACTTTTTATATCATGAAAAAATGAATAAAAAGCGATACAAAAATCTGATCAATCCAAAAATGGTACTGATAAAAATGAGCCCTCATACCGGCCCACACGCGGAAAAATAAAAAAGTTATAGGGGTCAGAAGATGACAATTTTAAACGTATCAATTTACCTGCATGCAGTTATGATTTTTTTTCTGAAGTACGACAAAATCAAACCTATAAAAGTTGAGTATCATTTTAACCGTATCGACCTATAGAATAAAAATAAGGTGTCTTTTTTTACCGAAAAATGCACTGCGTAGAAACGAAAGCCCCCAAAATTTACAAAATTGCATTTTTTTCTTCAATTTTGTCGCACAATGAATTTTTTTCCATTTTGTAGTGGATATTTTGGTAAAATGACTGATGTCATTACAAAGTAGAATTGGTGGTGCAAAAATAAGCCATAATATGGAATTTTAGGTGCAAAATTGAAAGCGTCATGATTTTTAGAAGGTGATGAGGAAAAAATGAAAATGGAAAAACCCTCCGTCCTTAAAGCGTAGCTGTCAGATCCAACAAAAAAGCTATTTTTTTTATATATCACTCAGTACCTATGTCACGATGCCGGCTGGCAGGTAGTGGATCCTCTGTGCCAGAGAGGGATTGGCGTGGACCGTGCTAGAGGATCGGTTCTAAGTCACTACTGGTTTTCACCAGAGCCCGCCGCAAAGCGGGATGGTCTTGCTGCGGCGGTAGTGACCAGGTCGTATCCCCTAGCAACGGCTCAACCTCTCTGGCTGCTGAAGATAGGCGCGGTACAAGGGAGTAGACAGAAGCAAGGTCGGACGTAGCAGAAGGTCGGGGCAGGCAGCAAGGATCGTAGTCAGGGGCAACGGCAGAAGGTCTGGAATCACAGGCAAGGAACACACAAGGAACGCTTTCACTGGCACTAGGGCAACAAGATCCGGCGAGGGAGTGAAGGGGAAGTGAGGTGATATAGGGAAGTGCACAGGTGTAAACACTAATTGGAACCACTGCACCAATCAGCGGTGCAGTGGCCCTTTAAATCGCAAAGACCCGGCGCGCGCGCGCCCTAGGGAGCGGGGCCGCGCGCGCCGGGACAGAACTGACGGGGAGCGAGTAAGGTACGGGAGCCGGGGTGCGCATCGCGAGCGGGCGCTACCCGCATCGCGAATCGCATCCCGGCCGGAGGTGGTAACGCAGCGCCCCGGGTCCGTGGAACCGACCGGGGCGCTGCAGTGAGGGAAGTGTAGCGAGCGCTCCGGGGAGGAGCGGGGACCCGGAGCGCTCGGCGTAACAGTACCCCCCCCCTTGGGTCTCCCCCTCTTCTTGGGGCCTGAGAACCTGAGGATCAGACTTTTGTCCAGGATATTGTCCTCAGGTTCCCAGGACCTCTCTTCTGGACCACAACCCTCCCAATCCACTAAAAAAAAAGTTCTTCCCCTGACCTTTTTAGAGGCCAAAATCTCTTTGACAGAGAAGATGTCCGAGGAGCCGGAAACAGGAGTGGGAGGAACAGATTTAGGAGAAAAACGGTTGAGGATGAGAGGTTTAAGAAGAGAGACGTGAAAGGCATTAGGGATACGAAGAGAAGGAGGAAGAAGAAGTTTGTAAGAGACAGGATTAATTTGACACAAAACTTTAAAAGGACCAAGATAGCGTGGTCCCAACTTATAGCTCGGGACACGGAAACGGACATATTTAGCGGAGAGCCATACCTTGTCTCCAGGGGAAAAAATGGGAGGAGCTCTTCTTTTCTTATCTGCGAATCTCTTCATGCGAGAAGAAGCCTGTAAGAGAGAATTTTGGGTCTCTTTCCATATGGTGGAAAGATCACGAGAAATTTCATCCACAGCGGGCAGACCAGAGGGCAAGGGGGTAGGGAGGGGGGGAAGAGGGTGACGGCCGTACACCACGAAAAACGGAGATTTGGAGGAAGATTCAGAGATTCTGAAATTATACGAGAATTCGGCCCAAGGTAGAAGATCTGCCCAGTCATCCTGGCGGGAGGAAACAAAATGTCGTAAATAGTCACCCAAGATCTGGTTAATTCTCTCTACTTGTCCATTGGATTGAGGATGGTATGCAGAAGAAAAATTTAATTTAATCTTGAGTTGTTTACAGAGAGCCCTCCAGAATTTAGACACAAATTGGACGCCTCTATCCGAGACGATCTGTGTAGGCAACCCGTGAAGACGAAAAATGTGTACAAAAAATTGTTTAGCCAACTGAGGCGCTGAAGGAAGACCAGGAAGAGGGATGAAATGTGCCATTTTGGAGAATCGATCAACGACCACCCAAATAACAGTGTTGCCATGGGATGGGGGTAAGTCAGTAATAAAATCCATACCAATCAGAGACCAAGGTTGTTCGGGGACAGGTAGAGGATGAAGAAAACCAGCGGGCTTCTGGCGAGGAGTCTTATCCCGGGCACAGATAGTGCAGGCTCGCACAAAGTCCACCACATCAGTCTCTAGAGTCGGCCACCAATAGAAGCGAGAGATGAGTTGCACAGATTTCTTGATGCCCGCATGACCTGCGAGATGGGAGGAGTGACCCCATTTGAGGATCCCAAGGCGTTGGCGTGGAGAAACAAAGGTCTTTCCTGGAGGAGTTTGCCTGATGGAGGCTGGAGAAGTGGAAATCAGGCAGTCAGGAGGAATGATGTGTTGAGGAGAGAGTTCAATTTCAGAGGCATCTGAGGAACGAGAGAGAGCATCGGCCCTAATGTTTTTATCAGCAGGCCGAAAGTGAATTTCAAAATTAAATCGGGCAAAGAACAGAGACCACCTGGCCTGACGAGGATTCAGCCGTTGGGCAGACTGGAGGTAGGAGAGGTTCTTGTGATCGGTGTAAATAATAACTGGAAATCTTGATCCCTCCAGCAGATGCCTCCATTCCTCAAGTGCTAATTTAATGGCTAGAAGCTCTCGATCCCCGATGGAGTAGTTCCTCTCCGCCGGAGAGAAGGTCCTGGAAAAAAAACCACAAGTAACAGCATGCCCGGAAGAGTTTTTTTGTAGAAGGACAGCTCCAGCTCCCACTGAGGAGGCATCAACCTCCAATAGGAAGGGTTTAGATGGGTCAGGTCTGGAGAGCACGGGAGCCGAAGAAAAGGCAGACTTGAGTCGTTTAAAGGCGTCTTCCGCTTGAGGAGGCCAAGACTTGGGATCGGCATTTTTTTTTGTTAAAGCCACAATAGGAGCCACAATGGTAGAAAAATGTGGAATAAATTGCCTGTAATAATTGGCGAACCCCAAAAAACGTTGGATGGCACGGAGTCCGGAGGGGCGTGGCCAATCTAAGACGGCAGAGAGTTTATCTGGGTCCATTTGTAGTCCCTGGCCAGAGACCAAGTATCCTAGAAAAGGAAGAGATTGGCATTCAAACAGACATTTCTCTATTTTGGCATAGAGTTGATTATCACGAAGTCTCTGAAGAACCATACGGACATGCTGGCGGTGTTCTTCAAGATTGGCAGAAAAAATCAGGATATCGTCCAGATATACAACAACACAGGAGTATAGTAGATCACGAAAAATTTCATTAACAAAGTCTTGGAAGACGGCAGGGGCGTTGCATAGACCAAAGGGCATGACCAGATACTCAAAGTGTCCATCTCTGGTGTTAAATGCCGTTTTCCATTCATCCCCCTCTCTGATGCGGATGAGATTATAAGCACCTCTTAAGTCCAGTTTGGTAAAAATATGGGCACCTTGGAGACGATCAAAGAGTTCAGAGATGAGGGGTAGGGGGTAGCGGTTCTTAACCGTGATTTTATTAAGACCGCGGTAGTCAATGCAAGGACGTAGAGAGCCATCTTTTTTGGACACAAAGAAAAATCCGGCTCCGGCAGGAGAGGAGGATTTACGGATAAAGCCCTTTTTTAAATTTTCTTGGACGTATTCAGACATGGCAAGAGTCTCTGGGACGGACAGAGGATAGATTCTGCCCCGGGGTGGAGTAGTGCCCGGGAGGAGGTCAATGGGACAATCATAAGGCCTGTGAGGAGGTAGAGTCTCAGCTTGTTTTTTGCAAAAAACGTCCGCAAAGTCCATATAGGCCTTAGGGAGACCGGTTACATGAGGAAGCACAGGGACACGGCAAGGTTTACTGGGAACCGGTTTTAAGCAGTCCTTGGAACAAGAGGGCCCCCAACTCTTGATCTCCCCAGTGGACCAATCCAGGATTGGGGAATGGAGTTGAAGCCAGGGAAGTCCAAGAAGGATTTCAGAAGTGCAATTGGGGAGGACCAACAGTTCAATCCTCTCGTGATGAGATCCGATGCACATTAGAAGGGGCTCCGTGCGGAAACGTATAGTACAGTCCAATCTTTCATTGTTTACACAATTGATGTAGAGGGGTCTGGCGAGACTGGTCACCGGGATGTTGAACCTGTTGACGAGAGAGGCTAAGATGAAATTTCCTGCAGATCCAGAGTCCAAGAAGGCCACAGCAGAGAAGGAGAAGGCAGAGGCAGACATCCGCACAGGCACAGTAAGACGTGGAGAAGCAGAGTAGACATCAAGGACTGTCTCACTTTTGTGCGGAGTCAGCGGACGTCTTTCCAGGCGGGGAGGACGGATAGGACAATCCTTCAGGAAGTGTTCGGTACTAGCACAGTACAGGCAGAGATTCTCCATGCGGCGTCGTGTCCTCTCTTGGGGTGTCAGGCGAGACCGGTCGACCTGCATAGCCTCCACGGCGGGAGGCACAGGAACAGATTGCAGGGGACCAGAGGAGAGAGGAGCCGGGGAGAAGAAACGCCTCGTGCGAACAGAGTCCATATCCTGGCGGAGCTCCTGACGCCGTTCGGAAAAACGCATGTCAATGCGAGTGGCAAGATGGATGAGTTCATGTAGGTTAGCAGGGATTTCTCGTGCGGCCAGAACATCTTTAATGTTGCTGGATAGGCCTTTTTTAAAGGTCGCGCAGAGTGCCTCATTATTCCAGGATAATTCTGAAGCAAGGGTACGGAACTGTACGGCATACTTGCCAACGGAAGAATTACCCTGGACCAGGTTCAACAGGGCAGTCTCAGCAGAAGAGGCTCGGGCAGGTTCCTCAAAGACACTTCGAATTTCCGAGAAGAAGGAGTGTACAGAGGCAGTGACGGGGTCATTGCGGTCCCAGAGCGGTGTGGCCCAAGCCAGGGCTTTTCCAGACAGCAGGCTGACTACGAAAGCCACCTTAGACCTTTCAGTGGGGAACTGGTCCGACATCATCTCCAAGTGTAATGAACATTGGGAAAGAAAGCCACGGCAAAACTTAGAGTCCCCATCAAATTTATCCGGCAAGGATAGTCGTATTCCAGAAGCGGCCACTCGCTGCGGAGGAGGTACAGGAGCTGGCGGAGGAGATGATTGCTGGAGCTGTGGTAGTAACTGTTGTAGCATAACAGTCAGTTGAGACAGCTGTTGGCCTTGTTGCGCAATCTGTTGTGACTGCTGGGCGACCACCGTGGTGAGGTCAGCGACAACTGGCAGAGGAACTTCAGCGGGATCCATGGCCGGATCTACTGTCACGATGCCGGCTGGCAGGTAGTGGATCCTCTGTGCCAGAGAGGGATTGGCGTGGACCGTGCTAGAGGATCGGTTCTAAGTCACTACTGGTTTTCACCAGAGCCCGCCGCAAAGCGGGATGGTCTTGCTGCGGCGGTAGTGACCAGGTCGTATCCCCTAGCAACGGCTCAACCTCTCTGGCTGCTGAAGATAGGCGCGGTACAAGGGAGTAGACAGAAGCAAGGTCGGACGTAGCAGAAGGTCGGGGCAGGCAGCAAGGATCGTAGTCAGGGGCAACGGCAGAAGGTCTGGAATCACAGGCAAGGAACACACAAGGAACGCTTTCACTGGCACTAGGGCAACAAGATCCGGCGAGGGAGTGAAGGGGAAGTGAGGTGATATAGGGAAGTGCACAGGTGTAAACACTAATTGGAACCACTGCACCAATCAGCGGTGCAGTGGCCCTTTAAATCGCAAAGACCCGGCGCGCGCGCGCCCTAGGGAGCGGGGCCGCGCGCGCCGGGACAGAACTGACGGGGAGCGAGTAAGGTACGGGAGCCGGGGTGCGCATCGCGAGCGGGCGCTACCCGCATCGCGAATCGCATCCCGGCCGGAGGTGGTAACGCAGCGCCCCGGGTCCGTGGAACCGACCGGGGCGCTGCAGTGAGGGAAGTGTAGCGAGCGCTCCGGGGAGGAGCGGGGACCCGGAGCGCTCGGCGTAACAACCTAATTCTGACCATGTACATCTATTTTTTATGAGTCTAGCACCTTTATTTATTTTTTGATTTCCCTTTTAATTTAGCTTACTAGTCTGAATTCCTCTCAAAGGGAGGGGGCGTGGCCTCACTGTGCAGGTCTCCTCCCTCTCCCTCAGTATGCTGTCTGCTCACATCTCCCCTAACATTAGCAAAACTACAACTCCCAACTTGTCCTCACTGACAGTAGCGGGACACAAGCTGATAGTGGGAGGATTTTTCCTCCAGCTGTGAGTCCTGTGCTCACATCTGTCAATCAAAGAAGTGTGTCCATGACATAGGTGATGATGCATGGACACAGCAGGACTAGTATGTGACCAAGCAGGCAGGGGGGGGCAGTTGTTTGACTGGCTTTTTCAGTATGAAATACTGAAAATGTTCTAATGATAGCAATTGCAAAACCTATTGAATTTGCATGCTTTACAACATATGAAAAGTTTTTGTATCAGACAGTGCCCATTAAGGGGTTAAATTACCCTAGGGATTTTTAACTGTCTATAAATGGCAAACAAGTTTTACCCAGAACCCCACTCAGTCTACCCACTGAAATGTGCTGTAGTGTTTATTTAATTATTAATTAAATTAATTCACATTCTTCAACATTTTTACAGATTGATAATAGCGAAGAGCAAATTTCCAGAAATTTGTTTTGGGTCTCATTCTTGCAAAATGGCTGTTGGATCTGATTTTGTCCAAATACATTTGTTTGATATGGAAGTGGAAAAGTCATAAAAGATGCACTGAGGTTCCTAGGTGTCAGGTTTGTTATATTTATCCTGTACAGTGTAGGGTCCCCAGCTGCAGCAGTACTGTATGGAGAATATTAGACAAGGCAGGAAAAGTGTGACTGTGTAGGGATAATAGTAGGGGCAGCAGTGGTGGTACAGTATGAAACATGATGGGCAAGGCAGGAGATGTGCAGGTGTGTAGGGCCAGTAGTAGTAGTAGCAGCAGCAGTGCAGTATGGAACATGTGTAGGGATAATGGTAGGGGCAGCTGTAGTGGTACAGTATGAGACATGATGGACAAGACAGGAGATGTGTAGGGCTAGTAGTAGTAGTAATAGTAGTAGTGGTAGTAGTAGTAGTAATAGTAGTAGTTGTGGTGGTAGTAGTAGTAGTTGTTGTAGTAGTACGGTATGAGACATGATGGACAAGGCAGGCGATTTGTAGGACTAGTAGTAGTAGAACAGTGACCCCCTGACCTACGAAGGCCCCGACATACGATCATTTCAACAAACTATGGCCTCTCAGAGCATCAACATATGATGTTTTTGTATGTCGGGCCATTGCATAAATGGTTATCCGGCAGCGCAGACTGTTTCAGCTGCCGCCGGATAGCCGTTTAAGGTGCCCGTGTGGTCCTGTAATGATCACTCACTTGTCCCCGGCGTTCCGGACCGTTCTCTTCATCACCGTCGCTCTCCTTCATCGCCATCACGTCGCCACGCACACCATCCCATCATCCAATAGGAGCGGCGTACGCAGCGACATGATGGCGGCGATGAATAGCGTCGATCCCAGGCAGCAGAGACGGACCGGAACGGATTACCATCGTATGTTGAGGGAACACTGTAGTAGTAGTAGTAGTACAGTATGAGACAGGATGGACAAGGCAGGAGATTTGTAGGGCTAGTAGGCTAGTAGTAGTAGTAGTAGTACAGTATGAGACAGGATGAACAAGGCAGGAGATGTGTCTGTGCAGCGATAGTAATAGGGGAAGCAGCACAAGTACAAAATGGAACATGATAAACAAGACAGGAGATGTGCAGCTGTGTAGAATAGTAGTAGTAGTAGCAGCAGTACAGTATGGAATATCATAAATAAGAGTGTATGCTGACTCTGGCTGTACTAGTATAAATGATAACCTCTCCCACTGGTCATGTGGAAGAAATAGAACAATGAAAGAAAATCAAGCATCTACGATTACAGTAAAATAAAAGCCAAAATCTTTATTTTCTTTGGGACACATACAGCAAACTACACAGTGTCTAAGGCTAGATGCATTTTGAGCAGGTGCTCTTTATCACAGCATAATCAAAACCATTAGGTGATTCCAAGAATATAACACCCTTGGGAAATGAGGCAATAAAGCTCACATACAACACATTTTATATACAGGAAAAAGTCCTCTGGTATGGCGCTGAAAAGTGGGTTCTCTACATACTAAGAAAGTTTAAAAACAGTACAAGTAATAAAAAATGCCATAAATTAAAGCTGTGAAAAAATATCGAATAATGCAGAAACATATACACAATATACAACAGAGATGGCAGAGAGGCATACCAGATCTAATAAATATAGAATAAATCATTTCTTAAGTAGTCGGTTCTAGTAGTAGTAGTAGTAGTAGTAGTAGTTGTTGTTGAAGTAGTAGTAGTAGTAGTTGTAGTAGTAGTAGTTGTAGTAGCAGTAGTAGTAGTAGTTGTTGTAGTAGTAGTAGTAGTTGTAGTAGCAGTAGTAGTTGTAGTAGTAGTAGTTGTAGTAGTAGTAGTAGTAGTTGTTGTAGTAGTTGTAGTAGTTGTAGTAGTAGTAGTAGTAGAAGCAGTAGTAGTTGTAGTAGTAGTAGTTGTAGTAGCAGTAGTAGTTGTAGTAGCAGTAGTAGTTGTAGTAGTAGTAGTAGTAGTTGTAGTAGTAGCAGCAGTAGTAGTAGTTGTAGTAGTTGTAGTAGCAGTAGTAGTAGCAGTAGTAATAGTAGTAGTTGTAGTAGTAGTAGTAGTAGTAGTTGTAGTAGTAGTAGTTGTAGTAGCAGTAGTAGTTGTAGTAGCAGTAGTAGTTGTAGTAGTAGTAGTAGTAGTAGTTGTAGTAGTAGCAGCAGTAGTAGTAGTTGTAGTAGTTGTAGTAGCAGTAGTAGTAGCAGTAGTAATAGTAGTAGTTGTAGTAGTAGTAGTAGTAGTAGTTGTAGTAGTAGTAGTTGTAGTACTAGTAGTAGTTGTTCTAGTAGTTGTAGTAGTTGCAGTTGTAGTAGTAGTAGTTGTAGTAGTAGTAGTAGTTGCAGTTGTTGTAGTAGTAGTAGTAGTAGTAGTAGTAGTAGTAGTAGTAGTAGTTGTAGTAGTAGTAGTAGTAGTAGTAGTACGTGTAGTAGTAGTAGTAGTTGTAGTAGTAGTATTAGAAGTAAGGTATGGAAGATGATGGAAAAGGCAGGAGATGAGAAGTTGGGTAGGTCTAGCACTAGAAGCACCAGTGGTAGTGCAGTATGCAACATGATGGACAATGTAGATCCGCGGCTCTATAGGGTTAGCGGTAGTGGCTACCATTTTAAGAGATTTGCTCAGAAGAATGTCTTAAGATAGCAGCCTTTTTGAAACATTCTGAATAAAATCAATTGATGTTGAATTTATTTGCTCACAGATCATTTTTCTAACCTACCTATTCATTCTGCAGTTACCAGTCTCTGTATAGAAAACGGGTAGTATGGCTGCCCAATTGGATGCCCAATTATTAACTACACTACACGTGTTGTACCTGTAGCACAGCCAAACAATGTGAGCACAGGTAAACAGAATTATTAAATGTTGCCTTTAAATTTTTTAATGTGATACTTTTACTCACTTTGCAAACAAATCAAAAATGGAACCAATGACATCTTATTACTAACAATTACTCTCCTACTGGACAATTCCCTTTATATATCTGACCCTACTTTTTTGCTTTTACTATAACCAGAATTGTAAAAAAAAAAAAAATGCAGCTCAACCCTGCCATCTGGTGGTGACAGGCAAGACTGAATGCTTTTCTCGAGTAATTACATTTCCTATGAACCAAAGGCAAAGTAATTAAGTGCAAAATATCTAACACAAATACATTTGTCAAAATGTGACATTTCTGAGTGTTTGCCGAGGATCTTAACAAAAGGAAAAAGGTTGTCTTCCGCTTTTTATAATATGCATACGGTTGGAGTTTTTCATATTGATTTGGAAATTTCGAGTTATAAAAAAATATATATATTCTGTTTCCGTTTGATAAGAGGATTTAGAAAGTCGTGTCTATGGGAAGTCATAAACATGATTCGAGCAGAACCTTACAGCAAAAGCATTGTCCTGTGTAAACTTCTTATATTCAGGGGATGTTTATGCATCCAATGTATACAGATTTTATATGAACAATAAGGAATTTTTTTTATTTGCTTTGAACATCATTTTCCGCCCAGTTGGCTAAAAGAAGATTATGGCTACAGAGGCTGTTTTAGCTATATTCAGTGTTGGAGATTGAGTGGCGCAAAGTCACATGACACAGTTGAGCAGTTCAGGCGGACGCCGGTTGCTGTAAAAATCACCTCTCAGCTCCCACAAAAATTCAAACAAAAATCATTACTTTGTTTAATTAACTTTCTTACAATACAAGGGCTCGCTCTGCCTCAATTCACTGAACCTTAACATGCCGGCAAGCAATTAATAGCCAAGCATTAATCTAGAGGAACCTTCCACCTGACACGCCGTATAATGAACTGTGTTCTGCGGGGCAAATATTAACACTTAATGGGCTAGTAGACCAAGGAACGTGCACAGGAATTTTGAGGGGCAGGGGCTCAATGTGAAAAAAAGGGCACACCCGATCCATATGCAACTCCCTAGACCAGTGTTAACCCAAGCACGGTCCTTAAAGGACAACTGCAGCCAAAATTTAACTTATCCCCTATTCACAGGATAGGGGATAAGTGTTTGATCGCGGGGGGTCCGACTGCTGGGCCCCTCTGCGATCTCCTGTATGGGGCTGCGGCTGTGCCGTGGCTCTCCCGTGCAGGGGGCATGCCGGCCGCAGCATGACGTTGCGGCCGACATGCCCCTCCATACATCTCTATGGGAGAGGCGGGGAGGCAGCGTTCATGCCCCCCGCCTCCTCCATAGAACTGTATGGGGACGAGGCGGGGCGTAAACCGTCGAGCTCAGAGCTCAATGCTATGCGCATTAGCGCTCACAATGAGCGATAATGCCGGTGCCCCGTTAGGGAGATCGCGGGGGGTCCCAGCGGTCGGACCCCCCGCGATTAAACACTTATAAGTTAAATTTGGCTGCAGTTGTCCTTTAAATACCCCCAACAGGTCATGTTATCAGGTGATATAGTTGTAGAGATGCCTGATGCACAGACCAGAATTATATCACCTGTGAAAGACTAAGGGAATCTTGAAAACATGACCTGTTAGGGGGACTTGAGGACCGCGCTTGGGAAATCTACAGAATAGAGAATAAGTGTTTGACCCCCGCGATCTCCCTAACGGGGCCCCCGCATTAGCACTCAGTGAAAGGTCGACAGTTACGCACCCTCCCCGCCCTGTCCCCAAACAGTTCTATGGGAGAGGCGGGGAGGCACAAACACTGCCTCCCCGCTTCTCCCTTTGAACTACAGGGAGGAGGCGTTTCAGCCGTGACGTCACGCCGCGGCTGGCACGCCCCCTGCGCGGCAGAGCTGTGGCCCCGTGCACTAGATTGCAGGGGGCCCAGCGTTTGGACCCCCCCACGATCATAAACATATCCCCTTTAACACACCATCCACAGCTCCGCCGTTGCACTGATATATCTTTTCTGTCCTCCGTTCCGGCCTTCTTTCTGCTTCCTGTGCACAGATCGAAACACTGCGATGAACTTATTGCTGGGCGCAGCGATTTCCCGCCTTGACCAGTGATACAATGAGCGCAGTGTCATATAACAGGCCAAGGCTCCTTATATGACATGCACTCAGCCTATTACCGACCGAGGTCGCTGCGGCTGAAGATAAGCTCATCGCAGTGTCCTGGTGCTGTCCACACCTCGTGTCACACTGGGTCTGGTGCTACATAAGCTGCATATGGACTATGCTCAGTTATCAGCTGTGGACAGTTCCAGGAGTGGGGAGAAAGGAGCCCTGTTAAAGGGGTACTCTGGTGGAAAACATTTTTTTTTTTTTAATCGACTGGTCCCAGAAAGTTAAACAGATTTGTAAATTACTTCTATTAAAAAAATCTTTACCCTTCCAGTACTTATTAGCAGCTATATACTACAGAGGAAATTATTTTCTTTATGAATTTCTTTTCGTCTTGTCCACAGTGCTCTCTGCTGACACCTGATGCCTGTATCAGGAACTGTCCCGAGCAGGAGAAAATCCCCATAGCAAACCTCTCCTGCTCTGGACAGTTCCTGTGATGGACAGAGGTGTCAGCAGAGAGCAGTGTGGACAGGACAATAAAGAAATTTAAAAAGAAAATAATTTCCTCTGTAGCATACAACTGCTATATTATTAAATAGCAGTAATTTAGAAATCTGTTTCTGGCACCAGTTCTTTAAAAAAAAGAAGCACCCCTTTAAGGTATTTAGAAGCCAAGTTGGTTCTGCACAATAGTTATTTATCATAAGCAACGGAGTTGTGCTTTAAATGTTAACACAAATACAGTGTGAATCCAGTCATTGGGATTTTGCTACAGATTTTTTTGCTGCAGATTTTATACTGTGGATTTTGTTATTGAATTACCAGCAGAAATTCTGCAGCAAAATGGGGGAGATTTATCAAAACCTGTCCAGAGGAAAAGTTGTCCAGTTGCCCATAGCAACCAATCAGATTGCTTCTTTCATTTTTAACAAGGCCTCTGAAAACTGAAAGCAGCGATCTGATTGGTTGCTATGGGCAACTTTCCTCTGGACAGGTCCACAAGAAAGGTGGGACAATACAAAGATTGTAGGGATTGATGATGTGGGGAAGAAACAGATGTGGAATGGCATTATAGGGGCACAGGTGGGTAACACTATTGGTTTATAGCAGTGATTCCCAAGCAGGGTGCCTCCAGCTCTTGCAAAACTGCAACTCCCAGCATGCCTGGACAGCCTTTGGCTGAGAGTTGTAGTTTTGTACCAACTGGAGGCACCCTGGTTGGGAAACACTGGTTTATAGGGAGGGAAAGAACAACTATGCTGGACTAAGCTTTTCAGGTACTGTAGGTGGGGGACACTATGGGGGAGATTTAACAAGACCTGTCCAGAGGAAAAGTTGCCCATAGCAACCAATCAGATCCTTTCTTTCATTTTTCAGAGGCCTTTTCAAAAGTAAAATAAGCGATCTGATTGGTTGCTATGGGCAACTTTTCCTCTGGACTGGTCTTGTTAAATCTCCCTGTTAGGATTCGGCAGGCTGGATGTGGATCCTTTGTGTCAGCGAGGGATTGGCGTGGACCGTACTGGTGGACCGGTTCTAAGCTGCTACTGGTATTCACCGCCGTAGCAAGCGGGATGGTCTTGCTGCGGCGGTAGCAACCAGGTCGTATCCACCGGTAATGGCTCAACCTCGCTGACTGCTGAGAAGGCGTGGGACAGAAGGACTAGACAGAGGCGAGGTCAGACGTAGCAGAAGGTCAGGGCAGGCGGCAAGGTTCGTAGTCAATGGTAATGGCAGAAGGTCTGGAAACACAGGTATGGCAATCACAAGAAACGCTTTCACTAGGCACAAGGGCAACAAGATCCGGCAATGCAGGGAAGGGGAAGTGATGTTATAAAGGTGTGGAGCAGGTGGGAGTTAATTACAGTGATTGGGCCAGGCACCAATCAGTGGTGCACTGGCCCTTTAAATCTTAGAGTGCTGGCGCGCTCGCCCTAGAGAGCGGAGCCGCGCGCCAGAACGTGACAGCCGGGGACCGGGACAGGTAAGTAGCTTGGGATGCGATTCGCCAGTGGGCGCGTCCCGCTATGCGAATCGCATCGCCGCCAGCAGTGTCAGTGCAGCGCTCCCAGTCAGTGGGTCTGACCGGGGCGCTGCAGAGAGGAGAACGCCGCGAGCGCTCCGGGTCCCTGCTCCTCCCCGGAGCGCTCGCGGCGTTCTCCTCTCTGCAGCGCCCTCGGCGTAACAGTACCCCCCCCTTAGGTCTCCCCCTCTTTTTGTCTGCTTGTTCCTTCAAATGAGACGAGAACATTGGGAGCGACTCTTGAGTTTCCTTCCGGAAGAAAGAGAAGTCCTGGGTAGCTTTATCAGCGGCAGGCAATCCAGAATAAATGGGAATGGGGAGGGGGGGCAGAGGGTGAAGCTTGTCACGGGGCAGAGTGTTACCAGAAAGGGGGCTATGAGGAGGCAAAATCTTAGCTTGCTTTTTGCCGAAAATATCCTGGTAAGCCTTGTGAGGGACCGGTATGGGTGGAAGCTCAGGAGTTAGACAAGTGGGAGCAGATGTGAGGCATCGCTTGTGACAAGCAGGACCCCAATTCTTGATCTCCCCGGTGGTCCAGTCAAGGGTGGGAGAATGACGTTGGAGCTATGGCAGACCGAGGAGGACTTCAGAGGTGCAGTTGGGCAGAACAAAAAATGCTATTTTTTCGTGATGCAGTCCAATGCTCATAAGCAGGGGTTCTGTGCGGTAACGCACAGTGCAGTCCAATTTTACTCCGTTGATCGAAGAAATGTAGAGCGGCTTGACGAGACGGGTCACTGGGATGCTGAACCTATTAACAAAAGAGGCCAAAATAACATTTCCCGCAGAACCAGAGTCCAAGTAGGCCACAGCTGAGAAGGAGGAATTGGCAGAAGGAGAAATCCGCACGGGCACAGTGAGACGTGGAGAAGCAGACTTCACACCAAGAGACGCCACTCCCACGTGAGCTGGGTGCGTGCGTTTCCCAGACGTGGAGGACGAATAGGGCAATCCACTAGGAAATGTTCGGTACTAGCGCAGTACAGACATAAATTTTCATCTCTGCGACGAGACCTCTCTTCATGGGTCAGGCGAGACCGATCCACTTGCATAGCCTCCTCGGCGGGAGGCACAGGGGTAGACTGCAAAGGATTACGGGAGAGAGGTGCCCAGAGATCAAGGTCCTTTTCCTGGCGGAGCTCCTGGTGTCTTTCAGAAAAATGCATGTCAATGCGGGTGGCCAAATGGATAAGTTCATGCAGGTTGGCAGGAATTTCTCGTGCGGCCAGCACATCCTTGATGTTACTGGATAGGCAATTTTTGAAGGTCGCGCAGAGGGCCTCATTGTTCCAAGATAATTCAGAGGCGAGGGTACGAAACTAGACGGCGTATTCGCCTACAGAGGAACTTCCTTGGACAAGGTTCAGCAAAGCAGACTCGGCAGTGTAGGGAACATTGAGACAGGAAACCACGGCAGAGTTTAGAGTCCCCATCAAATTTGTCCGGCAGAGACAAGCGGAGGCTAGGAGCGGGCACTCGCTGCGGAGGAGGTGCAGGAGCTGGCCGAGGAGATGGTTGCTGCTGTAGCTGTGGCAGAAGTTGCTGTAGCATGGCGGTCAACTGCGACAACTGCTGTCCTTGTTGGGCGAACTGTTGTCCTAGTTGCGCTATCTGTTGAGACTGCTGGGCGACCACCGTGGTAAGGTCAGCGACAACTGGCAGCGGGACCTCAGCGGGATCCATGGCCTGATCTACTGATAGGATTCGGCAGGCTGGATGTGGAGCCTCTGTGTCAGCGAGGGATTGGCGTGGACCGTACCGGTGGACCGGTTCTAAGCTGCTACTGGTATTCACCAGATCCCGCCGCAAAGCGGGATGGTCTAGCTGCGGCGGTAGCAACTAGGACGTATCCACTGGTAACGGCTCAACCTCGCTGACTGCTGAGAAGGCGTGGGACAGAAGGACTAGACAGAGGCGAGGTCAGACGTAGCAGAAGGTCAGGGCAGGCGGCAAGGTTCGTAGTCAATGGTAATGGCAGAAGGTCTGGAAACACAGGTATGGCAATCACAAGAAACGCTTTCACTAGGCACAAGGGCAACAAGATCCGGCAATGCAGGGAAGGGGAAGTGATGTTATAAAGGTGTGGAGCAGGTGGGAGTTAATTACAGTGATTGGGCCAGGCACCAATCAGTGGTGCACTGGCCCTTTAAATCTTAGAGAGCTGGCGCGCGTGCGTCCTAGAGAGCAGAGCCGCGCGTGCCAGAACGTGACAGCCAGGGACCGGGACAGGTAAGTAGCTTGGGATGCGATTCGCGAGCGGGCGCGTCCCGCTATGCGAATCGCATCCCCGCCGGCAGTGTCAGTGCAGCGCTCTCGGTCAGCGGGTCTGACCGGGGCGCTGCAAAGAGGAGAACGCCGCGAGCGCTCCGGGGAGGAGCAGGGACCCGGAGCGCTCGGTGTAACACTCCCCCATAGTGTATATCAGAATAAATAAGGAAAAAAACAAAACAACACAAAAACACACTATAATTTCCCTGAAGCTGCTTGTACAGAGGAGGCCAGTCCTCCCTGACAGACCTTCCTGCTGATCATCAGTTACTGTCACTGTGGACTGTTCTAAGTCCCCTCACACATTTCACCGTCCCTACAGTCCTCCCTGACAGACCCAGCTGATGATCACTTACTGTCCCTTCATGGCAGCTCCAGCTGATCCTCTATCCTCCATCTCTTCCTTTCCTTACCCAGAGAGGAGCAGGGAGGGGGAGGGGCCATCATCAGCGGCAGGACCCCGGGAGACAGTGTCCAGAGAATGCCTGTATGACAAGATGTCCCTTCCTAACACTTGTATCTGCTCTTTCGTCTTGTCCCCTGCTATTATCTCTACCAGCCGTGCCTCTATACACTCCTGCCCCTGTGCCTCTGTGCCTCACACCTTTAAAAAAAAGGGCATTAAGGGGCAGGTGCATGAAAAGGCAGGGGCTCAAGCCCCCTTTGAGCCCTATGTGTGAACGTCCCTGAGTAGACCCAAGTGATCCGTTACCGGAGTATTTCCCAACCAGGGTGCCTCCAGCTGTTGCAAAACAACAACTCCCAGCATACCAGGACAGTCAAAGGCTTGGTTAAGGATTATACATGCAGAGAACATTAGCATCTAATACCAAGGTATTGTACTGCTCTCTTGAAATTGAGATACATTATCCAAATGAATGGCATAAACCTAATTTTAGCATTACTCCTCAATTACTGGAACCAAGAATGTTATGAAATAAATAAATAAATGAATAAATAAATAATATCAATAATAATCATAATAATAATAATCATCATCCCTTGTGCACTAAGATATTGTACCGCATTGCTGAAGTTGAGATAAATTTTCTTAACACGTTATAGAATCCTAATTTTAATATTACTCCTCAACATCTGGAACATAAGGATGCTAAATTATCATAATAACATTAGGATATCCCAGCACAACAAATTCCTGCGTTGGGTTAACACATTCATATAACTACGGCTATAGCTGTACCACTAACAATAAACCACTGTATAAAATGTGAAAACTGGGACCTGTGTTGCATTGGCTAATGCTGGAATCACACATGAAGTTTTTATTCATTTTTTTTTTTTCAATCACAGGGGCCAACTCAAATGAAAGGCCTTTCCTTAGGTCAATAACCTTTTAACAAACTTTGCCAGACTCTATAGTACAAGCAACTAGATGAAACTTTGTGATAAATCTCAGAACAAAAAAATGTCCTTTTCTCTACTTTCTCAGGCTCCTTCTCCCTTCCCCTCCTTCATTCACTCTAATGCAATGTTAACATGGAGGAATGTCTGACCGGAAAAATTCCAGGCAGGCATTCCGCAGACAGCGTGTGCTGGCAGAACATGGTGGCACTAGGACTGCCTGGAAATGCACCATCTCCATAGATGGCAATGCATTTTTGTGCAAATTCCACAGAAAGAATAGACTTCCTGCGGATGCTGGAATCTGGGTTTCTGCAACAGATGTTTCAAGCAATGGGACTCTGCTGCATCTGAATTTGAGAGTGGAATATTCCTGCAGAATTACGCTTGAAAATTCAACCATGTGAATATAGCCTCAGGGTACGCTCATACATGTATAGCAGGAAATCATAGACAGTAGCTGGCGGAAGCCCTGCGTTTTCAGTGAAGATTGAAGGTGGGGACGTGCGTCACAGTCATGCCGGTGCATTGCTCCCCCTCAATTCTCACTGAAAATGCAGGGCTGCTGCCGGCTAGCCCTGTGTGTGTAAACATCTGAGAACATGCAATGTATTTCCCGCTGCTGCAGACAATTTTGTGCAGCATGAAATTTGCTGCGTATGCGGTATGTGGGACCCAGGATAAGGGTAACAAGCTGATCACAGCTTGTCCCTTATCCAAAGGATAGGGACCCCTGCAATCTCTGGGCTGCACATTCTGGACATGAAAGTTTGGAGCTTTCGTGTTCGTTATGTCACATCACGCCCCCTTAGTTCATGTCTATGGAAGGGGAGTGACAGCTAGTACATAGTGGTCACGCCTCCTCCCAAAGACAAGAATGGAGGGGGCGTGACTGCTGTTGTCGCCAGTAATCTGGCACGGACCAGAGTTTGCTCCATGCACTGGATGACTGGGGTGCCGCGCCGTAGATCAGGGATAAGATGTCTAGGGGCAAAGTACCCCTTTAAGGTCAATGTGTTTTACAGACCTCCTCGTGCTCTCAACTCCATTTTAATAAAATTGGGAACCTACATCATAATTTGTTGAATCCTACCCAGCAATGGCTATTTTAGAACACATAAATATATACCAAGGCATGTACTCTACTCTATGTACCTATTCATATCATATCATATTTACTGTATTCTATGCTATTAAATATTACAATAAAGAGAAAAAAGAAACTGCATTCAAGGATTTTTTTCTCTAAAGAAATACTATAAACTGATTTTAGCCTCTAGAAACATAGAACAAAGAATGTTATAGCTCATAATCTATCACTGTCTCTATGAAGAATAAAAAGGAGGGGAGAATAAAAGCCGTAGCACATCCCTCGCTGTGAGGAAATGGCTTAAATTGCGTCGCCTATATGCATAGTTAGAAGCACATGCCAGTGCTGGAGTACCATAATAAATATAATTATTAGCTTAGATAAGAGAGATGGTTTGGACAGAAAAAAAAAGAGACTTGCATTAGTAATACAGGAACAGAATGATAAGCACAGACTGTAAACTGCAAAAAGAAAATTAGCACTTTGCTGGGGAAGGTAGATTTGAGGCTTCAGATGGATTTCCGAGCTGGAACATTAACTCCTTGTATGTCTGAGGCAGGCGACTAGAAACAAGCACTGACAGAGGCATCGAAGAAGAAATGACTACGGTATTATCTTACCATTGAGTTAACAATGAAATTTTGAGTCCAGCGCTCTTTTTGGTGACCCCGCAGTGGATAAATGGAGTGGTCACACAAGTTGCGTGCACTCTGTATATTATCCCTAATCTGGGGAATGGCCATCGTCCCATAGGTCGGACCCCCACTGAACAACTTGTTATCCCCTATCCTGTAGGGAATACACATTTAACTATAGTTAAAGTTCTTTGTACTGTATATGGCCATTTGCATTTAAATTACAAAAGTATTGCAATCTTCTCACTGGGCACTTAAGCACATACAATATTTTGCCATTTTTAGTTTGAGGAAGTGCCCAATACAGCTTTTCTGTGTAGACTGGGATAGAGTCAGCAGAGCCATGTCATTATCAATAGACATTGATGAATTAGATAACAGTTATGTTGTACTGATGACGATCTATGTAAGGCATGATATCATTAATGCACACAGATAAAAAAAAAAACCTTAACCCTGACGATCGTGGTGTCTAAAATACATGTGCGGGTTACTCAGCTAAGCTTATCGGGACTACCATGGCAAAATTGCGGGGTACCTGTGGCACTCCATCTGTGTAGGCAGCCTGTACAAGTGGAGCACCGTTAACAGCGCCGTTAACTGTGCTATGGCACAGCATTGTTCAGTGCAATTGAAAGATTGCATGTAATAGTCCCTATGGGGACTAAAAAATAATGACTAAAATGTAAAAAAAAAAAAATGTTAATAAATGTGAATAAGCCCTTTCACTAATAAAAGTTTCAACAACCCCCCTTTTCCCATATTTCAAATAAAAAAAGTAACAAAATATATAACAAAAAAAATTCTTAACATTATGTGCACAAACTACTGAAAAAGGGAATAAGAATTTCCACTTACTAATTTATTCACGCATTTACAGGAGGAATAACAGAGTGATAGCACAATGCGGAATTTCAAGGAAATTGTGGTGGACTGTATGTAAAGCCAACCTGGGCCAAAGCATTATATTAGGCTCCAAACACTCATGGAGATTTCTCTTATGGCTGCATACACTGGCCTAGAGCTGTAAAGCAGATAATAACCCAGATAACAGATAATGACAGATGGTGATACAGTGGGGCAAACAAAGTATTTAGCCAGCCACCAATTGTGCAAGTTCTCCCACTTGAAAAGATGAGAGGTCTGTAATTTTCATCATAGGTATACCTCAACTATGAGACATAATGAGGAAAAAAAATCCATACAATCCCATTGTTTGATTTTTTAAGAATTTATTAGCAAATTATGGTGGAAAATAATTATTTGGTCACCTACAAACAAGCAAGATTTCTGGCTCTCACAGACCTGTAACTTCTTCTTTAAGAGTCTCCTCTGTCCTCCACTCATTACCTGTATTAATGGCACCTGTTTCTACTTGTTTTCAGTATAAAAGACACCTGTCCACAACCTCAAACAGTCACATTCCAAACTCCACTATGGCCAAGACCAAAGAGCTGTCAAAGGACACCAGAAACAAAATTGTAGACCTGCACTGGGCTGGGAACACTGAATCTGCAATAGGCAAGCAGCTTGGTGTGAAGAAATCAACTGTGGGAGCAATTAATAGAAAATGGAAGACCACTGATAATCTCCCTCTATCTGGGGCTCCACACAGGATCTCAGCCCATGGTGTCAAAATGATCACAAGAACGGTGAGCAAAAATCCCAGAACCACATGGGGGGACCTAGTGAATGACCTGCAGAGAGCTGGGACCAAAGTAACAAAGGCTACCATCAGTAACACACTACGCCACCAGGGACTCAAATCATACAGTGCCAGATTGTCCCCCTGCTTAAGCCAGTACATGTCCAGACCCATTTGAAGTTTGCTAGATAGCATTTGGATCATCCAGAAGAGTATTGGGAGAATGTCATATGGTCAGATTAAATCAAAGTAGAACTTTTTGGTAAAAACTCAACTCGTCGTGTTTGGAGGTGAAAGAATACTGAAGTGCATCCAAAGAACACTATAACTACTGTGAAGCATGGGGGGTGGAAACATCATGCTTTGGGGCTGTTTTTTTGCAAACGGACCAGGACAACTGATCCGTGTAAAGGAAATAATGAATGGGGCCATGTATTGTGAGATTTTAGTGGAAACCTCCTTTTGTGAGCAAGGGCATTGAAGATGAAACGTGGCTAGGTCTTTCAGATTGACAATGATCCCAATTCCAAAACACACCGCCCAGGAAACGAAGGAGTGGCTTCGTAAGAAGCATTTCAAGGTCCTGGAGTGGCCTAGCCAGTCAACAGATGTCAACCCCATAGAAAACCTTTGGAGGGAGTTGAAAGTCCATATTGCCCAGCAACAGCCCCAAAACATCACTGACTAAATGTGATTTTATAGATTTTTTTTTTCTCATTATGTCTCTCATAGTTGAGGTATACCAATGATGAAAATTACAGGCTGCTCATCATTTTAAGTGGGAGAATTTGCACAGTTGGTGGCTGACTAAATACTTTTTTGCCCCACTGTATCTGCAGCAAAAAATGGATGGATGTTTTTTTTTCTTCCTGAAATTAAAGTGATTTTAGAAGTCTAGAAGACAAAAAAGAAATAATCAAAACACTTTTATGTTTTACTGGTGATACTGAGTCTAATGTCTGAGATTTCATGAAATGTTCTATTACTTGCTTATCTGTATCACAAGTACAGTTTACATTGAAGACAGCAACCAGCCCAATTGATCTGAATGAAGCGATTGCACACTGTTAAAGGGGTTCTCCGGTGCTTAGACATCTTATCCCCTATCCAAAGGATAGGGGATAAGATGCCTGATCGCGGGAGTCCCGTCGCTGGGGACTCCCGAGATCTTGCACGCGGCACCCCGTTTGTAATCAGTCCCCGGAGAGTGTTCGCTCCGGGTCTGATTACCAGCGACCAAAGGGCCGGCGGCGTGTGACGTCACGCCTCCGCCCCCGTGTGACGTCACCCTCTGCCCCTCAATGCAAGCCTACGGGAGGGGGCGTGATAGCTGTCACGCCCCCTCCCATAGACTTGCATTGAGGGGCGGAGCGTGAGGTCACACGGGGGGCGGAGGCGAGACGTCACACGCCGCCAGCCACGTGATCGACAGTAATCAGACCCGGAGCGAACACGCTCCAGGGACTGATTACAAACGGGGTGCCGCATGCAAGATCACGGGGGTCCCCAGCAGCGGGACTCCCTCGATCAGGCATCTTATCCCCTTTCCTTTGAAAGGGGATAAGATGTCTAAGCACCGGAGAACCCCTTTAAAAAGGACCAGTAAGCTCTCCTGATGTGCCTATTTTAGGAAAATCTTGAATTTCCCGTAAGAGGTATGTCTATCTAACACTCTCAGAATCTCAAGCGCAATGAGCTTCATAAATTGCGGGTAAATATAGTAATCTCCTCAATCCACTCTTTGGAAGATAGAATTGATGATTTAGAGCATCTTGGTACGTTAAGTCCAAGATGGCTTATATTTGCGCAAAAAAAACAGCTCTTGCGGCAAAATTTTTGGTGTAAAGGAAAAGTACGCAGTTAATAAATCCATGTGTACTATAGATGTCACTCCAAGGTACCCTGATTCAGCCACATCTGGAGGACATGCTCTACCAAAACGTGCGCAAAAAAAATGCGCAAAAAAAGGGCTTGCGCAAAATTTTCCTCAAAAAAATACACACAAAACAGGGGTAAAATCTTTGATACATGTCCCCCAATGTGTGTGTGTGTGTGTGTATGTATATATGTATGTGTGTTTATATGTATGTATGTATGCATGTTCCACAAAAACGTCCAAATGGCTAAAGATATTAACATGAAACTTGGCACACATGTTACTTATATGTGAACAACAAACATAGGATAGGTGATTTAACCCTTACTCACCCCCATTTGCCAGGGGTGGGTTTATGTTTAAAGTCCCATACAACTCTATGGGAAATATATGTTACTGCATAACTTCCAAACGACTGGAGATATTTCGATAATACTTGGTCACATGTTACTTATATGTCCACTTAAAATATAGGATAGTTAATTTAACCCTTAACCACCCCCATTCATGAGGTATTGCGGTATTGTTTAAAGTCCCATGAAAATCAATGGGAAATGTATGTTCTCATATAACTTCTGTACGGCTGGAGATATTTCAATACCTGGCGCACATATTACGGGTCGGGATATGAGGTCGGGATAGGAGGTCGAGTGAGGAGGTCGGGATATGAGGACGGGATAGGAGATCCAGATAGGCGGTCGGGATATGAGGACGGGATAGGAGGACGGGATAGGAGGTCGGGATGGGAGGTCGGGATGGGAGGTCGGGATAGGAGGACGGGATGGGAGGACGGGATAGGAAGTCGAGTTAGAAGGTCGAGATAGGAGGACGGGATAAGAGGACGGGATAGGAGGTAGAGATAGGACAGGATAGGAGGATGGGATGGGAGGACACAGGATAGGAGGTCGGGATACGAGGACAGGTAAGGAGGATGAGATAAGAGGACAGGATAGGAGGACGGGATAGGAGGTTGGGATAGGAGGTCGAGTTAGGAGGTCGAGTTAGGAGGTTGAGATAGGAGAACGGGTTAAGAGGACGGGATAGGAGGTAGAGATAGGAGGACAGGATAGGAGGTCGGGATAGGAGGACGGGTAAGGAGGTTGGGATAGGAGTACGGGATAGGAGGACGGCATAGGAGGTCGGGATAGGAGGACGGGATAGGAGGACGGGATAGGAGGGGGAGATAGGAGGTGGAAATAGGAGGACCGGATAGGAGGACCGGATAGGAGGACCGGATATAAGGTCAGGATATGAGGTCGGGATATGAGGACGGGATAGGAGGACGGGATAGGAGGTCGGGATAGGAGGTCGAGATAGGAGGAGGGGATAGGAGGATGGGATAGGAGATTGGGATAGGAGGGTGGGATAGGAGGTCAAGTTAGGAGGTCAGGATATGAGGTGGAGATAGGAGGTGGAGATAGGAGGTTGAGATAGAAGGACGGGATAGGAGGTCTGGACAGGAGGTTGAGATAGGAGGACGGCATAGGAGGACTGGATAGGAGGTCGGGATAGGAGGTCAGGGTATGAGGATGTGATATGGGGTTGGGATATGACAACAATATATGAGGATGGGATATGAAGTAAAAAGCTTCCTCTTCTGTTGATTTTCCTCCTCAACAAGGATGAGGAAGGAAAAACCGGGCAACGCCGGGTACTCAGCTAGTACATACTAAAATTACATGTCAGGGGTGCAGACAGGTCATCTTTAAAAGACTACTCTGCTGGGGAAAAAAAGTTTTCAAATCAACTGCTGCAAGAATGTTATACAGATTTGTAAATTAATTCTATTTTAAAATTGTAATCCTTCCAGTACTTATCAGCTGCTGCATGCTCCACAGGAAGTTGTTTAGTTCTTTTCGGTCTGATCACAGTGTTCTTTGCTGCCACCTCTGTCCGTATTAGGAACTGTCCAGAGCATGAGCAAATTCCCATACCAAGCCTCTCCTAATCTAGACAGTTTCTGACAATGACAAAGGTGTCAGCAGAGAGTACTGTGGTCAGACTGGAAAGAACTACACAACTTCCTCTAGAGTATACACCAGCTGATAAGTACTGGAAGGATTAAATTCAACCCTCTAAACATGGCCAATTAGCCAAGCAGTGTCTTTAGTAAAGACCCAAATGGCAACAGCAAGGAATCAGGCAGGTAAATGTAATTATTTTTTTTATTTTTAAAGCACCCAGAACACTTGTAAAAATATTTCTTGCACTGGCAACTAGGGTGGCAAATAATTGCCTTCAAATAATTAAAAAGGTAAAAATTAAACAGAAAATATAGCTAAGAAATGATACATAAAAAAAATGCACTACCTGCAAGAGACAAGAGAAAATCTGCATAAATGGAGTATAATTATCTTCAGTCGTACCCAGTCTTAAATAGATCGAGCTAGATCCCAGATGTCAGTTCATTCATTCACGGAGAATAATACACTTGAAAACCATGGAATTCATTTGTTACAAGTTTTTGTAATTTTTTAGCTGTCAGCAGGAAAAATAATAGAGATGAGTAAGGCGCATAGGATTCTTCCAGTGGTTTCCTACCTGCTGTTCTTCATTATTTTCCCCTAGAAACTAATGAAGTGAAACCAATCGCTTGTCCTGTAGTTTTGTTGCAACATAAAGACGAATAAATTTTACTGAATGAAATCGGACAATATTCTGGGTTGTAAGGAGTGTCAACAGAGATAATCATAATATTTAGTAATCTGGCCAAAAGACTATAAGACTTGTCTTACAAGCATGGGGGCTCATACTTTTACATGACCCTAAGTGAAGGGAGATTGAAGAGACTATCCCAAAATGCAAAGTTATTCCATATCCACAGGATAACTATCAGATGGGCGGAGGGTTTGATCCCTCTGCAATGTTCAGAAGCTCCAGAGAGAATGTATGGAGCACTGGCCATGCATGCAAGCTGCTAATTCATTTATTTATGGACAACTGTCCTGCATCCTCTGGATCGGCTGGTCCCAGCAATTTGACCCCCATCAATCAGCTAGTTATCCTATGACCAGGGGATAGTTTTACATCTCAGGATAACCCCTTTAATATTGGCTTACTCACCTGATTACTAATACTTTGCAGTATAGCAGTTTAGCATTATCGCTGATCGGCATCATAACAGGAATAGGAGCCTAGCCAGCCCTTGAATCTGTAACCTTTAACCAGTAAGTGTGAGTGTTTTATTTCCCTTTTTCCTGTTTAAAAAAAAAATAATGTTACAGTAGTTTAGAGACTCGCAAGAGACTGAGGACCCTTGACGTGGGCTGCGAGCTTGCTATTTTGGCAAATATATTTTCTTTTTTTATGTGGTCTGGCCTTGTGATGCTGGGGGAGCCCGGGGTGTCAGTGCATTGTGGGGTGCACATAGAAGATGCTGGGCAACCCGCCTGATCAAATAGTATGGGCGTCACTATTAGGTTGTAAGCTAGCATTGTGCACTACATGTTATCATGTACCCAGCATCCTTGTATATGGGTGTATGTAAATATGTAATTTTTTTAATACTAGGCAACTACCCCCCTCATGAATAGAAGGTGTGTGTGTGGTTGTTCATCAGTATTTTGCACCTGTGCGATCTCCCCTTATATATCATTGTGGCTGATCTGCATCACAATGTGAATAGGAGCCTAGCCCGCCCTTGTATCAGTAACCTTTAACCAGTACAGTAAGTGTGGCCTTTATTCTGTGATTTTTCTGAGTGTTTTATGTCCCTTTTTTCTGTGTTTTTTCATACCTTGCAGTATTGGCAGAAGCCTCCCCTTTTCCAGTTTTCTCTTGCCTTTTAGTAAAAGTTTGAGAAAAGAAAAATGTTCTTAGGGCCCCCAATGGCAACCGCATTAACCACAACCACAAATGTTGATGGTGTACACAAAGACAGGATGTGAACTCCACAACTACCCAGAATTTTACCAGAAATGTCCAAATTCTGTAAAAGTTATTGCTCATACAACATAGATCTACAATACAAAAAAAAGTATCCATATTTTACTCCAGATACCTTTTCCCACAGGACTGCCCATAAACACAAGCCAGGGGTAACTAATAGGTAGTAACAACCCCAATAGGCTACCACTCATACTTCCTTTAATTTGTAGACCAGACTAAGTTATTTTGCATACATGAAGTACAAAAACTCACTGTCTATTATGGGCAAACAATTCGGTATGTTCATGGTTTTACCCCTGTTGTGATTTTCCCCATAAGTGTTGTGGGCAGCTCTTTTCCCCACAAATGTAAGTAATAACATATTACTAGTATATGCCATTACTGATCAATAGGGGGTCTGATTGTTGGCACTTCCACTAATCCATAGAATGAAAAGGCTGCAGTGCTAGTGAAGTTTTGCAGCTCCTTGCTGCTACCTGTACTGGTGCTGGTACTGAAACCAGCATTCGTACTGGCAGAGGACATGGCAGGGGTATTCTTTCCTTTAACCCCTTAAGCCCATTTTGGCCTTAAGGACTCAGACAATTAAATTTTTACGTTTTCATTTTTTCCTCCTCGCCTTCTAAAAATCATAACTCTTTTATATTTTCATCCACAGACTAGTATGAAGGCTTGTTTTTTGCGCGACCAGTTGTCCTTTGTAATGACATAACTCATTATATCATAAAATGTATGGCGCAACCAAAAAACACTATTTTTGTGGGGAAATTAAAAAGTAAAATGCAATTTTACTAATTTTGGAAGGTTTCGTTTTCACGCCGTACAATTTACGGTAAAAATGATGTGTGTTCTTTATTCTGAGGGTCAATACGATTAAAATGATACCCATTATTACGTACTTTTATATTATTGTTGTGCTTAAAAAAATCACAAACTTTTTAACCAAATTAGTACGTTTATAATCCCTTTATTTTGATGACCTATAACTTTTTTATTTTTCCGTATCAGCAGCAGTGTGAGGGCTCATTTTTTGCGCCATGATCTTTAATTTTTTTTCATACCACATTTGCATGTAAAAAACTTTTAATACATTTTTTTAAATTTTTTTTAATAAAATGTATTAAAAAAGTAGCAATTTTGGACTTTTTTTTTTTTTTTTACGTTCACGCCGTTCACCGTACGGGATCATTAACATTTTATTTTAATAGTTCGGACATTTACGCATGTGGCGATACCAAATATGTCTATAAAATAAATTTTTTACGCTTTTTGGGGATAAAATAGGAAAAAACGGACGTTTTACTTTTTTATTGGGGGAGGGGATTTTTCACTTTTTTTTACTTTTACTTTTACATTTTTTTAAATTTTTTTTACACTTGAATAGTCCCCATAGGGGACTATTCATAGCAATACCATGATTGCTAATACTGATCTGTTCTATGTATCGGACATAGAACAGATCAGTGTTATCGGCTATCTTCTGTTCTGGTCTGCTCGATCTCAGACCAGAGCAGAAGACGCCGGGAGCCGGACGGAGGAAGGAGAGGGGACCTCCGTGCGGCGCTCTGAATGATCAGATCCCCGCAGCAGCGCTGCGGGCGATCCGATCATTCATTTAAATCGCGCACTGCTGCAGATGCCGGGATATGTATTGATCCAGGCACCTGAGGGGTTAATGGCGGACGCCCGCGAGATCGCGGGCGTCGGCCATTGCCGGCGGGTCCCTGGCTGCGATCAGCAGCCGGGATCAGCCGCGCATGACACGGGCATCGCTCCGATGCCCGCGGTTATGCACAGGACGTAAATGTACGTCCTGGTGCGTTAAGTACCACCGCACCAGGACGTACATTTACGTCCTGTGTCCTTAAGGGGTTAAAGGGGTATTCCAGACAAAAACTTTTTTTATATATATCAACTGGCTCCGGAAAGTTAAACAGATTTGTAAATTACTTCTATTAAAAAATCTTAATCCTTCCAATAGTTATTAGCTTCTGAAGTTTTCTGTCTAACTGCTCAATGATGATGTCACGTCCCGGGAGCTGTGCATGATGGGAGAATATCCCCATAGGAACTGCACAGCTCCTGGGACGTGAGTTATCAGAAAGCAGTTAGACAGAAAACAGCAACTCAACTTCAGAAGCTAATAACTATTGGAAGGATTAAGATTTTTTAATAGAAGTAATTTACTAATTTGTTTAACTTTCCGCAGCCAGTTGATATTTAAAAAAAAAGTTTTGGCCTGGAATACCCCTTTAACCCACCCTTATCCAACAATTCCTTTAAAATATGTATATTTTTTAATTGAAAAATATTTGGGGGTTATTTTTATGTTTTGGGCTGATTTGACACTTACCAAGTAGTCAAGTAGTGAAGAAACTGCCAGACAACTTTCTCTGTCAATGCTTTTAATGCATATTTATGTTAAACACAGGTAAAACACTAAATATCTGATAAAATCCTGGAAATACAAGCAACTTTGCCTTAAATGTGTATTCCACGTTCACTATACATGCTTTTAAGGTGTTTTAACATGTACAGAATTCTGCACATATTTGCTACTGTATATTTGAAGCTAAAGATTTTATGCTGCAGATTTCAACGTGAATCTGCAGCATAAAGTCTGCAGCTTCAAATATGCACAGGATAAAGTATGTGTGCGTATTTATGTTAAACCTATGTAGAAGTACTATTCGTTTGATTAAACCCCCAAAATATATGTAATTTGTGGAATGTGTATTCCATGTTCACTATACACACTTTTAATGTATGTTTATGGTAAAATACAAGGCAGCTCACTGCTTTTGCTAAGCTTGCTTTGCATTGTCATGCAATAGCTTTCATGGCCTCATTCTGCAGTGGCACTGCTGGGATCTGTAGTACACCAACTGAACACATTAATGCAGAAAGGTGACAGGAGGCCACTGTCTGCGGTCAGCCCACTGCTCAATGCTTTGCTCAGCTTGCTTTCTATTCGATTTGTGAAGGCTTTCTGGGATCAGTAGTTCCTTTGTGCTCTGCTTATTGGCCTGGGGTATGTCATTATGCAAACAATGATTGATAACCTGGGGTCATGTGATCTAGCTGCTAGCTGCAAGGTATGCCAGGCTACCCTGATATCATCTCAGTGTTCCTCCATTCATTCAGGAATCATCCCTTCAAATAATAGTGCCAATATCAGGCTGGCACAAGCCAATCCTGACAAAGTTTGAAAGTTCTTGCTCATCTCTAGTTCTTAGTCAACTTTCTTACCAAAGCCCTTCTCTCCCGATTACTTCTAGATTTATGCCTCCACACAATCCTGTCTCTGAGCTCTACAGGCAATTCTTGTCCTTATGGCTGTTTTATTATTATTATTATTTTTTTTTTTTTTTTTGCTGTCAGCTGTGAGACATTATGTAGACAGGACTAGGCCTTTCTAAGTTATATCCAATCAACTAGTTCTACCACAGGTGACTCGCAGGTGACGAAACATCTCGGAGGACCTTCCATTATGAAATTGCATAAATGTCATACCATTAAATCTGCAAAAATTTCTAAAATATTGTTTTCACTATTAT
Organism: Hyla sarda; assembly: GCF_029499605.1. Classification (NCBI taxonomy): domain Eukaryota; kingdom Metazoa; phylum Chordata; class Amphibia; order Anura; family Hylidae; genus Hyla; species Hyla sarda. The sequence continues at coordinate 86,997,744 of NC_079194.1, read as the reverse complement.
TATGGGTATTGAGCATAGAATAATGGAGGAAAACTTGATTTTCTTATTTTATTTTAGCGCAAGACCTCAACATAACAAAATGTGAAAAAAGTTAAAGGGTCTGAAGATTTTCCGAATGCATTGTATATGTAGTATGGCCCATTTTGATCATTTTTGTGGAATTACATCTAGTTGTTTCTTTGTACAGTAATAAATGCATCTAGAATGATAACAATGTTCTGACCATTTCACAATCCACATCCGAGCAGTAATACTGACATACTATAGGTATTGGGTTCTTGTCCATCGTGCGTCCGTATATATATTTCCTTGTCATGCAGTCAGGTGACAGTTTTGTCAGCCCACATAGTATGCCTGTACTTGAGATAATGGAGTGCCAAGATACTCACAGAGACCAATTTCAGAGCAGGCTTGCTGTCAGATTACTGTCTCTGAACGGCTTATTGAGTGCTCTGTAATGACTCTGTTAGAAAAGGGCATCTCAGAGGAGGTGATCAACAACCATCAGCCTCTACGGGGCAAACAAACACATTCCCTTTATAAGAAATGGAAAAGTTACCCAGTTATATTCTGTTCTTATATTATATAGATGAATGGGAATGGTGAGACAGATAGAAGAAATAGCATTATTGTCATGTAAGTATATCCAGGAATTCTGACAGTTTAGCTATAGCTTAGAATCAAATGACAGAGATTATAAAATAGATAGATAGATATGAGAGAGAAATACTGTAGATACACTGCTAAAAAAAAATAAAAGGGAACACTAAGATAACAAATCCTAGATCTGAATGAATGAACTAATTGTATGAAATACTTTCGTCTTTACATAGTTGAATGTGCTGACTACAAAATCACACAAAAATTATCCATGGAAATCAAATTTATCAACCCATGGAGGTCTGGATATGGAGTCACACTCAAAATCAAAGTGGAAAACCACACTACAGGCTGATCCAACTGTGATATAATGTCCTTAAAACAAGTCAAAATGAGGCTCAGTAGTGTGTGTGGCCTCCACGAGCCCGTATGACCTCTCTACAATGCCTGGGCATGCTCCTGATGAGGTGGCGGATGGTCTCCAAGACCTGGACTAAAGCATCCACCAACTCCTGGAAAGTCTGTGGTGCAACGTGGGGTTGGTGGATGGAGCAAAACATGATGTCCCAGATGTGCTCAATCGGATTCAGGTCTGGGGTACGGGCAGGCCAGTCCATAGCATCAATGCCTTCCTCTTGCAGGAACTGCTGACACACTCCAGCCACATGAGGTCTAGCATTGTCTTGTATTAGGAGGAACCCAGGGCCAACCACACCAGCATATAGTCTCACAAGGGGTCTGAGGATCTCATCTCGGTACCTAATGGCAGTCAGGCTACCTCTGGCAAGCACGTGGAAGGCCACAAAGAAATGCCACCCCACACCATTACTGACCCACCGTCAAACTGGTCATGCTGGAGGATGCTGCCGGCAGTAGAACGTTCTCTGCGGCGTCTCCAGACTCTGTCATGTCTGTCACATGGGCTCAGTGTGAACCTTCTGTCATCTGTAAAGAGCACAGGGCGCCAGTGGCAAATTTGCCAATCTTGGTGTTCTTTGCCAAATGCCAAACATCCTGCATGGTGATGGGCTGTAAGCACAACCCCCACCCGTGGACGTCGGGCCCTCATGAAGTCTGTTTCTCACCGTTTGAGTGGACACATGCACATTTGTGGCCTGCTGGAGGTCATTTTGCAGGGCTCTGGCAGTGCTCCTCCTGCTCCTCCTTGCACAAAGGTGGAGGTAGCAGTCCTGCTGCTGGGTTGTTGCCCTCCTATGGCTTCCCCCATGTATCCTGATGTACTGGCCTGTCTCCTGGTAGCGCCTCTATGCTCTGGACACTACGCTGACAGACACAGCAAACCTTCTTGCCACAGCTCGCATTGATGTGCCATCCTGGATGAGCTGCACTACCTGAGCCACTTGTGTGGGTTGTAGACTCTGTCTCATGCTACCACTCAAGTGAAAGCACCACCAGCATTCAAAACTGACCAAAACATCAGCCAGGAAGCATAGGAACTGAGAAGTACTCCTGTATTGGGGGTATCTTGCTAATTGCCTATCATTTCCACCTGTTGTCTGTTCCATTTGCACAACAGCATGTGAAATTGATTGTCAATCAGTGTTGCTTTCTGAGAGGACAGTGTGATTTCACAGAAGTGTGAGTGGCTTTGAGTTACATTGTGTTTAGAGATGAGCAAATTGAAGCAGACGAACCAGAATTCGTTATGAATTTCAGGATTTATTCGATTTGCAACGAATGTGAATATCGCCGCAATTCTATTGCACAAATTGCTTATTTAAACTCCATTTTACAGCATTCCAGGCTCCAGGACACCTAAAATGGCAGATCCACAAGTCAGTAAGTGGGGCAGGAGATGCTGGGAAGGCTGGAAGGCAAGGCGGGAAGGCAGGTACACGGGATGGCCCTGAATCACATGCAGGATGCAGCCTATCAGCATTCATTGACCCCTGTGATGTCACAGCCCTATATAATCGGCAGCCATTTTGTGGCTGCTCATTTCATGCCATTCACTACAGAGAGAGAGGATGGCTGCGCGTCCATGTTTGTTACACAGACACGCTGAATTGATCATACCGCAGCGTTCCAATTCCAACATCAGCGTTGTGGACAGAGAGCAGTGGAAGGATTTTGACGCCAGCCATAAACCTCCCAGTCACTTTATTCAGCATTTTATCAGAGAGGGGCATATATCTTTTCGTTGCCTCATACATATCAACAAGCTGCCTTAACTTCATAAACCATATCACAGGAGGCAGGAATGATTTTTCAGCGCAATTCTGTGTATTTTTTCCACATGAAATCGCCATCTGCTTATACTAGTCTGTAGACGGTATAATAACCAGCAGTTCACACCATTCTTAATACTCTGTGACAGAGTGAAATGTTTTTTTGAGCGGACTGTAGTTCATTTTTCTGCTTTCATACGTGCATACCACATACCTACATCAAAGCAGTCTACTATTTTGTATCTGTAAATCTGTAACAAGTCTAGATACTGGGAAAGTCCAGGCAAAAGTAATCACCGTCTGGTATTTTACGAAAATACGTTTTCCAAGTGTATTGTAGTGCATTTTGTTGCCCTCATACGTGCAAACCACATACCTACATCTATAAGAAGTCTACCATATTGTACCTGTTAATCTGTCAAGGGCCTACATACTGTGAAAGTCCAAGCAATAGTACTCACCGGCTGGTGTTTTTAAAAAATACAGAGTTTTTAGGTGCATTTTTCTGCCCTCCTAAGTGCATACCGCATATGTACATCTAAGTAGTGTACTATTTTGTACATGTTAATCTGTCAAGGGCCTACATACTGTGAAAGGACAGCCAAAAGTAATCACCGTCTGGTATTGTACAAAAATACTGAGTTTTTAATGCGTATTGTAGCGCATCGTTCTGCCCTCATCAGTGCATACCGCATATGTACATCTAAGTAGTGTACCATTTGTACCTGGTAATATGTCAAGGGCCTACATACTGTGAAAGTCCAAGCACTTGTACTCACCGGCTGGTGTTTTACAAAAATACAGAGTTTTAAATGCGTATTGTAGCAAATTTTTCTGCCCTCATCAGTGCATACTGCATACCTACATCTAAGTAGTGTACTATTTTGTACTTGTTAATCTGTCAAGTGCCTAGATACTGTGAAAGGACAGCCAATAGTACACACCTGCTCCTGTTCTAAACAAATACTGTTTTAAGTGTGGTGAAGCGTATTTTACTCCCCTCATATACGCAATAATTATGTCAGGAAGAGTATTGCCAAGACGTGCACAGAGAAGTGGCAGAGGCCTAAATTCATCAGGCGCAGGCAGAGGTCGCAGCAGAGTAGGGGTGTGTGCCAGCCGGAGTCACAGCGAGAGGTCTGAGCTCCCGGTATCAGCTAGCAGTCGTGTCGCAACCAGCAACCCAGCAGCCGTGATTGATCGGTTTACTCGGTTATCCACTTCATCTCAAGTGACATTTGACACCCCAGTCAACAGTCGGTGGGTTCCTCACACTCAACCTTCAGTTTGCATGGCCCTCATGCTGCTGCTGCTGCTGCCACCTCCAGGCTCTTCCATTGTGCTACTCTATGGTCTCCTCATGCTATTGCTACCACCTCCAGGCTCTGTTATTGTGCAGCAATATGGTCTCCTCATGCTGATGCTGCCACCTCCAGGCTCTCTCATTCTGCTGCTCTAAGGTCTCCTCATGCTAATGCTACCACCTCCACGCTCTGTCATTGTGCCACCATATAGTCTCTTCATGCTGATACTACCACCTCCAGGCTCTGTTGTTGTGCCGCCATATGGCCTCCTCATTCTGATGCTACCACATCCAGGCACTGTCATTGTGCCGCCATATGGTCTCCTCATGCTGATGCTTCCACCTCCAGGCTCTCTAATTGTGCTGCTCTATGGTCTCCTCATGCTGATGCTACCATATCCAGGCTCTCTCATTGTGCTCCCATGGATATTGCAAAACATAATTAAGGTGCTGTTCCCCAGTTTCAGAAATTCCTTGCATTAGGGTCACTTTCAGGACTCCTGATGCCACCTCCAGGCTGTGCCATTCAGCCACTATATGGTATCTTCATGCTTCAGCCACCTTCAGGCTGTGCCATTAAGACACTACATGGGCTCCTTATGCTTTCCCCACCTCCAGGCTGTGTCATTCAGCCAATATATAATTTTCTGATGCTACTGGGACTGGGGTATTAACTCCAAATATGTTCTGGTAGCACTGGCTAATATAAATGCTTGAGATTTCAAGTTTGATCTTTCAATGTAAGGGGTCATGAAACCCTCTGATGTACTGCTGATGCCTGCTCCTGACTGCTCCTGTGTCTTTCAGGAATTACTTGGCTTATTGATACTTCTGGGCTTGGGCCTTACATTTTTGGATGTTTAGCACTAGCTAAATACATGCTTAATAGAAATTTCAACATTGATCTTTCAATGTAAGGGGTTATGAAATCCTCTTGGGTACTGCTGATGTCTTCTCCTGACTGCTCTTGTGTCTTTCAGGAATTACTTGGCTTACTGATGCTTCAGGGCTTGGGCCTTAAATTTTTGGATGTTTTGCACTAGCTTACATACATGCTTAATTGAGATTTCAGCATTGATCTTTCAATCTTAGGGGTTTTGAAATCCTCTTGTGTATTGCTGATGCCTTTTCCTGACTGTGTCTTTCAGGAACTACTTGGCTTACTGATGCTTCTGGGCTTGGGCCTTAAATTTTTGGATGGTATCACTACCTAACATGCATCTTCAATAGAGATTTCAACATTCACCTTTTAATACTCATGCTGCTTCCTGCTCCACTCTGTCAGCCCGTTGGTCCTGTGACAGTGTGCAACCCCGCCTCCTCATACTCCACTGTCTCCTCAGCCTCCACTGCCCGGACAAGTCTCAGTGGCACTTCAGTATACCATGTGTGCAGGGCACTGCGGTGTCACACTGTTCTTCACATGGTTTGCCTTGGTGAAAAGTGTTGGAAACAATGGCTGGCAAGGGCAATGGAGATGTTGCTCCTACATTTCACAGCCACATGAGCCCTGTCGGGGCCTGTTAAATTTGGCCCTTTGTACCCACACGCTGGGGTCCGGGACACTAAAACTTGGGAGTTAAAAAATCAATTTCAGAATCATAAATTTTAATTTCAAAATCTTACATTTAAATAAAAAAAATCATACATTTCAATGGTCTCCTCATGCTTCAGCCAACTCCAGGCAATATATGGTTTTTCATTCAGGAAATATATGGTTTACTGATGCTGCTGGTGGGCCTGGGAATAAAAATGTTGTTATGGTAGGTAGCAATAGCTATCCAAAATCTTCATTTTAAATTAAAAAAATGATTGTGTTTATTCTTGGGGATTGTGAAGCACTGGTGTGTACTCATGCTTTAGCCAACTCCATGCTGTGTCATTCAGGCAATATATGGTTTATTGATACTGCTGCTGGGCCTGGGAATAAACATTTTGTTATGGTAGGTAGCACTAGCTATCCAAAATCTTCGTTTTAAATTAAATAAATTCTTGTGTTTTTTGGGGGGGATTGTGAAGCCCTGGTGTGTACTCATGCTTCAGCCAACGCCAGGCTGTGTCATTCAGGCAATATATGGTTTACTGATACTGTTGCTGGGCCTGGGAATAAAAATTTTGCTATGGTAGATAGCACTATCTATCCAAAATCTTCATTTAAAATTTCAAAAATTATTGTGTTTTCTTGGGGATTGTGAAGCCCTGGTGTGAACTCATGCTTCAGCCAACTCCAGGCTGTGTCATTCAGGCGATATATTGTTTACTGATACTGCTGCTGGGCCTGGGAATAAAAATGTTGTTATGGTAGGTAGTACTAGCTATCAAAAATTTTCATTTTAAATTGCAAAAGTGATTGTGTTTTTTCTTGGGGATTGTGAAGCCCTGGGGTCTCCTCATGTTTCAGCCAATTCCAGGTTGTGTCATTCAGGCAATATATGGTTTACTGATACTGCTGCTAGGCCTGGGAATAAAAATTTTGTTATGGTAGGTAGCACTAGCTATCCAAAATCTTCGGTTTAAATTTCTGAATTCATCTTTTAATCTTAGGGATTGTGAAAGCCTAGTGTCTACTCATGCTGCTGCCAACTCCTGGCTGTGCCATTCATCCACTATATGGTCTCCTCATGCTGCCAACACCTCCACGCTGTGTCATTCAGCCACTATATGGTCTCCTCATACTGCCAAATCCTCCATGCTCTGTCATTGTGCCGCTCTGCAGCAGTGATTCTAATAGCGTTTCCGGTAATCTGCATGTTATTCTGAATAACAGTATTATTTCACTACCCCAGCATACTCCATATGCGTTTTAGAACATAGCAAAGTGTTCTATTCCCCTATTGAGGCTCGCTGTAGGCCAGAAATAGCCATTTTTAATAGCTTCACCGCGAATACCTTCGGATTAAAATGACTTTTTCCGGAAAATTCGGACGAATCGAATTTTTGAAAAGTTCGCTCATCTCTAATTGTGTTGTTTAAGTGTTTCCTTTATTTTTTTGAGCAGGGTAAATAGATAGCTAGATAGATAGATAGATAATGAGATAGATAGATAGATAGATAGATAGATAGATAGATAGATAGATAGATAGATAGATATGAGAGAGAAATATATACAGACAGATAGATATGTGTGGTATGGGGTGTGATGCAAAGGGCAAATGGAATTACCCTAGGCGCAGATGGCATTAATGGGGTATTCCAGGCCAAAACTTTTTTTTATATATCAACTGGCTCCAGAAAGTTAAACAGATTTGTAAATTACTTCTATTAAAAAATCTTAATCCTTCCAATAGTTATTAGCTTCTGAAGTTGAGTTACTGTTTTCTGTCTAACTGCTTTCTGATGACTCACGTCCCGGGAGCTGTTCAGCTCCTATGGGGATATTCTCCCATCATGCACAGCTCCCAGGATGTGACATCATCATTGAGCAGTTAGACAGAAAACTTCAGAAGCTAATAACTATTGGAAGGATTAAGATTTTTTTATAGAAGTAATTTGATGCAAGGGGGCCTAGGGGACATTGAAGGGAACTGCCTGACAGGGCAGGAAGGGTACAGGGTTACACCTCCTGTACTGGGCCACCACAAACTCCCCCTCTTAAACGAAGCCATCCTCGGATGCCCAGTATTGGAGGGTGAGCGACTGGAAGTGGCCATTTGGGCCTAGACAGACATTTCCTGGGGCATTATTGCCAAATGTCCTTCACAGGTCTGTATAGTTAACAACAACAGGTGACAAGTCCATGTAGCACTTTGGTGAAAATGTCCATACATGCTCCTTTGGGAAATAAACTGGTAAACACATGGGATTCATTACACTCTAGACACTGAAACACATTATTTGCAGATTGGGCTGCAAGTGGCTATCTACCCAATGCCTTAGCTGCTGGGGCCCCTCAGTACTAAACACTTCTCCCCAGAACTCCATACGTACTTTATACCACATATCCTTGTTGCCTCTATATACAGCATTTCTGTCACTCTACGTGCTTCACTTAAGTTGCAAGGGAACCCTCTAGCCAGGAGAGCACCCTGTACATGGGGACAGGAAAAAGTTAGATAGATAAACACTTCGACAATATGGACTGGAAATGTATATTTTACATACAGTCCTAAGCATTTTGACTAGGTTCTAAACACATTATATAGACTAAATTGACTAAATTAATTGGACTATGTGTGATATTGACAATTTTATACAGGTATTATTATTATTCCCTATATCTAGAAGGCAACTGTCCTTGCGTCGACCTTTGGGATCTGCGTAACACCACCTCTGGAGAATCTGGAACCCTTGAGATTTCTGGAGCTCTTGGGACTTCTGAAGCTGCAGCTTGCTCTCCCTCAGCGAACTCAGGAGCGGGAATTAGTTCTACAATCCATGTATAAGTTTAGTAGCTCTTCTCTGAACTCTCTCTAGAATATCTATATAATTCTGGAGATATGGTTTCCAGTACTGTGCACAATACTCCAAGTGAGGTCTCACCAGTTTTATGTACAGCGGCATGAGCACTTTTCTCTTTCTACTGCTTATACCTCTCCCTATACATCCAAGCATTCTGCTTTCGTTTCCTGCTGCTCTATTACATTGTCTTCCTACATTTAAGCCATCTAAAATAATTACTCCTAAATCCCTTTCCTCAGATACTGATGTCAGGACTGTGTCAAATATTCTATATTCTGCCTGAGGATATGCTCTTATGGGGTAGATGTGCTTTGGGCCCCCTTAGGCACCAGGGCCCCGGAGTGACTGCTACCTCTGCTACTTTTATAGCTATGCCCCTGGATAGATAGATTGATAGATAGATGGATAGATACACAATGCAAGAACACTGCAGCACTCCGGTAGGTAGGTGATACAACTTGTAAAAGTGGTTTATTCCATCAAGGTGCAATAGGCAATGTTTCAGCTGCAAGCATGCAGCCTTTTTCAAGCAATTTACAAAGTGCAATACAAGAGGTATAAATATGGTGGATGTGATGACATCATTGCTTACATCATAGATTTACATAATTGCAATAACAAACAAAGTGTAACACATGATCAAACCAGTTATAAAGTGCAGAATAGTGTATTATAATACATATCAGGGGTACATAATATATAGATAAAAAGCCTGACATGACAAGTGATATACAGTAAAGATTAAAGAGATCATAAACTTACAGAGGCGGAGCTTCATGGCGGACCCAGCATGCTAAGGGAGCTAACGTCGGCAGCGCTGTCATAGTTAGATGCGCGCAAGCCGGCGTGACCGGTTATAAACAGAGAACACGAGGGCCGGCCGGAAACACATGTCTGCGCATGTGCCCAGAGATGCAGGGTGCATCGCGGACATAGTAAATGTCGGCGCGTGCGCATATAGATCTAAGGCACAGCGCGGACATAATGAATGTCAGTGCACAAAGGCCAAGATGTGTGTGCAGGCATACAACAAATAGTGAATCGAATGAGGGCAGAGAAGAGGGCAAAACTATATTATGATGGAGGCATGACACAAATTAATAAATATTTCATAAAACGGCAGGAGAGGTACTCCATTAGGTAGCATATAAGCATGTAGTGATGGGACATAAGTTTATAATTAAGAATAAACGCAGGGGAAGAGAAGCAAAAGAGGGGCCGCAGATGCACAGTACACACATAGCGTGGACACAGCAATCTGGAACCCCCTAGGGTAGTATAGCTGTCACCAGTGGATAGACCCGGGTGGCGGCTAGCTGTTACCATTGCATTGTGCTCCACAATTATTAAACCAAGTGGGGGGAAGTTACATAGTTAGTATGGTTGAAAAAAGACATACGTCCATCAAGTTCAACCAAGGAATTGGTAGGACACTCACTCCCCAGCTTGCAGTGATCTGTGTCCATTATAAGTATTTGGGGCCATCCGGTGAAACACAACGGAAATCTCTGCAGCTATAAATAGAAAGATCCCTCAGTCTTAGATAAGGCCCCTTAAGAAAGGATCATACTGGAACATACGTAGGGGATACAGAGGACTCAACATAGTTTCATAGTTATATAGTTCTTAAGGTTGAAAAAAGACCAGAGTTCATCAAGTTCAACTTATATTTCAATTGCGTCCCTGCTGTGTTGTTCCAGAAAAAGGCAAAAATCCCTTATGAGACTGATGCCAGTGGCACCATACTAGGGAAAAAATTCCTTCCAGACTCCAAATATCAGAATAAATCCCTGGATCAATGTTCTATCCCTATAAATCTATTTTCCATAACCTGCAATGTTATTACTCTTCAAAAACACATCCAGGTCTCTATTTAACTCTTTTATTGTGTTCACCATGACCACTACCTCTGGCAGAGAGTTCCATAGTCTCACTGCTCTTACAGTGAGACTGGGTAAGATATGGGTAAGCACTTTGGCCCAGATTTATTAAACTGTGTAAGAGAAAAAATAGAGTGATTTTCCCCCCAACAACCAATCACGGCTCAGCTAATAAGCTCTAGTAAAGTATAAGCTGAGCTGTGATTGGTTGCTGTGGGAAAATCACTCTATTTTTTTCTCTTACACAGTTTGATAAATCTGGGCCTTTATGTTAGAGCAATCTGTTTACATGCACTTAGCACTTTGCTAGATATGCTGTTTTGCACACCTTAATAGAACTGTTCAGTGTAGCATCAGTAATTGTTGTCCTAGTTTGGGGGGCCTATAAAGGCTGAATATAGCCCTGTGGGGTTAGCACTATTGAGTGTTTGTGTTATATTAGTGTGCAATAGCGATTAGCTTTGTCAATGTACATAAGTGCATAAATTCATTTAACCTTTGAGTATTATCTTCTATTGAATATTGGTCCTCTGTGCATTTTTGTTGCCCCTTGTTCACATACTTCAATTGGTCATACACATATTTTGGTTTTCATATCGTGTTGTTAGTTTAATTTGTATATCTAATAAAATTATTGGTTTTAATTGAAGGAGTGTAGAGAACTATTTTTTTTTGTATTATATGTCTATTCTTTCTGCGGCAACAGGGTTTCCACTGCAGAAACATCTGCCACAGAAATTCCGCCATGTGCACAGTGCAGCAGAATCCCATTGAAATCAATGGGACTTTGCATCAGCAGAATGTCCATGCATGTGAAATTACTCCATGTGAACATTGCCTAAGGCAGTCTATGGATGAGTAGGTAGATAGATAGATAGATACAGTAGATGTCTTTATATTCTAAACAAAGTTGTATTTTGTTTTGAAGACTTACACGATGTTTGCTTGGATGTGCATTTACCTTTATAGGTATCATACTGTATAATGGATGTGATGAGAACCAACACTTTCTTTATTTAAACAATGCTTCTGCACATGTTACATAGTAACATAGTTCATAAAGTTGAAAAAAGATCAGAGTCCGTCAAGTTCAACCTATAACCCTAATGAGTGCCTACTGAGTTAATCCAGAGGAAGGCAAAAAAAAAAAAAACTCATACTCAAGGTAAAAATTCCTTTCGGACTCCAAATATGGCAGTCAGAATAAATTCCTGGATCAACCTACTGTCCCTATAGATCTAGATTCATAACCTGTAATGTTATTATTCTTCAAAAATGCATCCAGACCCCTTTTAAGTTCCTTTACCGAGTTAACCATGACCACCTCCTCAGGCAGAGAATTCCACAGTCTCACTGCTCTTACAGTAAAGAACCCCCGTCTTTGCTGGTGTAGAAATCTTCTTTTCTCTAAATTTAGTGGATGTACTCTTCTTATAGATACAGTCCTGGCTATAAATAGATCATGGGAGAGATCTCTGTAAGGTCCTCTGATATATTTAGACATAGTTATTAGGTCTCCCCTTAGCCTTTTTTCTAAACTAAATAACCCTAATTCTGAAAATCTTTCTGGGTACTGTAGTCCTCCCATTCCCTGTATTACTCTGGTTGCCGTCTTTGAACCCTCTCCAGCTCCACTATATCTTTCTTGTATACTGGTGCCAAGTACTGTACACAGTATTCCATGTGTGGTCTGACTAGTGATTTGTACAGTGGTAGAATTATTTCCTTGTCGTGGGCATCTATACCCCTATTGATGCACCCCATGATTTTACTTGCCTTGGCAGCAGCTGCCCGACACTGGTCACTACAGCTAAATTTACTGTTAAATAAGACTCCTGGATCCTTTTCCATGTCAGTCGCATTTCTCCCATTTAATACATAATCCCAGCCTGGATTTTTCTTCCCCATGTTCATTACCTTACATTTATCAGTGTTGAACCTCATCTGTCACTTCCCAGCCCAAACCTCCAAACTATCCAGATCCATTTGTAATAGTGCACTATCCTCTATAGTGTTTACCGCTTTACAGAGTTTAGTATCATCTGCAAAGATTGCTACTTTACTATTCAACCCCTCTACAAGGTCATTAATGAATATATTAAATAGAACAGGACCCAAGACTGACCCCTGTGGCACCCCACAAGTAACAGTCACCCAATCAGAATAAGTACCATTAACAACCACCCTCTGTTTCCTATCACTGAGCCAGTTACCTACGCACTTGCAGACATTTTACCCAAGCCCAATCCTTCTCATTTTATGCACCAACCTTTTATGTGGCACTGTATCAAATGCTTTGGAAAAATCCAGATATACGACATCCAGCGATTGCCCCTGATCCAGTCTGGAGCTCACCTCCTCATAAAAGCTGATCAGGTTAGTTTGACAGGACTGATCCCTCATAAAGCCATGCAGATAGGGAGTCATACATTTCTTTTTATCAAGATACTCCAAAATAGCATCTCTTAGAAAACCCTCAAACAATTTACATACAACGGAGGTTAAACTAACAGGTCTATAATTCCCGGGGTCACCTTTTGACCCCTTTTTAAATATTGGTACCACATTTGCCATGCGCCAGTCCTGGGGAACAGTCCATGTTACTATAGAGTCCCTGAATATTCAAAATAGGAGTCTGTCTATTACATTACTTAATTCCTTTAGAACACGGGGGTGAATGCCATCTGGACCTGGTGATTTGTCTATTTAGATTTTTTGTAGGCGGCACTGTACTTCTTCCTGGGTTAGACAGGTGACCTGTACTGGGGAGTTTACCTTATCTCGCTATATTTTCCCTGGCATTTAAATTTACTCGGTGAATTCAATGGAGAAGAATTTGTTTAATATATTAGCTTTTTCTTGATCCCTGTTTATAATTTTTTCCCCATCATTTTTTAAATGTTGCTCAGATCAGCAAATCTCCTCCATATCCTATAGCTGTTGAGCTGCTGTTTAACAGTTTGTCTAAGCTCTGTGCAAAGACCTTTACACATTCATCATATATGGTGGAATTGATCCAGACTGAACACCATTTTCGTACCAAATCATCACCATTATTATTTTACTTGAAGCCCAGGGAGCGATGAGATTTTTGATGAACAACAACCATCTCACAGAAGGTTGCTGAAGGGTCACTGAGATGAAGATTACAGATTGATCAGCGTTAATGGAGCATAGCAACAATAAACAACAAATGGCTATGCAAAGATATTTCTGCAATACTGTGATCTCAGGGCAAGTAGATGTTTCCACCGAAATCCACGGAAAGTTGTATACAAGTGAAATAAAAAAATTGATGCATTAACCCCTTAAAATGAACTTTACAAATAGAAAATGCAAAAATAAAAGTATAATCTCAGCACTCCTTCCTCTATCTCCTCTTTTCGTTTACTCCTATGTTGTTTTATAATTAGGACTATATGGTATAAAAAATATTCTCCATGTTTCAGGAGATGAGCCGTGTCCTCCTTCTTCTCTTCACTGTCCTATAGGGCAGGTGGATGGGTGGGTGGTGGGTCATACACAATGGGGATCATTTACTTATTTATTCATATTAAATGAATGTAGTAGTGCTACATTTTTGCACTGCTGCCCTCATACCCAGCCTGGTGATGTACAGTGATGCACATAGCAATTAACATAAAGCTGCCACAAACACTGCTGCAAACCCCCTCCTATTTAAGCTTTTTGTTATAAAAAAAAAAACACAACCCACTGTTTATTAACCCCTAGAGGACACAGGATGTACCTATATGCCCTGGCTGCCTGGTACTTGGCGCACCAGGATGTACAAGTGCGTCCTGTATCTCATCGGGACTGTAAAGTGAGCGCCGGAGCTGTACTTGCTTCGTAGAGCAAAGCAAAGTCACATATATGCAAAAGTATCAATAAAGGTACCAATAAAAACTGCAGATATGGTGCAAAAATGAGCCCTCATGCAGCCCCGTTTACAGAAAAAAAGAAACTTACAATACTGTAATTTTAAATATACCTATTTTGTTAATGAAGTTTGACTTTTTTTTAAAAGCAGCGCAATAATAAAAAAGTATGCAACCATGGGTATCATTTTATTTATATTGCTCCACAGAATAAAAAAAAAATATGTCAGTTTTACCATAAAGTGTACAGCATTAAAACTAAAAACCCCAGAAATTGCAAAGTTGTGGTGGGGTTTTATATTTCCCCACCACAAATAATATTTGTTTTCTTGCACTGTACATTTAATGATAAAATAAAAGGTGCCATTACAAAGTACAATTGATCGTGCAAAAAACAAGCCCTCATATGGGTCTGTGGATGGAAAAATAAAAGAATTGTGGCTATTAAATGGGCACTGTTAGATCCAAAATCTGGAATATGTTGTTACTGATGAAAATTAAAGACCTTTAGTAATATGATTGTTTAAAATTTTTGGAATATTTAATAAAGAAAACGTCTCCTGAGAATAGCACCACTAGGGGTCCCCATACCAACTGGGACACTAACCAGTCCTGTAGCAGCATCCGGCTTGTGCATGAGTCATGGACAAGAGATGACTCATGGACGACGCTACATAAGCAGATACACCCCAATCACCTCCCACCACCACAAGGAAGGGACACTCCCTTCCCCTAAGAGGACTTCTAACACTGTGAGCTAATGAAAATACATATTTTTATAATAAATATAGGTGATAGAGGCATGAAAATTTGATGGACATGGTAAGGATTCGGTACTGAGTAACATAATATTTTTTTTGTGAGATCTGACAGGTACGTTTTAAAAGGCGAGGAGGAAAACAATTGCAATGCAAAAATTAGAATTGGATGTGTCCTTTAGGGTTTAATAAAATATCTTTGTTTTGCGGCATTCAGACTTTTTAATTGTACTGTAGCTTTGTGGCTTGTGTTTTGTCTTTTTCCTTTGTTTTGCGCTAAATAACTAACAATTACAATTACTTTCATGACTTATTAATTAACCTTTATTTCTGTTTCGGTAGATAAAGAAAAATTGCAATAATGAAATTTTTTGCTTTATTTCTTTTTTCTTTTTTTAAGTTCACCCTGCTGTTCACATAATGTGTTAAATTTATTATAGGTGTTGTTCCTGTTCAATCAATATCAATTATGTTTATTGATTTATATTAGAGTCTAGTCTGCCCTCCGGTATCTTTTCTTGGTTTAATATTAACAATTACATAATAAAAAAATAAACGGAATTTACTTTTTGTCAATAAAGGAAGCTCATGTGCCCTATTTTGTGGCATAGTTTGCTGCGTATTAGCTGCTGTGTATTTCTTCTACCGATTGAAGCCATACAATGGTATATACCGTAGGTACATAGTTGTATGTGTCTAGAGCATATGTCAGTGTTATGTGGTCCTGAATAGAGCAGCATAATTTGAAGTCTTAAAGACAAAATAACTAATTTGTATATAAAAAAAATTAAAATCATTGGCAAATGTCAGATGATAAATATATGTAAATGTTTTTTTTTTTTTTTTTCAAACCACAACTAAACTGTGTGAAGATAAACCCTAACTTATAATAATATTCTACTACAAGATCATGAGAAAATAAGTCGCCTTCAGGCAGCGAGCAAGAGAATTTTTAAATTGCTTTAAAACAAAAAAAAAAGAAAATTAACTGAGTGAATTAACACTGTGCGGCGGAGCAAAATTAAATGTTAGGGCTTGAGGGGGAAACAAAATGCATCTCTCATACAGATCACCAGTGAGCTGCATTCTGTCAACTTAACGTTATCCAGGAAGGTCTAAGGACAACAGCCTGAGACACTCAGAAATGGCATGAAGGAAACCAAAAGAGCAGGCTATACATAAACTGAGGGAGCACATAGCAAATATTAAAGTGGGGCCCCCTTCTGATGCTGGATAAAGAGGTTTTCCAGCTTTTGGGTACTTTGACACGTACGCAGATTTGATGCACAGGATTTCCTGCTGCAGATTTCAATGTAAACTAAATTACTGAGCACAGCTTCTAATCGTCAGTTACAAATCCTGCGCATCAAATCCGTGCAGAATCCTGTATGTGCGAACGTACCCTATACAAACAAATTGCTAGGGGGCTGAGACTGGAAGTTTAATAAAAAATAAATAAATAAATAACTATACTCACCCCTCCAGTCGCTCCAATCCAGCACAGCCTCTGCTCCGGAATCCCAAAGCAACTTGGTGAGGGTGTGATGGATGGCAGATGTTATTACCCTAGAGGCAGATGGCATTAACCTCTTGTGTTCTTGATGCCAAGGCGGGGTTTTACCTCTACACCACCCGAAGGTATGGCCACTGGATCCTGGGCTAGGCACAGAGCAAATAATGACTCCAACGCCAAGTTACAGGACAACGGCAGCTTTACTGAGGCAGACAGATAGAATAGTCTTTACAGCTCAGTTAGGCCCAAGGAGGTGACCAGTGACTTCAAAGACTTTAGGGCTCCCTGGGACTTGTAGTGGATTTGGACAATTTGCTGCCGGCCCACACTGACTTTATACAGACTGATCTTGACTGACTTGACTAGGACTGACTAGACAGACTTCACCCTGTATGTAGCTTACCAGGTTTTGACTTTCACCCGTGGGGCACTGGATTGGTAGAAGCGTGGCTGCATGGTAGGCTTTGGGTCTCCTCAGGACACCAGACACTCTCTCAGGTCTTGACTGATCCTCAGCATGCATATAACTAACTAGCTAGCTCCTCCCAGGGTATATATGGGGGAGACTCTGGAGGGGACCTATAGGTCACCCACAAGTCAAGGTACATAACATCATATATACATTACATTAGAGAATATAATATAATATAAATTGTTAACCCTTTATAACACACAGCTAAGGGAGGACTCCGGGGTCACTGCAATAGAGTCCGCCAGACAGAAAAGCAAGGGTGCAGGGATACAACTCCTGTACTGGTCCGCCTAAAACTGACCTGTTGATATCATCATACATTGTGCAGCCAATCACTGGCCTCATGTGTATCCTTGTTGCTGGGGCCATTGATTGGTTGAGGTACTCTAATGCACAGTGTTAGGTGATGGCACTGAGGCACTTCTGTCTGGGACCAAAGGTGGTGCTGGACGAGAGCCTATTTTAACCTTTTTTTTTAACCCTGTTTCCTAACTACTTCTTGTAAAGTCTGGGAAATATCTTTAAATCCACACACCATTAACTACCAGGGAGAGAAGGACCTGGTGTGTGTTTGTCTCATCTCTTTTTCATGATCATTGGGTCAAAGGGAGAAGATACAGGATTAAAAAATATGACTTCCAAAACCAGCATGCCGCCATTCCTCAGGTAGTGCCTGGTACTGTATTTGTGAACCTTTCTCTCTAACCTCTTAAGGACCAAGGACGTCCCCGGATGTCCTGGTGTTTCCCCGGTCTCTGCTGCCCGCCGGGCAGAGATCGGAACGGCATGCCTGCTGAAATTCTTCAGCAGGCATGCCGTGCAAATGCCGAGGGGGGTCATCAGACCCCCCCCATGTCGGCGATCGGCGCAAATCGCGAGTGAATTTACACTTTCCATTTGCGCCGATTCCGGGTCATTCGTGTCTATGGTGACCCGGAATAGAAGGGGGATCGCGGTTGTCCATGGCACCCAGGATCCCCCTGTAGAGATAGGAGTGAGGTGGCAGGGGACGCGACCACCAATAATAGATCGGGGGCGGGGGGCTTTACTTTCGGTTTCCCCGTTCTGCCTACCCACAATGGGCGGGGCAGGACGGGGAAACCGGCAGGCATCGGGCGCCGAAGTCCACTCACCAACCGGCGACGGCAGCGGGCGACGATCGGCGGCGGCAGCGGGCGTCGATCGGCAAAAGAAGAGGACGGTGACGCAGCTCCCTGGATCCTACGGAAGCCGGTAAGTTACTTAGCAACATCTGGAGGGCTACAGTCTGAGACCACTATAGTGGTCTCTAAACTGTAACCCTCCAGATGTTGCAAAACTACAACTCCCAGCATGCCCAGAGAGCTTTTAAGGCATGCTGGGATTTGCAGTTTTGCAACAGCTGGAGGTCTACAGGTCTACCGGTCTCTGCCGCCCGCCTGGCAGAGATCAGAACGGCATTCCTGCTGAAATCCTTTAGCAGGCATGCCGTGCAAATGCCGAGGGGGGGGGTCATCAGACCCCCCCATGTCGGCGCAAATCGCGAGTGAATTTACACTTTCGATTTGCGCCGATTCCGGGTCATACGGGTCTATGGTGACCCGGAATAGAAGGGGGATCGCGGTTGTCCATGGCACCCAGGATCCCCCTGTAGAGATAGGAGTGAGGTGGCAGGGGTCTAGACGCGATCACCAATAGCAGATCGGGGGCGGGGGGCTTTACTTTTGGTTTCCCCGTTCTGCCCACCCACAATAGGCGGGGCAAGACGGGGAAACCGACAGGCACCGGGCGCCGAAGTCCACTCATCAACCGGCGACGGCAGCGGGCGACGATCGGCGGTGGCAGTGGGTGACGATCAGCGGAAGAAGAGGACGGCAACGCAGCTCCCTGGATCCTACGGAAGCCGGTGAGTTACTTAGCAACATCTAGAGGGCTACAGTCTGAGACCACTATAGTGGTCTCTAAACTGTAACCCTCCAGATGTTGCAAAACTACAACTCCCAGCATGCCCAGAGAGCTTTTAAGGCATGCTGGAATTTGCAGTTTTGCAACAGCTGGAGGTCTACAGTTTGAGACCACTATACAGTGATCTCTATACTGTGCACCTCCAGATCTTGCTAAACTACAACTGATAGCATGCCCACACAGCAGTTTGCTGTGTGGGCATGCTGTGATTTGTAGTTTTGCAACATCTGGAGGTCCACAGTTTGGAGACCACTGTGCAGTGGTCTCTAAACTATAGCTCTCCAGATGTTGCAAAACTGCAAATCCCAGCATGCCCAAACAGCAAACAGCTGTCTCTGCATGCTGGGAGTTGTAGTTGCGTACCCCCAACTGTTGCATAACTACATCTCCCAGCATGCCTTTCAGCGATCAGTACATGCTCGGAGTTGAAGTTATGCAACAGCTGGAGGCACACTGGTTGGAAAATACTGAGTTACGTAACTGAAGGTTTTCCAACCAGTGTGCCTCCAGCTGTTGCAAAAGTACAACTACCAGCATGCACTGATCGCCGAAAGGCATGCTGGGAGATGTAGTTATGCAACAGCTGGAGGTACGCAACGACAACTCTGTCAGTACGTGCTGGGATTTGTAGTTCTGAAAGAGCTGGAGGTTCCCCCCCCCCCATGTGGATGTACAGGGTACATTCACACAGGCAGTTTTACAGTTAGTTTTCTGCTTCAAGTTTGGGCTGCGGCAAATTTGTCGCCGCAGCACAAACTCCAAGCGGTAAACTCACTGTAAACACCCGCCAGTGTGAATGTACCCTAAAAACACTACACTACACTACACTAACACATAATAAAGAGTAAAACTCTACATATACACCCCTTACACTGTCCCCCCCAATAAAAATGAAAAACGTATCGTACGGCAGTGTTTCCAAAACGGTGCCTCCAGCTGTTGCAAAACAACAACTCCCAGCATTTCCTTACAGCCACTGACTGTCCAGGCATGCTGGGAGTTTAGCAACAGCTGGAGGCACCCTGTTTGGGAATCACTGGCGTAAAATCCCCCTATGTCCACCCCTATGCAATCCCTATGAAGTCCTCAAATGCGCATGGCGCTCTCTCACTTCAGAGCCCTGTCGTATTTCAAGGAAACAGTTAAGGGCCACATATGGGGTATTTCCGTACTCGGGAGAAATTGCACTACAAATTTGGGGGGCTTTTTATCCTTTTACCCTGTTGTGAAAAGGAAAATTTGGGGTCTATACCAGCCTGTTGGTATAAATTTGTATTAATTTTTTTACACTAACATGCTGGTGTTGCCCCACACTTTTTATTTTCACAAGCGGTAAAAGCAAAATAAGACCTTCAAATTTGTAACGCAATTTCTCCTGAGTACGGACATACCCCAGATGTGGGCGTAAAATGTTCTACGGACGCACAACAAGGTTCAGGAGTGAGAGCACACTATGTACATTTGAGGTCTAAATAGGTGATTTGCACAGGGGTGGCTGATTTTACAGCGGTTCTGACATAAAAGCAAAAAAAATAAAAATACCCACATGTGACCCCATTTTGGAAACTACACCCCTCACGGAATGTAACAAGGGGAATAGTGTGCCTTAACTCCTCACATGTGTTTGACAGATTTTTGGAACAGTGATCCGTGAAAATGAAAAATGTAATTTTCCATTTGCACAGCCCACTGTTCCAAAGATCTGTCAAACGCCAGTGGGGTGGAAATGCTCACAGCACCACTTATTAAATTCTGTGAGGGGTGTAGTTTCCAAAATAGGGTCACATGTGGGGGGGTCCACTGTTCTGGCTTTGTAAATGCACATGGCCCCTGACTACCATTCCAAACGAATTCTCTTTCCAAAAGCTCAATGGTGCTCCTCCTCTTCTGAGCATTGTAGTTCGCCCGTAGTGCACTTCAGACCAACTTATGGGGTACCTCCATACTCAGAAGAGATGGGGTTACAAATTGTGGGGGGTATTTTCTGCTATTAACCCTGTAAAATGTGACATTTTGGAGGAAACACACATTTTAGATAATTTTTTTATTTTTTTTTACATATGCAAAAGTCGTGAAACCCCTGTGGGGTATTAAGGCTAACTTTATTCCTTGTTACGTTCCTCAAGGGGTCTAGTTTCCAAAATGGTATGCCATGTGTTTTTTTTTTTGCTATTCTGGCACAATAGGGGCTTCCTAAATGCGACATGCCCCCCGAGCAAAAATTTGCTCTCAAAAAGCCAAATATGACTCCTTCTCTTCTGAGCATTGTAGTTCGCCCGTAGTGCACTTCAGGCCAACTTATGGGGTACTGCCATACTCAGAAGAGATGGGGTTACACATTTTGGGGGGTATTTTCTGCTAATAACCCTTGCAAAAATGTGAAATTGGGCAAACACATTTTAGTGGAAAAATTTTTTTTTTTTACATATGCAAAAGTCGTGAAACACCTGTGGGGTATTAAGGCTCACTTAATTCCTTGTTACGTTCCTCAAGGGGTCTAGTTTTCCAAAATGGCATGGCATGTGTTTTTTTTTTTTTGCTGTTCTGGCACCATAGGGGCTTCCTAAATGCAACATGCCCCCACAAAAACCATTTCTGAAAAATGTACTCTCCAAAACTCCCTTGTCGCTCCTTCGCTTCTGAGCCCTCTACTGCACCCGCCGAACACTTTACATAGACATATGAGGTATGTACTTACTCGAGAGAAATTGGGCTACAAATATAAGTATACATTTTCTCCTTTTACCCCTTGTAAAAATTCAAAAATTGGGTTTACAAAAACATGCGAGTGTAAAAAATGAAGATTGTGAATTTTCTCCTTCACTGTGAAACACCTAAAGGGTTAAAATGCTGACTGAATGTCATTTTGAATACTTTGGGGGGTGCAGTTTTTATAATGGGGTCATTTGTGGGGTATTTCTAATATGAAGACCCTTCAAATCCACTTTAAACCTGAACTGGTCCCTGAAAAATAGTGAGTTTGAAAATTTTGTGAAAAATTGGAAAATTGCTGCTGAACTTTGAAGCCCTCTAGTGTCTTCCAAATGTAAAACTACATCAATTTTATTATTCAAACATAAAGTAGACATATTGGAAATGTGAATAATTTTTTTTTTTTTTGGGGGGGGGGGGGGAATATCCATTTTCCTTACAAGCAGAGAGCTTCAAAGTTAGAAAAAGGCAACATTTTCAAAATTTTCATCAAATTTTGGGATTTTTTCACCAAGAAAGGATGCAAGTTACCACAAAATTTTACCACTATATTAAAGTAGAATATGTCACGAAAAAACAATCTCGGAATCAGAATGATAAGTAAAAGAATTCCAGAGTTATTAATGTTTAAAGTGACAGTGGCCAGATGTGCAAAAAACGCTCTGGTCCTAAGGTGTAAAATGGCCTGGTCCTTAAGGGGTTAATAAAGCTGATCTGCAGTGCCAAACATAACTTAAATGGGTTATCCCTTATCCTCAGAATAGTGTCTGATCCTCATAAATGTTTGATCATGGGGGGGGGGGGGGGCAATTGCTGAAAACCCCCACAATCTCTGGAAAGGGGTCCATCTCTCCCCTAAGTCAGTGATTGGCTAAGCAGGCTGTCAGTGCTGAGACTACTATGTATCAGAAGGTGGGTGTCGGAGTGCTCAGCTGGGAGAATGGGGCCCAGTTCTAAAGATCGTGGGGGTCCCAGTGGTTGCTTCCCTCCAGGTGCAGACACTTATCTACTATAAAGACAGATGTAATGCAGCCACAAGAAGCCTGTACAAGCCTTTTGATCCCTCTTATCTTTGTTTTCTATTATTGTATGCCCTGTGGAGGGGTTTCTTTCACAGGCTTTCTCTAACCATTATGGCTAGAGGTCAGATTGCCACTGGCCATGACATGGGTCTCGTGGCCAAAAATTGCTGCACTGTACTCCCTGAATCTTGCTGCACTGCAGCTAATGTAGGTGAATGGGATCATGCTGCAGTTTACAGCATGACCCTGTTCACTTGCATTAGCTGCATCTAAGCACCTATCAGGGAGTGCTACACAGCAATTTTCGGCCATGTTACTGGAGCCCTTTTCTCCAGGGTCACACAAATGAGAAGCGCCTGTGCTACAGTGCCCAGTATGGGAATCTTTCAGAATCCTTCACACTAGTAATAGAAAAAAATATATATTTCTCGTCTCATATACTAAAGGAACATGAAAGAGAGATAGAAAAAAAAAAAAGAAATAACATGCTTTTAAGGGGGTTATCTACTTTTTTAGATTCCTTAACAAATAAAAAAAATCCTCTGGTTAAAATGGGTTAATAGTAAAGAAAATTTCAATAGTAACATTTAAATAGTAAAGTCTGTAAAAAATAAGATAAGCAATGACCTTTTCTAGTACATGACAGCTTAGCTTACCTGTAGATCAGCATCAAATTCATGCTTCAAATGCGCCTCCTCAGCTGCTTCGACCAACCTCTGAAAATGGAGATAAATATCAGTTAGTAAGGAGTTATAAAAGACATATGTCAATATAGTGTAATCCAATGGTGTGTGTGTGGGGGTGGGGGGGGGGTGGGGTTGGTCAGAAGAAGCACTATATGGGGGAGCTCATTTGGAGTGGGGATCTGCATTATGAGACAGGCAACCGCTCCATGATAGTCAGACAGTCAGCATTCTATGATGTCCGTGACACAGGGCCCGGGATCCACAGTGAATGATGCCCATGAAGCCTACAGCTTTGTAACTTTGCTTTTCTTTATATGATAAAGAAATTATTTTCCTCAATGTCCCTCACATCAGATCAGAACTTCTCAGTCCCTGTGATCACCATCATCAGGGAAGATTATAGGGGATAGGTAATGATGACATCTTGATAATGCGGCCTTAAAACCTCTCAACAAGCGTCAGCGGTCTGAACTATAGAATGAGAGGCAGCCAAAGAAACTCGGGATCGATATGGCAGATTATGGAAAGCTTATAAACATCATTATACATTACAATTACAGCATTATTTCACTGTAATCAATAAGAAGAGAACAGCAGGACATCACTAATCTGCATTTCTCTATTACATGAATATGAGGATCAATAATTCTGAATGTGCTGCTCGTGTTCCTTTTGAAATAGATTCATCTTTCATTGGGATGTGTTTTTTTTTCTTTTTATAATTACTTAAGAGTAGAATCTGTTTGTACTGAAGTGTAAATATACAAAATGACTCAAATACACTGTATCTGCGGTTATAAAGAGGCATACAAATGTGATGGTAGAATGATACAGGGATACTTAGAACATACATGATCCCATAAACAATCTAGGGATGGAATCTGGGTGCCACCCTACCCCTCATACATGTATATGGAACCAGATCTAGTCCAGAAGATAAAAATAAAAGCGCAATTTAAATAAAAACTGCACATTTTAGAGATACTGCTTCCCTTGTCAGTTCAATAACAGACAATCAGGGGCATAGCTATAGAGGTGGGAGAGGTAGCAGTTGCACCAGAGTCCTGGTGCCTAAGGGGGCCCCAAAGCACATCTTCCCCATAAGAGACCAGTATTATAATTGGCATAAGGGGCCCTGTTGCAGATTTTGCATTGGGGCCCAGAAGCTACAAGCTACGCCTCTGCAGACAATGATAGTATTAATGGAAGGTCTCCAAAACACATTGGGGAAGATTTATTAAAATTTGTGCAGAGGAAAAATTTGCAAGTTGCCCATAGCAACCAATCATATCGCTTGTTTCATTTTTCAGAGGCATTTACATGAATAAAAGAAGCAATCTGATTGGTTTGTATGGGCTACTGGTCAACTTTTCCTCTGCACAGATTTTGATAAATCTCCCCCAAAGTAACTAACATTTTTACAAATATCATAATTGGATGCTGCTACTGCATCCAGGATATTGTGTATTTTTGGGCTGTTGGACTGCCAGCCCGGTAAAGTGGGCCGATGACTATCACCTAATGGTGAGATATTGAGTGCTGTTGGTTATCGCCATTTTTCCAATGCCTTCACACAAGTGATATCAGGGGATTTAAGAGGTGCCCTTGTGCCTGAAGTGGCTCATGATAGGTGGCACCTTGTTAAAAGTTTACAACTGGTACCCAGGAGCTTCAAGTCATGTCTCAGTGCCACCAGAACTATCCACAGTTGTTTCATAACAATGCTAGCCACAGTAACCCTATTAACCCCTTTATGACCCAGCTAGTTTTGGCCTATATGACCCAGTACATTTTTTCAAATCTGACGTGTCTATTTAAGTGGTAATAACTTTCAACTGCTTTTACCTGGCAAAGGGATTCAGAGATCGTTTTTTCGAGACATATTGTACTTTCTATTAGTGGTAAATTTTTGTTGATACATGAAGCGATTTTTGTGAAAAACTCTAAAATATTGTAAAAAATTGGAAACATTTTCATTTCTCTATGTTTGAAACTCTCTACTTGTAAGAGAAATAGTCACACCAAATACATTTAGTTATTAATTCACATTCACAATATGCCTACTTTATGCTTGCATAATTTGTTAAACATTATTTTACTTTTTTACAACATTAGAAGGCTTATAATAATATGAGCATTTTTCAAATTTTCCACGAAAGTTCAAAATCTATTTTTATAGGAACCACTTGAGTGCTAAATATATATATATATATATATATATATATATATATGTCTCCATTTTTTGACCAAGAGTGTTGCTGCAACCTTCTTTTTTGTATACTCTGTATTTGCCACAGCAGTGTGCACCCGTGTATTAGGTAGTTCTACTGGCTTTTTTTGTTTATGTTTTTGCTGTGCAATTTAGGGGGAGTGGCACCCTCTGTAGTCGTGCACCCCTTCCTGTTTCACAGGAGCTTTTCTAAATTGATAGTGGATCCAGCATGTCACCCACTCAGAGGCTATATGCCAGGCAGAGGTGAGTGAAATGAGTGTTAGGGTCCCATCCGAAATGAGACCACCTCCGCGTGGTGGATGAGGGACACTTTTTGATCAAAAAGTGCACTAAGAGCCTCCATTTTTTGACCAAGAGTTCGCTGCAACCTTCTTATAAATATATATATTTATAAGAAACCCCCCTAGGTCCCGAGGCAAGATGGCTGGCTATCGCTCTGTAACTGCCGGCAACAAATCTGCAGCATCATATACACTGTGGATGCACTGTTTGTGACTCTACTAAAAGTTTATTTTTTTCCAAATGATTATAGTACAATGGGGGGAGAGTTATCAAAACATGTGCAGAGGAAAAGTTGCCCAGTTGCCCATAGCAACCAATCAGCTTGCTTCTTTCATATTTAACAAGGCCTCTGCAAAATGAAGGAAGCGATCTGATTGGTTGCTATGGGCAACTGATCAACTTTTCCTTTTTTTACAGGTTTTGATAAATCTCCCCAATGACTCAAAGATGTCGACTGGATAGGAATCCTTAGCCATCTTTGCTGGAGGGTAGCACCAACAGCCTGGCACCTGAGGCTTGTGACCACCACAAATAGTATTATTAGTTGCATAGCAGTGTGATGTAGAAATTGTTCATACTTGATATCAGTCCCAATTTTGCTGCAACAATCAGGCTGTCTGGGCCTCAAAAGAAATGGTGATTATGTAAACCCCACATAAAGTCGCTATTTTTGAAGCATTCCAGAGTGGTCTCAAAATAAAGATTAACTGTCCTAAATGGGACTTGTTGTTAGCCATAACAGCCATGTAGCTGTTCATGGTGATAGTATTAAGAGCTGTATACAGTTGTCATTTGGCCATGGTATAGCACTATTATTTGGGTACCAGACTACATGATGCTATATAGGCACTAGATGGTTATTTGCATGTCACATGCCAGTACACAGTATGGGTACAGCACCATGCTCCTGTTCTGGTAAAGAATATACTATTTCAGTTTCCAAATTGTAAAGGAAAGTGTTGGATATTGAAATAGAAAAAAGACAAAAGACATATATTTTTCTTTGTATAATTACTGTAAATCTAATGCAATGAAGCAGAAAATCAGAGTAAAACATGTAATGGGAAAGAAATAGGAAAGTTGATAGTGAGCGGGATCTTTGGCAGAATGGATAGATTATCCACACAGGCAAAATTATTTTTATAGATTGGCGAATCCAATTTCAGACAAAAAGCAAAGAAATAGGAAATTCAGGAGATGTAATTACAATCATTGACCTTATAGCCTTTGTACTTTACAGTTTGTTCCTCATAAGAGCAACAGGGGGGAGTTGTACACTAGTATTTGGGGGCTTTTTAAGTAGGTGGGGCTTAGTAGCTTTTCGTAGGTTTTTGTTCTTCCACCCAATTCTCCCTTGCCACCTTGTGGACATACTATGCCTTCCCCAAGCCCCTCTCACTAATGAAGGGTGTCTAGGGGCTCAGGCTGTAGCTATAGGTGGCCTGATGGCAGTCCTGCATGCTCTGCAAACAGCCATACAAATCATCTTATCACAATAAATGCATAAATATATAGATATATGTAGAAAGATAGAGAGGTAAAGAGAGATATGTATGTTATCTGCATCGCTGGTGAACCTTTATTGATCCTATGCACTGGGCAACAGGATTTACATGTAGATAAACCATGAGCAAAAAAAAAACCATCAACTTACAGCTAAAATTACCCAAAGCAGTAAAGTAACTGTGACCTAGCCTAACCTTGTTCTATAAAAAATTTTGTCAAGGGACTTGGTGGGGGGGATTCACTAATGTAATCCTTGCCCTGGGCCCACTAATGTCTTGCTACAAAAGATCAAAATGTTTTCATATCAGGCAGTAGCACATTACTATTATGTATTTGCACATTAGTAATTCACAGGGGGCAAACTATGAAACTTGTAAAAAACATGGGAAATTGGAAGGCAAGGGCGAGAAAATGGGATTGATCATCCACTATTTGTTGTTATGGAGCTGAGACACGCTCGTGAGCTGCTATTGGGAAACAAGTTACCGCTTTCCATTTATCAAGAGGTGATGTTCTCTAATGTCTAATGGCTATAATTACACATTTGGATAAATACCACTGAAAATGTGGCATAAATAGCAGACAGAGAGAACACTTCCAGGCTTAGCAACTGAGTAAATGATATAAATGCTGCAATAAAGCACATGCAGGACAGCTCTGATAGAAAGCATTGTGTTTACAAAAGCTCTTAAAGAGAACTTGCCACCACTAGGTTGGCTTATTAGTTGTGGGATTTAATTAAAAACATATAATAATAATATAATAATATATAAAAAAAATATAAAGAAGGAAAAGGGGCCCACAGCAAAGATCCACATAGGCCTCCTGTTATGGCATATTATTTTCCACATAGACCAGAAAGGTATTGTGTTTATATTCCCTTGCTGTCCATGACTCTTAGGTACTTAGGTCAGGACCCCTATTCCTTTATTTGCTGACAATGCAGTTTAATAGAGAGAGGAGTCCTGTGCAGTTTTCTATCTCTTCTGTTAACGGACAAAAATTGGACTGCACTGTGAGCTACCGCACTGAACCCCTGCCCATGAGCATTGGACTTCACCATGAAAAAATTTAATTTTTCGTTCTGCCTAACTGCACCTCTGAAGTTCTTCTCAGCCTGCCGTGGCTCCAACGTCATGCTCCCACCCTCGACTGGACCACCGGGGAGATCAAATATTGGGGTCCTTCTTGTCACAAACGATGCCTCACATCTGCTCCCACTTGTCTAACCCCTGAGGTTCCACCTTTACCGGGCCCTCCCAAGGCTTACCAGGGCTTTTCTGATCTTTTCTGCAAAAGCAAGCAGAGATCTTGCCTCCTCATAGCCTCCTTCCTGGTACCACCCTGCCCCATGGCAGGATTCACCCTCTGCCCCCCTCCCCATTCCCACTTCTTCTGGAGTTCCTGCCGTAGATGAAATAACCCGAGACTTCTCCGTTATCTGGAGGGAGACTCAAGAGTCTGGCCCACTGGACTCGTCTCTTATGAAGAGACAAGCAGATAAAAAGAGGGGGAGACCAAAGGGGGGGGGGTACTGTTACGCCGAGCGCTCCGGGTCCCTGCTCCTCCCCAGAGCGCTCGCGGCGTTCACCTCCTTGCAGCGCCCCGGTCAGACCCGCTGACCGGGAGCGCTGCATTAGTGTTACCGGCGGGGATGCGACCCGCGTAGCGGGACGCGCCTGCCCGCCCGCGGCTCATATCCCAATCTCCTCACCTGCCCCGTCCTCCGTCTGCTCAGTCTCGGCGCACGTGGCCCCGCCCCCTAGGGCGCGCGTGCACGCCGGCTCTCTGAGATTTAAAGGGCCAGTGCGCCATTGATTGGCGCCTGGCCCAATCAGTAACCGCACCTGTGTCCTCCTTATATAAACCCACTTCCCCTTCCTGGTATCGCCGGATCTTGTTGCCTCAGTGCCAGTGAAAGCGTTTGTGTATGTTCCAAGCCAGTGTTCCAGACCCTCTGCTGTTGCCCCTGACTACGATCCTTGCTGCCTCCGCTGACCTTCTGCTACATCTGACCTTGCTCTTGCCTTGTCCCTTGTACCGTGCCTGTCTCAGCAGTCAGTGAGGTTGAGCTGCTACCGGTGGACACGACCTGGTTGCTACCGCCGCAGCAAGACCATCCCACTTTGCGGCGGGCTCTGGTGAAAACCAGTAGCAACTTAGAACCGGTCCTCCGGTACGGTCCACGCCAATCCCTCACTGACACAGAGGATTCACCACCAGCCTTCCGAATCCTGACAAAGATATAACCAATTAGCTGCTTTCAACACCAAATTCACGTAACCTTTTACACATGGCATCGTATAACCGTATATAGCCCCTGTGTATTTTTTTTTTTAGGTAATAAATAAAAGTATCATTTCAACTGACACTGCATCAGGGTTGTCTTTCTGGCATTTGCACCCCTCTTGATAAACTAATCAGGAAGGGGGCAGATCTTCACTGGGTACAACCAGGATCTATCACAGTCACAGGTATTAAAGTGCCTAGGTGCATCATATGTAGAGTAGCTGTAACACTTTATAAAGTACAATACTGTCTGATGACGTACAAGCTATACACACATGTTGTGCTATGGTTTTCAGACATATCCTTTCTGTTTGTGAACATGTCTTCTTTTCCATTATGTGAAGTATTTATTATCATGCAAAGAAACACTTTTGTGGAGACCACGTACAACAGATATAATTTGATCCTATCCTAATGTAATTCTTATATATATATTGATTGAGCTAAAAATAATCCGGTACCTTGCTATGTAGGTGACATGCACCTTCTAGGGAGCTGCATGAGCCCATGGGCACTGTGCCGCTGTATCACCAAAACACAGAGAGTATTAATGCTTTAAAGACAAAGGATTACATCTGTTTGCTTAAGCAAAATTCCATTCCCATAATTAGGTCACAGCGAATGCGGCTCCCTGTGAACCTCTTGTTGTCTCGGATGTTCAGTTACTTAGGAAGGGACTTTTCTCTTTAATTCCAATACACAAAACGCAAATGTGCAGCATTTTATTTGTTCCAGTAAATTAAACAGTACGGAAAACAGAATTTAAAAAAGGGTGAAAAACAATCTCTACTGGGACCGAGCTCTTCAAACAACTATGATATCAATTAAAACCACACTCTATTTACATCGAGCAAGATCCTCATTAAACAGCTTGGCACCCAACTCAGTTCAGAGAAACCAAGTAAAAGGTCACACAGGCCTCTTGACATTGCTGGATTATGTGTTTGTTCAACTGTGGAGGAAAATTATCACAGAAAATCATCATTGCCGGCAACTGTCGGAAATGGAGGTCTTTAAAAGTGAATAAACCTTTATTATTACATATATAACATTAGCATATTTTATACTTTTATGCACAGACTAAGATATAAAAGGCATCCTGCACTCTCTGCTTAAACCGCAACTTTAGGCTCCAATCGTGGAGATAACAGGAAGACCTGGCACTCAGAGCACACCACGCAGTTCTCACAGCCTGGTCCTCCGGTTATCTCCACAATTGGAGCCTAAAGTTGCGGTTTAACCTCTTCAGGACACAGGGCGTATGGATACGCCCTGCATTCCGAGTCCTTAAGGACCGAGGGCGTATCCATACGCCGTGGGAAATCCGGTCCCCACCGCTAGCCGGTTGGGGACCGGAGCCGGATGCCTGCTGAAATCATTCAGCAGGCACCCTGGCACATCGCCCAGGGGGGTCCTGAGACTCCCCCATGTCGGCGATCGGAGAAAATCGCATGTCAATTCAGACTTGCGATTTTCTCCAATTCCGGGCTGATTGGGTCTCTGGTGACCCGATCACCAGGAAAATAGGGCTGATCGGCGTTGTCAGCAACAGCCCCGATCAGCCTAAAGGATAGGAGTGAGGTCGCAAAGCTGCGATCTACTCCTATCCCCTGGCATTAGTCAGAATGGAGTTCTGACCAATGGCAGCGCAGGACAGGGGGACCCCCCGTTCTGCCCGCCCCTGGATGTCGAGGGGCTCTGGAAAGAAGATGGAGGCCATACCTACAGGAGAAGATGCCTGGGGACCTGGGATCTTCGCTGGAGCCTGCAGGATCCTGATCAGGTAGGGAATCGACAGTGTGGGGGGGGGGGGGGAATTGAAAGTGAAAGTAAATCGATCTTTACTGTGGCAACCACTAGGGGGGCCAAACTGCAACTCCCAGCATGCCCAGAGAGCCAAAGGCTGTCTGGGCATGCTGGGAGTTGTAGTTTTGCAACATCTGGAGGGTCACAGTTTGGAGACCACTGTTACAGTGGTGCCCAAAACAGTAGCCCTCCAGATGTTGCCAGATTACAACTCTCAGCATGCCTCGACTGCCCAGGCATGCTGGGAGTTGTAGTTCTGTAACATCTGTCCCTTCAGATTTATCAATTTTCATGACATTTTTGAAAATTGCTGCTCTACTTTGAAGCCCTCTAATTTTTTCAAAAAGCAAAAGCATGTCCATTTTATGATGCCAACATAAAGTGGACACATTGTGTTTGTGAAGAAAAATAAAATTTATTGTGAATATCCATTTTCCTTACAATTAGAGTTAGAAAAGTTAGAAAAATACTAAATTTTCAAAATTTTCAGGAAATTTTCGGATTTTTTACCAAAAAAGGATGCAATTAACACCGAAAATTTTCCACCAAAATAAAGTAGAATATGTCACGAAAAAACAATCTCAGAATCAGAATATTCGGTAAAAGAGTTTTCGCGTTATTAATTTGTAAAGTGACGGTGGTCATAATTGCGAAAAAGGGCTCAGTCCTTAAGGTGAAAAAGGGCTGCGTCCTTAAGGGGTTAAGCGGTGAGTGCAGGATGCCTTTTGTATCTTAGTCTGTGCATACATTTAGTCTACTTTAATTCATCATCCTGGCACCTCCAGATCGCTTCTATATTGGATCCACCCCTATTACCTGAGAAACAAGCTTTCGATATACTAATTGTTTAAGCATGTGTTGGCTGTGCCACCCAGAATTCTAGGTTACAAATATTTTATACTTTTTATAGAAAATGCACTCCTGTTAGGTGCTGTTCTCTATGGTTCTTACTACTATCTGGCTTATTTTAGTATTTTATCAAAATTGCTAATGTAGACTAATTGTGAAAAATCTACTTAACCGACATCATTTAAAACTATCGAGGCCATTAAAGTGGAGATTTATAAATGTATATTATTTACATTATTATTTACATTATTTACATTTTTTAGCTAGATTATTTAACTAGATATAAATACATTTACATATATATATATATATATATATATATATATATGTA
Organism: Hyla sarda; assembly: GCF_029499605.1. Lineage (NCBI taxonomy): Eukaryota > Metazoa > Chordata > Amphibia > Anura > Hylidae > Hyla > Hyla sarda. The sequence continues at coordinate 86,965,093 of NC_079194.1, read as the reverse complement.
TATATATATATATATATATATATATATATATATAAAATGTATATAAAACACACACACACACACACACACACACACACACATATATATATATATATATATATATATATATATATATATATAAATATGCAATCTCCACCACAGCACAAAAAATCTGAGGTCCAGGATCAAATAGAAAGGCTTCCAAGTTTATTCACACCATAAATGTGATAGCGGTGCAGCACCGCTATCACATTTATGGTCTGAATAAACTTGGAAGCCTTTCTACTTGATCCTGGACCTCTGATTTTTTGTGTTGTGGTGGAGATTGCATATTTATGGACTACTGACCTGCCAGTTGGCTGACCATGTGCACTTACGGAGGGGGTCTTTACTGGCTCTTTCGCTTGGAGTTATATATATATATATATATATATATATATATATATATATATATATATAGACACACAGGTCATGACCATAAATGTTGGCACCCCTGAAATTTTGAAATTTTGCAAGAAAATGAAGTATTTCTCACAGAAAAGGATTGCAGTAACACATGTTTGGCTATACACATGTTTATTCCCTTTGTGTGTATTGGAACTAAACCAAAAAAAGGAGGAAAAAAAGCAAATTGGACATAATGTCACACCAAACTCGGAAAATGGGCTGGACAAAATTATTGGCACCCTTATCTTAATATTTGGTTGCACATCCTTTGGAAAAATTAACTGAAATCAGTCGATTCCTATAACCATCAATAAGCTTCTTACACCTCTCAGCCGGAATGTTCAACCACTCTTCCTTTGCAAACTGCTCCAGGTCTCTCTTATTGGAAGGGCACCTTTTCCAAACAGTAATTTTAAGATCTCTCCACAGTTGTTCAATGGGATTTAGATCTAGACTCATTGCTGGCCATTTCAGAACTCTCCAGCGCTTTGTTGTCATCAATTTCTGGGTGCTTTTTGACATATGTTTGGGGTCATTGTCCTGCTCGAAGACCCAAGTTCTCAGACACAAACCCAGCTTTCTGACACTGGGCTGTACAGTGCTATCCAAAATCCGTTGGTAATCCTCAGATTTCATGATGGCTTGCACACATTCAAGGCACCCAGTGCCAGAGGTGGCAAGACAACCTCAAAACATCATTGAACCTCCACCATATTTCACTGTAGGTACTGTGGTCTTTTCTTTGTAGGCCTCATTCCTTTTTTGTAAACAGTAGAATGATGTGCTTTACCAAAAAGCTCTATCTTGTTCTCATCTGTCCAAAAGACATTTTCCCAGAAGGATTTTGGCTTACTCGAGTTCATTTTGGCAAAATGTAGTCTTGCTTTTTATGTCTCTGTGCCAACAGTGGGGTCCTCCTGAATCTCCTGCTATAGCGCTTCATTTCATTTAAATGTCGACAGATAGTTTGTGCTGGCACTGATGCTCCCTGAACCTGAAGGACAGCTTCGATAACTTTGGAACTTGTTTGGGGCTGCTTATCCACCATACGGACTATCCTGCGTTGACACCATTCATCAGTTTTTCTCTTCCATCCACTCCCAGGGAGTTTAGCTACAGTGCCATGGGTTGCACACTTCTTGATAGTGTTGCACACTGTGGACAAAGGCAAATCTAGATCTGTGGAGATGGACTTGTAACCTTGAGATTGTTGATATTTTTTCAAAATTTTGGTTCTCAAGTCCTCAGACAGTTCTCTTCTCCTACTGTTGGGTGTAGATGTAGAAGGAAAACCCGGTTCCACGATAATGTTATGCCCATTTGCCTGATGAAGGGGATCCCATGCCCCGAAATGCATTGCACCCTGGCTAAATAAATATATATTATATACTTATCACCATCATATGACTGACTCTGTGGATCGCGCCGTGGAACCGGGTTTTCCTTCTACATCTACACCCTGCTAATAATCGGCCAGCTGATCGCTGGATCTGATACCGGGAGGCTGCACCACTATCTTAATGCGCTTGCGTAGTTGTGTCATTTACACAACCGTGCCAGGTGAGAGGACCACTGAAACAATTGTGCATCCTAAATCCACCTACATCTACGCTGTCTAGAACATACTGCCCTATGAGGAGCTCTGCTTTTTGTTTTATAGATATATGGCTTCTCCTACTGTTGTCCATGTTTAGTGTGGCACACACAGACACACAATTCAAAGACTAAGTAAACTTCTCTCCTTTTTATCTGCTTTCAGGTGTGATTTTTATATTGCCCACATCCCAAGTGAGTTTAAAGGAGCATCACTTGCTTGAAACAATCTTATTTTTCCACAATTTTGAAAGGGTGGCAATAATTTTGTCCAGCCCATGTTTAGTGTGACATTATGTCCAATTTGTTTTTTTTCCTCCCTTTTTTGTGCTAGTTCCAATATACACAAAGGGAATAAACATGCGAATAGCAAAACATGTGTTACTGCAATCCTTTTCTGTGAGAAATACTTCGTTTTCTAGAAAAATTTCAGGGGTGTCAACATTTATGGCCATGAATATATATATATATATATATATATATATATATATATATATATATAGATAGATAGATAGATAGATAGATATTGCATTGCTACCGATCCTTGAGACTCACCGCATGAACGAGGCATGCGCAGGGGACCTGTGTTAATCACACATACAGAAGATTCCATGATGTAAAAGAGAATGGACTTTCAGCCTCTGAGCCTAGCGGACCCCGGGCCACGCCTCTCCAACTGCTCATGACTGTCTATAAATTTTTTTTTTTTTTTTTCAGGAAACAACTCACAAAAGAGATTTACAAAGGTATGACTGCAATTTACAGGTATTCTGCTTGTGCACCGTGTGGCCCATTTACTAGCAAGATTTCACAGATGCACTTTAATGAGTTTTCCCTTAGAGCAAAGTTTATCAAATCGGATGTGTAGCACATACACAAATGTAAAGGAGAACAAATGCACTGAACTCTACAGGGATGTCCAGTGAAGCAGTACGGACACTGAGCACTGAGACCCCGACCAGTCAAAACTTTAGACATGTCCCTCTTAGTTCGGTAAAGTCAACCTCAAATGAACAACAACACATGACAAATTACACTGCTATTATAATTTTTTTTAACAAAAACTAATCCAAAATGCAGACGCAGTGTGTATTAAATTAAAGGGGTACTCCACTGGAAAACATATTTTTTTAATCAACTGGTGCCAGAAAATTAAACAGATTTGTAAATTACTTCTATTTAATCTGTTGGGGACTAAGGGTGTACAGATACGCACTTACTCCCTGGTACTTAAGGACCAAGGGCATACCTGTATGCCCGTGAGAATTTCGGTCCCCGCCGCGTGCTGGGCGAACCAGGATGCCTGCTGAAATCATTCAGCAGGCACCCCGTCAGAGACAGCCCCGATCATCCTAAAGGATAGGAGCGAGGTGGCAGGGGTGCCACCTCCTCCTATCCCCTGCCATTGGTCAGTTAGGACTCACCGACCAATGACAGTTGGGGGCGAGGGGGTTAAAGTTAAAATACCCACTCTCCCCAGCCCTGGATGTCCAGGCAGAGCGGGAGGAAGATGGCGGCTGGTGCCGAAGCGGCGAGGGACCGGCAGCAGGCAGCGACGGGACCGGCTGCAGTAAGCAGGCAGTGGCGGAGGCATCGGTGGAGGCAGCAATGAAGATCAGTGGTAAGTGATCTTCACTGCTGCCTTCTAGGAGTTGCCAAACTACAACTCCCAGCAAGCCATTGTAGTTTTGCGACATCTGGAGGGCCACAGTTGTCCAAACTGTTGCCCTTCCAGATATTGCAAAACTACAACGCGCAGCATGCCCAGACAGTCAGGGCATGTTGGAAGTTGTAGTTCTGCAACATCTGGCCTTTCATATGTTGCAGAACTACAACTCCCAGCATGCCTGGACTGTCTGGGCATGCTTGGAGTTAAAGTTTTGCAACATCCGGAGAGCTACAGTTAGGGCACTACTACACAGTGGTCTCCAAACTGTTCTCCTCCAGTTGTTGCATAGCTACAACTCCCAACATGTCCTTCAGCTGTCTGGGCATTCTGGGAGTTGTAGTTTTGCAACAACTGGAGGCACACTGGTTGTGAAACACTGAGTTAAGTAACAAACTCAGTGTTTTGCAACCAGTGTGCCTCCAGCTGTTGCATAACTACAACCCCCAGCATCCACAGAGGGAATGCTGGGAGTGTTAGTAGTATGCCTCCAGCTGTTGCATAACTACAAGTCCCAGCGTGCCCTTCAACTGTCACTGCATGCTGAGAGTTGTAGTTTTTTTTAACAGCTGAAGGCACTCTGGTTGTAAAACACAGTTTGTTACCCAACTCAGTGTGTTGCAACCAGTGTGCATCCAGCTGTTGCAAACTACAACTCCCAGCATGCACTGATAGACCATACATGCTGAGAGTTGTAACTGCACAACAGCTGGAGGGACACTGGTTGCAAAACACTGAATTAAGTAACAAACTCTGTATTTTGCAACCAGTGTGCCACTAGCTGTTGCATAACTAGAACCCCCAGCATGCACAGACAGTCAAACGGCATGCTGGTAGTTGTAGTTTTGCAACAGCTGGAGGTTTGCCCCTCCCCATGTGAATGTGCAGGGTACATACACACAGGCGGGGGTTTACAGCAAGTTTTTCACTGCAAGTTTGAGATACAGCAAATTTTCCGCTACAGCTCTAACTCCCAGCGGGAAACTCGCTTTAAACCCCCGCCCATGTGAATGTACTCTAAAAACACCACACTACACTACACTAACACAATATATATATATATATATATATATATATATATATATATATATATATATATATATATATACATACCCCTACACAGCCCCCTCCCCCAATTAAAAATAAAAAAATGTCTTGTATGACACTGTTTCCAAAATGGAGCCTCCAGCTATTGCTAAACAACTCCCAGTATTGCCGGACAGCCATTGACTGTCCAGGCATGCTGGGAGTTTTTCAACAGCTGGAGGCACCCTGATTGGGAAACACTGCTGTAGGATAGTTTTGGTAACAGAGGCAAGTGTAATTCTTGCATCCGGATCTGTACAAATCTCTTACTTAGGCCTCAAATACGCATGGTGCGCTCTCAATTCAGAGCCCCATATGGAGTATGTCTGTACTCGGGAGAAATTGCCTAACAAATTTTGTGGGGCTTTTTCTCCTTTTACCCCTTATGAAAAGGTAAAGTTGGGGTCTACTCCAGAATGTTATTGTAAAAATGTTTTATGTTTTACACTAACATGCTGGTGTTGCCCCATACTTTTCATTTTCACAAGAAGTAAAAGGAAAAATAGACCCCCAAAATTTGTAACGCAAACGGAAATACCCCATATGTGGATGTAAAATGCTCTGCGGGCGAACTACAATGCTCAGAAGAGAAGAAGCGCTATTGGGCTTTTGAAGATTGAATTTATTTGGAATGGAAGTTCTTCAGGACCCCAGTAGACTCTAGCGGCACATAGGCACCTCTCATGACATAGACATGCCCCCTATGTCGCTGCTAAAGAGGAGCAGAAGAGAGACTGAGAGAGAAGAGGTGACACAGCACCGCACCCCAGATAAGAAAGCCTGGGAAGGAGCACAGTGTGAGATTGTGCTGTATTATACTCTCAGTGCTGCAGTCACTACTCTGCTGGTGCGGAGTCACTGTGTAAATACATTATAATCTAATCCCTTGAACAGGCTAAGTAATGTAACTGTACACAGTAGCTCCACACCAGTAGAATAGCAAGCACAGCTCTCTATCTCTCTCATTCTGCTGGATGTGGATCCACTGGACCTGTGTGGCAGATGACTCAGACCGTACCAGGGAGCGGAGTCTAAGGTGCAGCTGGTTTTCACCAGAGCCTGCTGCAAAGCGGGATGGACTTGCTGTTGCAGGCGACACCCAGGTCGCTACCCCTGGCACAGCTCGACCACACAGGCGGCTGAGGAGATGCGAGGCACAGGAGGGATAAGGCAGCTCGTAGACTGGATAGCAGAAGGTCAGGGCAGGCGGCACAGTAGCGTAGTCTAGACGTAGCAGGAGGTCAGTAGGCAGGAGGCAGAGGCGCAAGATCGAGTCACAAAGCAAGAGATCAGATACACAGCAAGGCAATAACAGGAATGCTTTCTCTCAGGCTCAAGGCAACAAAGATCCGGAAGGAAACTGAGGAGGGTGGAGGAATTTATAAATGAGCCAGAGGTGGATTACACTAATGAGTGTACTGGTCCTTTAAATCTTAAAGCTCCGGCGCACACATGCCCTTGGGGATGGGGACACGCACGCCAAAGAAGAGGAAGGAGAAACACCCGGAGAGTGACGGACTGGGGCTACAGCAGGTAAGGGAACCATGCACTCACGGCCAGCATGTACGGCCAGAACGCATAATGTAACAGTGAAGTTACATTGTTCACACATTATATTACTTATCCTGTACTGATCCTCATTTACATCCGGTATTATACTCCAGAGCTGCACTCACTATTCTGCTGGTAAAGTTACTGTGTACATACTTTACTTATCATATACTGATCCTCAGTTACATCCTGTATATAGTACGTTCACACAGGTGGATTACCTACGAGTTTCCTTCTGTGGGCTGAGCTGCATCAGGTTATCCGCTGTGGAAAATCTGCAGACCCCCAATGAAGTTAATGTAATCTGCTCAGGAAATTCCGCTGCAAGCTCTGCAAACTGCAAAAACTTCTGCTTTTATAGAGGTGTCATTAGTCACACGTGATGATAATCAGTTAATCAAGGGAATTTGATTAGCAGCACCTCACTGCTACTTATCCTTTTAATTCCCATCAAGCAATATGAGTGTTCTCAATTTTGGCACAAAATTTTTCTCTAATTTGGCCTGTTTTATGAATTAAATAATGACACATTGTAATTTTCCATGTGTCGTCGTTAATTTTTCAAGGAATAGTCCAGTAAAAAAAAAATGTATCCCCTATCCTAAGGACATGCCAGGGCCCTGTACAGGAGATCGCGAGGAGTCCCAGCAGTCGGGCCCCCTGCGATCTGAAACTTATCCTCTATCCTTTTCAATGGTGAAGATCTCCTTTAAGTTGTATTTATCTTTTTTTTATTAGGTTCTAATATGTAAAGCCAAAGAACTGAACTGACACCACGAGAGATAAAACTTGCCTGAAGCATCTGTAAGAATATCCATCTAGAAAATCAGTTTCTTCTTTTTTGGTAGGTAAGATATTGGGCCCCCTAAGACACCAAGACAACAGGCAACTATAATCTTTAAACTTTCTAAAGTTACATGCCCTAGAGAAACCTGGATAAAACCAATGATACTTTAAAAAGGGGTGTTTAGTCTACATGAAGATGTTGCTCTTGACTGGATCTTGGGGACCATCTTCTATAACAATATGTTTGATCACTGACCTACATGCCAATAATGATTCTTTTTCTTTTTACTTTTAAATTTGGAATTTAAAAATTTATGCATTAGAAGTAAGCACTTTTTGGGTTAAGGAACATGTTTCAACCCAAATTAATCTGTCCACTTTGTCTGTGATTATTTTTTATGGACCCAGAAAGTGACCTTCAGTGGTAGAGCCTAGCAGGTTTAAATAAAGTATAAGTAAATGCTTAAACCAATATCTTAATCTGACAATTAACATGTCAGCGAGGCTTCCCCTCACACCCACAAACGATATTAGAAGTTCTGAACTTTGCAGTTAGATCATGATTTTAACTTAAGAAAATGAGGCTGATCCTGAATGCCGATCTCCTTCATGAATCAGAGATGAATAAAATATTGCAAATTGCTGTTTTGACTGCTGAGTGGGGTGACAGGTTCAGATTATCCCTGACAGCTGTCGGAGCTCATCAGTGTCTCATTTAGGAAGGTTGAAGCAACTCTCGTACACTATTAGGAGTGAGTCGTAGGCTAAAAGGAAAGGCTAGTAAAAGTATCAAAAAGCACCCGCTTTCCTTGTGATGCACAGACTGCCAGATCAAACGTGTTTATCCCCATGAACATGAAAGGCTTCTTTCAAATTAATTATTTAACAATAGAAATGTAATCCGAAATTTTCGATGTAACGCAGCTGACAATGTAAGGGTGTTATGTGCTATTACATGGTCTGTCTAGGGAAAGTTTAAAAAGTGGCTCTTTGTATCGGCTACCAATGGAATAAATGTGTGAATGGGTAAATCTAGTTAGGGATTGGATGGATAGGTTAAGTGTGCATTACATCTTATTTATATAGAGTGTAGTTCTCCCCGAGGTGCAACTCTAGGGATGTACCCTGAAGCCTGGGAGTCCCGATGTGTGAAGGCTGGGGGGGGGGGGGGGTTCTGTTATACATTTTGTTTTGGATTTATAAGTTACTCATTTGGTTTTATGTATTCAATCTACCAAATTATTATTCAAAATTTTTGTGGCCGGCAACCTGAAGAGTTGGCCATATTCATAAGAGCCTATAGCTTTAGTGTAGACCATATAGAGCAGGACCGTTATGATTGGGGATAAGATGTCTAGGGGCAGTGTACCCCTTTAAAGTCATGATCACAAAGACATCCGGCATGAACAGTGATCCCTCAATTTAGTTAGTTTACAATATATTGAAACCTCAGGGACCATTTAGGAGGTACTAATGTACTCTATGTCCTCATGACTTAAACATTATTTGTGGGGGTCTGACCTTCGCGCTTCATGCTCACCAACACAATGGAGGGCCTACATCATTCCTGCAGGCATCACATCCCCTTCATTGTTTATAAAGACACAGTGACTTGCCCATATAGTTTGTTCTTAGAGTTTATGAAGAAACCTGAGTACTTGGAGAAACCCACGCAAACACAGAGAGAACATACAAACAACATACAGAGTTTATCCTTAGTTGGGCTCCAACCAAAAACCCCAGTGCTGCAAGGCAACAATGCCAATCTTAGAACAAACGGCATGACAATGCATGAGTTACTGAATGTGTGGAAACAATAAAGGGGCCAAAAAAAAAAGAAGAAATTATTTCACTGATGGATGGATTACACAGGGGCCTGAGATGTGATGGGTGCTCTCATTAACAATCAAACTGCTTTGATTAACAGTGAACTTGATGAATGCAATGACTTTTGTTGGCAGCCACAGTGTGTAAACTCAGCCTTATAGTTGTAGCCTCCTCTTTCCACTGTGAAGAAAGCCTCATCAATTTTAATTAAAAAAAATGCATAAACAGGTTAAATATAAAAAACTGAAATACAAGGATCAAGCACATGTAAATTAATGAGCTGTAGAAAATGTGATCTGCATGACTTACCGGAGCGTGACATGTTTTATTATAAACTGCTTCAGGGGCAACAAGACAGAGTTAACAGAGAGTGAAAATATGGGTGTAAATTAAAGCTAAATATTATTAGCTCTGGAGGAGCTGACTGCAAATGATAACTGATAGGAAAAGTCCATTTCCATGAAAGAACTGGAGACATGAATGAGGTTTACAAGCAAATTTCCAATTTAGAAACGTTTACTCCTCTGGGTCTTATCACGTAGAGTAGAATGTGTCTATTAAAATGAATAAATCTGGACACGGACTACTCATATATAGTGTTCTTGTTACTATAAGACATCCTATAAAGGCCTAGCTTTGAAAACAAATCTAGAATTGATCCAAATAAAAAGATTGTACGAATTGATTTGTACTAGTCATACATTACTGCCTGTGTTATAGTCCAGAGCTGCCTTCTCAATTCTGAAGGCTTCAGAGCTGAAATCCCATTCTATTTTTTGTGATTCAGTACTGGTATTCAGTTTGCTCTGGTAATATATGTATATATAATCTGATGTAGGAAAAACGTACTGTCCTATTGCATTACAAGGATTATAGGGTATGACTGCTGAAAACTTGTATCAAATGATGACCTGAAGAACTGTTTATGTAGCATCAGGCGATGAAACAGGCAGTAACTCAGGGCCAGGGCAATATAAGTGATATAATGCATTTACTAAGACAATAATTTTGATGATGGGAACTACATTTAGCTCGTCCCCTGTAGGGGCATTCATGAATGTTTTGAAGGGGTACTCCGCCGCTAGACATGTTATTCCTTATCCAAAGGATAGGGGATAACATGTCTGATCATGAGGGTATGGCCACTGGGGACCCCCGCGATCTCAGCTGTGGCACCCCAGTCATCTAGCACATGGAGCAAATTCCGTTCTGTGCCGGATGACTGGTGATCACAGCCGCCACACCCCCTCCCTCCATCCATATCCATGGGAAGAAAACGTGATGGCTGTGTACTGGCCGTCACGCCCCGTAGACATGAATAGAGGGATTATGGTGTGACGTGGAGTGAAGGCTGAGGCTTCCGTGACTGTAACGCCACAGGGCCGGCCTGGAGATCACGGGAAATCCCAATGAAAGGACCCCCTATGATCGGACATGTTATCCCCTATCCTTTGGATAGGGGAAAACATGTCTAGGGGTTGATTACCCTTTTAAATCTAAATTTGTATCTCTGTATTGGAGCAATTAAGCTTCAAACACTATCTCATTGGATGGGTGAATTCATTTCTATAATTCTACAATATTTACAGTATGTCATAACAATGTTACATGGGTTATCCGAGAAAAGAAAAACTGAGCTAATTTCTTCCAAAAACAGCACCACTTCTGTCTTCAGGCTGTGTGTGATATTACAACTTGGCTCCATTCACTTCAATTGATCCAAGCTGCAATACCAAACACAACCTGAGAAAAGGAGTGGTGGTGTTTTTGGAAGATACTAGCTTAGTTTTACTATTCCTGGATAACATATTTTAGGACAACTACACTTTACAGTAGTGATGTTGCAGAAAAGGAAGGGCTTCTCAGTAGGGGACACATTATCTCCCTGTAGAGGTATGCTTTAGTTTAATGCTAAGCTGTGTAAACGAATGTATGAAGTGTGAAGTATAAATTATACATAATTAAAATCCGTGTCAGTACTAGAACTTTGCTACTACACTAAATAATTTCGCCATATGTTAAGCCCCACAATCCACAGCAATAACTGAATAAACAAACTCCCTGGGACCATGCAGCTTGAAGGTTACAGGGAACATAATATCACTTGATTTTATGTAGGTTGTTCCCAAGAGAGTGCTCTATAATTATAACTATTATTAACAATACAATCATAACAGTGTTTTATGGTATAAATTATCCAGACTTTCTGTGTATTTTACAGGCAGTGTAAAGCGCTCAACATGTAATTGTATTTGCAATGTTTTAATGTTAGTCACTCCATAAGATGTGCAAAGGAAATATAAAAATGATTGGTGCTCAGGAAAGCTGAGGCGCGCAGAGCGAGCGGGAGAGAGCGAACTTAGATTACTTTACATCTTTATAGACTGAAAAACACCGACTGTTAACACAGACTACAGAAATTAGAATTGCATTGCTTTAACTGTTCTAGGGAAACTAGGCAATAATTATTTAAAGAGGAGTATTGCTGCGTGTAGGGAAAAATTCTAATATTGTATAGCCTATTTTGCATTGCAAGAAAAGTTAAAATAAATAAACAGGAAAATTGATGTTATGATGGGGAATCCTATACGAGGTGTTGGTCTGGATTACACCTTATAAACAGGTAAGGGTAGAAATGCAATAATGGAAGATTTTCTTGAAGGGGTACTCCGGTGGGAATTTTTTATTTAATTAACTGGTGCCGATAAACCGATTTGTAAATTATTTCTATAATTCCTCTATATACAACAGAGGAAGTTGTGGAGTTCCTTTCTGTTTGACCACAGTGCTCTCTGCTGACACCTCTGTCCATGTCAGAAACTGTCCAGAGCAGGATCAAATCCCAATAGCAAACCTACCCTGCTCTGGACAGTTCCTGATATGGATAGAGGTGTCAGAAGAGAGTGTTGTGGTCAGACTGAAAAGAACTACTCAACTTCCTCTGGAGCATACAACAGCTGATAAGTACTGGAAAGATTAAGATTTTTTAATAGAAGTAATTTAAAAATCTGTTTAACTTTCTGGAGCTAGTTGATATGAAAAAAAAATGTTTTCCACTGGAGTTCCCCTTTAAGAATGTGTGGAAAGCCCTCTCCATACCCAATGGCCACTGGCTGCTTCCTGCAGCTGACAGCCACCAACAGTAACTTGCACGTAGTAAGCTCTGATCCCTCTATTTAGCTACCAAGATGCTGTTGTCAGTGCTTACAGTGGCATTTAGACAGTTTGAGGCTATGTCAGTAGTTTGTCAGGGGTCTGATCATTTTCCCACAACACAATTGTGGGAAGCCAATTAGATGTCATGGCAGTTCAAGGCATTCTCTTTTGTGCAGATGTACTACTGCAGACTGTCTGAACACATGTGAATCAGGTCATGCATTCTTTCCAGGAGAGCATGGACGACATGAAACTGAGTGGCACCAAATAATAGAGGTTTAATTAAAGTCATCTCATCAGCTTCCCCCCAAAAATAACTTTTATTATAAAATCATTAATATTTGCAAAAAACACAAGGGAAGAAAAAGATGTTTTGTATTCATATTTTTATAGTCAGCCTTTTATAGCCCCTCGTGACGTCACACCCGCCCCCTCTACCAAAGACCACATCGGTAGCGCCCCCTTCCCATAGAATTTTGTTGAGGGGGCGGGCGAGACGTCATGAGGGCCGGGCGTGACGTCACACCCAGCGGCCGCGAACACGGAAGCCCGCACACAGTGTTCGGAGTAATGAACTTCCGGACGCTGTGAGCGGAGCTCCGAAATTCAGGGCAGCGCACAACCCCTTTAAAGGGGTTTCCCGCCCAAGACATTTTATCCAAAGGATGGGTAATAAGATGTCTAATAAGGGGTCCTGCCGCTGGGACATACGCAAACTATGGGTCGGCGCCACGATGTTTGGAACACGAAAGCTTGGAGCTGCTGTGTTCATGATGTCATGCCACATCCCCTCCATTCATGTCTATGGAAGGGGGAGTGACCGCAAACACATAGCCGTTCCATTGACATGAATGGAGAGGGCATGGTGGCTCTGGTCCAATGATTGCGTAGGTCCCAGAGGTGACTCCCTGCGATCAGATATCTTATCCCATATCCTTTGGAAACAACATCTTTAGGGTTAAAGGCAGGCATCATTATGATCTCTGATGTCCACCATTAGAAGCTGGGACCTGCAGGTTAAGAAGTGAGCGGAGCTCCGGCACTCGCTTCATAGTCCAGATGCCTCTTAGGATGAACATGTACTTCCTGGTGTCCAAGCACCAGAAAGCCAGGGTGTACAGGTATGTCCTGCATCCTCTAGGGGTTAAGGAGACATCAGGAAATAAGAAGCTTCTGTTCAAACATCTTAGGCTATGTTCACACGCCAGAATTTCTGCATGGAATTCTGCATGGAAATGCTGCATGAATTTATAACACACTTCACAGGGATTCAGATGTCAGCAAAGTTTCTGCTGCAGAATTTCTGTTGCAGGAATTCCATTGAAGTGATTTGGCAGAAATTCTGCTGTGTGAACATACTGTAGCCTTATTGTGTTTCCTTGACAATTCTCGGTGACTCCGAAGAGTAGATAACTCCCTCAAAAAAAAAAAAAAAAAATTGTTCAGGACCTTCCAAATCTCTAAATAAAAATACAGTATTTTCTGTGTGGACCAAAAGTAAGTCCTTCTATGAATTTCTATTAGACACAGTATAATTTGAAGTGCAGATCACATGGTATAACTGGAGGACTTGAACCTAGCTCATAATTCAGGAATAAAGCACCAGATAAAAAGTTTATATTAGAGTATCTCATACACAACAGCACAGAAGATAAACATGTGGGCAGCATGGTGGTTCAGTGTTTAGCATTGTTGCATTGCAATGCGTTGCAGGGGTCCTAGGTTCAAATCCCACCAAGAACAGCACTTGTAATGAGTTTAAATGTTCTCCTTGAGTTTGTGCAGGTTTCCTCTAGCGCGGCAAAACATACCTATAAATAAGTTTAGAATGTAAGCCATAATGAGGACAGGGACAAAATTTTGTGTATGACGCTGCGGAAATTGTGTCCAGTATATAAAGTATAATTATTACAAATTAAAGTACTGGAATGCAGGAATTAAATGTTGTGAGCTAATATTACAGTTAAGAAAAAAGAAAAAAAAAAAAAGCTTGTTTCAGTTCCAAGTACCTTTTAATGGATATAAATTATTCATAAATGATGTACTGTATAGAGTATTCTGAATCCCAGAAGATCTTGTACAACTGTAACTCAGCAAAACTAACAGCACATTAAACAAAAAGACAATCTTCCTCCATGTATCAAATAAGAAAATGTACTGGATATCTTCTGTAGAGAAATATATGTTAATGTCTGATGCCTGTAATCCAAAAGATTCAGATGTCATCCAAATATGGATCAAAAAGATCAAATGAGACTTAAAAGAATTCAGTTTCGAAAACTAACAAAGACATCAACAACAAAGGAGCCACCTGTCCCCTGGCTGGTCAATATTAAAGAGGAGCTAGTTCTGAGGGCGACAAAAAACTTTGTTAATATTTAACACAGATTTTTATAAGATGTTTTAATACAGAGAAAACCTAAGAATAAAATGACAAGGACAAAACAAAAAGAAGCAAGGGTGCCTCAACTGCTTTTTGCCGCTATTATGCACACAGCACAGCTCCATTTAAATGTTTCATTACAGTATTTTGGTCATGTGATCACCAGTCTGACTATCCCAACCTTCCAGTGCGTAATGTGTCAGAACAGGATGTCAGTTCATGGTTCTAACTTCCTGTGAACTACAGGATGACTTCATCACCAACCAGATCCCCTTTTATTGTTTCTCAGACCCTCCCCACCCCTCCTAACTCCCATTTCTATGGGATCAGCGTGTATAGTAGTATCACACCTTCCCTGAGGCTGCGTTCACATGTTGCATTTCTTGCTCCAGTGTATCTGTTTTTACAATGATTCTCCCAAAATCGCAGCAAATTTGTGCAGATCATAGTAAAAAACAATTACAGAGATATTTGAAAATCACAGTAGAAACAGCTATAATTCAGTAAGGCTGCATTCACACTATACTTTTGCTCCATTAAAAGATCCGCTATAAACTTCCGTTAGAAAACCCTTAAAAACGGCCGTTAAAAAAATCCCATTCATGTCTACGGGATTTTTTGAATATCTTTTATCACCCGTTATAGCCCGTTATGAATAAGGGGCGTTATGTGTGATGGAAGAAAAAACCTCACATGCACCAATTTTTCTTCCGTCAAAAATAACGGTGTAATAATGGCCATTAAAATTTTTACCTACATGCGGGACATGTCACCTTCATTCATTCCCCACCTCTGGTTCCCGACATGTCCCGCTGCTGCCCTGGTCCAAGAAGATGAGGAGCAGGCAGAGGGAGGGGAAATTATTATAAATACACTGGGGCCAATTAATTATTATAAACACACTGGGGCCAATGAATTATTAGAAATAATAAAAATAGTAAAAATACACTGTACATCACAGGGGAGCGGAACATGCCGCCTGCTCCCCTATTTAATAACTTCTGATCGCATCGGGTCTCAGAAGTGAAACCCGGTGTGATCAATCCCTCAGCCTTTGTACTATAACCCCCATCATGGAACAGAGTCTGTTCTATGATGGGGGTAGTAGTACAAACACTAATGTAGCCTCCCCAGCCACCGGCAGACTCCTGCAGCCGGGGAACTACTACTCCCATCATGGAAACAAGTCTGTTCCATGATGGGAGTAGTAGTAGTCCAGACTAGGGGAGTCTTTTTAATATAGTAAAAAAAAAAAATCTGCCTGGTAGTGTGCTCACTACCAGGCAGACTTCCCCAGCAGGCGCAACATCACGTCAGGGCATGCTGGGAGCTGTAGTGGTGAAATACCTGGAGGCACCCTGTGTTGAAAACAATAAGTTAGGGGCTACCCCATTCCCTCCCCCCCTGTTAAAAACCGCAAACCATGCCATCCCCCAACTCCCGTGTTAAAAACTCTGAACCCCGCTCTCCCCAAGACATACCCTAAAGTCCTGCAGAGTCCTGAGGCAGAAGAAGCAGCGTGTAAATGCCAGGAGGCGGGGCCGGCATGTGAGGCCAGGGAGCCAATGCACTCTCAGCGCTTGCTCCCGCCTGTCTGATTAACAGGCAGGGAGCGAGTGCAGGCTGAATGAATTCGGACCGATTGCCCGGCCATCATCATCGGTCCGAATTCAGGCGTGCTAGGAGGGAGACCCCTAGTGGCCGTAAATTACAACATATTAATAAAAATAAAAAAATAATGAAAATATATTAGAGATATGTTGTAGTACATATGTACTACAGTATCCAGAAAGAAAAAGAAACACGCAAAACAGCGCACACCCATAAATATCAAAAAGTACTCTTTATTAATACATGAATCAAAAAAACAGACAAGGTTATTAAAAACATTTAAAACAGGCCTAAAGCAGCCAAAGCACAAAACAGGGTGAGCCCCCTCAACAAAGGAACCCCACCCAGGGCACCTGCCTATTACAGTACATCAATATTGTCACTATGTCATACAAGTAAGCTACCGCATAGCACAATAATCATCACAACAGCCCATATACAACCTGTATTCTCATGTAGCAAGTAACGATGAAGTGACACAGGACGGTTAGTGGAGGTGTTACCAGGCAAGTGCCCCCCTAAAGACCCCACGCGTTCCGTTGCCCGTCGGCAACTTCCTCAGGGGTGTTGTGCTTCTATTTCCTTACATCTGTCTTATATATATTCCATAATCAGCTTAATTACACAGGTCTGTTTGACCAGAAGGAGATACCTGTGAGTCTCTGTGGTTTCATGTCCGAACGCTGGCGCTCGATTCTACTTCCGGGTCTCCTACCCGAGCGCTGTCGCTCGCTTGTACTTCCGGATCACACTCGTAGCTCCACATATCATCCACGCATGCATACTCCATACTACAGACTTCCGGATCACATCCGTAGCTCCAAACACCATCCACGCATGCGCACTCCATGCTGCAGACTTCATTGCTTGCGCTTGCGCAGTGCGCTCCAGAATACACTCCATCATCCATTCATTCTCGGGCTACGTCCTGACATACCCCTATGTGTATCACTTGTAGCTGTGCGCTCTAACACTATGGTCACAAGCCAATTCCTCCATTCCCCTCACTATGAACCATAGTCTTTCACAATAATGGTCCCTCAATACCATGTATTTCAATAAGCCGATCTTATATTATTCACATGGACATAAAAATACACATAGAAGACTTTATAGATAAATTTAAGATCACTATCTCAAGCTAGTAAAAAATATACAAAATAGATAGCATACCATATAAACTCTGTATAATACAGCCAATTTTGGCAAAACCTATATATCTCTCATGGGGGACCATCCATAGATGTACATCACATGGTCCATATTAACGCGACAAGTTTATACCTCATGAGGGACCATCCATAAATATACATCACATAATCCATATTTAACATACAAGTTTAGACCCTATATAGAGAGGGCCAGCTAATACCCCACACATCAGTATAAGAAATGGTTACTATTATTGATATCTAGCATACAAGGGTAGCAATCCACGTGACCACACACATAAACATAAACATAACCATGGACATATATATAGAATGTCCTATCTCCTAATCCACCCATGTGCACATCAGAACACATCTACATATATCTAAAATAAATAAATAATAATAAAATAAAATATATTATATAAATAGTAAATCATTGGGTAGCAATACATATATATATATATCCATATCCCTAAATAATTTCATACAATATTCCCTAGATGAACTCATCATAATACATCAAAGTGATTATAACTCCCACTGAGTATAAATTAACATGAATACAAAATCACAAAAGTTGCATATAGTGTTAAAAAGCAATAAAAATAATAATAATAAATATAAATATAAACTAAAGCAATTTTTATTATAATCATAAACAATTTGTGTGTCAATATTATTATGTATCATCAATAGAAACCAGTTGTTATTTCAAATGTTGCCATACTCAGTACAGGCATAGCCATAATAAAACAGTGCCCATTTAAAGAAGTGCTCCACCCCTAAACATGTTTTCCCCTATCCAAAGAATATGGGATAACATGTCTGATTGTGGGGGGCGGCCTCTGGGACTCCCCACGATCTCTTAGAATTTCTGCTGGCCATGCAGCGTAACGGTCACAGATGCCTGGGGCCCCACTCCCATAGACTTGAATGCAGAGGGTTTGATGGCTGTGATTGCCAGTAATCCAGCATGGAGCAGAGTTTGCTCAGTGCATTGGATGACTGGGGTGCCGTGGGCAGAGATCACCGCAATCAGACGTTATCCCCTAACCTTTGTATAGGGGAAAATAGTGGAGTACCCCTTTAAAAACACACTTTGAATAAGAAATCACATCAAAACTGCATGGCATGTGAACTGACACCAACGCACTTATGACTTTAGGGAGTTTACCTGGATGACTTCCACCACTTGCAGACTGCTTAGATAAACAGATGATAAAATGTCCCACTCATAGACAGAAGATTCATGGGATATGTAATCTGTATCATAAGACCATATCACTGATTAAAAGGCTTTTTGTATAATTTAGGATGCAGCCTTTACCAAACCAAAGATCCAGAGGGGAAATCAGTTCCAGCACATCAAGCAGATAAAGGCAGAGTGTGGAAAAGTGGTGAATTATAGGCACAGATCTATTCAACAAACAACCCTTAATTTAATATCTTTAAGAAGTGTCCAAGGGTTTAAAAAAAAATATGAACTTAATATTATGAGGAGTTTTGTACCGAAGCCTGGTACTTCATCACTTTCATCAAAGCTCTGGTCAAAATGCGTCATCCATTGATGAAGAATAAATGATGTTATTATGCCATAAGCAGCAGCTAAATTGTTGTGGAATAAACAAGCATTAAAGATAAAGTTACAAAGAGTCATGTGTAAAGGGGTATTCCGCGCAGAACTTTTATATCACTATGTTGATTTATAGCCATGCATACCTCAAGATTTTTGAGATTCATTATGGATTTCCAGTTTGTCCATAAAAAAAAAAAATTGTCTCTCTGTAATTTTAAAATAAGTGGTCCATAAAAAAGAAAAATCAGGTTGGCTACCTGGACTAGAATAAAAGAATGACCAAAAAAAGGAACCCATTGAAGACAATTCACTCTGTAGGGTACGGAGAATTGTTTTGAAAGAGATTAAAGGGAATTTATCGTTTCTGGTCAAAACTTATTGAAGCTTATGGATGACCTACCCTCAGCATAGGTCATCAATATCTGCTTGGTGCAGTGCCAACACCATGGACCTCTACTTTACCAGAGCCACAGCTTCCATACACAGAGAAACAGTACCCTAAGCAGACACCTCCAATCTCTGTGTAATGTCTTTGCTGGGTTATTGCACCTTAGCTCCATGGAAGTGAATGGGAACTGAGCTGCAGTAATCCAGCACAGCCACTACACTATGTATTGAGCTGCTTGGTTCCAAATTTGTTTCTCTGTTTTTGTGGGTGCCCCACCTCTGGGTTTGGGAATTATATATTCATCAGCACATATTTTAAGGATAGGATACATGTTAACCATAAAGCCACTTTAATGAAAAGTGAATGGATGATAGCCTGTGTTATGTATGGTATAATATAACTTTTGTAGGTGCTGACATCAGAAGCGATAGTATGCACTAATAAAAGTAATACTGATAAATATGGACATTTGGTGGTTTTAATTTCTGTTCTTGCTGCTTAAACTTTATCTATTCCACTGCCAAGCACCTTGTATAAAATGGTGTAATTTGGGGTCATGGTGGTTGTTTTAGAAAATGGAACAGATAATTACACGGGATGGTTTGACCTACGAATATCATGTCTCAATGATGTAATGACTGGTTATCTGCCTAGGAAATAAGAGGTTGTATTGTAAACACTGGTAATTATGCCAAATGAGGAGAAGTGGACAGGGATTTTAGTGCACAGAAGCTGAAATTGTAAGTTGACTGTAATTTCTGATGTTAGTGAAAAAGTTACAATATGTAAGAGAAACCAACCCTATGTAACCTTGTTATTCCATTCAAATGTCTCCAAATTATAAAAATGAATATTACATTTTTCAACCATTTGACTTAATCTGTTAAAGTCAAATACAAATTTGGACTCTCAAAGTGATATTCTGAACTGAAACCGGAAATATATCTGTTGCTCAAAATATAGGCATCCACTAAGACCCTATAAACTTAAGGGGTCCTCACTAAATGAGAGAACCACAATTGGCTTTCGGAAGGCTCTTCCAACTTACTGTCAGGTCTAAGGCAGTGGCTGTCATGCACCACCCCCAGACTTGTATAGATGGAGACTCACTTTAAAGGGGTACTCTGGTGGAAAACTTTTTTTTTAATCAACTGGTGCCAGAAAGTTAAACAGATTAGTAAATTACTTCTATTAATAAATCTCAATCCTTCCAGTACTTATTAGCTGCTGAATACCACAGCGGAAATTCTTTTCTTTTTGAAACACAGAGCTCTCTGCTGACATCATGAGCATAGTGCTCTCTGCTGACATCTCTGTCCATTTTAGGAAATGTCCAGAGCAGCATATGTTTGCTATGGGGATTTTTTCTTATTCTGGACAGTTCCTAAAATGGACAGAGATGTCAGCAGAGAGCACTGTGCTCGTGATGTCAGCAGACAGCTCTGTGCTTCAAACGGAAAAGAATTTCCACTGTGGTATTACACAGCTAATAAGTACTGGAGGGATTAAGATTTTTTAATAGAAGTAATTTACAAATCTGTTTAACTTTCTGGCACCAATATCTCAGGAGCCCGACCTTTCTCATGATGCCCACCTATCTAATGAGTTTGATGCGGTCTCACTGGCTATTTAATTCAGTCATCAGCATGTAAGGACTGTAGGAATATTTAGTTTCCAGGCTGTGTTCCTGATGAGGAGTTTCTTGGTCTTACTTTCCTTGAGCTCATTACCTGCTCAAAAGGCCCCTGCTCACTTTTTCCTTGTTGCTGGAATAATCATTGCTGACCCCCCCATCGAAGCCCCCCCCCCCCCCCCCCGACACCTTGCAGACCTTGTCTGTCTCTGATATATCCTAATGTTATTCCATGTTTGACTGCTCCAGCCAGATAACTAAGTTTATTTTCCTCATTGTTCTTTTTGTCTTTTACCTACTATTATTGCACCTACTATTATCATAATGGAGCACTAAAATCCTGTGTGCTGATCAAAAAACATAGGCATTTGGTTATAGCTCTTGTGCAGTTTTGGGTCACTCCCAGGACATGACTTGAAAGAAATCTGACGCCAGTACCATATGCACTAACCTGTCAGTACTGACAGGTAGTGCTGGTGACATTGATGACAATGGTACTTACCTTGTCCCGTTGCATGCAGGGGATCTCTGGTAATCTGCTAAATTGATTTCTGTTCACTTGGAGCACATGGGGGAGATTAGTGACGTCACCGCTGCTGTTCTCCAGCAGTGGGAGCCAGCAGAGAGCAGCAGCGGCTTGGGGCATGGGTGGAACTTAGTGACAAGACCTCTGCTGGATCCCGCTGCTATGATACTATGGCAGCAGTGGTGATGTCACTAAGCTTCCCCAGTGCCCCAAGCCGGGCCGGAGCAGAAGTTAAATGGTCACTCTCATTAAAAAAAAAAAAAATTGCTATTGCACTCCTTATGGTAAATAAAAAAATATTTCTAATATACTTTGGTTAAAAAAAATTTGTTTTCCATGTTTTATTTGTGCTTAAAAAAGCCCAAGAGCACATTT
The DNA here is from genome assembly GCF_029499605.1 of Hyla sarda. Lineage (NCBI taxonomy): Eukaryota > Metazoa > Chordata > Amphibia > Anura > Hylidae > Hyla > Hyla sarda. The sequence continues at coordinate 86,943,356 of NC_079194.1, read as the reverse complement.
TCCCCCATCTCATACACAGACTTTGGACCGTAGCCCTAACACAGGAAGTGCAGCCTGGGGTGCTCAGGGGTGTGTGTCCAACCAACAGCATATGGCTGTTAAGTGTGAGAGGAGCTATGATTGGATGAGGCTGGACCCCCCCCCCCTCAGCACTCCAGGCTGCACATTCTGTGTTTGAACATCGGTCCAAAGTCTGTGTATGAGATGGGGGAAAATGTGCTCTTGAGCTTTTTTAAGCACAAATAAAACATGGAAAACTAATTTTTTTAAACAAAGTATATTAGTAATATGTCTTATTTACCATAAGAAATGCAATAACAAAAATTAGTTTTAATGAGAGTTACCCTTTAACGGAGGAGATAACTGGAGATCCCCTGCATAAAACGGGACAAGGTACCGTTGTCATCAGTGTCACCTGCACTACCTGTCGGTACCGACAGGTTAGTGCAGGTTACACTGGTGACAGATTTCCCTTAAAGGGGTACTCCGGTGGAAAACTATTTTTTTAAATCAACTGGTGCCAGAAAGTTAAACTGATTTGTAAATTACTTCTATTAAAAAATCTTTACCCTTCCAATACCTTTTAGCAGCTGTATGCTACCGAGGAAGTTCTTTTCTTTTTTAATTTCTTTTTTATTTTGTCCACAGTGCTCTCTGCTGACACCTGCTGCCCGTATCAGGAACTGTCCAGAGCAGGAGAAAATTCCCATTGCAAACCTATGCTGCTCTGGACAGATCCTGACAAAAAAGAAATTCAAAAAGTATAGAATTTATGAGTTATATAACCCATCAACACATTAGTTAAAAGAAACACATGTAAATATAGCAGGTGTCCATTGTTTAGTGCTGATTTTAAGAATGTGCTCCAAACTGTATGTTCACGAGCTCCCATAAGAAGCTCATAAGATCTGTAGAATTTTTATAGTTCTATTTTGTGGAAACAAGGATGAAACAGGCTTGTCAGATTATTATACATTCCTCTTTGAGGATCATCAGAGGCTTAGCTCTGCCAGAGTACTCAATTGACTATAACCTACACATAAAATGCCAGTTGGATTACAGTAATACACAAGAGTACATATGCAAAATACAAAAGCATACCCTTATTCTTCAGGAATATTACCACTGAAATCTGAGTCAATTTCACGCTGATGTCATTTCTTTTTTCTTAATATTACAACCTACATGGACAAACTACATTCCAAAATGTAAACTGAAAGGTTCATAGAACTTCACAGATTTCCCTATAAAGTGGTTCCTTATCTGAATGTAGATTTGTTGCTGCTTTACAGAATGGAAGGTTCCTTCTCCCCCTGCAAGTACTCTATTCAGCTACGGTTTAGCATAGTAGTGACTGCTTTCTGTTATGCACCACACCATGGTCTGACTGGATGACCTTGTAGAGCCAATCCGTGCCCAACATCCTGCTAAATAGAACAGGTGTATGTCCCCCTAACATGCTCAAAAACTCTGCTTGTCCTTATTGAACCTATTGAACAGGTCAGAGACATTTACAAGACTATTGTCCAAGGGTGGGTCAGTCTAAACCAGTACAAAAACAGTTCAGTAAAATTCCATTCAGCATTGACAAGAACTATGCAGAAGTATTTAGCTAGAGCAAAGTATGGGCTCGTGTAAATGGCAATGCCATGAGCAAGGACAATGTACAGTGCTACATGGAGGCAGTTATAGGGGAAATCTTTCTCCAATAAGGGATGTGATAAAGAATCTGCCATCATTTTTCTTATCATAGATTCATTTGAAAATTGTGAGGGATAAAAACTATTTGCCTCCGTACAAGGGCAGAAAGTCTAAATATGGATTTGCATCAAAATATAGAACTTTAGAATGAAGTCATAGCATGTTTGGTTTAATAAGTTAGCTTATTTACATCACAACATTTTTTATAGAATCACTGTTACATATAATTACATTTATTGACAGACATTCACGTTAACTTTGATGCGAATACAACCAACGTAAATGAATTACACACAAATTAAATCATTGCTCATTTTTATCGGGAAACATAGGTCTCCCAGGACAAGTTGATCGGTCTGAGTTAATGAACATTCAGCTCTGAAGAGGAGATTTTCCAAGGCATCAAATTCATTAATTGGTTTTCAATCTTAATATGACCACAGGATGAACAGAGATGATTACCAAGCGAGTGCAAACATCCAATGTGATATAAATTGGAAGATTAAAACCAAAAATACCTTGCAGTTTGGAAAATAATGGGAATGGAGAACAATGTATAATAGTGAATTTACTAATATTAATGTTAATTTAGTGTTCAATACTCTTACAAGACCACCTTTACATATGAGTTAGATGTTAGTTGAATGGCCTATTACAAGGGTGTCCAATATGCGACTTGCAGGCCAAATGCGGTCTTTCAAAAACTAAGGTGCGTCCTGCCGGAGCTCTCTAGTAACCATGTCCAGGATCAAATCGTCATTGGAGCTTCTGGAGCTTCAGGCCCTGCACACCCTGTGAAACAGGGGATCTCCCAGCTGTCCAACCTGGACTTGCCACTTGCGTGTAATGACAATATTCCTGCACGAGTCTGTCGCAAATGCCGATGGGCACATGGGAGTAATGATACGATGTCATGTGACTGACTTTACACATTACTTTTGAGCACACGTGCAGCTGAGCAAGCTCCCTCAACTGATGGTAGTGCAGACACTTTCTGGTTCCCCAACTAGAGAGTGACTTTATAATTTCCTGCTGTCTGTTTTAGGGGTATACAACTATCATGCTAAACTTTAAGCAAAAGGAAAGGGTGGTCAAAGGCTGATAGTGGTATATCCTTAACCTTAACCACAACCTAAAGCACCAATATAACTTGCCCAAACCCTGAAAAAGAGAGTGATAAGAGTCTGCCAATAACCTCTAGCAAAAATTGTTCGGTTAATAAGATATATTGGCCCTGATGTACTAAGAGTGGAGTGGAGTTTTCTTCATGGGTTTTCTTTCCTGACAGATATTTTTCCACAGTATTAAGTAATGTTCCCCCTACATTTTGCTTTATTTACAACTGTTGAGCTGTCAGGTTTTCCACAGTTTTCCACAGTTCAAATCCACCACATTTTGTGTGGAAAAATTAGCAAATATGTTGGGATTTTTATAAAATGTTGGAAATATGCTCCCTTTTCCCAGCGGTCATGCCCCTTTTCAGGTTTTTGAAGTAAGATGGAGAGTTGGTCGGGTTTTTTGAATTTTGGAGCAAACTCTGCCACAACTTCTGGTGCCGACACAATTTGTGGTGAAATGCAGCACATTTTGACATACAGCCCAACAAAAACAGGTCAACAATAGTAAATCAGGGCCAATATGTACAAAAAAATGTCAGTGTTTCTAAAAAACCTATCCCTACCCTTATGTAAGAGGCTGTGGGTTGTTATGCACAGTATATACTTTATATACTGTCATGTTGTTACCCCCCCCCCCCCCTGTTTGGTTGTAGTTTAAAGGGGTCTACTGGAAAACATTTTTTTAATCAACCGGTGCCAGAAAGTTAAGTTACTTCTATTAAAAAATCTTTATCCTTCCAGTACTTATCAGCTGTTGTATGATCCACAGGAAGTTCTTTTCTGTTTGAATGTCCTTTCTGCCTGACCACAGTGCTTTCTGCTGATACCTCTGTCCATTTTAGGAACTTTCCAGAGTAGGAGCAAATCCCCATAGGAAACCTATCCTGCTCTGGACAGTTCCTAAATGGACAGAGGTGTCAGCAGAGAGCACCGTGGTCAGGCAGAAGGATTAAGATTTTTTAATAGAAGTAATTTACAAATCTGGCACCAGTTAATTAAAAAAAAAAGTGGAGTACCCCATTAATGTGTAAGCATTAGAACTGTAGTCTTCAGCTGTCATGTTGTCACTGTGTCACTGATCTAAAATGTTTTTTTTTTCCTGTATTGGGGTATCATTGTCTGGTGTGTTTGCTGTGTGTGGGAGATGTGCATGTTGTGTTGCGCTTTGCCTCGCACCACTCCAGCTTCAGTCCAGTCACCGTGTGGACTTAACAGATGCTAATAAAGAAAGGTGCAGAAGGGAAAAGGTTTTTGAGGTCAGGCCTGGAAATAGCAGTGGTCTTTCTCCTTATATGTACAGGAAGTTACAGTACGTTGAATTTGTGCCTTTTAGAGTTGTCATTGGTGTGCCAAAGTTAAGGTATATGCAAGTTTAATGTTGAGTTGTGTGTACAATGTTATTGTTGGCTGATCCGGCTACAGATCGACCATGTAATGAGTATAGGGATTTCTTGACTCTCCCAAGTTAATTTAATTTGATTTTTAAATCCGCTCTTTGAGCTGAAGCTAAAATGGAGTCAAATAAAGACAGAAGTCGGATAGTTATCAGGTTCATTGTATAAAACAAGCAAGATATTTCTACACAGATTAAAAGTTGAATTTAACATCACCAATTACTTGGAGCGAGAAGGTACCGTATATTAGTGCAGACAGTGCCAAGTTATGAATCAGTAAGAACAGTCAAGGTCACACTCTGTCACCAATAAAGATTCATTAACTATGAAACCTAATAAAAGTAATGTCTTTGTAATGACCCCAGTAGCTAACTTTATTTCTTTGTGTTTGAGATTTGTTTTCCATTCAAATTTTTTCTTAGGTTTACAATGTAGATCTGGAATTTCATATAAAAATTTTCATTCTGGCTCCTTCTACTTGGTACCACCTCTTGTGCTGCTCTACCTTAAAGGGGTACTCCCGTGGAGAACTTATTTTTTTTAAATCAACTGGTGCCAGAAAGTTAAACAGATTTGTAAATTACTTCTATAAAAAAAATTGTAATCCTTCCACTACTTTTTAGGGGCTATATACTACAGAAAAAATGTTTTTCTTTTTTGATTTCTCTGATGTCATGACCACAGTGCTCTCTACTGACCTCTGCTGTCCATTTTTGGAACTGTCCAGAGCAGGAGAAAATCCCCATAGCCAATATATGCTTTTCTGGACAGTTCCTGAAGTGGACAGCAGAGGTCAGCAGAGAGCACTGTGGTCATGACATCAGAGAAATCCAAAAAGAAAAGCATTTCCTATGTAGTATACAGCCCATAAAATGTATTGGAAGGGTTAAGATTTTTTAATAGAAGTAATTTACAAATCTGTTTAACTTTCTGGCACCAGTTGATTTAAAAAAAAAAAGTTTTCCATGAGAGTACCCCTTTAAGACATTTCTCGGGGATGATATGGTGCAGTCACCACCAGCGAACATCATCGCAGCAATGTAGCAGGGAGACAGAGGACAAACGGGGAACGTGGATGGCTATGACCGTTTCACACCAACACAGGTGCTTCTACTGGCCTCCACTTATGAATCCGATGGGATTCATATTTGACTCTTTTATAGATGACTTGAAAAATAGATGGAAAATTTGAACAAATATTTTACCTGTTGTTCCAGGAGCTAAAAAGTGTTTGCTTTGCCTGGAACCGACACTCCAGTGACTCTCATTTTCAGGTATTTTTTTTATAACCGTGTCAACCCAGCCAGATAGAGCGGGATTCAATGAGCTGTATGCCGCCAATTTGCATTGTTATGAAGGCTCTGCATCCTGAATGCACTGATATTTAACCTGAACATCACATTGTCAGATGAGCATGGAAATGAATTGTAAAAGCCACCGATCTGATATGCCTGACTGATGATCTCCAGGCTGCAATTGCTAGATATCAGCTTCTATCTTTCAGACACTGTCAGTGTGGGAGACTCTATTGTAATACTGCTGTAAGTGACACATTACCAGCCGTCGAGATCAGACTGAATTTGAGTAATGCTCAAAATGCATGAATAAACTCAATGGAAATTAGATCCAAATGCTAAAATAGGAGTTGTTGTATGGCAGTAAAATCCTAGACAGGGGTGGTTTAACATGGACTCTGGGCTGTTCATAAAGCAAGTACCCCCCTCCCCCCCCCTACAAAAATGTGCTTATGTCTTAAGTGGATAACCATGGCCCTCTAATTTTATCAATAAAAATAGACAAAAATAAATAAATAAATAATAATAATAATAATAATAATAATATATATATATATATATATATATATATATATATATATATATATACAATACACGCAGTAAATGGCATAAAAGTTAAAAAGAATTGAGGATTTTTGGTCACTTCATATAACCCATTTGAACAAAAGTAGTAACAATAAAAAATTGATCACAACCCTTATACATTCCTGTGCATGGAAAAATAAAAAAGTTATAGGGGTCAGAATAGGGCAATTTTAACCCTTTAACGACGCAGGACATATATTTACGACCTGCGCCGGCTCCCGCGATATGAAGCGGGGTCGCGCTGCGACCCCGTATCACATCGCGTCGGTAATCCTTCCACTACTTTTTAGGGGCTATATACTACAGAAGAAATGTTTTTCTTTTTTGATTTCTCTGATGTCATGACCACAGTGCTCTCTACTGACCTCTGCTGTCCATTTTTGGAACTGTCCAGAGCAGGAGAAAATCCCCATAGCCAATATATGCTTTTCTGGACAGTTCCTGAAGTGGACAGCAGAGGTCAGCAGAGAGCACTGTGGTCATGACATCAGAGAAATCCAAAAAGAAAAGCATTTCCTATGTAGTATACAGCCCATAAAATGTATTGGAAGGGTTAAGATTTTTTAATAGAAGTAATTTACAAATCTGTTTAACTTTCTGGCACCAGTTGATTTAAAAAAAAAAAGTTTTCCATGAGAGTACCCCTTTAAGACATTTCTCGGGGATGATATGGTGCAGTCACCACCAGCGAACATCATCGCAGCAATGTAGCAGGGAGACAGAGGACAAACGGGGAACGTGGATGGCTATGACCGTTTCACACCAACACAGGTGCTTCTACTGGCCTCCACTTGTGGAGGCCAGTAGAAGCACCTGTGTTGGTGTGAAACGGCCATAGCCATCAACGTTCCCCCTTCATCCCTTGTCTCTCTGCTACATTGCTGCAATGATCTTCGATACAAAATAAAGAAACTTTATACGGACCTGGTGAGTGCTCCATTCACTACATTCTCCTTTAGTCACAAACACAAATCTCATCTTTACCATAAATCCTAGAAGAGCTTTTCTGCCTTATTTCATGTAAAATGAGGACCTGGTGCTTCCGATGGGATTCATATTTGACTCTTTTATAGATGACTTGAAAAATAGATGGAAAATTTGAACAAATATTTTACCTGTTGTTCCAGGAGCTAAAAAGTGTTTGCTTTGCCTGGAACCGACACTCCAGTGACTCTCATTTTCAGGTATTTTTTTTATAACCGTGTCAACCCAGCCAGATAGAGCGGGATTCAATGAGCTGTATGCCGCCAATTTGCATTGTTATGAAGGCTCTGCATCCTGAATGCACTGATATTTAACCTGAACATCACATTGTCAGGTGAGCATGGAAATGAATTGTAAAAGCCACCGATCTGATATGCCTGACTGATGATCTCCAGGCTGCAATTGCTAGATATCAGCTTCTATCTTTCAGACACTGTCAGTGTGGGAGACTCTATTGTAATACTGCTGTAAGTGACACATTACCAGCCGTCGAGATCAGACTGAATTTGAGTAATGCTCAAAATGCATGAATAAACTCAATGGAAATTAGATCCAAATGCTAAAATAGGAGTTGTTGTATGGCAGTAAAATCCTAGACAGGGGTGGTTTAACATGGGCTCTGGGCTGTTCATAAAGCAAGTACCCCCCTCCCCCCCCCTACAAAAATGTGCTTATGTCTTAAGTGGATAACCATGGCCCTCTAATTTTATCAATAAAAATAGACAAAGGGGCGTGTCCTGCAGTGCATGGCGGCGGTCGCATAAACCTTGTGCTCCGCTGCAGCCCAGGCCTAATAGCGGCTAAACAGCATTGATCCTGAGCATATCGCTACGGCAATTGTGCCCACCGGTACCTGAACTATCGGGGCACCTGATGATGACCCGGAGGCGAGGGAAAAAGAGCCCACTGAAGCTCACGGCGTTCTTTCCTGCTGCAGAGGCCTCACAAGATGGCGCGGCTCAGTGCGGGTCAGCGTCTCCGGCTACTGGAAGTGCCTCACCAGCGTCTTCATCCTCTCAGACGGGCTGCGCCCTGGAGGCTTCTCCTTCAACTCCTCCGATTCTCCTGACAGGCTGGTCGCCTTCGGTGCAGCAGGACCCGCAGGTACCGTTTTCCCCGATCTCCTCCAAGCCATTGGGAGCGGGGACCCTGCATACTAGAGGCCCAGGAGGCCCGGGAGGCCCTGATGGGAGCTCTCCGTCGGCGCCCCTAACTGAACCTATTATGAGGGGGCTTCTCGCTGAGTTACATACCTCCATTCAGGGTGACATTAAGGCAGCCGTGTCCAATATACAGCATGAGATCTCCTCTCTTGGACACCGCACTTCGCACATTGAGAACAAGATGGCGGAACTCACCTCTTCTCATAATGAAGTAGTGGACTTAGCTAATGGCTTGGAGGATGAGGTTGCCGCTCTTCAACTTAAGATAGCTGATATGGAGGACAGGTCTCGCCGAAACAATTTAAGGGTGAGAGGGGTGCCGGAGTCTGTGAAAACGGAGGACCTCAACACCTTCCTAACGGATTATTTTGCATTGCTGCTGCCTCAGGCTTCCACCCTAGATCTGCTAATGGACAGAGTCCACAGGCTTCCTAAGCCCAAAACCCTACCTGCTGCTACACCAAGGGATGTGATTCTGCGCCTTCACTTTTACCATATTAAGGAGCAATTGATGTTGGTGGCGCGCTCCTCACCCTCCCTACCAGATGGGTATTCGGGACTCCAACTTTACACGGATCTATCTGCTGCCACTCTAGCCAGGAGACGTGAGTTCAGTGCAGGGACTAAAGCTCTCAGAGAAAGAGGGATCCCTTATAAATGGGGATTCCCTGTGAAATTGATTATCACCAATAAGGGGTCCAAACATGTGGTCTCTTCCCCGGAGACCCTTTTGCAACTGTGTGCGGAATGGAATTTGCCTGTTGACCTGACTGCTCAGAGGTCCCTGGACATACCGCATGCTGCAAAGATAGCTGAGGAATGGAAGGTTGTCTCCCACCGCAAGAAAAAAATCAAGACATGAACTGTTCCTCTGCCTTTAGACAGGCCTGTCCGACTTGTCTCATTGGCTTGCGACTGGGGTATCCTTCCCCATCCTTTGGGTTACTTATCCTCTTAGTGCTCTGGATACTTTTCCTGAATGTTTAAACATTCGGCCTAACTGCAGTCGAATGTACTTACCTACCCCCATTAAGACCTACCACATGGTCTTTACTACTGCTTGCTCAATTTATTTGTTCTTTGTTGTTCGTTCTGTTTACTTGTTTTCTGTCCCGTTGGTCCTCCATCACTTACTTTCGCTGATAATGGATATGAGAGGCTCCTCTTGCGAGCTGCTAAGTGTAGATGTATCCTCTTCGACGGGAGCACCTGCTCCTTTTCAGTTTACTGTGCTAATGGTTCTGCTTTGCGTTGATGTATACTTTAATTATGGTTATTAAGGTTGTGTCTATGAATGTGCGGGGTCTTAACTCACCGTATAAAAGGTCTCTGGTGTGGAGGGAGGCCAAACGCCTGGCGGCCGATGTCCTCTGTATACAAGAATCCCATCTATTAGCCCTAGATGCCCATAGACTCCAAAATAAGAGATATCCACATATCTATCAAGCGCATGCTGCTCACAAGAAGGGAGGAGTGGCGATTGCATTTAAGAACACCCTGACGGTTACTGTCCAGCACTCTGTGATAGATGATAGAGGTCGTTTTATAATTATTGTGTGCTTACTAAACAATGTTCAATATACCTTAGGCTCCTTATATGCGCCTAATGCGAAACAGTGTACCTTCCTCAGGGCATTCTTGCGCAAATTGGAGTCCTTGAGAAGGGGACACTGCCTACTGCTAGGAGATTTTAATATGACCATGTGGCCTAGTGTAGACTCTACTTCGCCCAGTTTGAAAAAAGAACCCACAGGTTTCTTCACTAGTGTGTCCCAAAATGACCTATATGATGTCTGGCGTATATCCCACCCCACGGAAAGGGACTTCACCTTCTTTTCTCATGTGCATAAGATATACACCAGAATAGATTATGCCCTTACCTCCCACTCTCTCCTACCATTAGTTTCAGAGGCCCAAATTATGCCCATAGAATGGTCGGACCATTCCCCCATAAGCGTAACCATTAAAGAATCGCATAGCCCCCGCCCGACCTATATTTGGAGACTTAACCCACTAATACTCCATAATCCTGAATACTCTGAAGCGACCAAGTTGGCGGTTGATGCCTACTTCCGCATTAATGATACTGGTGATGTCACAGACCCCATGCTTTGGTGTGCGTTTAAGGCTACAATTAGGGGCCACTTTATTAGCCAAACAGCCTATGACAGGAAGCTCCGCCAGACCAAAACACTAGAACTCCAACAGCGCCTTGCGGAGTTACATAGGCGCAATAAGACCTCGTACTCTCCATCACTAGTAGGAGAAATTTCTCAGGTTGGCGCTACCCTACACTCCCTCTCTCTACACAGCTATGAGATGGCATTGAGAAGACTCAAAATGACATGGTATTGGCAGGGTAATAGATCTGGCTCTATACTGGCTAAACAACTTAAAAAACGTCAGGATAAGGGGAGAATCCCCTTCCTTACTAAATCTGATGGTTCTATAGTTACTGACCCTCAAAGTATAGCCAATTGTTTTGCAGATTTTTATAGCGAATTATACAATCTTCAACATGACACTGCTACTCCACAGCCTGATGAAGCAGTTATCTCCTCTTTTCTGTCCTCTATGTCCCTCCCCTCTCTGTCCGCGGACCAAGCATCTGATCTTTGCTCTCCCTTCTCCACAGAAGAAATTCTTGAATGTGTGCGTTCCCTCAAGCCCTCGAAGTCACCTGGCCCTGATGGTATTACAAATGAATTTTATAAGCGATTTGGCCCTTCCGTAGCTCCCTTTTTGACCAGAGCCTTTAACAGTATTAAGGAGAACGGTGTGCCCCCTAAGGAGATGTTGGATGCTCTGGTCATTACCATACCTAAACCTGGTAAGTCACTGGACTCTACCCTAAATTACAGACCAATCTCTCTCCTAAATAGTGATATTAAATTGTATGCCCTGGCTCTTGCTGCTCGGTTGAATAGGGTTTTGCCGGATTTAATTCACAGGGACCAGGTTGGCTTCGTCAAGGGTCGTCAAACGGTGGATGGTACGAGACGCTTTCTCGACATCATCACAAAAGCGCATTCCGATCGGACGCCTTCTCTCTTGCTATCCCTTGATGCGGAGAAGGCGTTCGATCGAGTGCACTGGGGATATCTGCGAAGTGTGCTGCGTAAGTTTGGTTTTCCCCAATCTTTGGAATCCGCCATTATGGCACTATATACGCTCCCATCTGCTAGAATTTACACGATGGGTACCCTTTCTAATAGTTTCTCACTTAGCAATGGGACAAGACAGGGGTGCCCACTATCCCCCCTTATATTTACCTTAGTTATGGAGCCGCTTGCTCAATCCATCAGGGACTCCCCAGACATTGCGGGCATTCAAATAGGTAAAGTAGACCACAGGATTGGCTTGTTTGCCGACGATGTTATCATTAGTCTCTCCAACCCCCTGAGCTCTTTAGGCCCAGTTATGGACATTATTGATGCCTTTAGCCGAGTTAGCTTTTATAAGATTAACCCCACAAAGTCGTGTATCTTACCATTGCAGATACCCACTGAGCATCAGAGAGTACTACAAGCTAAATATCCCTTTCATTGGGTCACTGACCAGATTCCTTACCTAGGCATAGTCCTTACTGCGTTGCCTGATAAGACAATTGCTTCTAATTTTGCTGTTGTGCGGTCCCTGCTTACCAAAGAAATTGATAACTTCTCCAAGCTTCCTGTCTCATGGGCGGGACGTGTTGCCACTGCTAAGATGATGCTGCTCCCTAAAATTTTATATTTTTTTAGATGCCTGCCGATGATAGTGCCCGCCTCCTTCCTCTCACAACTACAGAGAATGCTCTTAAGATTTATTTGGGATGGTAAGCACCCTAGGGTTGGTGCGAATATATTGTATCGCCCTGTGCATGAGGGGGGTATGGGGGTGCCGAACCTTAAAATGTACTATCACGCTGTTCTACTCGATCAGCTTAAAAAATGGTGGTGGCAGGACGCTCCCCCCTGTGGGTAGATATTGAAGCTGCTGTCCTCAATGTTTCTAATTTTAATAACTTTCTCTGGGCATTGCGCTTTAACCCTACCTTTGCTCCCTCTTCTCCTTTCTCTACTATTGCGGCTGCTATCAGGTTGTGGAGTAAGGTGGCGCGAATTAAAAGTCTTTGTCCACCTAGAGTGAAGGATATCCCTTTAGCTGCTATAGGTGACTATATTCTAGATATAGATTTTAAGCCCTGGATAGATGCGGGCATCCTCACTGTGGCATTGATTAGCGATACTAATGGGTTGATGCCTTTCACTGATATTGTACGCATGTTCTCTATATCACAGAAAGACTTTTACAAATATTTGAGGCTTAGACATTTTTTGAGATCCCTCCCTTGGGATAGCTCTCGGCCTCGCACTGCGTATGAACATCATTTCCTGTGCAGGGACTCCTTTACTAGGGGTATCTCCCTTGCTTATGTAGCTTTGAATGAGGCGGAGGGGGAAATGGTCAGTACGTTTAAGTCCAGATGGGAGGAGGACCTGGCACGCGGATTCACAGCTGAGCAGTGGAGCTTTGTCTTTGACATGCACAAAAAATATTCTAAATGTGTTAATCATTTCGAAGCTTCTAGGAAGCTCCTATACCGATGGTACTACACGCCGGTTCGTCTGGCTAAAATATACCCTACCACCTCCCCAGTGTGTTGGCGATGTAACCGGGAAAGTGGTACCTTGCTACACGTGTGGTGGACTTGCCCGTTAATTGCACCTCTTTGGACCGAAATTAAAAAGTTGTTGGACAACCTAGTGGATTGCCCCTTCTCATGGGGCCCAGAGAGTGCACTACTATTCCTGTCCCTAGAACAAGTTCCCCCGCATTATATGATCATTTTATATCATATCCTGACAGTTGTGAGGGCTCACATTGCTCGGAGGTGGAAGTCGACTGAGGTGCCGGGTCTTCCTGCCATTCTGGCGGAGGTGCATAGTAACCTCGTGTTGGAGGGATTGATAGCGAAGAGGTGTGGGGCTTCTAATAGCCGTATAGCTACTCTGTCCCAGTGGACGGACAGTTGTTCGACCTCAATTAGGGTCGTAGATTAGCTAATTGTATATGCACGATGTATCTCACTCTGATATGTGTATTATGATTTGTGTATTATGATTATGATTGTATGGGTGGTCTCTCATTCCTTGTTTTATACTTTATATATTGAGGACCTTACTGTTGTTCTGTTGGTTCTGCTCCTTTAATAGGTGCATAACTGTACTGGTTTGTGTTATATGAAAATTTATAAATAAAGTTTAAAAAAAAAAAAAAAAAATAGACAAAAATAAATAAATAATAATAATTATAATAATAATAATATATATATATATATATATATATATATATATATATATATATATATATATATATATACAATACACGCAGTAAATGGCATAAAAGTTAAAAAGAATTGAGGATTTTTGGTCACTTCATATAACCCATTTGAACAAAAGTAGTAACAATAAAAAATTGATCACAACCCTTATACATTCCTGTGCATGGAAAAATAAAAAAGTTATAGGGGTCAGAATAGGGCAATGTTAACCCTTTAACGACGCAGGACATATATTTACGACCTGCGCCGGCTCCCGCGATATGAAGCGGGGTCGCGCTGCGACCCCGTATCACATCGCGTCGGTGCCGGCGCTCATCAACGGCCGGGACCCGCGGCTAATACCACACATCGCCGATCGCAGTGATGTGTGGTATTAACCCTTTAGAAGCGGCGGTCAAAGCTGACCGCCGCTTCTAAAGCGAAAGTGAAAGTATCCCGGTTAGTCAGTCGGGCTGTTCAGGACCGCCGCGGTGAAATTGCGGTGTCCCGAACAGCTTGCAGGACACCGGGAGGGCCCTTACCTGCCTCCTCGGTGTCCGATCGACGAATGACTGCTCCATGCCTGAGAGCCAGGCAGGAGCAGTCAAGCGCGGATAACACTGATCACAGGCGTGTTAATACACGCCTGTGATCAGGATGAGAGATCAGTGTGTGCAGTGTTATAGGTCCCTATGGGACCTAAAACACTGAAAAAAAGTAAAAAGAAAGTGTTAATAAAGATCATTTAACCCCTTCCCTAATAAAAGTTTGAATCACCCCTCTTTTCCCATAAAAATAATAAAACAGTGTAAATAAAAATAAAAATAAACATATGTGGTATCGCCGCATGCGTAAATGTCCGAAATATTAAAGTATATAATTAATTAAACCGCACGGTCAATGGCGTACGCGCAAAAAATTCCAAAGTCCAAAAAAGCATATTTTGGTCACTTTTTATACCATTAAAAAATGAATAAAAAGTGGTCAAAAAGTCAGATCAAAACAAAAATCATACCGATAAAAACTTCAGATCACGGCGCAAAAAAATGAACTCTCATACCGCCCTGTACGTGGAAAAATAAAAAAGTTATAGGGGTCAGAAGATTACATTTTTAAACGTATTGTTACGCCGAGCGCTCCGGGTCCCCGCTCCTCCCCGGAGCGCTCGCAGCATTCTCTCATTCGCAGCGCCCCGGTCAGACCTGCTGACCGGGTGCGCTGCGATATTACTCCCAGCCGGGATGCGATTCGCGATGCGGGACGCGCCCGCTCGCGATGCGCATCTCGGCTCCCGTACCTGACCCGTTCCCCGTCTGTGTTGTCCCGGCGCGCGCGGCCCCGCTCCTTAGGGCGCGCGCGTGCTGGGTCTCTGCCATTTAAAGGGCCGCTGCGCCACTGATTGGCGCAGCAGGCCTAATCAGTATTCTCACCTGTGCACTCCCTACTTATACCTCACTTCCCTTGCACTCCCTCGCCGGATCTTGTTGCCATTGTGCCAGTGAAAGCGTTTCCTTGTGTGTTCCTAGCCTGTGTTCCAGACCTCCTGCCGTTGCCCCTGACTACGATCCTTGCTGCCTGCCCTGACCTTCTGCTACGTCCGACCTTGCTCTTGTCTACTCCCTTGTACCGCGCCTATCTTCAGCAGTCAGAGAGGTTGAGCCGTTGCTGGTGGATACGACCTGGTCGCTACCGCCGCTGCAAGACCATCCCGCTTTGCGGCGGGCTCTGGTGAATACCAGTAGCAACTTAGAACCGGTCCACCAGCACGGTCCACGCCAATCCCTCTCTGGCACAGAGGATCCACCTCCAGCCAGCCGAATCGTGACAGTAGATCCGGCCCTTCCAAGACTTTGTTAATGAAATTTTTCGTGATCTCCTATATTCCTGTGTTGTGGTTTATCTGGACAATATTCTGATTTTTTCTGCCAACTTAGAAGAACACCGCCAGCATGTCCGCATGGTTCTTCAGAGACTTCGTGACAATCAACTTTATGCCAAAATGGAGAAATGTCTCTTTGAATGTCAATCTCTTCCTTTCCTAGGATACTTGGTCTCTGGCCAGGGACTACAAATGGACCCAGATAAACTCTCTGCCGTCTTAGATTGGCCACGCCCCTCCGGACTCCGTGCTATCCAACGTTTTTTGGGGTTCGCCAATTATTACAGACAGTTTATTCCACACTTTTCCACTATTGTGGCTCCTATCGTGGCTTTAACCAAGAAAAATGCCAATCCCAAGTCCTGGTCCCCCCAAGCGGAAGACGCATTTAAACATCTCAAGTCTGCCTTTTCTTCCGCTCCCTTGCTCTCCAGACCTGACCCATCTAAACCCTTCCTATTGGAGCTAGATGCCTGCTCAGTGGGAGCTGGAGCTGTCCTTCTACAAAAAAATTATTCCGGGCATGCTGTGACTTGTAGTTTTTTTTCTAGGACCTTCTCCCCGGCGGAGAGAAACTATTCCATCGGGGATCGAGAACTACTGGCCATTAAATTGGCGCTTGAGGAATGGAGGCACCTGCTGGAGGGATCAAAATTTCCAGTTATCATATACACTGATCACAAGAATCTCTCCTATCTCCAGTCTGCCCAACGACTGAACCCTCGCCAGGCTAGGTGGTCGTTGTTCTTTGCCCGTTTTAACTTTGAAATCCATTTTCGCCCTGCTGACAAGAACATTAGGGCCGATGCCCTCTCTCGTTCTTCTGATGCCTCTGAAGTAGAGGTCTCTCCGCAACACATCATTCCTCCGGACTGTCTGATCTCCACTTCTCCAGCTTCCATCAGGCAAACTCTTCCAGGGAAGACCTTCGTTTCTCCACTCCAGCGTCTCGGGATTCTCAAATGGGGACACTCCTCCCACCTCGCAGGCCATGTGGGCATCAAAAAATCCTTGCAACTCATCTCTCGATTTTATTGGTGGCCGACTCTGGAGACTGATGTTATTGATTTCGTGCGGGCCTGTACTGTCTGTGCCCGGGACAAGACTCCTCGCCAGAAGCCTGCTGGTCTCCTTCATCCTCTGCCTGTTCCTGAACAGCCTTGGTCACAGATTGGTATGGACTTTATTACGGACTTGCCCTTATCCTGTGGCAACACAGTTGTTTGGGTGGTCGTTGATCGATTTTCCAAGATGGCACATTTTATTCCTCTTCCTGGTCTTCCTTCAGCGCCTCAGTTGGCAAAGCAATTTTTTGTACACATTTTTCGCCTTCACGGTTTGCCCACGCATATCGTCTCAGATAGAGGCGTCCAATTCGTGTCTAAATTCTGGAGGGCCCTCTGTAAACAGCTCAAGATCAAATTAAACTTCTCTTCTTCTTATCATCCCCAATCCAATGGGCAAGTAGAAAGAGTTAATCAGGTCCTGGGTGACTATTTACGGCATTTTGTTTCCTCCCGCCAGGATGACTGGGCAGATCTTCTACCATGGGCCGAATTCTCATACAACTTCAGAGTCTCCGAATCTTCTGCTAAATTTTTCGTGGTGTACGGCCGTCACCCTCTTCCTCCCCTCCCTACTCCCTTGCCCTCTGGTTTGCCCGCTGTGGATGAAGTGACTCGTGATCTTTCCACCATATGGAAAGAGACCCAAAATTCTCTTTTACAGGCTTCATCCCGGATGAAAAGATTTGCTGATAAAAAAAGAAGAACTCCCCCCATTTTTGCTCCCGGAGACAAGGTATGGCTCTCCGCTAAATATGTCCGCTTTCGTGTCCCCAGTTATAAACTGGGACCACGCTATCTTGGTCCTTTCAAAATCAAGTGCCAGATCAACCCTGTCTCTTACAAACTCCTTCTTCCTCCTTCTCTCCGTATTCCCAATGCCTTCCATGTCTCTCTCCTTAAACCACTCATCCTTAACCGCTTCTCTCCCAAAGTTGTTTCTCCCACTCCAGTTTCCGGATCTTCTGACGTCTTTTCTGTGAAGGAGATTCTAGCATCCAAGACGGTCAGAGGTAAAAGATTCTTCTTGGTCGACTGGGAGAATTGCGGCCCTGAGGAAAGGTCCTGGGAACCTGAGGACAACATCCTGGACAAAAGTCTTATCCTCAGGTTCTCAGGCTCCAAAAAGAGGGGGAGACCCAAGGGGGGGGGGGTACTGTTACGCCGAGCGCTCCGGGTCCCCGCTCCTCCCCGGAGCGCTCGCAGCGTTCTCTCATTCGCAGCGCCCCGGTCAGACCTGCTGACCGGGTGTGCTGCGATATTACTCCCAGCCGGGATGCGATTCGCGATGCGGGACGCGCCCGCTCGCGATGCGCATCTCGGCTCCCGTACCTGACCCGTTCCCGCAGCGGCCCTTTAAATGTCAGAGACCCGGCGCGCGCGCACCCTAAGGAGCGGGGCCGCGCGCGCCGGGTCTCTGACATTTAACCCCTTAACGACGCAGGACGTATATTTACGTCCTGCGCCGGCTCCCGCGATATGAAGCGGGATCGCGCCGCGATCCCGCATCATATCGCGTGGGTCCCGGCGCTAATCAACGGCCGGGACCCGCGGCTAATACCACACATCGCCGATCGCGGCGATGTGCGGTATTAACCCTTTAGAAGCGGCGGTCAAAGCTGACCGCCGCTTCTAAAGTGAAAGTGAAAGTGACCCGGCTGCTCAGTCGGGCTGTTCGGGACCGCCGCGGTGAAATCGCGGCGTCCCGAACAGCTGATCGGACACCGGGAGGGCTCTTACCTGCCTCCCCGGTGTCCGATCGACGAATGACTGCTCCGTGCCTGAGATCCAGGCAGGAGCAGTCAAGCGCCGATAATGCTGATCACAGGCGTGTTAATGCACGCCAGTGATCAGCATTAGAGATCAGTGTGTGCAGTGTTATAGGTCCCTATGGGACCTATAACACTGCAAAAAAAAAGTAAAAAAAAAGTGTTAATAAAGGTCATTTAACCCCTTCCCTAATAAAAGTTTGAATCACCCCCCTTTTCCCATAAAAAAAATAAAACAGTGTAAAAAAAATAAAAAATAAACATATGTGGTATCGCCGCGTGCGTAAATGTCCGAACTATAAAAATATATCATTAATTAAGCCGTACGGTCAATGGCGTACGCGCAAAAAAATTCCAAAGTCCAAAAAAGCGTATTTTGGTCACTTTTTATATCATTAAAAAATGAATAAAAAGTGATCAAAAAGTCCGATCAAAACAAAAATCATACCGATAAAAACTTCAGATCACGGCGCAAAAAATGAGTCCTCATACCACCCCATACATGGAAAAATAAAAAAGTTATAGGGGTCAGAAGATGACATTTTTAAACGTATAAATTTTCCTGCATGTAGTTATGATTTTTTCCAGAAGTGCGACAAAATCAAACCTATATAAGTAGGGTATCATTTTAACCGTATGGACCTACAGAATAATGATAAGGTGTAATTTTTACCGAAATATGCACTGCGTAGAAACGAAAGCCCCCAAAAGTTACAAAATGGCGTTTTTTTTTCGATTTTGTCGCACAATGATTTTTTTTTCCGTTTCGCCGTGCATTTTTGGGTAAAATGACTAATGTCACTGCAAAGTAGAATTGGCGACGCAAAAAATAAGCCATAATATGGATTTTTAGGTGGAAAATTGAAAGGGTTATGATTTTTAAAAGGTAAGGAGGAAAAAACGAAAGTGCAAAAACGGAAAAACCCTGAGTCCTTAAGGGGTTAAAGGGCCGCTGCGCCACTGATTGGCGCAGCAGGCCTAATCAGTATTCTCACCTGTGCACTCCCTACTTAAACCTCACTTCCCCTGCACTCCCTCGCCGGATCTTGTTGCCATTGTGCCAGTGAAAGCGTTTCCTTGTGTGTTCCTAGCCTGTGTTCCAGACCTCCTGCCGTTGCCCCTGACTACGATCCTTGCTGCCTGCCCTGACCTTCTACTACGTCCGACCTTGCTCTTGTCTACTCCCTTGTACCGCGCCTATCTTCAGCAGTCAGAGAGGTTGAGCCGTTGCTGGTGGATACGACCTGGTTGCTACCGCCGCTGCAAGACCATCCCGCTTTGCGGCGGGCTCTGGTGAATACCAGTAGCAACTTAGAACCGGTCCACCAGCACGGTCCACGCCAATCCCTCTCTGGCACAGAGGATCCACCTCCAGCCAGCCGAATCGTGACACAAATAAATTTTCCTGCATGTAGTTATGATTTTTTCCGAAGTACGACAATATCCAATTTATATAAGTAGGGTATCATTTTAACCGAATGGACCTACAGAATAATGATTAGGTGTCATTTTTACCGAAATATGCACTGCGTTGAAACGGAAGCCCCCAAAAGTTACAAAATGGTGTTTTTTCTTCGATTTTGTCGCACAATGATTTTTTTTTCCGTTTCGTCATGAATTTTTGATTAAAATGACTGATGTCACTACAAATTAGAATTGGTGACGCAAAAAATAAGCCATAATATGGATTTTTAGGTGGAAAATTGAAAGGGTTATGATTTTTAAAAGGTAAGGAGGAAAAAACGAAAGTGCAAAAACGGAAAAACCCTGAGTCCTTAAGGGATTAAGTATATTTATTTCCTTTTAAAAAAGTTTAAAAAAAATTCTAATGTAGTGGGAAAAAAATCTATATAAAGTGGATATCGCTGGAATCATTTTTATGTGCTGTAGTTTGTGGTGAAATTAGTAATTTCATTGCAAAGTGCATTTGGTCCTGCATAAAACAAGCTCTCATATGGGTCTGTAGGTAGAAAATGTAAAGCGTTATGGCTATAAAAAGGGGAGGAGACACAAAAAAGGAAAATGCTAAAACTTAAAATTGCAGCGTCATTAAGTATTGATTCTGAACTATTTGAATTCATTCAAATTTTGCTCAAATCCAATTTTTTTGTGATTTGCTTCAGTAATTGTAGTATAGGAGCAGGGACACCTGTTAAAGACAGCTCCTAGGTGATGTAATACTCACAACTCCCTTTTCCTATGTGTGTCCTGGCCCAGTGTCTTCCTTTGCTGCCTCTAGTGAACAATAAGTGATTACTAGAGTGCAGGGTTTTCCCCTCAACACTATTTTGATCATTAAAGGGGTACTCCGGCCCTAAAAAATCTTATGCCCATTCCAAAGAATAGGGAATAGGATGTCTGGTCGCAGGAGTCCCGCCGCTGGGGACCCCCGCAATCTGTCATTGCGCACCCACCTTTTTGAGCTCTCTGCAGCACTGGAGGCTTCAAATGTGTAGCGTGACGACCACAAGTCTGGAGTACCGTGACATCACGACTCCGCCCCCATTTGACTTCACGCCCTGCCCCCTCAATGCAAGTCTATGGGAGGGGGCGTGATGGCCGCCATGCCCCCTCCCTTAGACTTACATTGAGGGGGCAGGGCGTGACACCACACACAGGGGTGGAGTTGTGATGTCACGGTACTCCGGCCCCGTGGTCATCACGCTACACATTTGGAGCCTCCAGCTCTGCAGAGAGCGGACCCTCTGTTTGGCACCCCCCACCCGTGGCGGAACCTGTGTTCGCCCCCCCTCCCCTCCCCCAACCCAAGAAAGTAAGATAACACATACAAACTTTTTTCAATGTTTTCAATAATATTTATTGCACAAATGCAGAAGTTTTGCAGAAGGGGCCAGGACAGGGGTTTTTCAGAAAGGGGCTGGTGAAAAACTTTTAGAAAACTCCTGCCCTGCCCTTGTCTACATATCCCTGGTCTTCCCCTTTCTTTCCCCTATACAAAAACCCTGCACCCCTATTCCATAAAACTCAGCTCTGGCACCCCCCACACATAAAAACCCAGCACCCACCCTACACATAAAATCCATACCCCCTCCCCTTCATATAAAAACCCTGCACTGCCATCACATAAAGTTCATACAACGCTACACATAAAAGCCTGCACACCCCCTTAATAAAAAAAATAACACCTGAACACCCTTGTCAATTGGAATCCCCTGCACCCCCTTAATAAAATAAACCCCTGCTCACCCCCTTAATAAATTAAAACCCTGCACACCCCCTTAATAAAATAAAGCCCTGCACCTCCTTAATAAAATAAAACCCATGCACAACCCTTAATAAAACCCATTAACCCCCTTTAATAATACACCTTAACCCCCCCTAATAAAACCCCTTAACCCCCTAAATAAAATAAAACCCTGTACGCCCTTAAAAAAAAATCCCTTTCCATCTGCACCAAATAGAAACAAATACAAATCCCCATGAATAAAATGAACAAATCCTGCACCCCCCCTTAATTACACTCCCTTCCCTCTCCCCTCTAATTACACCCCCTCTCTCCCCCAAATTACACACCGTCCCTCCTCACCCCCTCCCTTTCCTCCTAAATTACATCCTTCCCCCTCTTAATTACACCCCCTCCCTCCCCCTTAGTGGGCTGCCCCCCCCCCTTGGTACGCCACTTCTCTTGCCCAAAGGAGTTAAATGGCTGTCTATTGCCACATATCTTCTTATACTCGTAGGACTGGGTGCTCTGGCTTAGCACATATTCAGTGAGCAGAAGGCACCCACCATTGCTCTCTGAGAAACATAACGCTTTCATTGTAATCCTGCCTCTAATAAAGAGATAACTGATTAGACATCATTTTTTTTTCTCAATAACATTTAAAGAGATCTTTCAAGACTTAGACGGCTTAAAGGGGTTATCCAGGAAGTGAAAAACAGAGCAAATGTATTTCAAAAACAGCTCCACGACTGTCCCAAGTTGGGTATAGTATTACAACTTGGCTCCATTCACTTCCATGGAACTGAGTTACAGAACCACACCCAACCTGGAGACAGACAGGGATCAGTTCTTAAAAGAAATTAGTTCTGTTTTTCTTTTCCTGGATAACCCCCTTAAATGGCTTATCCTTAGCTCCTTTACCGATCAGCTGGTTGAAGCTATGCTGCTTTAGCAGGTGCCGCATCCCCTGATAATTCAATGCTTTACAGCTCAGTCCCATTCAAGTGAATAGGACTAAGCTACAGTACCTGAACCAATAACTACTAAAACTCACAGACCTATGACTTGTAGACAGTGGGTAATTAGTGCTCCCTGGTAAGCTGACTGGTAAAAGTGCTAGGAGTCGGACCTTCACAATGCGTAATTAATGGGTTATCCTAAGGAAACCCCTTTTAAAGAGGTATTCCAGAAATGTATATATTAACTGGCTCCAGAAAGTTCAACAGATTTGTAAATTACTTCTATTAAAAAATCGTAATCCTTCCTACAATTATCAGCTGCTGAAGTTGAGTTGTTCTTTTCTGTTTGACAACAGTGCTCTCTGCTGACACCTCTGTATGTCTCGGGAACTGCACAGAGTAGGAAAAGTTTGCTATGGGGATTTGCTTCTACTCTGGACAGTTCCCGAGACAGGTGTCATCAGAGGGCACTTAGACAGAAAAGAACAACTCAGCTTCAGCAGCTCATAAGTACTGAAAGGATTAAGATTTTTTTCATAGAGGTAATGTACAAATCTCTCTAACTTTCTGGAGCCAGTTGATATATAAAAAATGGATAACCCCTTTAAAGTTGGTGAAAAAAGTTCGAAAATATTCCATTTTATATATATATATATATATATATATATATATATATATATATATATATATATATATATATAAACGGGATGAGTATTTAACTCAGGGCGAGTTCACCACTCCTGGTGTGACGGAGCTTTCAAGGGCCACTAAGCACTCCGCAGGCATTCAGGGTAGGGGAATATGCAAATCAGCTCATTATATCAGCTGTCTGCAGATGGGTCCCTCTTTCCTTCTGGAGAGAGAGTTCTGGTTTGGCATTAATCCCGATTAGCTTTTTATATTCCGTAACTGGAGCTAAGCTGATACCAGGGAACATCGCCTGAAAAGGTGATGTAATGAGCCGATTTGCATATTTCCCTACCATATATATATATATAT
Organism: Hyla sarda; assembly: GCF_029499605.1. NCBI lineage: Eukaryota > Metazoa > Chordata > Amphibia > Anura > Hylidae > Hyla > Hyla sarda. The sequence continues at coordinate 86,919,957 of NC_079194.1, read as the reverse complement.
ATATATATATATATATATATATACACAGTACAGACCAAAAGTTTGGACACACCTTCTCATTCAGAGTTTTCTTTATTTCCATGACTATGAAAATTGTAGATTCACACTGAAGGAATCAAAACTATGAATTAACACTTGTGAAATTATATACATAACAAAAAAGTGTGAAACAACTGAAAATATGTCATATTCTTGGTTCTAGCCACCTTTTGCTTTCATTACTCCTTTGCACATTCTTGGCATTCTCTTGATGAGCTTCAAGAGTTAGTCACCTGAAATGGTCTTCCAACAGTCTTGAAGGAGTTCCCAGAGATGCTTAGCACTTGTTGGCCCTTTTGCTTTCACTCTGCGGTCCAGCTCACCCCAAACCATCTCGATCGGGTTCAGGTCCGGTGACTGTGGAGGCCAGGTCATCTGGCGCAGCACCCCATCACTCTCCTTCTTGGTCAAATAGCCCTTACACAGCCTGGAGGAGTGTTTGGGGTCATTGTCCTGTTGAAAAATAAATGATGGTCCAACTAAACGCAAACCGGATGGAATAGCATGCCGCTGCAAGATGCGGTGGTAGCCATGCTGGTTCAAAATGCCTTCAATTTTGAATAAATCCCCAACAGTGTCACCAGCAAAGCACCCCCACACCATCACACCTACTCCTCCTCCACACCAGCACACTTGTGAAGTGAAAACCATTTCAGGTGACTACCTCTTGAATCTCAACAAGAGAATGAGTGTGCAAAGCAGTAATCAAAGCAAAAGGTGGCTACTTTGAAGAACCTAGAATATGACATATTTTCAGTTGTTTCACACTTTTTTGTTATGTATATAATTCCACATGTGTTAATTCATAGTTTTGATGCCTTCAGTGTGAATCTACAATTTTCATAGTCATGAGAATAAAGAAAACTCTGAAAGAGAAGGTGTGTCCAAACTTTTGGTCTGTACTGTATATATTATACAGTAGTCCTTCAATGACATAACATGCACTAACCGCAAAGTTATGCCTCTTTAGACATTTGCAAAATACATAAAACATGTCTAACATAAGACTATTTGATAGTGAGACAAGCGGCTGTTTGCTTAACTTATGAGTTTATACCCTGAAGTTATTTATTCTTTACTGGCAGCTGAAATACAGGTATCTTGGGTATACTCCATTTATCAGGAAGAGATTTCACTGCTGATATATTTTGGAATGTTCATTTATCTCAACCAGTTTCAGCTTCTATTTAAATCAATTTGTACATTCCAGCAGTGCTGTACTGTAGCGTCACATACAAACTGCTATATTACTACATTTGTTATATGACCATGATTTATTTTTTATTTTTTTTATTGAAAATACATCATTACATCGGGTTAGCCTCATTGAAGGCATATAAAGTGTGGACAATTTGGTACATTTTTGAAAGACCAAATCAGCCAAAATTCCACCAGTCAATCCCTTGGATTAGTGTTTTCCAAACAGTGTGACTCCAGCTGCTGCAAAACTACAACTTCCAGCATGCCCTGACAACCTGTTTGGAAAACACTGCCTTAGACTGATCTAGACCACTATGGTCCTAACTAGGCTTCCCTAGAATTTCATAGGCTACTTAATGTGGAAAACATTTTTTTGGGTGACAGAAAGTAAAACAGATTTGTAAATTACTTTTATTTAGAAATCTTAATCCTTCCAGCACATATCAGCTGCTGTATGCTCCACAAAGAAGTTCTTTTCTTCTAGAATTTCTTTTCTGTCTGACCACAGTGCTCTCTGCTGACACATCTGTCCATGTCAGGAACTGTCTAGAGCAAGAGCAAATCCCCATAGCAAACCTATCCTGCTCCGGACAGTTCCTGAAATGGACAGAGGTGTCAGCAGAGAGCACTGTGGTCAGACAGAAAAGAAATTCGATAAGAAAAGAACTTTCTTTGGAGCATACAGCAGCTGATAAGTACTGAAAGGATTAATATTTTAAATAGAAGTAATTTACAAATATATTTAACTTTCTGGCACCAGTTGATTTAAAAAAAGAATTTCCACTGGAGTACTCCTTTAACACTTGGTCATGAGTTACGTAATAGGATTTTTTACAGTAGGAATAGACACTCGGCCACATGGAATAGAAACTCGGCCTCACCACTCTGCACCGAGCTTCATCTCCTACTTCCCACTATAATAATTTTACTATGTAGAATCTTGTCAATATCATGAAATCAAAGTTCTATCAATAGGATTACATTAAAGGGGTACTCCAGCCCTAATACATCTTATCCCCTATCCAAAGGATAGGGGATAAGAGGTATGATTGCGGGAGTCCCGTCGATGGGGACCCCCGCAATCTGTCATTCTACACCAACCTTTGTGAGCTCCCCGCAGCGCTGGAGGCTCTGAGTGTGAAGCGTGACGACCACGGGGCTGGAGTATCGTGACATCACGACTCCACCCCATTTGACGTCATGCCCCCTCAATGCAAATCTATGGAAGGGGCATTTCTGCTAGATAAAGTTTATACAAAAATTTTAAACCCGCTCATTTTCCTATTAAACTTTGAGCACCTGAACTCAATCCTACAGTATTAAAAGGCTAAGTTTACACGGAGGTTCAAGTTGCAGCACAAATTTCCCCTGGAATTTGATTCCCATTGATTTCAAGAGGATTTCCCTAATCATGTTCACAAATAGAGGGAGATTTATCGAAACCTGTGTAGAGGAAGAGTGGTGCAGTTGCCAATAGCAACTAACCAGATGGCTTCTTCCATTTTCAAAAGGCAAGCTGATTGGTTGCAATGGACAGCTACACCACTCTTCCTCTATACATGTTTTGGGACTTAAAGGGGTACTCCGGTGAAAACCTTTTTTCTTTTAAATCAACTGGTGGCAGAAAGTTAAACATATTTGTAAATTACTTCTATTAAAAAATCTTAATCCTTCCAGTACTTATTAGCTGCTGAATGCTACAGAGAAAATTCCTTTCTTTTTGGAACACTGATGACATCACGAACAGAGTGCTCTCTGCTGACATCTCTGTCCATTTTAGCAACCATGCATAGCAGATGTATGCTAATGGCAGCATGGTGGCTCAGTGGTTAGCACTGCTGCCTTGCAGTGCTGGGGACTTGGGTTCAAATCCCACTAAAGACAACAATAAATAAAGCGTTATTAATATTATAATAGCATCAGCAGAGAGAACTGTGGTCGTGATGACATCAGAGAGCATTCCAAAAAGAAAAGAATTTCCACTGTAGTATTCAGCAGCTAATAAGTACAGGAAGGATTAAGATTTTTTAATAGAAGTAATTTACAAATATGTTTAACTTTCTGCCATCAGTTGATTTAAAAGAAAAAAGGTTTTCACCGGAGTACCCCTTTAAATTTCTGACACTGATCCGAATTCTACCAGAGGAACTGACATCCCAATTGGACCCCCAATTGGACTTTGTATTTTACTGCAGTGTTAAATTTCACACCAACTAAGCACCATTTCTGCTTTCTAAAGACAGAGGCTTTCTAAACCAATTTTCAGACAGGAAATGTTCCTTGTCATGTTCCTCTGTGTCCACAAGGCCTAAGGGCTCAATTTCGCTGCAGCACCACCACAGGAGAAATCAAGTATCGCACAGTGTACCTTCAAACAAATGAGTTGTCTGTGTAAGGCAGGACAGGTCTTCAATAATAGGCAATAATAAAACAGGTGAGTATAGTGTCTTGTTTTTTAACTTGTTACTGTAACTTTTGACATGACACAAAGACATGTTAAAGGTTTTGACCAAACTGGGTCTTGACACTGAAACCCTCTCGGATTGCTAGAGATAGCCAGAAGAAGGATGTAGCTGTTCACTCTCAAGCTGTGAGGGTCCGTCTTCTGCAAAGAGTCACATCGAGTGGTGAGTGACAGAGTGAAGCATACAGCTGTGTGCTTCCTCTAACTTTATTTAATAATTTATAGTGTTCTCAGCACATAATGTGGACCAAGTAAAACTTTTCACATGTTTGTGTAACATGTCAAAAGTTTGTTTGTTTGTTTGTTTGTTTTTGTTTTTTTTTTTGCTTTGTGACATGAATCACCTTTTTTAATAACTTGGAAAACCTTTTTAGCAGAGAAACATTATATTATTAACTCTGAATTCCCTAACAGGGTGTATGAAAACTCCTTTAAAGTGTTGTGGGAATTTATCAATGTAGTTATACCAGTTTTAGCTTGTGCAATGTGGCAGTATTAAAAGTCATGCCAACAGTGCCCAAGATTGACTTATGATTTACCAAATATTACCTAATCCTTGTTGCATGGTAATATGAACCAAGATAGGCATCATTCTATGAAGCAATTAATCCATAATTTATGATTTACATCTTACTTAATTGTATTATATGTGTATTTTTACATATTTGTACAGAAAGTGTTGCACTTGCAGTGCATACATTTTCTTATTTTATGATTTCTTATGTTTTTTACACATGTTTAACCTGCTATGGACCAAGGGCGTAAACTAACGCCCCTAGTTCCGCTCCCGTGATGTAACGCGGGGTTACACGGTAACCCCGCATCATATCGTGGCGGGCCCGGCGTCATAGTGAAGCCGGGACCTGTCTCTAATAGCGCGCGGCACTGATCGCGCTATTAACCCTTTAGCCGCGCGCTCAAAGCTGAGCCGCGCCGCTAAAAACGAGATCCAGGCTTTAGCATTCAATCGCCGAAAACACTGATTGATCCATTCCTATGGAGATGGATCAATCAGTGTAAAAGATCAGTTAATGCAATGTTATAGCCCCCTATAGGAGAAAAGTGTAAAAAAAATCATTAACCCTTTCAATGATCCCTTCCCCTAATAAAAGTTTGAATCACCTGGCATTTCCAAGAATAAAAAAAAATCAGTGTAAATAAAATAAAAATAAACATATGTGGTATTGCCGCGTGCGGAAATGTCCGAATTATAAAAATATACTGGTTTTTAAACTGCTCGTTCAATGGCGTACGCGCAAAAAAATTCCAAAGTACAAAATAGCGTATTTTTGGTAACTTTTTATATAATGAAAAGATGAATAAAAAGCGATCAAAAAGTCCGATCAATGCAAAAATGGTACCAACAAAAACTTCAGATCACGGCACAAAAAATGAGCCGTCAAAGTCCCCTGAACATGGAAAAATAAAAAAGTTATAGGGCTCAGAAAATGATATTTTTAAAAGTATACATTTTTCTGCATGTATTTATGATTTTTTTTCAGTAGTAATACAAAATCAAACCTATACAAGTAGTATGGACCTAGAGAATAAAGAAAAGGTGTCATTTGTAACGAAAAATGTATTACATAGAAACGGAAGCCCCAAAAAGTTACAAAATGGCATTTTTTTTTTTTCAATTTTGTCGCACAATGATTTTTTTTTTTCAAATCAAAAGGTTTATTGAAGTTTTTCATAAACTTTTACAGGCACGAAATGGATAACAGTTCAAAAAGTAAGCAAGGGAGTGCCCTTTCACTCGGTAAATAAGAACAGTCTAAACAGAGTGTCTATTGGTTAGTAGGAGGAAGTCACACAAAAATAAATTTCAAGTATTAGAGCAATCTCACTCCGTTCAGAGTGGCCTAAGGCCAAGCGGCTGGGAGGCGACTCCCATATCATCATTGTCTATAAGAAAGGAATGGGAGAAGAAGAAGAAGAAGAAACAAAAGAGAGAGAGAGAAAAAGAAAAAAAAAAAAGGGGCTATGTCAGGGGGAGAGGGTGGGTGGAAAGAAGGAGTGTGGGGAACGGATGGAGGATGGAGGGGGGGGGGGATATGTTGGAAGGTGTAAGGACCAGAGAGAGAAAACTATGAACTAACCTCCGAGCCCGGAACGACCTGGAAACTCCGGAGCACCCGGGTCTGAGCTGTCTGTCAGTCATGGGATCAAGGCGTCAGAATGTCCAGAGAGTGAGGAACGGTCAGCAAATGCAGCGGGACGTAATGGCATAGAGAGTAGTCAGTTACTGAGGTGTAGTGTTTCATAATCTGTGGAAGTGGCGAAGGCCACCCAGGGGGACCAGACTAAATGATATTTTGTCAGTTGCTTACTGGATTCCGCTAACAGTTCCTCCATCCTGTGTAGTCTAGAAACCTCCTGTAACCATGATGAAATGGATGGAGGGACAGTCGTCTTCCATAACCTTGGTATCACTGCCCTAGCAGCCAATAATAGGAACAGGATCAAACGGGTCGTGTGTCTGGGGACCGACGAGGGTATGATTGATAGAAGTAGAATATCGGGTGTACGCTGTAAGCGTACTTCTGTTATGCGTTTGATCACATCCAGCACCCTTGACCAAAAGGGGGCCAGAGAGGGACACGTGAGCCACGTATGTAGCATTGTACCTCTATCTGAGAGACATCTCCAGCACAAGTCCGGGACATTAGGGTACATGGATGCCAATAAAGTAGGAACTCTGTACCATCTTGTGAGCAATTTATAATTAATTTCCTGTGCTTTACAGGATATAGAGGTTTTATGACAATTATAGAGAGCTTTCCTCCAGTCTATGTCAGAAATCGAGGATCCCATGTCCCTCTCCCAGCCCGTCCTGAAAGGCAAAGGCCCAGTGGAGTGTTTCGCCAAGAGCAATGGGTAGAGTATACTGATTGCGTTCTGGACAGGCGCGGATGATACACAGAGTCGTTCAAAGTCACTAAGCTGTCTGTGAAGGTGCAACTTTGTTTTTGTAGAGTTGTAGAAATGGGTCAGTTGTGCATATTGGTACAAGTGAGTCGTTGAGGGGGGGTGACCTCCAAGTAGGTCCGGTAACGGCTTCAGTCCCGTCTGCGTAAGGAGTGATGATAGGGTGGTATACGTCTGTTTGTGGAGTGTAAGGAATTTGCTCTGGTGCAATGTCGGAGGGAACAGTGGATTATTGAACAGTGGTAGGAGTGGACCATTCTGGTCAAGCAGTTCAAGTCGGGACATGAATCTAGACCTAGCTTTACAAATAGAGGATATTACCGGGGGTAGATTGTCCAGGGTCATAAGGCTATTAGCTGCTCTCGGGCTCCATATTATTGCTCTTGGGTCACATCCCACTGACTGATGTTCAAGGCGTACCCATTGCTTGTCTTGCGTGTGATGGAAGCAATCTAGGACACGTGTCAGCACCGAGGCCAGGTAGTAGGAGGTGTATTCTGGTAGGGCAAGGCCCCCATCGCATTTCTTTCTGACCAAGATTCGCCTGGCCAATCTGGGGTGTTTGTGTGCCCATATGAATTTTGATTGGAGTGATACTAATTCTTTAAAAAAGGTGCAAGGGAGAAGGACTGGCAGGCAGGAGAAGAGGTAGAGCAGGCGGGGTAAAATATTCATTTTGAAGATATTGATTCTCCCCAACCAGGAAAAGTCTCTCTTGTCCCATCTAGTGAGGTCATTTCCCAGTTGGAGTAGTAGTGGGGGAAAATTGAGACGGTAGGTATTCGTCATATCCGCAGGGACCCTGACCCCTAGATATTTAAGAGAGATAGGTTGCCACCTGAATGAGTATGCGGATTGGAGTTGCTGGACCAGTTGTTGGGGGAGAGTAATGTTCAGGGCTTCACATTTAGACATATTTAGTTTATAATTACTAAGGGCAGAGAAGTGTTTTATGGTGCGAAGCAAGGAAGGCAATGATGTGAGGGGTGAGGATAGGTAGAGTAAGAGGTCATCCGCGAATGCAGCACATTTGCAATGGCACGAGGGGGTGGGCAGCCCCCTAATATCTGGGTTCGTCCTTATGGCTGTTAGCAGGTGTTCCATGCATAATACATACATCAAAGGGGATAAGGGGCAGCCCTGTCTCGTGCCATTGCAGATGGTGAATGCGGGGGATAGCTGGCCATTGAGCTTAATGTGTGCCTGTGGGTTTGTGTATAGTGCCATAATCCTCGATTTCATAAGGGGACCTATGCCTATTTGAGACAATGCCGCCGACATGAAATCCCAGTCCACCCTATCAAAGGCTTTCTCTGCGTCTAACGACAGCAGGAAAAGAGGTGTATTTTGCTTTCGGGCCTGGTGTATGACTGAGAACGTGTGGAGGGTGTTATCCCTCGCTTCTCTTCCTCGAACGAAGCCCACCTGATCTGGGTGGACAAGGGACCTCATGTGGGGTGCCAACCTATTCGATATGAATTTTGCGAACAACTTGGTGTCCGAGTTAAGGAGCGAGATAGGCCTATAGCTTGGGCAAAGCAGGGGGTCCTTGCCCTCTTTCGGTAGGACGGTGATAAAGGCTGTTAGGAATGATGTGGAGGGGGGGGATGAAGTAGAAATATCATTAAATGCTTCCAGCAGTGGAGGGGCAATCTCAGTTTGGAGGGTTTTATAAAATTTAAAGGTATACCCGTCAGGACCGGGACTTTTACCTGCGGGCATTGAGGCTATCGCCTCTGATAGTTCTAAGTGAGTGAAGGGCTCCTCCAGAGCTTGGATTGCATCAATGGGCAATTTGGGAAGGGCAGTGTCGGCTATATATTGAGCCAATGTGGGAAGGTCTGAGTCAGGTGGTCGGGCGGTGGCCGGTTTGGGGAGGTTGTATAGTGACACGTAGTATGACCTAAATGATTCTAGCATTTCAGATGTCAGATGGGAAACTTCACCCGAGGGGGATTTGATAGCCGGGACAAAGAGAGAGGACTTTCTATTTTTCAGAGCTTTGGCGAGGAGTTTCCCGGACTTATTTCCCCACTCATAAAAAAGCTTTCCGGTCACCTGTCTATAGTAACTGTGTGATGCGTTCATGTGGGCCAGGAGATCTGTGCGGACCTTAGTGAGTTCTCTAAAAACTAGATCCTGCTGCGTCCGTTTATGGAGTGCTTCAAGGGTCTAAAGTCTAGTATGCAGGGCAAGGAATTTCGCTGACGCCTCCCTCTTCAACCTAGCCCCGTGTTTCATCAGGATGCCCCTGAGAACACACTTCAAGGCTTCCCACCTAGTTAGCGGGGATGAAGGGTCTGAAGCATGATCTGATATGAAATGTGTAGTGGAGGACTTCAATTCCTGGAGACATAGCTCATCCAGTAGAAGAGATTCGTTCAGGCGCCAATTGGAATGTGGCTTTGCGAAAGAGGGAAGCGAGAGCGAGCATAATACAGGGGCATGGTCAGATATTGTTATGGTGCCAAGGTGGGTATGGGTTATGGAGTCTAAGAGGTGGTGCGGGCAGAACAGGTAATCTAGCCTGCTATATGTCTGGCGGGCATGGGAGTAAAAGGAGTAGTCTCTATCTTGGGGGTGAAGAGACCTCCAGATGTCAGCGAGTTGCATGGCGTGAAGCTTCCTCCGTAATGCCCGGAGCCTGCTGTGGGAGATTACTGATGTGCCTGTTGAAGTGTCCATTTGTGGGAAAAGTGGCAAGTTGAGGTCCCCACCCATCAGAATGGTACCGGTGGCAAAGGATGTCAGAGCATCCAACTTTTTAAGGAGAAAGGAAACCTGCTCTCTATTAGGTGCGTATATAGATGCAAACGTGAACTTCTTACCAAAGATGTCACAGTTTACAAATACATGGCGAGCGTGGGGGTCTACGTCTGTGGAGGTTATTACTGCAGGGAGGGACTTGTGTATGGCAATCGAGGTTCCCTTAGAGCGGGACTCAGGATTGACGCTATGTATCCAGGTGGGGTAATATTGGTTACGGAGAGTAGGAACATGTCCTTCTTTGAAATGTGTTTCCTGAAGGAAGAGTACATGTACTTTTTGTCTATGGAAGGAGTAGAGGGTGTGAGCCCGTTTCTCCGGGATATTGAATCCCTTAACATTAAGGGACGCCAGTTTAAGGTCAGTCATCATGTTTAGTCCAAGTCAATGATTGCCACTTACCCCAGGTGCTCCAGGGCTCCAGCTCGTCCGGTTCGAGGTGCGTTCGATGATCAGGGGATGAGGTCCTGTGCAGGTTGGTAAAAATAGGAAGGTGAAGAAACCAAATGTTAGAAAGGGTAAAAGATAGAAAAGACATAAAAAAAGGTGTCCATAAGGGAATGGAGACACGGGTCCTAAAAGGGGGGGCCATAAGGGCCGGTGGTACGACTAGAACCAGTCTAGTCACCAGTCTGGAGAGGGCAACGTGGAAGGTCGCCAGGGATATGCGCCGACGTGCTAATAGGAAATAGGTGGGTCAGTCAGGGCCCTGGCCGCTCCATCATATATCAGCGTTTAGTGCTGCGCATTCAATACTGTGTAGCAGTAAGAACGCGATTAAGGGGGGACGAGTAAGTGAAAAGAGATGATCCGTAGATCAATCTCTATGTTAATCGAGATGCTATGGGAGGTAGTGATCTATAAACATATCAATCAGGAAGGGAGAAAACTTGAAGCCTAATTGGGAGGGGTAAGGGGAGAGGGGGGGGGATCAGAACAACATCAGTTAGCAGACAGCAAATCAGCATTAGTATGAATTTCTAGACGACACTTCCAAAAAAAAAATAAGAATAATAATAAAAATGAACAACAAAGTATCCGTATGTATTGATAAGGAGAGAGCTAACTGTGGGAAAAACAGCATATACAAACGGCTGGGAGCTGTCTAGCTCAGCCTAAAAAAAATAAAAAAATAACTATAACACTACGCCTTGAGCTAGGGGGTAGCATATTCAACAAGCACCAACATGGTACGGCATATAGAGACAAATCCAGAAGGTAGGGTCAGGTGCGATCAGGTCTTGTATCTCAGTGACGCAGTCTGAGGCGTCAGGCGCTGCGCTCCCTGCGATGGCCGATCCGTGCGCAGTGGATGGTTCTTCATCAGTGGAGGAGCCGAAGTAATGTCAAATAGTCTGTGCCAGTCAGGCAGCGGTACATGTGGAAGCTTGAATGTAGACAGGAAGTTCTTTAGGTCCATAGGATTGCGGAGTACAGCAGAGGTCGTGCCATGTTTGGTGATCAGAGAAAACGGGAAGCCCCATCTGTATACTATCTGCGCATTCTGCAATATCTGGAGGAGAGGTTTCAACGCAGCTCTGAGTTGTAGGGTGCGCAGTGATAAGTCGGGAAATAGGCTGATTGGGGCACCATTATAGGTCAGGTTCTTCAGTAGTCTGGCCTTCCTCATAATGTCCTCCTTCAAGGTGTAGTGATGGACGCTACAGATGATATCTCTCGGTTTAGTCGGGTCAGGGTTTTTAGCTCTGAGAGCTCTGTGTGCCCTATCTAGCTCAAGAGGGGTGTCAGGCGGTCTTTGCAATATCTCATTAAAGACTTTCTGGAGGGTAGTCGTGATGTTCTGAGGAGCCACTGTCTCGGGTAGGCCTTTGACCCTGATATTATTGCGGCGATTTCTATTGTCCAGGTCGTCGATATGACTAATTTCAGCCGCCTGATGTAGTGATAGGTTTTTAGTGGCCTCTTGCAAAGATTTAAGTTGTGTGGAGGTAGTGGAGCGGAATTCCTCTAAGGAGCGCACTTTGTCCTTTAATTGGTCAATTTCCTTTTTGACAGGTTTGAGGTCCTGTCTCCAGGCTAGGCGCAGGTCAGTTGCCATTGCCTGGATGTCAGATTTAGTAGGTAGCAGCGCAAGCAAGGCCTGCAATTCAGGGTGGTTTTTCAAGGTATTTGTTGCCATTTCTGGCGATGGTAGTGTTTGGTCCGGTGTTGGGAGCCGGATGCAGGGATGGTCAACAGGTGAGCGAGTTCGTCTGGGATAGTGGCGTTTATCAGACAGGTTGTCATCAGAAGAGGAATGATCAGTTTTCGTAGCGGAATTCACAGATGCTTTTATAGGCGTTTTAAAGAGTTTTTTCTTAGCTGGGGGACTCGCTCCCCAGTATTCCGGAGTTTCACTGTCGTCAGCTGATTCAGGAGTGTCCCCACCCGAGTGAGATATGTCTGAGTCCATGGCCTCTGCCCAATTAACTGCGTCAACAGCTGGAGGGCCAGGAATGGGTTTCTGAAAGGGAGTAACTTTGTGGTTAACAGGTGCCACTTCACGTGCAGGTTTTTAAATTGATGTGGTGCAACTATCTGGGGCAGTTTTCTTGGGCTTAGCAGGTGAAGCCAGGGGAGGGTCAGCAGTCAGGGATGGCCATTGCAGCTCCATTAGATCGTCAGGGGCAGGAGGAGTGAGTGTGAGAGAGAGATGGTGGCTTCCTTCTGACCCCTTATTAGCAGCTGGTGGGGTTATGGTTTGAGTAGCAGCTCTCACATATGGCCTGGAGTTGGAGGGAGGAAGGGGAGAGGGTACAGCAGCCTGGGTGAGGGCATCCTGCTCACCTGTCACAGTGGTGGTTTCAGTAGCGGAGGGGCCTCCACTCCCTGGAGATGCAGCAGGAGCCAGGGAGGAGGCCTCTCTCCGAACCCCGGCCTGGGGAGGTGTGGAGCGACAGGTCCGATCTTCTGACCTGGGCAGCAGTGGGGTTGATGCGACCCGGAGCGGGCTGCGTTCCCTAGTCGCAGCTGCCATTGTATTCTGAGGCACCTCCGAGTCAGCGGGTTGGCGTACAGTGGGGTCTGAGCTTCCGGAAGTGCGCGGCTGCAGATCGCGCGCAGCGGAGTTTCCCTGGGGCGGCAGAGGGGATGCAGGCCTCGGCCGGGATCCGGAGGACTGCGGTGGAGCGAAGTAGGTAGCGATGGACCTGGGTTGGTCGCTGGGAAAGTGCAGTTTCTTGCGTTGCTGTTTTCTCCTTACTCTGCCTCCCATAGCAGGATAAAGTGTCCCCTAAGAAGCGGTCCAGGCAGGAGCTCCTAATACATGCGGCTCATCCCGAGCGTGCCAAGCCACGCCCAGTCGCACAATGATTTTTGTTCCCGTTTCGCCGTAGATTTTTGGGTACAATGACTGATGTCATTACAAAGTAAAATTGGTGGCGCAGAAAATACGCCATAATACAGATTTTTAGGTGCAAAATTGAAAGAGTTATGATTTTTTAAAGGTAAGGAGGAAAAAACGAAAGTGCAAAAAAAGAAAAACACCTGGTCCTTAAGGGATTAAGTATATCATTTACATTTACATTAGAGTTTTTACTTTTAAAATTGATGTAAAAAGTGATACAACCCAGGGAAGGATTAATCCCCACCTGTATATAAACCTAACTCCTCCCCTGTTTGTCATGCCTGATGATGCCGCACCTGCGGTGAAACGCGTTGCATTTTTCAAATAAATATCATCCTTTTACCTACCTGACGTGTCCACTTCTGACCAGTGCCGCCGAATCCCACCACCTCCAGAAGTCCTTTGTTTCCATGAAACAATTAATGGACAGCTCGTATTGTACTAACATTGTCTGTCACATTACACTGTTTAATCACAATGTCTCATGTGTCTATAAATCTTTAATGATTCAAAAACATTTCATTAAATAGGAAACTTGTTACTCTCCTCTGTCCATACTTTATGTGATCAGACTTTTTTTTCAAAGCTAGGAACATAAAAAAAAAATACTAAGTAGCAAAGGGCAATTTAGCTGGCAAAAAAATCCCCTAGCTTAATAATTGTCACCAGTTACTATGGCAACCCAAAGACCCAAACAAGATGAAAGGAAAAACTAGATGTGCAACTGGGTGATACATGAAAGTTGTGAAGAATTGTTCAAGCTGAAATTCCAGTCATAATTGCTATAGATGCTTCAAATGGGTGATAGTGAGGAACATGATTATGGCAAGAAATATTTCCTTAATGTTACAAAACAACTCTGAATCCATCCTGTGCTATGAGCCGTTTGCTTGGAATGAGGATTCTTAATTGGGTTTCTTAATTATTGCATTTTAATTTCCTTTTTTCTTAGCTGGGGTCCTCGTGGCATTGGGGAAGGGGGAGGGGGACACACAGAGCTTCCTGCTGTAAATCACAACTAGAGATAAGTGAACCCGTAGGACCCAAGTTCCGACAGAACTTTGCATAAAGTTTGGTTCAACTAGAACTAGAACTTCAGGTGGATCAGTTTGGCAGAACCTGCTAAAATAACATAAGCAAAAAGGAGAAGCAGGAAGAATCACATGACTTCAATGAATTCCATTTTAAACAGCTGTACCAGACAAACAGGAGGCCTCATTAGGTAGTCAAAGAGCAGCATCGGAGACAGCCAAAGCCACTATAACAGCTAATGCACATAGCTTCAGCAGCCATTTAGGTGAAGATCTCTGTGAGGGACACTTATTAGAAAACAGCACACATAGGAGTAGTACCACACATATATAATAATTGTCGGTGCAAAATCTGTTATAGCAGAATGTTGCGTGACCATTTATTGTTGTTGTTTTACACTAATTGTGAAAAAGCCATGCTTAGAGGATTTGTACAACTTTTGTGCACTTTCTAAGATGCCAGGCCTGTTTTCATGCACCACAATGGGAATAATTTTTCACATCTTGTAAAAAGCCATAAATTCTTCACTTTTCAGAAACAAAACTTGTTGCAATATCCAAAAAGAGATCATTTTTGAACCACTTGGAAAAAACAATATCTTCTTCTGATACCTCTGTGCACATATAAACACATCTTCCAAACAAATGCCTTCATAAATAAATCATTTTTGGACACTATTTTAAAAACATAAAAAATCCATTAATGCAGTTAGTTACCACCAGGTACAATCTGTTTCCCCATAGCCATACAAGGTGCCATAACTTTGAAATTAACTTCCCCTTAAAACCAGCTCAGAAGATATATTACTAGGTGACATTACAGTGTAAATCATGACTTTTAGGACACTTATACAGTGTTATACATGTTTTTGAGCTATTGATAAAGTTAACCACAACTTGTAGAGCTCTATTGATAACAGCTGTAGGATAGTCAAAATGATGACATAACAATTGTACAGTAGGATGCTTATCATAGTTACAATCTTCTGACATAATAGTGACATGTTAGAAGTTTTGATTGGTGATGAGGGTCAGGGTGCAGGCACAACCATGATTAATAAAACAAGGAGCAGAAGGGCTTTGCTGAATTGTGGCCTTTGTTGATTCTACCCACTTCTCCTTAGACTACTACGTCTGCAGCATATGGATTCATAAAAACCTCATAGATGTTCAATTAATTGATTGAGTTAAAATTTGCAGGGGTTCTCAGTACCTGGAGTGTCATGATGGCAAGTCAAAAGTTTGTAAGAAAAAGATAGATAGCCTTCAAAATTTTTTTTTTACCCAAGACTGGACATCCTGCTTTAAAGGGGTACTCTGGTAGAATTTTTTTTTTTTTCAATCAACTGGTGCCAGAAAGTTGAACAGATTTGTAAATTATTTCTATTTAAAAATCTTAATCCTTCCAGTTCCTATGAGCTGCTGTATACTACAGAGGAAGTTCTTTTCTTTTTTAATTTGTTTTCTGTCTGACCACAGTGTTCTCTGATGACACCACTGTCCATGTCAGGAACTGTCCAGAGCAGGAGCAAATCCCCATGGTAAACATATCCTGCTCTGGACAGTTCCTGGCATGGACAGAGGTGTCAGCAGAGAACACTGTGGTCATACAGAAAATAAATTCAAAAAGAAAATAACTTCCTGTGGAGCATACAGCAGCTGATAAGCACAGGAAGGATTACAATTTTTAAACAGAAGTATTTAACAAATCTGTTTAACTTTCTGGCACAAGTTGATTTAAAGAAAAAAAAAGTTTTCCACTTGAGTACCCCTTTAACTTTGATAAATACATAGATATAATGTGTAGGGCTAAGTATGTCGAGTGGCAGATTGTTTTATAATGGCAGCAAGGTGACTTTGTAGTTAGCATTGTTGCCCAACAACACTGGTCATTACTCATAGGTCTGAATATGACCAAGGACACCATCTGTATGGAGATGGTATGTTCTCCCTGTGTTTGCATTGATTTTTTTCATTTAAATGTCCTACCATTTTTCTGCTGTTAAGAGAGAAATAGGATAACTCAGTCAGATCAACTTTCTGTTCTCTCTGTGCTAGAGATAACAGAGAAGGAAGGGAAAGGGGTTGTGCACAACAGTGCAACATGTAGCAGAGGGTAGAGCATACTTGGCAGCTCACATAGGCTGTAGATAGGGAGGAAAGCACAAAATAAGCAATTTGCAGGGAAGAATTATAAAAGCTGTGTACAATTGTAGAGAGGAAGCAAAATACGCACAGTAAACTCCACAGTCCTGAACACAAAGACCTAACATCCAGTATGTAATATTGGGAGGAAAAACCCACCCGGTAAGGATTTGAACTTAGAAGTTGTAAGGGAACTTAGCCCATTCTGCCAGGTTCCCCGAGAGATTACAGTTAATTGCTGCTAAGGTTCTCAGTAAAAGGAAACCCCATGATTGGGGAACTTTTCTAACAAAAATGGATTTTCTAAAATAGGCAACAGCTGGAGGAAAGCTTAGAAGACCTGCACTTTCCACTATACACCAATTATTTGTAATATGACAGTATGAAGCATCATGTGAAGGAGATTTATAAAAAAAAAAATAACAATAATTTGTTGTGCTTTTCATTACAAAAGTACTTTTCTCTTCTATCCCAACTTGAGACTAATTATTTAGCCATCACTTCATGTGTAAAATTGAAGCTAGGTTCTAAAGCGCAGGCAGTTTGCGTGCGGCCTCCTCATCCTAACTTTCTACTATGTATTTTAATGTGGGAATAAGCCAGAGAGCAGATGAAGATTTTTTTGAATCAAATTATGTTTTCTTGTGGATATGATTGCATCTTTTATATTCATGGCGTGAAGAGGAGAAATGCAGATTCATTGGTGGCATTGTTTAGCTTATTGCTTTCCCTCTTGTTGTCATAAATTGTGGTGTTTTTCCCCTGTGAATGCCTTGTAAAGTGATAGAAGGAATGATATTATTTCCAAGTGTATTCATGTTCTCGCGCTTTGTGCTCCAGTGATTGCTGTCATTTCAGCTTCACAGTAAAACACAGAATCATCGGCAAACAACAATTTATGGTACAGTTTGAGACGGTTTACCTCTCCCATGCAGTTCAATTCTGATTGCAATTTACTGTCTTTGTTTGTCCTGTGGGAGTACTTACATTGCCGAGAAAGGGCTGAGTCCCTCAAAGCAAAGGGATCATAGTGGAGAATAAGCTTTCTTAATGGAGATGAAACTCCTAAAAACATACTTTATTTTCAGACAAATTCATTCAATTTTTTCATACACTCTACTGAAAGGGTAAATTGAAGAGTAGGCAATGGGGGAATACACAGATTTATAAGTCATGGTCAGACATCATATTAAATAGCTCATATGGTACATGGCAAAATTTATATCACTAGAGGTTGAGAAGCCATTGCCTGGGAAGCAGGAATCTCAGAAACTTAACAGAGACAAACAAATGCGCTGTCTAGTTTAGAAAACTCATTTTGAGTTAAAGGAGTTATCATAAGGTTGCAAGTTATCTCCTATCCACATAATAGGGCATAGCCAGGTAATTGTTGGTGGTCAGACTGCTGGGATCAAAGAGGCAACAAGATTTGTCAGCAAAGAAAACAGTGATTTATTTCCATCCAAAGATCTTCTTCCATCTTCAGTGAATGGCGCTCTGGAGGTGGGCCCACCGGCTCATATGAATATTCATTGTGGTGGGTCATGTGATTTTGCTGTGGAGGAGGGCCCGCCAGCTCAATATTAATATTCATTGCCACGGTTCATGTGAGCGCAGCGCCGACTGAGCGTTCCCGTGACCCACGACAATGAATATTCAAATTTAGATGGCGAGCCCGCCTCCAGAGCCCAATTCACTGAAGATGGAAGAAGATCTTCGGTGGGACAGATCTCCAGAGTGCAGGTATGTATTTAACCCATTAACCCCTCTTCGGTCTCCTTTTCAACCACACTATAACCCACTGTTTTGGGTTTAATGTGGGTGAACAGATGACCATTTACCTCTAACAGCAAAAAGAGCGAAAGGCTTCCCTTTCAGTCTAGTCTAGTCTTGTTTTTTAAATGCATCAGTGTCTACTAAATGCCAAGAACTCGTAAACTTTGTTAAAAACTGTACTGTAAGAATAAGTATTATTGTTCTTGAGGATGCATCGCAAAATCACCCAGCTTACTAAAAATGGTGGTATATATATATATATATATATATATATATATATATATATATATATTTAGCTAACAATAGCAGAGTGGCACCTGTCAAAGGTGAAGCTTTTAGATTTATGCATGTAAACATTTTAGTATTTTACATATATGTTCAATATCACTGCTGAGTTCTTTTATGCTTGAAGTTGAATTCCAGTAGGTTTAAAGAGCCACAAATCGATTGCTATCCTGTGAAAATTTGAACTATAGCTGAGTGAATCATGAGATTGCAAGTTACTGCTCTGCCGGCCTCTCATATTTCCCTAATTCAAAGTGTCCGGAATTCTGTAGCAAGACATTTTTCTCAAATCTACAATATAACCTGTACAGAAACATGTCCCTGAACCACAAAATGGGACTTTGTGAGTTTAATATTGTCAGATCTCTGGCATTGGTTACATTTATCTTCATGTTGTGGTGCAGCATAGTTACAACATATCCCATATAGCCGGGGATGGAATTCAAATTTTTAAAAACAGGTTCCCTATCTCCAAAGGGATTAGTAATAGTGACCAAGCCAATTTGGGCCTGTTCAAACCATTGTTTTCATTGTTGCATTCTTATAGTTATAACTGTTATTTTTTCGTAATTTTTTTAAAGGGCTAAGGAAAAAATGTGATTATGTCTTCTCTTTTTTTGTGTTTTAATTTACGCCATTTGTTTTAGTAGTTTGGCACAAAAAGTGTTACCACATTCCAAAACCCATAACTTTTTCAAAAGAGCTGATTGGGGGATGTATTTTTTCAGCAAAAAATGTGTAGTGTTTAATGGTATTTTAAGGTGCACAGCATTTTGATCAGTTTTTTTTAGTATTTTTTGAGAGCTAGATTAGCATTATATGTTATAATTTATTCGTTTTTATTTGGAGTGGTGTGTTTATGTTGAGGGGGCTGTTATTATTTTTAATGAAATCTAATAGTCATTTTTTTAACTTTTAACTAGTCCTACTAAGGGACTTTTACCAGCGATCTTTTGATCGCTTATAATATACATTGTATTAACACTGTCTTACAGTGCATTATGTCTGTCAGCATCATGTTGACAGGCAATCTATATCTTACATCTGGCATGGCTGTGTACTGGCTTATCCATGGCAGGCCCTGGGTTATTCTAAAGGACCTCAGTTGCCATGGAGCCTACACCCAGTGGTATTGTCATTGGGCTGCAAATAAGGTAGGAGACCCCTTCAGTTCCGTTACATGCAGGTGGTCATGTTTTGACCTCGGCATGTAATGGGTTAACTGTCAGGGATAAATGGGGTACTCCAGTGGGGAAAAAAAAATTCAAATCACCTGGTACCAGAAAGTTAAACAGATTTGTAAATTACTTCTATTTAAAAATCTTAATCCTTCCAGTACTTATCAGCTGCTACAGCGAAAGTTGAGTTATTCTTTTCAGTCTGACAACAGTGCTTTCTGCTGACACCTCTGTCCATGTCAGGAACTGTCCAGAATAAGAGGAAGTCCCCCTAGCAAACCTCTCCTGCTCTGGACAGTTCCTGACATGGACAGAGGTGTAAGCAGAGAGCACTGTGGCCAGAATGAAAAGAACAACAACAAAAAACTCAACTTTCTCTGGAAAATACAGCAACTGATAAGTACTGAAAGGATTACGATGTTTTAATGGAAGTATTTCATTCTGGCACCAGTTGATATGAAAAAAAATATATTTTCCACAGGAGTACCCCTTTAAGTTCTCTACTCCTGGCAGTTGGTGCAGATCCCTAGTTGTCAATTTGACAGCTGGGATTCTGTGATCCCATCATGTGGGAACCATAGCAAGCAATTGGATGCGGTTAAATGGTCAATGTTGTTTCACACAACTTTCCCTTTTTGTGACAGCCTATGTGATCTGTAATATATTTGTAAATCTATTCATTTACTTATTTTCCCCCAAAAAAGCTTTAGAGTCTTTTCCACTAGGTGTCTCACTTCTCTACAATCTGCTGTTCACTTCCTGGGTTCAATATAGAAAAAAGAGACATACTCTGGGAATTGCAGCAATGTTCACTTTTATCTCACTTATTCATAAAGTCATTACAACAGAGAAATGAACATAATCACCCAGTGCAAAATACAATGCAGAGATCCTCTCATCAAGGTTGAGAAAGGGAGAGGACTAATGAGACGTTCCTCCAGCTGCTCGCACGCTAGCGAGCTCTTCCATGCCCTCGGGATCAGCGTCTCCATGCGGCCAGGAGTGAACCGTCCAGCAAAAGCTAGCTCAGGATGAATCGCTCCTAAAGGGGTACTCCGGTGTAGCATCCCATGTCACACTTGGTGCATTGTATCACGTAGACCACATTTGGGGATGTGCAGGTGTATAGTCCCCTAATGTTATATGTCTTGTCATTGTGGGTGGAGTGCGGGATGTCTCAGGCAGGAGGCTTCCCCAAAAATGCCGACAGTGCTGGAGCGCTTCACCGGTACTGGTGAAATAGAACTGCAGACTGCAGTATTAAAATCCAATAGGTATTTATTAGCTATGGTAAAGGTAACAGAAAACAAAAAACATGGGGGGGGGGATAGCAATCTTGTACGGACTACGCGTTTCGAAAGGTATCCCTTTCTTCCTCAGGTCCTGATAAAAGATACAAGCATTTTCTACTTTTTGGAGATATCCATATGGAGGATTGCCTAACCTCCTTTTTGACACATTACTCCAGAGTGCGTGCAATTAGATTGGGTTAAAGTGGTACTCCGGCGCTGAGACATCTTATCCCCTATCCAAAGGATAGGGGATAAGATGTCTCACCACAGGGGTCCCACTGCTGGGGACCCCCTCAATCTTGTATTCGCCACCCACCTGGTGGGTGGAGATCACAGGGCCGGAGTATTGTGACATCACTACTCCGCCCACGTGTGACGTCATGCCCCACCCTCTCAATGCAGGTCTATGGGAGGGGGCGTGACGGCCATAGACTTACATAACGGGGGATGATGTCACGCGGGGGTGGAGTCATGATGTCACAATACTCCGGCCCCATGGTCGCCACCCGGCTGTTTGTGAGCTGGCACCACGGCATGCAGCTCAAACAGGTGGGTGGCGAATACAAGATTGTGGGGGTCCCCAGCGGCGGGACCCCCGCAATGAGTCATCTTATCCCCTATCCTTTGGATAGGGGATAAGATGTCTCTGGGCCAGAGTACCCCTTTAAACCTTTTTCTATTCCCAATATATCCCAGTAATAAGCCATAATATTATTAGAGGGGAAATACCTCTTTAAAAATCTCTAATATAAATTCAATAACAACTCGCTATACAGTCTGTTGGAATAATAATGAATAAAACTCTACAGTGTAAAACAGTCTCATTACCTGCTATAATTTGTTAAAAACATGTTCAAAATAGAGAAAACTTAGTTTTTTGTGTTTTGGGGGAGCATTTAAATGATTATTGTTCAGAGTTATTCTTTTCTGGGAAATTTCATTTAGAACTTGTATCTATGACATGGACACATAATTGGTGTAATCTGGATGACACCTAAGAGTTGAGATCAACAAATATACAATTGCGCCCCCACCCACCTAATTTGGCAAATTACAACAGGAAGAATATTAATCACAACATAAACTGTGTCACTGATAAGTACGGAGGACAAAGAGTTGTGTAATTAGAATCCGAACGATTCCGAACAATCTTTAAATAAACTTGAAAGAATCTATTTGTATTCTGCCAGAACTCAATAGAAATATAATAATGCAAATGAATGTAAACAAATATTCTGGAAAACCTTTAATTTGTTGGCAACAATTAACAATTATAGGCAATTGTCTCTTCTATTATGGCAGATTCTGTCATTTAAAGCTATTTATGGCAGCAATTAGTTGATTCACCATAATTTTCTTCCACCCACCACCATTTTACATTTCTACTTTCAAAATCCGTAGATATACGGGAATTATTGCCTTTATTTTGCTCACAGCTTAAAACATAGAACAATGATCAGGAATTTTCACAATGAGCTTTGTGTCACCTTTATAATTGATAGAAGATAAAATAAGACTTTTTTATGGGTTTTTTAATACACAAGGAAATATGGCATCTCATCATTACAGCTAAACTGAATTAATAATGTGACATGTTTTATTCATATGACAATTGGTTAAAAAAAAAGTGTCACATTGGGCAGGGAATAGTGCAGCCCTGAGCTTACCCAGAACCCCTTTACCTTCCATACATATGTAACCACCCTATGAAGCAGTTCCACAACTCAACTGGTCGACCACACCTGTGCTGAAATGAAGTGCAGGGTTGTCGCAAGTCAAAATAATAAAGAAAACTATACATAGGTCAGGGAAACCAGGTCAGGATGTGAAGAGTTATAGACAAAAACCTAAAGACAAGGACAGGAAATGCACAAACAAATGTGAAATTAATTCTTACAAGGTATATGTACCATAGTGGCAGACCATGTGTCCTGACTGACCAGTGGAGAGTGAGCCCTAAGCTGTCCCTAGGAAACTCTCCCTGCCTACTTGCCCATCTGCCCAAAATAGTGGATTGACAACCACGTTGCCGGTGCAGTGCCATAGATTGTGATTTGCCTTAGAATGTAATGGAGTTACTCAGCAGTTTTCCCTGCTCGAGCGCTCCGCCTCCATTACATTCTATAGGCTGACACACGCACACACCACCCCCCAACCATTGGTTACTGCGGGGGCTGGGGGGGGTGTACGAGTGTCACGTGACATATTTAATCATCAGGCATCGAAGCTCACGGCAGTCTCACTTGGGCTATCACAGGGAGAGGATCTCTCCCTGTGATAGCCCGCAGCTGCACGGAGCTCTCATGGCCTTTGTGGCCCGATTCTGAGAGCGGAATGGAGCCACAGAAACCAATCCATTTACTGTGTCCACCCCGCTGCGCCTGTCAGCTTGTGTGCCCCTCGCACTGGCTGACAGTCAGTGTCACCCGCCAGCGCGATCACTATTCACCGCTAATGGGACCCCTGTGCCCACTAGCAGTGTTATATGTGTCCCCGCCAGCGCAATGTTCACTGCTAACGGGACCCCTGTGCCCGCTAGCAGTGTTATGTGTCCCCACCTGCGTGAGCCATCCACCCCGCCCCCGGCTCTGTTCCCGCTCCCTGTTAGCTCAGGGAACTGGAAACAGATTTAAAGGGCTTCGGATGCAGCGAGTACTGCGCATGCCTAGGTAGGTAGCATAGATTTACTTTTAGTGTAGCGTAGTTTAGGATTAGTTGGAAAGAGACTGCCCGGGCATGCTGGGAGTTGTAGTGCAGGGAAGGGCCCACAACTCCCAGCATGCCCAGACAGCTGAAGGCTGCCTGGGCATGCTGGGAGTTGTAGTTTAGCTGATGGGACCACAACTCCCAGCATGCCTAGACAGCTGAAGGCTGCCCGAGCATGCTGGGAGTTGTAGTGCAGGGAAGGGCCCACAACTCCCAGCATGCCCAGACAGCTGAAGGCTGCCCGGGCATGCTGGGAGTTGTAGTGTAGGGAAGGGCCCACAACTCCCAGCATGCCCAGACAGCTGAAGGCTGCCCGAGCATGCTGGGAGTTGTAGTGCAGTGAAGGCACCACAACTCCCAGCATGCCCAGACAGCTGAAGGCTGCCCGAGCATGCTGGGAGTTGTAGTGCAGGGAAGGGCCCACAACTCCCAGCATGCCCAGACAGCTGAAGGCTGCCCGTGCATGCTGGGAGTTGTAGTGTAGGGAAGGGCCCACAACTCCCAGCATGCCCAGACAGCTGACGGCTGCCCGGGCATGCTGGGAGTTGTAGTGCAGGGAAGGGCCCACAACTCCCAGCATGCCCAGACAGCTGAAGGCTGTGCGGTGATGCTGGGATTTGTAGTGCAGTGAAGGCACAACAACTCCCAGCATGCCCAGACAGCTGAAGGCTGTCCGGGCATGCTGGGAGTTGTAGTTTAGCCACCCAGCATGCCCAGACAGCTGAAGGCTGCGCGGTGATGCTGGGAGTTGTAGTGCAGTGAAAGGACCACAACTCCCAGCATGCCTAGACAGCTAAAGGCTGCCCAGGCATGCTGGGAGTTGTAGTTTTACACAGGTATAAAGTAGTGTTAGCACGATTTAAGCGTAGTTAGCGTAGCGTAGTGTTAGCTCAATTTTAGCGTAGCTTTAGTTTAGTGTTAGCGCAGTTTTACATTTTTAGCGTAGCGTACATTTAGCGTAGTGTAGGGTTAGCGCACTTTTAGTGTAATGTAGTGTTAGCGTAGTTTTAGTGTATTTAGCGTAGTGTAGTGTTAGCGTAGTTTTAGTGTAGCTTAGTGTTAGCGCAGTTTTAGCGTATTTAGTGTAGTGTAGTGTTAGCGTAGTTTTAGTGTAGCTTAGTGTTAGAGCAGTTTTAGCGTATTTAGTGTAGTGTTAGCGCAGTTTTAGCGTATTTAGTGTAGTGTAGTGTTAGCGCAGTTCTAGCATATTTAGTGTACCTTAGTTTTAGCACAGTTTTAGCGCAGTTTTAGCGTACCTTAGTTTTACCGCAATTTTAGTGTATTTAACGTAGTGTAGTGTTAGCGCAGTTTTAGCGTATTTAGCGTAGCTTAGTTTAAGCGCAGTTTTAGTGAATTTAGCGTAGTGTAGTGTTAGCGTAGTTTTGGCGTAGCTTAGTGTTAGCGCAGTTTTAGTGTATTTAGCATAGCTTAGTTTTAGCACAGTTTTAGTGTATTTAGTGTAGTGTTAGCGCAGTTTTAGTGTATTTAGTGTAGTGTAGCGTTAGCTCAGTTTTAGCGCATTTAGCGTAGCGTATTGTTAGCGTAGTCTTAGAATAGTTAGCGCAGAGTAGTGTTAGTCCAGTTCTAGCATATTTAGTGTAGTTGTACACGGGTGTAGTGTAGCCAACTTAGTTTTACAGGCAGATAAAGCGTAGTTTAGCGTGGGGTGTAACTTAGCTTGGTAATAAAGTAAAGTGGCTACAACTCCCAGCATGCCCAGACAGCCAAAGTCCGTCCGGGCAGGATGGAAGTTGTAGTTTTGCAAAAGTAGCAGAGGCAGTTGCGCTCTGCTACGTTAATGCAGTATACAGCCATCTGTATAGATGGCTGTATACAGTGATCACAAGGCCACTTACCCTCCTCCGTTCCTGCTCCGTCACTGGATGTGTAGCAACACAGGAAGATGACGGAGCTGGAACGGGGGTGGTAAGTTAGGCTCTTCAGGTACTAATCCATTTTTTTTTGTGTTTTTCTTCTCATTTCAGATACGTAAATGCGGAGGACTACATCAGAATCGGTGGACTACGACGATGACCTGCATTTTTTCTTTTCATTTAATAAAATGGTTAACGAGGGCTGTAGGGGAGTGTTTTTCCTAATAAAAATGTTTTAACTTGTGTGTGCTTTTTTTAAATTACTTTACAGGCTTAGTAGTGGAAGCCGTCTTGTAGACGGAGTCCATTACTAAGTCAGGGCTTAGCGTTAGCCCCAAAAACAGCTAGCACTAACCCCCAATTATTACCCCGGTACCCACCGCCTCAGGGGTACCGAGAAGAGCCTATACCAACAGGCCCAGAGCGCCAAATATGGCGCTCTTGGGCCTAGGCGATAACAGGCTGGCATTATTTAGGCTGGGGAGGGCCAGTAACAATGGTCCTCGCCCACCCTGGTAATGTCAGGCTGTTGCTGTTTGGTTGGTATTTGGCTGAAAATGGAAAGACGGGGAACCACACACGTTTAAAAAAAAAAGGTGGGGGGGGGGTTCCCCGTCTTTTCATTTTCAGCCAAATACCAACCAAACAGCAACAGCCTGACATTACCAGGGTAGGCGAGGACCATCATGACTGGCCCTCCCCAGCCTAAATAACGCCAGACTGTTACCGCCTAGGCCCAAGAGCGGCATATTTGGTGCTCTGGGCCTGTTGTTTTGGCTCTTCCCGTTACCCCTGTGGCGGTGGGTACTGGGGTAATAATTGTGGGTTAGCGCTAGCTGTTTATGGGGCTAACGCTAAGCCCCGACTTAGTAATGGACTCCGTCTACAAGACTGCTTCCACTACTAAGCCTGTAAAGTAATTTTAAAAAAGCACACACAAGTTAAAACATTTTTATTAGGAAAAACACTCCCCCACAGCCCTCGTTAACCATTTTATTAAAAGAAATGAAAAAATGCAGGTCATCGTCGTAGTCCACCGATTCCGATGTAGTCCTCCGCATTCACGTATCTGAAATGAGAAGAAAATCACACAAAAATGGATTAGTACCTGGAGAGCCTAACTTACCACCCCCGTTACAGCTCCGTCATCTTCCTGCATTGCTACACGTCCAGTGACGGAGCAGGAACAGAGGTGGGTAAGTGGCCTTGTGATCACTGTATACAGCCATCTATACAGATGGCTGTATACTGCATTAACGTAGCAGAGCGCAACAGCCTCTGCTACTTTTGCAAAACTACAACTTCCATCCTGCCCGGACGGACTTTGGCTGTCTGGGCATGCTGGGAGTTGTAGCCACTTTACTTTATTACTAAGGCTGGGTCCACACTACGTTTTGTCCCATACGGGAGCGCATACGGCAGGAGGGAGCTAAAACCTCGCGCTCCCTTATGTGACCGTATGCGCTCCCGTATGCCATACACTTCAATGAGCCGACCGGAGTGAAACGTTCGGTCCGGTCGGCTCATTTTTGCGCCGTATGCGCTTTTACAACCGGACCTAAAACCGTGGTTGACCGTGACGTTTCACTCCGGTCGGCTCATTGAAGTGAATGACATACGGGAGCGCATACGGTCACATACGGGAGCGCGAGGTTTTAGCTCCCTCCTGCCGTATGCGCTCCCGTATGGGACAAAACGTAGTGTGGACCCAGCCTTAGCTAAGCTACACCTAAACTACGCTTTATCTGCCTGTAAAACTAAGTTAGCCACACTACACCCGTGTACAACTACGCCAACTATGCTAGAACTGGACTAACACTACGCTGCGCTAACTACTCTAAGACTATGCTGTGCTCACTACTCTAAGACTACGCTAACAATACGCTACGCTAAATACGCTAAAACTGTGCTAACGCTACACTACACTAAATACATTAAAACTGCGCAAACACTACACTAAATACACTAAAACTGTGCTAAAACTAAGCTACGCTAAATACACTAAAACTGGGCTAACACTAAGCTACGCTAAAACTACGCTAACACTACACTACGCTAAATTCACTAAAACTGCGCTTAAACTAAGCTATGCTAAATACGCTAAAACTGTGCTAACGCTACACTACACTAAATACTTTAAAACTGCGCTAACACTACACTAAATACACTAAAACTGTGCTAAAACTAAGCTACGCTAAATACACTAAAACTGCGTTAACACTAAGCTACGCTAAAACTACGCTAACACTACACTACGCTAAATAAACTAAAACTGCGCTAACACTACACTATGCTAAATACACTAAAACTGTGGTAAAACTAAGGTATGCTAAATACGCTAAAACTGCGCTAAAACTAAGGTACGCTAAATACCCTAAAACTGCGTTAACACTACACTACACTAATTACGCTAAAACTGTGCTAACACTAAGCTACACTAAAACTATGCTAACACTACACTATGCTAAATACACTAAAACTACGCTAACACTACATTACACTAAAAGTGCGCTAACACTACACTACGCTAAATGTACGCTATGCTAAAAATGTAAAACTGCGCTAACACTAAACTAAAGCTACCCTAAAATTGAGCTAACACTACGCTACGCTAACTACGCTTAAATCACGCTAACACTACTTTATACCTGTGTAAAACTACAACTCCCAGCATGCCTGGGCAGCCTTTAGATGTTTAGGCATGCTGGGTGTTGTGGTGCTTTCACTTCTCTACAACTCCCAGCATAACCGCGCAGCCTTCAGCTGTCTGGGCATGCTGGGAGTTGTGGTCCCATCACCAAAACTACAACTCCCAGCATGCCCGGACAGCCTTCACCTGTCTGGGCATGCTGCGAGTTGTTGTGCCTTCACTGCACTACAACTCCCAGCATCACCGCGCAGCCTTCAAATGTCTGGGCATGCTGGGAGTTGTGGGCCCTTCCCTGCACTACAACTCCCAGCATGCCCGGGCAGCCTTCAGCTGTCTGGGCATGCTGGGAGTTATGGGCCCTTCCCTACACTACAACTCCCAGCATGCCCGGGCAGCCTTCAGCTGTCTGGGCATGCTGGGAGTTGTGGGCCCTTCACTGCACTACAACTCCCAGCATGCTCGGGCAGCCTTCAGCTGTCTGGGCATACTGGGAGTTGTGGGCCCTTCCCTGCACTACAACTCCCAACATGCCCGGGCAGCCTTCAGCTGTCTAGGCATGCTGGGAGTTGTGGTCCCATCAGCTAAACTACAACTCCCAGCATGCCCAGGCAGCCTTCAGCTGTCTGGGCATTCCTGGGAGTTGTGGACCCTTCCCTGCACTACAACTTTCAGCATGCCATGAATGGGAGTTGTAGTCTCTTTCAAACTAATCCTAAACTACGCTACACTAAAAGTAAATCTATGCTACCTACCTAGGCATGCGCAGTACTCGCTGCATCCGAAGCCCTTTAAATCTGTTTCCTGTTCCCTGAGCTAACAGGGAGCGGGGAACAGAGCCGGGGGCGGGGTGGATGGCTCGCGCAGGCGGGGACACAACACTGCTAGCGGGCACAGGGGTCCCGTTAGCAGTGAACATTGCACTGGCGGGGATACACATAACACTGCTGTTACGCCGAGCGCTCCGGGTCCCCGCTCCTCCCCGGAGCGCTCACGGCGTCTCTCTCCCTGCAGCGCCCCGGTCAGTCCCGCTGACCGGGAGCGCTGCACTGACATGGCCGTCGGGGATGCGATTCGCACAGTGGGACGCGCCAGCTCGCGAATCGCATCCCAAGTCACTTACCCGTCCCGGTCCCCTGCTGTCATGTGCTGGCGCGCGCGGCTCCGCTCTCTAGGGCGCGCGCGCGCCAGCTCTCTGAGACTTAAAGGGCCAGTGCACCAATGATTGGTGCCTGGCCCAATTAGCTTAATTGGCTTCCACCTGCTCCCTGGCTATATCACATCACTTCCCCTGCACTCCCTCGCCGGATCTTGTTGCCTTGTGCCAGTGAAAGCGTTTAGTGTTGTCCAAAGCCTGTGTTACCTGAACTCCTGCTATCCATCTTGACTACGAACCTTGCCGTCTGCCCCGACCTTCTGCTACGTCTGACCTTGCCTCTGCCTAGTCCTTCTGTCCCACGCCTTCTCAGCAGTCAGCAAGGTTGAGCCATTGCTAGTGGATACGACCTGGTTGCTACTGCCGCAGCAAGACCATCCCGCTTTGCGGCGGGCTCTGGTGAACACCAGTAGCCTCTTAGAACCGGTCCACCAGCACGGTCCACGCTAATCCCTCGCTGACACAGTGGATCCACAACCTGTAAGCCGAATCGTGACAACTGCTAGCGGGCACAGGGGTCCCGTTAGCGGTGAATAGTGATCGCGCTGGCGGGTGACACTGACTGTCAGCTTGTGTGAGGGGCACACAAGCTGACAGGCGCAGCGGGGAGGACACAGTAAATGGATTGGTTTCTGTGGCTCCATTCAGCTCTCGGAATCGGGCCACAAAGGCCATGAGAGCTCCGTGCAGCTGCGGGCTATCACAGGGAGAGATCCTCTCCCTGTGATAGCCCAAGTGAGACTGCCGTGAGCTGCGATGCCTGATGATTAAATATGTCACGTGACACTCGCACACCTACATTCTATAGGCTGACACTCGCACCCCCCCCCCCCCCCCCAACCATTGGATACTGCGGGGGCTGGGGGGGGGGGGGGTGCGAGTGTCAGCCTATAGAATGTAATTGAGGAGGAGCGCTCGAGCAGGGAACACTGCTGAGTCACTCCATCACAATCTATGGCAAATCACAATCTACGGCACTGCACCGGCCCTTACCTGAGCTAAAGTGCAGTGGGCTTAAAAACGAATAAAAATATACATAGTTGGTCAAAAGATAGAAACATAATGGGAAAACTTCAAAACAACCAGATAGACTAGACAGGAAACAAATATACAAATAGGCAGAATATAGTGTACTAATAAACACTTCAAAAACCGTAAAACAGATAAACGGCAGATATGAATAAATGAACTAGACAAGGTATAGAATGAGTAAACAATGGAAACCAGGAAATGCAGGGGATGAACAACAAGTAATTTCTAAGCACTAAACTGATCAGGAACATAGAACACTGTTCACACTGGACACAACGAATGACCTAACATAAACAGATTAAATTCAGAAAGCACAGGTCAGTGAGTTTGCATAGATGACACTATAGACCAATGATAAAGCACAGAGGAAACACTAGTTCATTAATCATGGTGAGTGCATGTACTATAAACTCTAAAGATCAGCAAAAAACTCTGGACACATGCAAAGAACAAACTAGACACCCCACTCGACAAAAAGAGTAGACAGCAATAATAACTCTAGATAGACTTCTAGCCAGCAGTCACACCCCAGCATGTGATCAGGATACTGGCCTACAAGGAAACAGAAATATAATACACGGAATACTAGATTGAGAAACGGATGAGTCTGAACAGACTCCACAAAACCAAACTTCAGTTGGAACCAGGATACCAGAACAGGAATTATACAAATGAGGCTCACAGTGTGAACACAGACTGAGATACAAGGCTAAAGCACGACGGACATAAATAATCCTAAAATCCGACAAATGTACTACAGACTAAAATCTATAATAAACATGACAAAAGGAAACAGAAATATAATACACGGAACACTAAACTGAGAAACAGAGGAGTCTGAACAGACTCCACAAAACCAAACTCCAGGAGGAACCAGGATACCAGAACAGGAATTATGCAAACGAGACTCACAGTGAACATAGACTAAGATACAAGGCTACAGCAGAACGGACATACATGATCCTAAAAACCAACAAATGTACTACAGACTAAAATCTAAAATAAACATTAATGATGGTTAAAAACTCAGAAATATCACAATATAAAGACATGCATGATAAAACATAGTCAGAATAGCACAAATCACCAGCAACCAGAGTGCAGTATGGCTAGGGTTTAAATAGCCACACCCTAGTTGCAATTGGATGAGAACACTTCTTCCAAGGCTAGGAAGAATTACACAGAAACTGCCCAAACACAAAAACCAGTGTCTGAACAGACCCCAAGACTGAAGAACACAAAAACAGACATTACTCCTTGCAGCTGCTATGGGGTTTATGGAGAGAGGGTGCCCTGTCTTGGTTGGTCCCATTACTTTTTCTACTAATATAAAACTGCAGAACTCCTATCTTCAGAAAACTCAAAAATAATGGAGCGGGTAATAACCATTGGGTCATGTAAACAAAAAGGAGAAAAAAAAACAGACCTATCTGTCCTTCGGGCAAAATCAGATGCTACAAAAGAGGTCCCTTCCAATGTTTGCTATAGGGTTTTCTTTGTTCTATGTACACCACTGCTTTTGACACTTTATCCATTGGAATGGAAATGCCATAGAGCTCCTCTTTAAAGAGACTATCCCATTTTCATGGTGTAGTCAGCTGTTGACTCCATTCAGGTAATTTTTTTAGTGTATCCGAACTCAATCTTGGAAGGAAATGTCCTGCAAGCCATGCTCCTCAGTCTAAGGCAGAATTGGTATACACTCGGGGAATGAACCAAACATAGTCACTAGCTGACCACACTCAGGCTATTAAAATGAATAGGGCCCATGCCTGTTTGAGATGAGATATGTGGGTATTTAATTTTGACAGTTTCCTGACCTACAGTACCTGTGCCTCTGAGGTACAAATCATGATGTGAACGAAGCATTAGATAAAAAGAAAACAATTGATCACCAGATCTCCAGAATCAGGGTTCTTTAAACTAACAAACTTTACTGTTTCTTATACAAATTTGAAGCTGGAGCTCAAGATCCTATGGATACAATTAAAGTAATTGCAGCTAAAATATTGAAAGACTAATATAATTAATTAATAATTTTATTTAATTATTTTATTTATAAGGCGCCATCAGATTCCGCAGCACTTTACAATATTGGGATACATTTTAAAGACAAGTATCAGACATAACCATATTACACACTAACTATTCAAACAGGAGGAGTGGGGGCCCTGCTCTCGAGAGCTAACAGACTATGAGAAATGGGGTTGAGACAGAAGGCATAACGTGCTTTTTTTAATATATCATTTATTAATTAAGAGATATGATATAGAATAACGCAATATAGATATAAACCACGGATAAGATACTGTAATGTGTCTCCCTCCAAGGGGCCCTTGTGGATGGGTTGTGTCAGGCCCAAGGCCTGATTATGGAAACATACATGTGTTTTTATTGTATCTGTGTATAAACTAAGACCTGGGGGTGAGAGATCATTCAAACTGTGGGTTTGTGTATTGCATTTTATTGGGGGTCTGGCTGTTTGGTGTCTCCTTTGAAGTCATGTACACTGGTCCCATCATATAA
Source organism: Hyla sarda (assembly GCF_029499605.1). NCBI lineage: Eukaryota > Metazoa > Chordata > Amphibia > Anura > Hylidae > Hyla > Hyla sarda. The sequence continues at coordinate 86,887,566 of NC_079194.1, read as the reverse complement.
TCAAACAGATAAGGGGTCAGAAAGAGAGATGCCCCACCTGGTGGGATCAGAGGGGAGGGGGGGGGGATGGAGTTTCCCTCCAAAGAAGCAGATAAGACTTAAAATGCTGGACTCAACTGTTGTTCAAGGCTGTGCCATAAGCTGACAAGACCATCCTAAGAACAGCTGGACTCTCACTGACAAGGACTGCTATATCATCATGCTGTAAGGACTTCATTTTTGCTTTCTGAACTTGTCTTGCCAAAACTCTTTTATATAGTTTTGTACCTGTATGTAATTTGTTTCTGTATTTTTATATAGTCAGCACTGTGATATCTTTTATCAGATTAAATGTTTAATTAATCAGCTCTGGTCTTTGATCTCTAAATATATGAGCTCACCTTTCTGAAGGCAGCTCTGGTGGAAACACGTTTATCTAAGGGTTAATTTGGTGACTTGCTGGGACTAGTAGTGGATACCCAGAGGTCTGGTGGCCTTAACCCTTGCACCATCACACTCTCTCTAGCGTCTTGGCTGGACCGATAGGGTGTGATCGTGACAGGTTGACATAAAACCATATGGCAGAATAAAAACACATATAATAAAAATGCAAAAAACAATACAAATAGTTGCACAGGAATTGATCAAAATAAAGTGCAGAACTACTCCAACAGCAGTTGCTATAAATGATGCAGAGTCCTTTATATAGTATCTCTAGGCAATAGTCTAGCATGAAATAAGTCACGCCATTAAGCAATTTGCAAACAGATCTTGGCTGCTACAGTGTGGATTAAAGGGGTATTCCGGGCAAAAACATCTTATCGCAGGGGGTCCCTGCAGCAGCCCGCATTCTATGCGTAGCTGCGTCTGAAGTTTCGGAAACCTCTGGGCTTCCTAGACAGGGACGTGATGTCACGCCATGCCCCCTCCATTCATGTCTATGGGAGTGGGCGTTGCGGCCATTACGCCCCTTCCATATAAATGAATAGAGGGGGCATGGCGTGACGTCACGTCCCCATCTCGAAAGCCCGGAGGTTTCCGAAACTTCAGACGCAGCTACGCATTGAATGCGGGCTGCTGCAGACAGATCGCGGGGGGTCCCAGTGGCGGGCCCCACACTATCAGACATCTTATTCCCTATCCTTTCGATAGGGTATAAGATGTTTTTGCCCAGAATACCCCTTTAAGTCAGAGCTATAGATTGGATCCTTATTAACAACTGTACGACTATGGCTATGCATGTAGTCTGATAATAACAAGTTCGCTACACTATACCGCTCACCCGGGCTGTGCGCACGGTAAATATGGAATTTGTATACATTTTGCTATTTTTTTGCACCTAGGGTATAGATGCCTACCTGGTCAGCTCGATCCACAGCCAGTCATTTTCAAGTGTTATGAAAATATTTTCATAATTTATTTACTGTATCTTAGTTTTTTGGTCTCATTTGAGGGGTTTAAGGCTGGAATTCCACTAAGGCTTTTTCAGCCAAAAACGGCTCAAAAAACACCCATTCTGCCAGATTAGCTTTTTTTTAATCCTTTTGGCATTTTTCTGCTATTTTGGGCTCAGTGGGCAATTTTCTAAAAAAACTTCATGTTTTTTTCAGTTAGATCTTGGCACTTTTCTCCCACAGAAGTCTATGGGAGGGAAAAACCGCCATTGGTGTTTTATTTCATTTTTTTATACTTTAATTACTTTAACGATCTAAAAAGGGATGGAGTTAGCTTTTGTATTACATTTCGTCAGTTACTATTTAAAAAAAGATAGAGTAGGGATAGAAAAAATAGCAGGGAATGAAATTTATATTTTTTAGAATCAAATTGTTATTAATTTTCAATCACGGACCAATTTATGCAGGGCAGGGACATAAAAAGTAGCCGCAATATTAACCCCTTAAGGACCGGAGGTTTTTCCGTTTTTGCATTTTCGTTTTTTGCTCCTTGCCTTTAAAAAATCATAACTCTTTCAAATTTACACCTAAAAATCCATATGATGGCTTATTTTTTGCGCCACCAATTCTACTTTGTAATGACGTCAGTCATTTTGCCCAAAAATTTATGGTGAAGCGGGAAAAAAAATCATTGTGCGACAAAATTGAAAAAAAAACGCTGTTTTGTAACTTTTGGGGGCTTCCGTTTCTACATAGTACATTTTTCGGTAAAAATGACACCTGATATGTATTCTGTAGGTCCATACAATTAAAATGATACCCTACTTATATAGGTTTGATTTTGTCGGACTTCTGGAAAAAATCATAACTACATGCAGGAAAATTAATACGTTTAAAATTGTCATCTTCTGACCCCTATAACTTTTTTATTTTTCTGTGTATGGGGCGGTATGAGGGCTCATTTTTTGTGCCGTGATCTGAAGTTTTTAACGGTACCATTTTTGCATTGATAGGACTTATTGATCACTTTTTATTCATTTTTAAATGATATAAAAAGTGACCAAAAATGCACTATTTTGGACTTTGGAATTTTTTTGCGCGCACGCCATTGACCGAGTGGTTTAATTAATGATATATTTTTATAATTAGGACATTTCCGCACGCGGTGATACCACATATGTTTATTTTTATTTTTATTTTCACTGTGTTTTTTTTTTTTATTGGAAAAGGGGGGTGATTCAAACTTTTAATAGGGGAGGAGTTAAATGATCTTCATTCACTTTTTTTTTTCACTTTTTTTTTGCAGTGTTATAGGTCCCATAGGGACCTATAACACTGCACACACTGATCTTTATCATTGATCACTGGTTTCTCATAAGAAACCAGTGATCAACGATTCTGCCGCATGACTGCTCATGCCTGGATCTCAGGCACTGAGCAGTCATTCGGCGATCGGACAGCGAGGAGGCAGGAAGGGGCCCTCCCGCTGTCCTGTCAGCTGTTCGGGATGCCGCGATTAGCCGCGGCTATCCCGAACAGCTCGACTGAGCTAGTCGGGAACTTTCACTTTCACTTTTAGCCGCGCGGCTCAGCTCTGAGCGCGCGGCTAAAGGGTTAATAGCGCGCGGCGCCGCGATCGGCGCGGCGCGCTATTAGAGGCGGGTCCCGGCTTCACTATGACGCCGGGCCCGCCATGATATGACGCGGGGTTACTGTGTAACCCCGCGTTATATCAGAAGAGCAGGACCAAGGACGTACCGGTACGTCCTTGGTCCTTAAGGGGTTAAAAATGGCTAAAGGGGCCATGTAATTGTAAAACTGCACCTCTCGCTCCCCTGACTGTACTGTACTCCTCTGTGATGTGAAGTTCTCTTCATCATAGAATTATATTCGGCACTGAGAGTTGTGATTGGCCAGATGGAGCCAGCCAATCACAACTCTTAGCGCCAAATATGAATCAGGGATGTGAATTTCTATTCACATCACTGGCTGTCCGGAGTTTATAGCAGCTTCTCCCGATTATGAAGGACGATCACAACGAGTGTCAGGAGTGACACCCGCTGCAATCTGTCTCTTAGTACAGGTACTTCAGCTTCCAACATGGAATAGAGTCTGTTACATGCTGGGAGTAGTAGTAGCAGTACCTAAATAATGATGGAAATATGGCTAATAAAGTTTAACAGTAGTTAAAATAAATCACAGTTTATAAATTACATTATTAAGTTGTACAAACTTAATTAAAAAAAATACATATTAGTTTTACAATTAAATGGCCCCTTTATCCTGAACAAAACACCAATACGCAAGGAAAATCAGTAGCAGTTTTTCAGACATTTTTTCTGGCATTTTGTACCCTAAAAAATGTCAGAACAAAAACTCAGTGGAATTCTAGCCTAATGAGAATTTGAAGGATTTTTCAATAAGTGGCCCATTTTTATTATAGGCCATGAATGTGTGATGGGGAAACTACCCAGCTAGGCAGCAGAAAAAAGTTTTTAAAGGTTTCTAATGAGGTGATATCCATACCATTGTACTTAAGATGTGGGATAAGCTGCAGGACCCAACACAGTGACATAGATGCATCTGTTGCTGTGCCAGTATTGCATTACTCTTTATGGATCCTAATCCCAGGATTGGTTCTGCTATCAATCACTAATTGATTTCAATGATAGGCTGTGAATGGCAAATCCTCAATAAAAACTATTAAAACAACAAATTTAAAGGGGTTCTCCGGTGCTTAGACATCTTATCCTATATCCAAAGGATAGGGGATGAGATGCCTGATCACGGGAGTCCCGCTGCTGGGGACCCCCGTGATCTTGCATGCGGCACCCCGGAGCGTGTTCGATTCGGGTCTGATTACCGGCGACCACAGGGCAGATGGAGTGTGACGTCACGCCTCCGCCCCCGGATGCCTCCGCCTACAGGAGGGGGCGTGATAGCTGCCACACCCCCTCCCATTGACTTGCATTGAGGGGCGGAGCGTGAGGTCACACGGGGCGGAGGCGTGACTTCTCACGCCGCCGGCCCCATGATTGACAGTAATCAGACCTGGAGTGAACACGCTCCGGGGACTGATTACAAACAGGGTGCCGCGTGCAAGATCACGGGGGTCCCCAGCGGCGGGACTCCTGCATACAAATTCATGGTTCACTACACTGGTGGGGCTTAGCTATGGAAGCCTGGGAATTCAAAGCTTTTTATCGCAGAATTCCACATGCAGAGAGTAAATTTTCCTTGGTACAGTTTTTGGGCATTTGCTTTCAGTAAAACTCACTTACAGATACTACATTTTTTGGGGTGACTAAGGCTGGTGGTGCTCCCAATAACATGTTTTTTGACTCTTACTAAAAGGCTTGCAGTTTTTAGTTATTGTGAAATAGAACACACTTAGAAACACTGGACAAGAATGTCCAGTTACAAGAAATATTTGAGCGCTAAAGGGGATCTCCATATTGGTTATAAAGAGGATCTTTTTATGATTCTAAATTGCATTACATGCTGTCTAAATGACATAGACCATAAGACCAAAGAGATAATGGGAAAAAGGATATGCAAAGTAATTCTCTGGTGCCATCTTTAGGTGTCTACTTTAAGAAGCCTTAGAAATTGACTGGAAATTAAAATCCCTAGTCATATTCCAAGGCTTTTTAAAGTAGTCAAGCACTAAATGTGGGAGAGTTAAAGGGGTTCTCCGGTGCTTAGACGGATAAGATGGATAAGATGTCTAAGCACCGGAGAACCCCTTTAACTCTCCCACATTTAGTGCTTGACTACTTTATAAAGCCTTGGAATATGACTAGGGATTTTAATTTCCAGTCAATTTCTAAGGCTTCTTAAAGTAGACACCTAAAGATGGCACCAGAGAATTACTTTGCATATCCTTTTTCCCATTATCTCTTTGGTCTTATGGTCTATGTCATTTAGACAGCATGTAATACAATTTAGAATCATAAAAAGATCCTCTTTATAACCAATATGGAGATCCCCTTTAGCGCTCAAATATTTCTTGTAACTGGACATTCTTGTCCAGTGTTTCTAAGTGTGTTCTATTTCACAATAACTAAAAACGGCAAGCCTTTTAGTAAGAGTCAAAAAACATGTTATTGGGAGCACCACCAGCCTTAGTCACCCCAAAAAATGTAGTATCTGTAAGTGAGTTTTACTGAAAGCAAATGCCAAAAAACTGTACCAAGGAAAATTTACTCTCTGCATGTGGAATTCTGCGATAAAAAGCTTTGAATTCCCAGGCTTCCCTAGCTAAGCCCCACCAGTGTAGTGAACCATGAATCTCTGGAAATTGAATTAGAGCATAGCTGCAATTATTTTATACAGTTCCATCGTGATGGGAATCGTCTTCACTTTGATCACCAGGTAACAGAAAAAAATATAAAGCGCAATCAAAAGAGAATGCACTTTCTGACATGTTTACCAATAATATTCACAAAGGGTTTAGAAATAAAGCGGACTTGTATGTTGTAAAGCAGATCAAACACAATTAAAAATACAACTTAAACGAAGCAATTATGAAAAATAGATGACATAATAGATACATAAAGCAAACGTGCCAAATTCTAGGATCTTCTTAATGTATTGCTCAGGCGCAGCTTGTAAAGAACTTTATTTGTCCTGGCATGTGTAGTCCAAACATGTCTGGGGAAACCTCGATAAAACTTTAATCAATGACTGCAATTATCTGTTGAGACGTCGGTATAGGAAAATCATTTATCTCCACATCTGCATGTGCAGAACGGCAGAAACAAAAGCAGCTGAACAGCCTCTCTACTAGGGAGGGAAGCGGGATGCCAATACCTTGCCTATGAAATAATCAGGACATCAAAATATTTGCCAAAAAGCAATCAGCTGTGAATGGAAAAAACAAGACGTCTGCCAACAGGTTATTCCAGCTAAAAATTTGAAAATGAGTAATACTGAAATCCAAAGCAGGTTACTGTGAACCAAAAAAAATAAAAAATACACATCAATAAATATAAATAATATATAAAACAATAAATCTCTGTTTTGTATGTTTATTAACAGTAAATGCAAAAAGTTTGGGTTTGCCCCATTTAGATACTAACTACCGTTTGCAGTAGTGTAGGTTGAGAAATAGAATACATCTTTGTCTGTACTGTTTTGTTTTACCTACAGGGGTATTCACATGGATATAGTATCACCATTCCTGATCGATAGGTAGGTATCAGAACATTGGAACACACAAAACAGCTGACCTCTGGTCTCATGATTGGTGAATCTCCCATATACTAATCCAGTGTTTCCCAAACATTGTGCCTATAACTCCCACTACAACTACCAGCTGGGAGTTGTAGTTTTGCAATAGCTGGAGGGCACATTGATGATGTACTAAATCAGAGAGAATCCATGAATATGACATATGACATGATATAAACATAACCACTTCAGGGATCAATTGGATCCTGAATAAGGTGTTAATACATTTCCATGGGGCCATGTACTGTAAACCATCATGTAAAATACAATGACATGCAGAAATAGTCCATGTGCAGAGTATGTAAAAAGTATCATAGCAAGCAGATACCATATCTTAAACAAGGCTCTGATAAGTATTTCCAGTATTGGGCAAAAACTATATGGCATCCCACATGGGACTACACAACCCAAAGACTGAATTGTAAAGTCTTAATCTCCAAGGTTAAAGTAGGGGCATCCTCCTCAACCAGCACAGACACAGTTGCATCACCAGTTTTGGCCAGCTTTCTTCACGGGATCCCTAGGAAAACATCAATTTTGACTACATTTCCGGCCTTACTCTGTGACCCCGGCCATCAGAGTTCTATCCCTGACTCTTGTAAGCTTTATATCTAAACTAAGCCATAGCCAACTGAAATCCAGGGCATGATGCAACCTCAGACCAATGCAATGGAGTGCAGAATCAACTGTTGCCATAGGAATGGCCTAAGGTGAGCATAATTTCTCATTTCTATTTTAAGGAGCACTATTTCTATCTACTGAGTGATGGACTCTACAAGGCATCTTTACTGCAGAAGTAGGAAGTAAGGCTGGGTTCACATATATCGGGCATCCGGCATAGTTTCTCTTCGGCGTGCACCGGAGGGAAACTGATGCTAGAACTGATCCCATTCATTTGAATAGGGCAGTTCACAATCATCCAGCATATCAATTTTGACACAGGATGGTTGGACACACCGGAGGGCACCAGACAGGGGAAAGCATCTTGCTGCTTTCCCCTGTTTGCTGTCCAGAAACAATGGCCGGATGCCATTAAACTGATGACAACTTGTCATCAGTTGTGGCATCATGTGGTGTTGAGATCTAGGCTGAGTTCACCTAGGCCGGAATGCAGACATATGTGAACCCAGCCTAACAGGACGACGGAGACCAGATGATGTCACGCGGTGAGCGGCAGGGATGAGTGTGTTTTTTGTTTTCTGGCTACCTCAGACAAATATGTACTTTTTGGGTGCCCAGATACCACCTTTAAATGCTTCCATTGCAATCAATTTGTGGGGGAAAACTCCAGATGTACACAGTTAACAGATGCCAAATAGTAGCATCTGTCACCCATAGGCTCCAATTATAAAAACAAAACAAACAACATCCCATACAATGCCGTATACATTCCTTTACTGTTTGCCTCTGTATGGAATAGCAAATTCTGCTGTTCCAATCCATACAGCAATAAAACAAAAGCCCCAACATGCACCATCCAAGTGGAGCCAAAATGGCCTCCGTTGGGTAATGGAACCTATAGATACATTTACATCTGACAGGAGCTTTCCATGGCATTGTGAGATATTTAATGTTATTTATTTTCATATGAACAGAGATGTTGTAGCACACACAGCCTGTGTACAAAATTATGCCTGTTTTTTTGGAAGAAAACAGGAAGAAACCCCCGTTAGGATAGGGTCACATGTAGCATATACATTGTGTATTTGATGTTGCATATTTCTATACTAGCAAAGTCTATGGAAGTAATGATAAACACCCACAGATTTTGCTAGTACTGAAATATGCAGTGTCAAATACTCATGTATCAAATATGCATGCAACAAATACGCACGCATCAAATAGGCATGCAACAAATACCCATGTATCAAATACGCATGTGTCAAATAGGCATGCAACAAATACCCATGTATCAAATATGCAGTGTATACGTTACGTGTGATCCTACCCTTAAACTGTACCTATAATAGACTATTATATACTCCTGAAATAGAGTTTATGAGGTTAAATACTGTTTTTGCCAACCAAATGAATCGGACATTTGTTTGTCACAGTGTGAGGGTTGGCCTGTGTCAGTGGCTCCCCTCCAAACACTATCACTAGCCATTAGCCAACCAAACATCCCAACCAAGTCACAGAATGTTTTCACCCAGTGTTCACATACTGAGAGCCAGTGTTTTCTTAATAGTGTGTCTCCAGCTGTTGCAAAACTACAACTCTCAGCATGCCCAGACAACCAAAGGCTGTCCGGGCATGCTTGGAGTTGTAGTTTTGCAACAGCTGGAGACACACTATTTAGAAAACACTGCTATTAGCTTTGTATTATTCTTCTTCCTATTATTATTATTATAGAAGAAAATATTTTTCAAATGACACAGTAAACTCTCCGGACATTAGACATAAAAAGAATGTCATTCGCCAGTTTCGGGAATTGTTTGGTATGCAAATGATAAGCGATCAAAGTGAAGAAGTAAGAAGAACATGAACGTGATATGACGTTGTGGCATCGACATTCTTTAGTCCAATCTTGTTCATTGGAGGAGAATTTATATCAAAGCCATATTTTGCAAGTTGTTTTGTGTCCTTAAAAGGATCGTTGAAGAGAGTTCACCTGTTAAATCCCTTGATGATCAAGCTCCAATGCTGCAGTGTTTCTCAATGGTGCAGTACACCCATGTGACCACTACTGTCAATCAGTGGCCTTAAAGGGTTAATCCGCCCCTAGACATCTTATGTCTGATGTATGCCCCGCGTTCTCTGCTGTGGCACCGCAGTCATCAGGTGCACGGAGCAAACTTCACTCCGTGTTTGATGACTAGAAATGTGGCGCTGATGTCGCAGCCACATCCCCTCGCGATGCCCCACCCTCCCTCTCAATGCAAGTCTCATAGTCTTGCATTGAGGGGGCATGGCTGTGACATCACGAGAGGCATGGCCGTGATGTCATGAGCTGGCATTCTAAACGAATGTCAAATGTTGTAGGGAGATCGTGGGGGGTGCCAGCGGCGGTCAGACATCTTATCCCGTATCCTTTGGATAGGGAATAAGATGTCTAGTGGCAGAGTACCCTTTAAAGGTGAATGGTAAGTGACCACTGAGGCCAGTAAATGGCTGCGGATGCCCAGAGACCACTGTAGTATTTGTGCTGTAACACCAGGGGATTTCACACTTAACCCCTTAAGGACTGGGCGTTTTTCGGTTTTTTCTCTTTCATTTTTTCCTCCTTACCTTTAAAAAATCATAACTCTTAAAATTTTGCACCTAAAAATCTTTATTATGGCTTATTTTTTGCGTTACCAATTCTACTTTGTAATTATATCAGTCATTTTACCCAAAAAATCTACGGCGAAACGGGAAAAAAAATCATTGTGCGACAAAATTGAAAAAATGACACCTTATCTTTATTCTCTAGGTCCATACGGTTAAAATGATACTCTACTTATATAGGTTTGATTTTGTATTACTTCAGAAAAAAATCATAACTACATGCAGGAAAATGTATACGTTTAAAATTGTCATCTTCTGACCCCTATAACTTTTTATTTTTCCATGCTCAGGGCGCTGTGAGGGTTCATTTTTTGCGCCGTCATCTGAAGTTTTTGTCGGTACCATTTTTTTGCATTGATCTGACTTTTTGATCGCTTTTTATTCATCTTTTCATGATATCAAAAGTGACCAAAAATGCACTATTTTGGACTTTGGAATTTTTTTGCGTGTACGCCATTGACCGTGCGGTTTAATTAGTGGTATTTTTTTTTAATTCGGACATTTCCGCACGAGGTGATACCACATATGTTTATTTACACTGATTTTTTTTATTATTGGAAATGCCGGGTGATTCAAACTTTTATTAGGGGAAGGGATAATTCAAAGGGTTAATGACTTTTTCATACTTTTCTTTTGCAATATTGTAGCCCCCATACGGGGCTATAACATTGCATTAACTGATCTTTAACAGTGTTCAATGCATCTCCATAGGGATGCAATGATCAGTGTTTTCGGCGATTGATTGCTCAAGCCTGGATCTCAGGCTTGAAGCATTCAATCGGCGATCGGACTGCAGGAAGGAAGGTAAGAGACCTTCCTCCTGTAGTACAGCTGTTCGGGATGCCATGATTTCACCACGGCGATCCCGAACAGCTCCCTGAGCTAACCGGCACTTTTTACTTTCACTTTTAGCCACGAGGCTCAGTTTTGATCCCGCGGCTAAAGGGTTAATAGCGCGCGGCACCGCGATCAGTGTCGCGTACTATTAGCGGCGGGTCACTATGACGCCGGGCCCGCCGTGATATGATGCGGGGTCACCGTGGGACCCCGCGTTATATCACGGGAGAGGGACCGAGGACGTACTCATACGTCCTTGGTCCTTAAGAGGTTAAAGGAAAATGGTCAGCCTGTTCACCCACACTAAAACCAATGCACTGGGTTATAGTGTGGGTGAACAGGAGTCCAACAAGGGGTCACTTACTTAAATATGTCCAGAGATATGTCCCCCGGTGAATTGCGCACAGGGGAGGGCTTCACCAGTTCAATTTACATATTCCTTGTCTGTAACACCATTTTACTAGCAAATAGAGAAGAGGGGCTCCGCCCACTGAATTTACATATTCATTATCTGTGACACACTAGGATGTGGAGTCACAGACAACAAATATGTAAATAAGGGGGGCCGGAGCCCCGCCTCCTGTGCGCGATTCAGAGAATTTCAGAGAATTTCTGGGGGTGATATCTCAGGACCAATTGGGCACATTTACAGTAAATAAGTGACCCTTCGTTGGATTCCTGTTCACCCACACTATTGACTAGTGTACTGGGTTTAGTGCGGTTGAACAGGCTGATAGTTTTCCTTTAAGTAATGTTTGGTTTGTTATTTTATACTTCCTGAAGCTACTTTTACTTCTTATAATCTAAATAAATCTCTTTAAGCCCATGTTCACATGGTGTGATTTACAAACGGAATCCAGCTGAAAAGATCCGGCTCAGAAACTTATTGCAGCAGAGTCCCATTGTTTTCAACGAGATTCTGCTGCACCGTGCACACAGTGTGCCATGGAAATTTTTATCCCAGCCTTCACAGAAAGAATTGACATGTCAAATCCAGTATTTCTCACAAAGCCATCCCAAACTTCACAGACACGTACACATGTAAAAATACCAGAGGTCAACACTATGACAAGACACTTCATCACGATAGAGACTGGTGTCAAGAAAAAATGTATTTTCCCAGTTGTGACCCATATACTCTGAAGGCTACGTTGGAGAAAAGCCTTTCTCTTATATTATTTTCAGAACAAATACTCTCTGCATACATGATGTGTGGACAGTCAGCTCCTCTGTCTGCTAAACATTTTTTCTCTGTACTGACACTCATCAGTGGCTCTTGAAGTTATTAAATTGGTACTCCGCCCCCTAGACATGTAATCCCCTATCCAGCAGCTGGCATTGCGGCACTTCAAACATGGATAAGTAGCTGATTTCCAGGATGGGACCCCGGCTCTCTCACTGAAGAGTGTCATCTACCGGTAGACGACGCACGCTCCATTCATTTCTATGGGAGCAACGATGCCCTAGTGCTGTACTCTGGTCTTTTCTGCACTTCCATAGAAATGAATGGAGCACGTGCCATCTGCAGCACATGCTCCTCACTGAGCACTGGGTCTGCCAGCGGTTGGAACCCCAGTGGCCAGCTCCTTATTCCCTATCCTGTGGATAGAGGATATGTTAATTTTTGCCATACTTCTCCTTTAAGCCATCAGCTTTAACAGATTAACCTGTGGTATCATGGATCTGCTTGTTCTACACACTCACAGGAGTTTCATAAGGCACTACACATTGTTTCTTCTGATGACTGCATATCTTTTAAGCACCACTTTATTTTAGGGACCTCTTGTTAGGGGATATATTTTATTTTGAGGCTTAGCCTTTGCTCAGGCCAGAAGCAGATACTATCTCTATATGCAGGTCCCCTCCAGTGTAATAGCTGACAGAGCTATTAGAGTGCCATTGACATGACAACTCTGATTCTTTACTTATAACCTGTTTGAGAGCTATGCTTTATCACTGCAACTACAGCTTCTGTCCCCTGTGCAGTGCTACCAAGCGACAAGAGGCAAAGAACAGACAACACACAGTAAGCAAATACAGTGGACAGGAGTGCACACAAGTGAGCATCCCACAAATTAAAAAGGTCATATTGATAAGGATGACCCTTATGTTTCTGATGACTAATCGATATATATTAATACTAATATGCCATTGCTGATGCTGGAGAAAGATACTTGTTAAACTATCCTCAACACATAAACCAGCTTGCTATCTGCTTGTGACTAAGATTGAGACCATGTAATTATGCCAGGAGGCCCAAGTTGAGACGTTAGAAGACAAAAAAGATACAGATTGTATAGAAGGACAAGGATCTGGGATTTTCCAGTATGAGAGTGAGAGGGCTGCAAAAATGAACTTTGGCCAAGAAAGAAAGAAATGCTAAATATGCTAATATATACAGAGATAAAGCTCAACTAACCAATCAAAATGTAACATGAGGATTTTGACATCATGACTAAACCTCCCTTTTTGTCAGATGTAAAAACAATGTACTTCCATGTAATAAACAGAAACTCTTTGAGAACTCTCTGGGAACACTCCTGAGTTTCCTGCTGAGGAAAGAGTTTTTATACCAACATTCTGTCTGGTGTGAATTTGCTTATGCCAGCCCTCAGCAATATGCAGCAGCGGTCACTCACATTTTAATGCCTCACCTCAAGCCATCCTCAACAATATCATTACCTTATAGAATCACCACCCCCCTGTAGAATTCATATACAGTACAACCTGTCTGATCTCCCCTCACACATCGATCTGCTGTCTATAATCCCCTCCCCTTTGTGTTACTTTTAGAAAAGGAAGAGGGAAAGCAGACAGAGCCAACAGTAGTCAGAAACAGTGTGCTATTAGATGTATGTGAGACGCACAGCCAGCCATGTGCAGTTGATGCACAATCTCTACAGCAAGAAATGGTATAATATTTCAAAAAGACTATTTATAAAGCTGCTTAATTTTACATTAAACAAAAATACGTACAATACAAAAAATGTGAGCTCAAAATTGGCCGTATTCTTTGAAGTAAAGAGTCCCAAATGTATGACTGCAGCAGTAAGCTAACCCACTATTGTAGCTAAAAAACTACAAATTATGTTTTTAGACCCTATTTTAAACCTCGGAAAAGCAAATGAATTGTAGTGTAAGTTTTTATTTTTAATTTTTTTTGTCATTCAAGCAATAAAAAGAAAGCAGCGAGTTACGTGGCTTTGATGCTTAGTTTATCATGAGACATTAAGCAGTGATAAAAGAAACACATTAAAATAGCAGATAAAAAGATTTGCACAGATGTATAGTTTTTTTAAAAATCTCAGTTTTCTGTCATTAATGTTTATTTTCAGGTGTATTGTAAAAGCTAAAAGAAGAGACAAAGCTCTCACTTTTACAACACATGACACATTGGATACAAATCCCCTGTGATGATATACTACACAATGGGTGGCGTAACAAAAGGCCAATAAACAACCATTTGTAAAGGGAGTAAAGTGGTAAACACAGCCCATTGCTGGTGATCAGAGAGTATTCAGATAAGACTGTCAGTAGCATTTTAGGGGGAGATTTATCAAAACCTGTCCAGAGGAAAAGTTGCCCAGTTGCCCATAGCAACCAATCAGATCACTTCTTTCATTTTGCAGAAGCCTTTTCAGAAATGAGAGAAGCGATCTGATTGGTTGCTATGGTCAACTCAGCAACTTTTCCTCTGGACAGGTTTTGATAAATCTCCCCCTTAACCCCTTAAGGACCAAGGACGTTCTGGACCGTCCCCGCACCCTGGGCTTTAAGGACCAAGGACGTTCCAGAACATCCTGGTGTTTCTCCGGTCTCTGCCGCGCGCGGGGCAGAGATAGGAACGGCATGTCTGCTGTAATTGTTTAGCAAGCATGCCGCGCAAATGCCTAGGGGAGTCCTGGGACTCCCGCATGTCGGAGCTCGCCGGAGATCGCTTGCAAAATCTCGCAAGCGATCTTTGGCGATTTGGGTCATTCGGGTCACCTGTGACCCGATGACCCGGTAATAAATGGTGATCGGCGGTGTACAATTCACAGCCAATCACCTGCCGTTGCTGGGGAGCGGTGACAATACTGTCATCGCCCCAGCAACGCTGCTATTGGCCGGCGATCGTCCAGCCAATAGCAGTGCAGCAGAGGAGGGGTTAACGGTTCCTTCCCACTGCTGCACCCGCTCTCTGTGTTCAGTCAGCGGGTGCAGCAGTGGGGAGAAGACCGTGGATCCCCCCTCAGAGCACCGGAGCCCCCTCAGAAGCCTTAGAATAAGGAAAGCAGATTGCAGGGACAGGTAGGATTTAATAAAGTAAAAAAAAAGTTTAAAAAAAGTAAAAAAAAAAAGTAAAAAAAAAAAAATCCCCCCCCGACCCCCTAATAGGTCCCCAAGGGTCCTATTGGGGTCTGATCCCTGACCCCAGGTCCTATTAGAGGTTCAGGGAGCTGCGTGCGCCATCCATTTTTTTTTTGGCCGCAGCTTTTTTTTTTTATAAAAAAAAAAATCCCCCCCTGACCCCCTAATAGGTCCCCCAGGGTCCTAGTAGGGTCTGATCTTTTACCCCGAGTTCTATTAGGGGTTCAGGGAGCTGCGCTTGCCACCCCTTTTTTGGGGGGGCCGCAGCTTTTTTTTTTTTCTTTCTATTACTGTTATTACACTTTTTACACCAAGCACCACACACTACATACTTCCCGCCCCCCCCCTCGCCACCGTAGAAAAAGGCGATGGACCGCCGGGCATTTTTGAGGCCTACGTACCGCTCAGGGACCTCTCGGTAGATGAGTCTTTCATCAGTTTTAAGGGGAGACTCATCTTCCGCCAGTATATTCCCTCGAAGCGGGCGTGGTATGGCATGAAACTCTGTGAGAGTACAAACTTTGTGAGAGTACCTCCAGGTACACTTGCAAGTTTAGAGTATATGAGGGACGAGATTCCCGTATGTCCCCCCACTCTGGGTGTTAGCGGGAAACTCGTTTGGGACCTTGTGCACCCATTGCTGGATAAGGGTTTCCACGTGTACGTGGATAACTTTTATACCAGCATCCCTCTGTTCAAATCCCTTTCCGCCAGATCCACGTCCGCTTGTGGGACCATGCGGAAGAACCAGAGAGGCCTCCCTCTAAATTTTGCTAAGACGCCTATCCCCAAGGGTGATTCCTGTGCCCTCACCCATGATAACCTGTTCTTGGTGAAGTATAAGGATAAGAGGGATGTCCTTATGTTCACCACTATTCATGGGAACGGCAGCACCCCTGTCCCTGTGCGAGGTACTGTGGTACCGGTTCTCAAGCCCGATTGTATTCTGGACAATCGGTATATGGGGGGAGTTGATCTCTCAGAACAAGTCCTCAAGCCATACAACGCCATGCGGAAAACACGGGCATGGTACAAAAAAGTTGCGGTCTACTTGGTACAGGTTGCCATGTACAACACTTTTGTACTATCCCAGTACGCTGGCAACACAGGGACATTCCTCCAGTACCAAGAAGAAGTCCTAAGGTTCCTGATCTTTGCTGACCGGGAAAGATCAGGTCGGACTTACCAAGGGTCTGGAGTTATAGGCGCCAGGTGAGGTCCCCCACCCCAGTGGAAAGAAGGGACGATCCCAGAAAAAATGCAGAGTGTGTTACAGGAAGGGGAGACAGAAGGACACCATTATTCAGGGTGACACTTGCCCAGATAATCTGGGCCTCTGCATAGGCTGCTTCAGGGAGTATCACACTTCCATGGAGCCCAAAATTTTCCCTTTTTATTTGAATTTTCCATAATTTTACCAATGTACCAAGTCCAGAGTACATTCCAAAATGTAACCCCCATAAATCACTAAATTGCCCCAAAAAAAAAAAATAAAAAAAAAATAAAACCTGATAAGACCTCTGGGGGTGTTTTGTCAAAAATGAGTCATAGGTCACTGAGTCACTATCATCGGGGACTTTTTTATGTTGCCTCAAATGTGCAGCGCTCTCTCTCCACCTGAGCGGGTGCGCATTTTACGCAACAGGTTAGGGACGGCCACACACATCACATTCCCAGAATGATGATTCAGAGCATAGGGTTTGGGGCGGGCATATTTTTTTAGTTTTGGCTATGCTCTGGGTCATCATTCTGGGAACATATCCTGTTTTATTATGTTTTATAATTTTCTGGCCCACTGTACCCCATATTACGGGCCTCTGTACCCCACCTGTCTAATCCAGTTTTGCCCCGTTGTCCCCCATAGTGTTCCCCTATTTTAGGGCTCAGTGCTCCCCCCATTAACGCTCCTTGAGGGGGGGGTCCCACATCCTGGCTCCATATCAAGCTCAAGGTCCCTGACTGCGCTCCCACTCAAGCAAGACCTGCTGTGCACCCGCCAAATCTAAACCTTAAAAAAATAAGGTATGTCCTTACTCCAAAGAAATGTATTTACAAATTGTGGGGTGTCTTTTCTGCTATTAACCCTTGTAAAAATGTAAAATTTGGGAGGAAACACACATTTTAGTGAATTTTTTTTTTTTACATATGCAAAAGTTGTGAAACCCCTGTGGGGTATTAAGGCTTACTTTACCCCTTGTTACATTCCTCAAGGGGTCTAGTTTCCAAAATGGTATGCCATGTGGGGGGTATTTTGCTGTCCTGGCACCATAGGGGCTTCCTAAATGCGACATGTCCCTCACCCCCCCCCCCCCTCATTTCAGCAAAGTTTGCAAATGTGACTCCTTCTCTTCTGAGCATTGTAGGTCGCCCGTAGTGCATTTGACGTCCACTTATGAGGTACCTCCATACTCAGAAGAGATGGGGTTACAAATTTTGTGGGGTCTTTTCTACTATTAACCCTTGCAAAAATGAGAAATTTGTGGGGAAACCCACATTTTAGTGAAAGAAATTTTTTTTTTTACATATGCAAAAGTCGTGAAATCCCTGTGGGGTATTAACATTCACTTTACCCCTTGTTACATTCCCCAAGGTGTCTAGTTTCCAAAATATAATGCCATGTGTTTTTTTTTTGCTGTCCTGGCACCATAGGGGCTTCCTAACTGCGGCATGCCCCCAGAGCAAAATTTGCTTCCAAAAAGCCAAATGTGACTACCCCTCTTCTGAGACCTGTAGTGCGCCAGCAGAGCACTTTTCACCCCCACATGGGGTGTTTTCTGAGTCGGGAGAAATTGAGCTTCAAATTTTGGGGGGTATTTTCTGCTTTAACCCTTTGTAAAAATGAAATTTTTTGGGAAACCCAGCATTTTCAGTAACATTATTATATTTGTTTTACATATGCAAAAGTCGTGAAACCCCTGTGGGGTATTAAGGTTCACTTTACCCCTTGTTACGTTCCCCAAGGGGTCTAGTTTCCAAAATATAATGCCATGTGGGTTTGTTTTTGCTGTCCTGGCACCATAGGGGCTTCCTAAATGCGGCAGGTCCCCAGAGCAAAATTTGCTTCCAAAAAGCCAAATGTGACTACTCCTCTTCTGAGACCTGTAGTGCGCCAGAAGAGCACTTTTCACCCCCCTATGGAGTGTTTTATGAATCGGGAGAAATTGGGCTTCAAATTTTGGGGAGTATTTTCTGCTTTAACCCTTTGTAAAAATGAAAAATTTTTGGGAAACCAAGCATTTTTGGTAATTTTGTTTATTTATTTTTTTACATATGCAAAAGTCGTGAAACCCCTGTGGGGTATTAAGGTTCCCTTTACCCCTTGTTACGTTCCCCAAGGGGTCTAGTTTCCAAAATATAATGCCATGTGTTTTTTTTTTGCTGTCCTGGCACCATAGGGGCTTCCTAAATGCGGCATGCCCCCAGAGCAAAATTTGCTTCCAAAAAGCCAAATGTTACCACAAAATTTTACCACTATGTTAAAGTAGAATATGTCACGAAAAAACAATCTCGGAATCAGAATGATAACTAAAAGCATTCCAGAGTTATTAATTTTTAAAGTGACAGTGGTCAGATGTTCAAAAAACGCTCTGGTCCTAAGGTGTAAAATGGCCTGGTCCTTAAGGGGTTAATCAATTACTGCTGCTAGATATTGGAGTTCCACTAAGATGTAGTCATGCATACCATATGCCACCATTGTCTTTATCCTGGATGCGGGTCATGGCAGGCAGTGTTGAATCATAAATGTAAAACTGTGCAGGGGCATTTTAGCACTAAGGTTATGTTCACACGATAATGTCCACATGGAAAATTTCTGTGGGAACATTGCATAACATGCCGGCGCAAGGACTGCTCAGGAATGTGTTGTCTCATAGACGGCAATCCGCAGAAAGAATAAACATATCCATTCTTACTGCGAACACCAGAATTAAAATTTTCGCACCAGATGTTCCAGGTGCGGAAATTTTGCTATGTGAACAGTGCAGCAGAATGCCATTAAAATCAATTGCACTCTGCTACTGTGGAATCTCCGTGCGGAACTCCACATGGAAATTCTGTCAGGTGAACATAGCCTAAGGAGAAGGACTCTGGATATGTTATAGGGTAAACTTACAGACTACAGCAGTATACACTATTGAAATTTTTGAAAAAAAGGGGCAGTTTCTACAAGATGGTGGAGATATAGCTGGGTCACCTGTGGTCAAAGGGTGCGTTTCTAGGTAGTTTTAAAAAAATGTACATGTAATGGACACAAATCTTGGTGCTTTTTTTTTATTACTTATTGAACATCTAAAGTAATTCTTTAAGTGGTTGTTTGGTTTAGTAGAGGGGAGTCTTGTTGCTAGTTTTACCAAAGATTAGGTAATGATAGGGCACCCCAGCTCCCCATAATTAAATGGTTACTGTAACCCTATTAAAACCCTTATCCCCTATTAACAGGAAAAGGGAAAAGTGTTGGATCACAGAGGGCTTGACCACTGGGACCCTGCGTGTCACAAGAACAGGGAAGTGAGTCATTGCCTATGGGGGCACAAGAGATCTCCAGCACTCCCATAGACAATAATTGAGTGACTTTACCTATGCAAGACCCACCTCTCCATTCCGACAGGAGAATCGTGTCCCTGTTCTTGAGATTGCTAGTGTCCCAACAGTCTCTCTAACAAACAATTTGACACAAATCACACATCCTGTTGATAGGAGAAAAGTGTTTTAATTTGGCACACTCCTTTAAATTTTTCTTCTAGCAAAAAGGGGGTTGTCTAAAGCAAATGACTACTATGGTGAATAGCTACCATAATTTTCTAATTTTTCAATTTCGTAATTGAAGATATCTTAAATACTAATCGAATACATAGAAGATCAATAATCTAAAATAATTCTGTTATCAAAACAGTACTTTTTAATACTAATGAGACTCACAATCATTAGTAATAAATCTATTATCCAAAAAGCAATTTTACCAAGCATGGCTATAAGAGCAAATAATAGTAAACCCAACACCTATATCCACGGTGTAAAAATGCAAGGAAAGTAAAATAATATGTTGGAGCTCAAAAGTCTACAGATATTGGGATAATAACTTATTTTATATGTATAAAATAACATACATAAATCGGTGGTTCACAGGGCCCTTGTGAAACTATCCCTTAAAAGGGCCACAAATGAAATCACATGAATATTGCACTATGTAGGTATTAAATATAGCCAATACGTAGAATACCACCAATTATAGCACCAATTACCTAGAATACTAGTGGCTATAATTGGTGGTATTCTACGGATTGGCTATGTTCAATACTACACAGTGTAATATTCATGTGATTTTATTTGTGGCTATTTTAAGGGGTAGTTTCACAAGGGCCCTGTGAACCACCTATTTATGTATGTTATTTTATACATATTAAATCAATTATCCCAATATCTATAGACTTGTGAGTTCCAACATATTATTTTACAGCTATTGGAGGATGTTACAAAACTGGTATGACCATCACAATCTTGCTATAGCTCTTCAACCTACCTGCTACCTTCAACCAACCTACATACAAACTAGTTGGGTTATAATTTGTAAGGGGTTGTCTGAGGAACTAACCGCAGTATAGGAGATAAGTGTCTGATTACAGGGACCCCTCCCAGTCTTGTACGGGGCCCAGCTCTCGAGCTGAACTTATTAAATTCCTCTTTGCTCTGGCCCACAGCCCTGGTGATTGGTTGAGTCGGCTGTTACTCCTTCTCATCTCCGAGCACTGAGAAGTTTGATAGATTCAGCACGAGAACCAGGCCCCATAATGGAGATCGCGGGGGGTCCCAGCAGACAAGGGATGACTTTAGTTCCCCAAACTACTCCTTTAATTATTATGCACACACTAGCGTGTACTACTTACCCTAGAATCACATTTCAGTTTCTGTAGAATTTGTGCAATGAAAATGAAAATCAAATCTTAGTAGAACGAAATTTATAAATCACAAACCCGAACTGCCTCTGCCTTCTTGTGGAACATCTCCTCCATGTCTTTTGCAAGTTTTTTGACAAGTTGAAGTCCATCTATCTCTTCTATGGAAACTTCCTTCTCAAATTCTTTATATTTCTGAGGGTGTAAAACAGACAACTGATTAAACATTTATATAAACATGTAGCATCAATAATTTTCAGTAATAATAATAATTATAATAATAAAGATCATCCTAAATAAGATTTTTCCTCCGCGATATAATTGTGAAAGGATAGAACCAGCATCCAAAATAATAACTATGGGGGACATTTCTCATTGTTTGCTTTGATAAGTTCTGAAGGCATTTTTTTTTTCTTTAGTTTTGCTGATGTTCCACACATTTATCGCAGGGGGTTGATAAATTCGGAGCACATAAGCAAAACAAAAAAGTCGCAGCTGAGACTTCAGTGAGACTCTTTAAATTTGCTCACGTACTGGAGTTTTGTATTCCAGGTCAGACCTGGAGCAGACTTGTGACTTTTTGTAAGGGGTTTACAACCTTTTTTTGGCTGCATGTGACTTTCGCACATCATAAATTTGTGACCACTGCAAAGTGAAAACTGAAATTTGCTTTGGTAAGGCTATTTGTAACGTTTGGCTTATCCACAATAGTCACACAAAAAAGTGCTTAGGCATGGTCTAAATACCTTGATAACTGCCCCCCTATATTTCTCCAAGCTTTAATGACTTGCATTAAGTATCTTCCCATTAAAACTTATTGAAGACTGTGTTGGTTTCTTGTAATGGCAAGGAATTCCTTGAATTTACATAAATCCTCATTGACACGGCAAAACCATGCAAGTATGCAAATTACCACCTCTGCGCAATGGAGGCGGGAGACAACTTGTCGAGCTTCCCTGCCTCCATCCTCTTTGCTTAGCCATGCCCACCCATCTTATGACTATTCAGAATTCATAAGTGAAGATTTATGAATATTTACAAGAAGAGTATGCATAGCTGAGAAAAGAGGACAAAGGCAGGGAAGCTCTGCAACCCTTCTCCATTGCGTGGAGGAGGTAATTTGCATACTAGCAACAGGGCTTTTATCTCAGAGAAGGCTGGACCAATTTTAGTAAGTAAAATATCTTTTTACTCAGGTTGGCCTGCACTATAACCCCATGTATTGGGTTTAGTGCGAGTGAACAGGCGGTCAGTTTCCCTTCAATATAGGTGACAAACATTTGTATACTAAGTCATCCCCCCACGATACATTTCCCAACAAATAATGTAATTTGCCAATTGAAAAATCCCACTGACATACATTGAGTCACTGATCAGAACAGTTTTCTAACTTTTTATCCAAAAAACTGTGAAACAAATAATCAGTAGAAAATGTTACGGCACACAGGGCCGAACACAAAAGAACTACAAACTAACCTGTAAAACATTCCCCTGCCTATTAAAGCTTATAAATACAGTCTTCTGTGAATGCAAACTGGTATTGACCCAGATGTGCCTTTAACTGTTTTTCTTTACTTTAATGGGTTTCTAAGAGAAGTTTAATTAATCTGAACTTCTGAGATGAGAACCATCTTGGCTTTAAGCCCATTTACTTTTTCCTGGAGCATACGGATTGGCAATTGATGGTTGCAGGAAAAAAATTGACATTGCAATTAACTTTATCTTGCTCAGCCTAATGTCCATGTGAATAATACGATTAGTCCATATTCAATAGTAAACTTCAGGATTATAAAAACACAGTCTTCCAAAAAGTGCCCCCACAACTTTCCACAGGTGTAACATCAGACAAAATGCATGGCCAGGTGGGATGTTGGTTCTGTAAGAAAAAATACATGTTTTTCTAATACCGTAACATGCTTGAATTACTCCATCCATACTTCAGACAAAATTAATTGTCGGTGTCTCAGGACTAGAAACCTTGCCTGTTTTGTCATAGCTAGAAGCATATTAAGTTAGAAAGTTATAAGTAAGAAACTGTAGTTATAGTTTCCATACTGCTTATGAGTCTTACCATAGTAATTATTAGTCTCCATAGATCACAGTTGGACAGTTCCATGATAAATTTAAATTCTGTTTCTTAAAATATAATATGAACAGAACTAGTTGGTGGTCAATTTAGTACTCATTATGGACCAAGCAGTACATAATGTACCAGGTAGAAAATGGTTCCTATTATAGAAGCACTATATTTTTCCATCAGCCCCTGAGAAGCGAAGTTGAAATAAGTGGATCAAGAATATGTGTAATGTCTAGGAACATTTTGGCTGAGAAGTTCAATGTAGTATTTAGCTAAATTTTACTCTTTCACAATGGGGTTGTTGGTTTCTTGGGAATACCAAGTACAATGAAGAAGATATGTGGGTTTTCACATTTATCATTAGAAATGCAATCATCCTTGGTTTTGGGGACCAACAGTAATATTACATTTTAGTTACGTTTTCAGAGTATACAGTGATATGCCATGAGCAGGAAAGGAGGAAACACAATGTAAATGTTTGGTTTTGTCAATATGTCGGTCCAAAAAATAATATTCCAGAGAAGGAAAAAAAACAAGCTGGGTTAAGGGAGGATCATTTAGCTCAATATGCTATACTAGGACAAAAGACAATAATCTGTGGTGCCTTTAAAAAAATGAGTGACAGTTACCTAAATTTTTTCTAGGTGGGATTGATCAAATACCTACAGCATGAAAATAATTTCCTCTGTAGTATGCAGCCACTAATAAGTACTGGAAGGATTAAGATTTTTTAATAGAGATAATTTACAAATCTTTTTAACTTTATGGCACCAGTTGATTTAAAAAAAAAAAAAAAAAGTTTTCCACCGGAGTACCCGGAGAGACCCCTGAGGAAGTTGCCATTCTCTAGGTAACTGAATGCGTGGGGTTCCTGGTGACCCCATTCTCCTCTATTTTTACTTACCTTGACTCCGGTCTGGGATGCTCATTTCTAACATGGGACTTTAGGATGTGCAAGTATTAGGTCCTTTTTTGCCTCTAGTTTTGTTATTATGATAGTGATCACTGTACCCTACCACTTTACTTATAGGCATTTATAATATATTGTATGGTTATTTGCATTTTGTGTATTGCCCTTTTGCACAAACATTTATGATTGTTCACATACTGTATATAGTTCTATATTTCTTCATACATTAGTATTGGTATATTGTACATCTAGACCGAGCTCTCATTGGTGTGGTCTTTTTTTTAATATTTGAGGACACCTGTCAGTTTAGGTGGGGGGGGTTCATGGCCCCTCCCCTAGGTTGTGTACTGGCTTTAGTAAGCCAGATTTTTTAATGGTTTTAATGTTTTTTGTCATTTATTGATGAATTCCTGTGTGTGTGAATTCCTGTGTGTGTAAAATTGACAATTGATTATTGTTTGGTGTGCTATTGTGATGTCTTTTTCGATTATTTGGATTGCCTTCTTTTTCATCACTGAGTAGCACCCTATCTTATTAGGTTGAGCCCCCTCATTTCTTCTTCTCTGGGCAGATTTCAATGTAAACTAAATGACTGAGCACAGCTTCTAATCTGCAGTTACAACCCCTGCATATCAAATCTGCACAGGATACTGTACATGTGAATACACCCTTAAGCTTATTTTATTGTTGTAATGGCCTCAATTTTATACTACATTATCCTTGCAGATACTGTTAGATTTCTGTTAGAATATAAAAACAAACTGTACTTTGTCTGGAGCTAAAATCCTAGTTGTAAAACTTATATTGTATTATATTATGTATAGGGCTTGGAGCCCCTCCTTGGCTGACATTCCAAGCCCTACACATCAACCAATAAGGGGCTGGGAGGTGAGGACAAGCAAAGAGGCATACCGGGCAATGGCACTTGAGCAGCTCGGCCCCACCTCCTTGACATTAGGCTGAGAAATAAAAAGGCAATTTTTAAGATTGTTAACCTTCATCAGCTCCAGGAAATTGACAGTTTATCTTTATATCTTAGTAGCTATCCAACGGTTCTTCAATGATTATAGAGTGTTTTGTCTTGTTTTATGAAAAGTTTCCAGGCTGAGTTAAAAAAAAAACGCTCAGGTAATTACAACTTGAGACAAACCATTACTGCAACCAGACAAGGAGGCAAGAACCAGGAAGTGATGATCAGTGGTGGCCGGACAGTGTCTGAATGGCAGCAGCAGGAGATGAGGCAGGTGGGTACATTTTTGTTTTTTCAATGTTTTTATTGAGCCCGGCAACATTTAAAGAACAAACAGAATGAAGGACAAGCAAAATGGCGTGCTCAGGCTCTTTGGCGGTGGCACAGTCCTACAAGATGCAGAGGTAGCAATAGTCTCCAGTAGTCTCCAATAGTCTCCAGGTGCCTGTGGAGTCCCACAAACAACTCTGCCAAAAGC
Source organism: Hyla sarda (assembly GCF_029499605.1). Classification (NCBI taxonomy): domain Eukaryota; kingdom Metazoa; phylum Chordata; class Amphibia; order Anura; family Hylidae; genus Hyla; species Hyla sarda. Next base: position 86,862,181 of record NC_079194.1, on the reverse strand, counting down.
AATAATAACATTGCACTGTGGTTTAAGTTATCTTTCTGCTTTTTAGAGGAAGATCCCATGCAACTATATATGCAAAATAAGTTTTAGCTTCATTTTGGCGATTTATGCTTCAAGGAGTCTGATAAATAAACTGATCCATTTATAAGAGATTCACAAGACTCAGTCCGGTAAGAACACTTATATCAAAATCTCACATAAAATGGAATGAAAAATGGAGAATAAGGGTTCTTTAATTCTTCAATGATTCATTTAAGACCCAAACGCCTCAGTTCATCTGCATTCCACTGTTATTATGCCAGTCAAATTGCAATGTCTTGTCAGTGCTTTTGTGATCCATTACAAATTGGGGATGCAATCAGTGAACAATGCAGCAAAATTGCAAAGCCTGTCTGTCACACAGGCCCGAAAGTTTACTCGTTTAACCGGTTTCATGTGTCTATGACAGAGAAGACAGAAGGGGAAAGGTCGAAGACACCTATAAGATTTATAGTAAATGATTAACACAAAAAACCCACACCTTGCTCAAATGTTACTGTGTCTAACGTTACCTTTTTTATTTATTTGAACTGTCAACAATGGGATGAAGAAGGAAAGAGGCAAATTGAACCATAGACCTCTAGTATACACAAAGATAACGCCTCTAGTGGCTCCCTGAGCATTCACTTGATATCACAAAGTACATGACCGCCTGACTGTAAACAAATGCCTCGTGGGTTATGCTCTTTTGTATTCTTGTTGGATGGCCTTAGGACTTTCCTGCAGAGTTTACTTATGTTATAATGTTGACATGTTTTAAGATGTTCGGTATTATGTTTGGAATAGCTGTCCTGCTTGCTTTTTGCTCCTTGCTTGACCCTTGAGGCTCTTGGTTCAACTGAAACACATTAGTGTACGAAGGCAAAGTAAGACACTATATTTTCTGTTCTACTTTGTATACCCATGACAAAATTTAATAAAATTATACTTTGCAAAAAAAAAAAAGAACCATAGAAGTGAAAAGCTCAGCACAAGGTAAATAAAACTCATGTTTTCGAAACCACAAAAACCGTATTGTGAGTTCCTATTTTAAAGATACAGCAAGTGTGATCATTGCTTAGATATAATATTTTTTTATCATGCTTACTTGGGCACTGTCACTTTGAAAAACTTTTGACATGTTTAAGAGACGTTTTGATCAGGGGTCTAAGTATTCAAACTGGGACTGATAGCTAGAACTAGCATAGAGAAGATCATACTAAGCAAGACAGAGCTGGAAGCAGACAGTTCCATACATTGTATTGTGGCTGAGTAAGCTGATTGGCACTGAAGTAATGGGAGGTGAGCTGCAGTAACCCAGCATAGACCCTATAAAATGTACACGTCTGTTTGCTTCTGGCTCCATTTACAGCGTATCTGCTGGTGCCGCAACTCTGACTGGTGGGTGGGCAGGGTGTCAACCCCATTGAACAGATACTGGTGGCCTATCCTAAGGATAGGCCACCAATAGAAAAGTCCTTTAAGAGGATATTTGTATGTCCAGCTCATAGTGTTCAAAATCTGTTCTATAGCATTTAATAAACCAATCAAGAAAAGGGGCCCAAAAACTGCATTGAACCACTGTGAGCTGTAAAACAAAAAACACATTCATTTTAGGCAGAATTTTAGAATAATACTAAATGTTCCAAAAGCTGTCTTCGCGCTGCGGGGGGGTCGGCCACGCCCTCATGACGTCACGGACATGCCCCCTCAATGCAAGTCTATGGGAGGGGGCGTCACCATGATGTTACAAGGGGCGTGGTCGACGTGGCCCCTGAAGTGTGAAAACAGCATTCGGAACATTAAGTACCGAATGCTGGCCAGTGGAGTACCCCTTTAACCCCTTAAGGACTCAGCCCATTTTGGCCTTAAGGACTCAGACAATTTAATTTTTACGTTTTCATTTTTTCCTCCTCGCCTTCTAAAAATCATAACTCTTTTATATTTTCATCCACAGACTAGTATGAGGGCTTGTTTTTTGCGCGACCAGTTGTCCTTTGTAATGACATCACTCATTATATCATAAAATGTATGGTGCAACCAAAAAAACACTATTTTTGTGGGGAAATTAAAACGAAAAACGCAATTTTGCTAATTTTGGAAGGTTTTGTTTTCACGCCGTACAATTTATAGTAAAAATGACATGTGTTCTTTATTCTAAGGGTCAATACGATTAAAATGATACCCATTATTATATACTTTTATATTATTGTTGCGCTTAAAAAAAATCACAAACTTTTTAACCAAATTAGTACGTTTATAATCCCTTTATTTTGATGACCTATAACTTTTTTATTTTTCCGTATAAGCGGCGGTATGGGGGCTCATTTTTTGCGCCATGATCTGTAATTTTTTTTGATACCACATTTGCATATAAAAAACTTTTAATACATTTTTTATAATTTTTTTTTTAATAAAATGTATTAAAAAAGTCGGAATTTTGGACTTTTTTTTTTTTTCGTTCACGCCAATAACCGTACGGGATCATTAACATTTTATTTTAATAGCTCGGACATTTACGCACACGGCGATACCAAATATGTCTATAAAAATTATGTTTTACGCTTTTTGGGGGTAAAATAGGAAAAAACGGACGTTTTACTTTTTTATTGGGGGAGGGGATTTTTCACTTTTTTTAACTTTTACTTTTACATTTTTTTACATTTTTTTTTACACTTGAATAGTCCCCATAGGGGACTATTCATAGCAATACCATGATTGCTAATACTGATCTGTTCTATGTATAGGACATAGAACAGATCAGTATTATCGGTCATCTCCTGCTCTGGTCTGCTCGATCACAGACCAGAGCAGGAGACGCCGGGAGCCGCACGGTGGAAGGAGAGGGGACCTCCGTGCGGCGTTATGAATGATCGGATCCCTGCAGCAGCGCTGCGGGTGATCCGATCATTCATTCAAATCGCGCACTGCCGCAGATGCCGGGATCTGTATTGATCCCGGCACCTGAGGGGTTAATGGTGGACGCCCGCGAGATCGCGGGCGTCGGCCATTGCCGGCGGGTCCCTGGCTGCGATCAGCAGCCGGGATCAGCCGCGCATGACACGGGCATCGCTCCGATGCCCGCGGTTATGCTTAGGACGTAAATGTACGTCCTGGTGCGTTAAGTACCACCGCACCAGGACGTACATTTACGTCCTGCGTCCTTAAGGGGTTAATGGTATTTATACCATTGTAGACATTCATCAAAGTTATTCAATTCTTGTCATGCTTTGGGCTATTATTCCATATCTTACTTAAGAATAAACTCTAGCTGGAATAGCCATGCATGAAAAAAAAATGCTTTAATTTGTATTCTTGTCAGGGAACAATATATTATACAGTATTCTCAATGCAATGATAATCCTAATTGTATGCATTACAATGCAGTCTCTGTCTTTCTACCATCCTAATTATTATCTTACAGCTGAAAGGTTCCCTAAAGGAGCCTTAGAATAATCAACAGTATACACGGACATGTAAGGTTGGATCTCTAATCAGACAATGGGAGAAATTACCATTATATTCAGCTATACATAGCGCTAAGTCTTTTCTCTGGTAATATTAAGTTACTTTACCTGAAGAGGTTTCTGTAGAGTCTGATGGTGATCATAGTCACACTGCATGACTGCGTAATATAGCTTTAGCTTTTAGTATCTGTGTGCCAAGGGGTATTTATGTGTACAGCATTACGACCAGTAAAAAAAAATCCAATGGACTATACAGGTAAAATATTATCCAATATTCTGGGGGATGGGCTGCCATTGGCAATAATGGGTTAATAGAACATTCAGTACTCTATGGATGAAATGTAAAAGCTGTAAACTTTGGTTTCTCATCCATGCCCTCATTCCATGGATGAGAGGCAACACTAATTGTTTATGACAGTGTATAAAAGTAAACTACACGCAGAGGGATCAATATACATAGCCCTGCCTCATCACTGCATACAGTACATAGGAATAATTATACTGTGTATATATCTGCTCCGCACATCAGCCATGATCCTACAATCAGCTCTCCGTGACGCAGTACTGACAGTATGTAAGTCAGAGAACAATAAAATAAACAAATAAATAACAAATCTTATTTTTCATCTCACTTATCATTTATGGGTAATCCTAGGGGTGTGATAGTCTTTGTTTATATACATTTATCATTTGTTTGATAAAACAAAAATATCCTTTTAACTTAAATGGACACTGTCAGATTCAAAAACTTTTTATATGTTGTACATCATGCAAAACATTAACTTTTCTAATATACTTCATAAGAATTTTTTTTCTTTTTTATAGAAATCGTGGCTTATAAAATCATGGCTTGTCCAAGCTGAAGCACAGGCATGGGCAAAGTCCAGTAAGTGAGGATGGGCTAGCACTCCTCTGTGCTCTCTCCTGTCTGATAGGACTCCTCTGTGCTCTCTCCTGTCTGATAGTAACATAGTAACATAATTCATAAGGTAAAAAAAAGACCAGAGTCCATTTAGTTCAACCTTTATCCCTAATGAGTCCCTACTGAGTTGATCCAGAGGAAGGAAAAAACCCTCATACTTGAGGAAAAAAGTTCTTCCCAACTCCAAATATGACAGTCAGAATAAATCTCTGGATCAACATGCAGTCCATAAATATCTAGTACTAAATATCTAGCACTCCTCTGTGCTCTCTCCTGTCTGATAGTACTCCTCTGTGCTCTCTCCTGTCTGATAGCAAACCTCTGTGCTCTCTCCTCTTTGATAGCACTCCTCTGGGTTCTCTCCTGTCTGATAGCACTCCTCTGGGTTCTCTCCTGTCTGATAGCACTCCTCTGTGCTCTCTCCTGTCTGATAGTACTCCTCTGGGTTCTCTCCTGTCTGATAGTACTCCTCTGTGCTCTCTCCTGTCTGATGGTACTCCTCTGGGTTCTCTCCTGTCTGATAGCACTCCTCTGTGCTCTCTCCTGTCTGATAGCACTCCTCTGTGCTCTCTCCTGTCTGATAGCAAACCTCTGTGCTCTCTCCTCTTTGATAGCACTCCTCTGGGTGCTCTCCTGTCTGATAGCACTCCTCTGGGTTCTCTCCTGTCTGATAGCACTCCTCTGTGCTCTCTCCTGTCTGATAGTACTCCTCTGGGTTCTCTCCTGTCTGATAGAACTCCTCAGTGCTCTCTCCTGTCTAATAGTACTCCTCTGTGTTCTCCCGTCTGATAGGACTCCGCTATGCTCTCTTCGGTCTGATAGCTAGTATTGAGCGGCATAGGCCATATTCGAATTCGCGATATTTCACGAATATATGGATGAATATTCGTCATATATTCGCTAAATTCGCATATTCGCGTTTTATTTTCGCATATGTGGAAATTTGCGTATGCGAAAATGAGCATATGCGAAAATTAGCATAAACCAAAATTAACATTAGCAAATATTCGCATATGCGAAAATTCGCACGCCAGTCTCACACAGTAGTATTAGTAGCCTTCTTTACACCACACAAGCTGGAAGCAGAGAGGGGTGATCACTGTGATGTTTACTGTGAAAAAAATAAAAAAATAAACGAATATTCATAATTACGAATATATAGTGCTATATTCGCGAATATTCACGAAATCGCGAATATGCAATATTCGCGAATAAAATTTGCATTGCGAATATTCGCGAGCAACACTAGTGATTACTTTTGCAAGGACTTTCCCTGTATCTAGACTTGTTGCAGATACAGAATAGTAGACTGCTTTGATGTAGGCATGTGGTATGCACGTATGAGGGCAGACAAATGCACTACAGTCCGCTGAAAAATAACTTATTTGTGAACAGCAGCAGGATCCAACAGTGCAGCACCACAAAAAAAAGAAAACAGGGATTAAACCTAAATTGCACTCTGTCCCAGAGTGTTAGGAATGGTGTTCACTGGTTTTTATACAGTCTACACACAATTCTGAGCAGCAGAAGATTTGTGGAGCAAAAAAAGCAGTGAATTGCGCTGATAAATGAAGAGATAAGATGGTTCAGAAAGTTCAGGCAGCTTGTTGATCTGTATGAGGCAGAATAGCTATCTGCCCCTCTCTGATGCAATGCTCAATAACGTGAATAGGAGGTTTATGTATCGTAAGATTCTTCTCACTGAGAACACCAAAGCACTGCACTCCTGTCTTTCCCTAATGCTGATGTGACTAGCAGTTGCAGTGGTACGCTGTGGTATGTGCAATTCACACACATGCATTCCCGTCCTCTCTCTGTACGAGTGCATGCACGAAAAGAAGAGAGGCAAGATGGCTGCCGATTATATAGGGCTGTGACATCACAGGGGTCAATGAATGCTGCATCTCGCATGTGATTCACGGTCATCCCGCCTACCTTCATTCCCGCCGCTGTTTCCTGCCCTCCCATAATCCCCTGCCCCATCTACTGACATGTGGATCTGCCATTTTAGGTCTCCTTTAGCCTGGAACGCTGTAAAATGGAGTTTAATGAAGCAATTTGCGCAATAGAATCGTGGCGATATTCGCATTAGTTGCGAATCAAATTTTTCATGAAATTCGTAACGAATTTGGGTTCGTCAGCTTCGATTCGCTCATCTCTAATCAGCTACTTGCACCTTGTTAACCTTTACAGATCCTCTTTGCTACTCGACACAGGGATATCACCCCCCCCCCCCCACTCCTCCCTTCCCCAAGTTTAATCTACCTTATGTTACTTGTGATGCATTAAAATACCTTCCTATCTTCCACCTTGTTCTAGGGTCTGCGTATGTATATTTTTGTATGTTTAATACTTTCATAAAATATAAATGGTTAAAATCACAGGATTTCTATTTTTGAACACAACAACCCACGTCTTGTAATGCTCCTCCCCTACAGCATTGCCTCTCATCTCCAAAACTGATGACTAGAGATGAGCAAATCGAAGTTGACGAACTCGAATTCGTTACGAATTTCATGAAAAATTCGATTTGCAACGAATGCGAATATCGCCGCGATTCGATTGCGCGAATCGCTTCGTTAAACTTCATTTTACAGTGTTCCAGGCTATTGGAGACCTAAAATGGCAGATCCACGTGTGAGTTCATGGGGCAGGGGATTATGGGAGGGCGGGAAACAGCGGCGGGAATGAAGGTAGGCGGCATGACCCTGAATCACATGTGAGATGCAGCCTATCAGCATTCATTGACCCCTGTGATGTCACAGCTCTATATAATCAGCAGCCATCTTGCTTCTCTTTATTTCGTCTATGCACTCAGATAGAGAGGACGGGACTGCGTATTTGTGAATAGCACATACCACAGCATTACACTGCAACTGCTAGTCACATCAGCATTAGGGAAAGGCAGGAGTGCAGAGTGCTGTGCTGTTACTCTGAGAAGGATCATTGATTGCTAAACCTCCTATTCAAGTTATTGAGCATTGCAGCAGAGAGGGGCCTCATACAGTATTCACCGGCTGTTTTTTTTTTTTAAATACAGAGTTTTTTCTGCCTTTAGTTGCGCATATTACTGCCCTCATCAGTGCATACCACATAGGTACATCCAAGTATTGTACCATTTAGTACCTGTTAATCTGTCAAGGTGCTCCATACTGTCAAAGTCCAAACAATATTAGTCACCGGCTGGTGTTTTTAAAAAATACAGAGTTTTTTCTGCCTATAGTTGCGCATATTACTGCCCTCATCAGTGCATACAACATAGGTAAATCCAAGTATTGTACCATTTAGTACCTGTTAATCTGTCAAGGTGCTCCATACCGTCAAAGTCCAAACAATAGTATTCACCGGCTGGTGTTTTTAAAAAATACAGAGTTTTTTCTGCCTATAATTGCGCATATTACTGCCCTCATCAGTGCATACCGCATAGGTACATCCAAGTATTGTACCATTTAGTACCTGTTAATCTGTCAAGGTGCTCCATACTGTCAAAGTCCAAACAATAGTATTCACCGGCTGGTGTTTTTAAAAAATACAGAGTTTTTTTCTGTGTATAGTTGCGTATATTACTGCCCTCATCAGTGCATACCGCATAGGTACATCCAATTATTGTACCATTTAGTACCTGTTAATCTGTCAAGGTGCTCCATACTGTCAAAGTCCGCTGGTGTTTTTTTAAAAAAAAAACAGAGTTTTTTCTGCGTATAGTTGCGCATATTACTGACCTCATCAGTGCATACCGCATAGGTACATCCAAGTAGTGTACCATCTTTTACCTGTTAATCTGTCAAGGGGCTACATACTGTCAAAGTCCAAGCAATAGTATTCACCGGCTGGTGGTTTTAAAAAATACTGAGTTTTTTCTGTGTATAGTTGCGCTTATTACTGCCCTCATCAGTGCATACCGCATAGGTACATACAAGTAGTGTACCATCTTGTACCTGTTAATCTGTAAAGGGCCTACATACTGTGAAAGGACAGCCATAATTGATCACCTGCTCCTGTTCTAGACAAATACTGTTTAAAGAGTAGTGTAGCGTATTGTAATACCCTCATAAACGCACTAAGTATGTCAGGCAGAGAAGTGCCAGGACGTGCACAGAGGAGTGGCAGAGGTCTAAATACTTCAGGCACAGTTGGCAGCAGACTAGGGGCGAGTGGCAGCAGGAGTCACATTGAGAGGCCTTAGCTCCCGTTATCAGCCAGCGGTCGTGTCTCGACCAGCAACCCATCTGCCGTCATTGATTGGTTAACACGCTCATCCACATCATCACAAGTGACATCTGATACCCCCAGTCAACAGTCGGTGGGTTCCTCAGACACAACCCTCAGTTGGCATGGCCCAGAGCAGTCCCTGTCCTCCCATTGCCTTTGTCCTATGCTGTTCCCTCTCCTAATGAAGTATCTTATGCTATGGGTTCAGCTCCAATATTTACTGAGGATGATCTAATAGAGGACAGTCAGCAGCTACTGGCCAGCCAAGAAGGAGGAGGAGACACGCGTCGCTTGCTCCGTTAGGCGGCCAAGTAGTGATGCGGAGAGTGACGTGGGAGGCGGTGTTGCAAGGGTTCAGGGTCCTGAAGCAGACACTGTTGGGGAACCTGAGGAGGACATCAGTGACGTGCACACACCTGTTGATGATGATGAAGCCGATCACAATTGGGAGACGGGTGCAGAAGGGGCTTCATCATCATCAGGAGAAGAGAGTTGCAGGTTGCTCTTGAGGCAGCAAGGCGATAGCACGGTTGGCAGTCAGCGTGGTGGCAGGAGTGGAAATTCTGGAGCCAAACGTGCCCTGGGGAGACCACCTGCTTTGCGGCAGCCTACCTTTCCGGGAGGTAGTGGAACAGGGGTTCCTGGAGACGGCGCCAGTAGCAGTCAATTAATGCGGACTGTGGGTGGGAAAATCAGCTACTCAGCGGTGTGGCAGTTTTTCATCAGGCATCCGGAGGAGGTTCACGTAGCCACATGCAAGATCTTTCGGCAGAAGGTGAAGCGTGGCCAGGGTCCCAATGTCGGCACCACGGCCCTGCGTCAACACATACTTCGCCACCATAAAGCGGCCTGGGAGAACCGTGGCTTCGATGTAGGGGTCCTGCCTGCTGCATCACCCAGTGGCCATCCGCTCCCTCCTTCATCCAGCCAAGGCTCCAGCACCTCAGCCGAAGGGAGCTGTGTGTCAAACCCTCCTTCTGTCGCTCCTGCTTCTCCCGCTTTTAGTCAGCCATTCCACCAACAATCCATCGGCGAAGCCGTGTCAAAGAGACAACAGTATGCACCCACTCATCCAACGGCACAGAAGTTGAATGTGCTCCTGTCCAAGTTGCTGGTGTTACAGTCCCTCCCTTTTCAAGTGGTGGACTCTGCACCTTTCAGAGAATTGATGGCATGTGCTGAGCCGAGGTGGAGAGTCCCAAGCCGTCATTTCTTTGCAAAGAAGGCAGTACCAGCCCTGCATAATTTTGTACAAGAGAAGGTGGGCCAGTCCTTGAGCCTGTTGGTGTGATCAAAAGTGCACGGCAGCACCGATGTGTGGAGCTGTAACTACGGTCAGGGAAAATACTTGTCTTTTACGGCCCACTGGGTAAATGTGGTTCCTGAACAGCCACAACATCAACTTGGACAGGTCACACCGCTTCCTCCTCCATGCTCTCACTCTCAGGCAGTTGGTCATGTTACAGTTTCAATGCCGCCTCCTCATCCTCCACCGTGTCCTCGGCCTCCACTGCACGTCCAAATCTAGGTGGCCCTCCAGCATACCATGTGTGCAGGGCACGACGGTGTCACACTGTTCTTCACGTGGTTTGCCTTGGCAAAAAGTCTTGGAAACAATGGCCGGTCAGGGCAATGGAGACGTTGCACCTACATCTCACGGCCACATGAGCCCTGTGGGGACTTGTTATATTTGGTCCTTTGTACCCACATGCTGGGGTCCAGGACACTCAAAGTTTGATTTAAATTTCAAATCAAAAAATGATGGCGCTGCTGGGCCTGAGTCTGGGAATTTCAAATTTTCTCATAGGTAGCACCCGCGATCCAAAATCTTTTTGAAACATTTCTAAAATTGTTGTGTTTTTGTGGGGGATTGTGAAGCCCTGCTGTGTACTCGTGCATACAGGCTGTGTCATTCAGGCAATATATGGTTTACTGATGCCGCTGCTGGGCCTGGGTCTGGGAAATTCAAATTTTCTGATAGGTAGCACCCGCTATCCAAAATCTTCAGTTTAAATTTCTTAATTCATCTTTTAATATTAGGGATTGTAAATGCCTACTGCCTACTCATGCTGCTGGCAACTCCACGCTGTGCCATTCATCCACTATATGGTCTCCTCATGCTGCCAACATGTCCATACTGTGTCATTCAGCCACTCTATGGTGTCCTCATGCTGCCAACACCTCCACGCTGTGCCATTCAGCCACTATTGTTACAGCGAGCGTTCTGGTCATTACCTCCGGACCGGAGTGCCCGCTGCTTCTGCCCGCTGTTACTGGGTCCTGGCGTCTCCCGGTCAGATGCGGGTCCCACAGTAGCAGAAACGCGGCTAGCGTGGCGGCTGGTCCCCGCTCACACGCCGCGTCCCTGTCCTCCTTACCAGCTCCTCGCGTGGTGCTCTGTCCTCCCGTGTCCCGGCGTGAGCGGCCCCCCTCTCTAGGGTGCGCGCGCGCCGGCTTCAGTAAATTTAAAGGGCCAGAGCTGGTTCCACACCTTCCACTCGTTCTTCCCTATAAAATGCACCTGCCCCTTCCTGCCCTTGCCGGATCTTTGTGCTTAGTGCCTTTGAGAAAGTGTTCCACACTGTGTAATCTGCCTTGCCTGTTGCCGTACCCTTGCTACCTTCTACTCGCCTTTGAATCCCTGCCGCCTGCCCTGACCTCTGCTACATCCGACTACGCTCCTGCCTGCTCCCTGTGTACCACGCCATATCAGCCACCAGTGAGGTCGAGTTGCTACTTGGGGATACGACCCGGTTGTTACCGCCGCAGTAAGTCCATCCCGCCTTTCCGGCGGGCTCTGGTGAAAACCAGGAACCACTTTCTGAGCTTAAATGTGAGTGCAGGTGCGGTGACCAAGAAAAATAAAATAAAATATATATATGTATATATCTTTTCGTACCATTTTTCAATAATAATGGTTTCTTTTTTTTTTTTTTTATAGAATTACTTAAATAACACCTTTTCCCCAAAAAACGAAGGAAAAAAAGCACAAAAACAGTAAAACTACAACACAATTTCTGTGTAAACTGGACTCTCACCCCTTTGAAAATATCATGTAAAGCAAAAAATATACGTGGACACGCCCACTTTTACAAAACTGACGTGAACGGTGTAAACCGCGGCACAAAGCTCTTTGAAAATGTGTTTGATACTTTTTGCGCCCAAATTTTGGCGCAAAATAGATTTTTTTGTGCCGCAAAATTCTTTGAGAATCTCCCCTCTGTGTGCTTTATAAATATTTATGATTTTACTATTATGCAGAGTTTTGCTCGGTGCACACTGCTGCTCCAGCACTTCTAGCTATGTGAGCAGTGCCGTGGAGGTAGAGAAGGAGTGCACGGTAGAGCCAGGGGGGTGTTTCTACATTTGTGTAAAATTTATCAAAGCACGTGCACAACTTTTGTAAATTTTTGAGCAAGAGTGTTAGACAAGAGGTGTAAAGGGGCAGATCTGTGTCTACAATAGACCCTAATGAGAAATCTCCCCCAATGATTCTATAAACTGGCAGTTGATAAGGAGTATATAGTTTATATACATTTTATGTGTAGAGTTTTTTTTTTATATAATAGGAAAGAAATAAAATAAATTTTTGAAAAGGTTCCCAATCTCAGTTTTCGTCACTCAATAAAAGAGATTTGCACCATTTTATGAACAATATAATTTCAGTTGTATGTATATAAAGTATACAAAAAAGAAGGTTGCAGCAGCAGATCTCTTGGTCAAAAAATAGAGGCTCTTTTTGATCAAAACGTGTCCCCATCCACCACACGGAGGCGGCCTCTTGTCGGATGAGACCCTAACATGCCTAATCCACTCACCTCTGCTGGGCACATGGCCTCTGACATGCAGGATCCTTTTATATTATGCATGTTTTGTATATCAGGGATGTGGAAATCCTATCGCCTGACGCCTGGGACAAGTAGTTTTGGGCGCCGGGCAGGTGAATTGTTCATAGATTTAGCCCTGTATCGGGCTAGCAGGGACAGGCCAACTTCCCCCTTATTTTTCTTTAGTGCAGTCTGTCCTCAAACACAGAAATCCTCCCCAGCCCCGAGTATCAGCGGCGAGTGTATGTATGGTGTATATGTATGGTGTGGGTGTATATGTGATGTGTATATGGTGTGAGTGTATGTGTGATGTGCGTATGGTGTGAGTGTATGTATGGTGTATATGTATGGTGTGAGTGTATGTGTGATGTGTGTATGGTGTGAGTGTATGTGTGATGTGTGTATGGTGTGAGTGTATGTGTGATGTGTGTATGGTGTGAGTGTATATATGATGTGTGTATGATGTCTGTGTATATATGATGTGTGTATGATGTCTGTGTGTATGATGTCTGTGTATATATGATGTGTGTATGATGTCTGTGTATATATGATGTGTGTATGATGTCTGTGTATATATCATGTGTGTATGATGTCTGTGTATATATCATGTGTGTATGATATCTGTGTATGTGTGTGTATATAATGTATGATGGGGGGGGCAGCAGCGGGTGTATGTATGATGTGTGCATATGTATGGTGTATATGTATGGTTTGAGTGTATGTGTGATGTGTGTACGATGTGTGTGTGTATGTAATGTATGATGGGGGCAGCGGCGGGTGTATGTATGTATGATGTGTCTGTATGTATGATGTATGTATGTAATGTATGATATAGGGGGCAGTGGCCGGTATATGTATATGTGTATGTATGATCTGTGTATGCATGTATGTTTTGTACAGGGGCGGACTGACAAGTGCTGCTGCCAGTTGTGCAAATTTATTAAAATTTATTTTTAGTGGTTTCTGGCCACCCGCACTAAATTGGCACCCCCAGAATCCCCCCCCTTCATACTCGCCCACCGACCAAGAGCCCCACGGATGCACACAAACACACCCGAACCAAAACTACAACTCCCAGCATGTTGCACCATAACCTAAACTGTAGAACTATAAAGTGTAACATGCTGGGAGTTGTAGTTTTGGTTCGGGTCAGCTGCAGAGCCATAGGCTGTATCAGGGCATGCTGGGTGTTGTAGTTACTAACTGCAATTCCCAGTATTCCTTGACACAGCCTAGTGCTCTGCAGCTGACACGGAACAAAACTACAACTCCCAGCATGTTACACAATAACCTTAACTGTACTACTATACAGTGCAACATGCTACAACACCCACACAACCATAGGCTGCATCAGGGCATGCTGGGAGTTGTAGTTATCTAGTAACTAAATGCAACTTCCAGCATTTTCTGACACATAAATTAGAGTAAATAAAATGCACCACACAAACTGGAGAAGCAGAACACCCCCCCCCCCCCGACCCGTAACACAGCGGCGTTCACTGTTATCCAATCAAAAGACTCCATATATAAGTCCCTATGAAGACTGAAAAATAGTGATTAAAATATTTTAAAAAGTGCGTATATATGTGAATAAGCCCCTTTCCTAATAAAAGTTCTGATAATAAATGGTTCCGATAAAAACTACAGATCACGGCACACATAAGATTACCCTCATACATCTCTGTATATGGAAACAACGGAGTTATAGGGGTCCGATGGGGGGGGGGGGGGCTTGGCTCGGGCGTAAAAGGAGCTACAACTCTCCCGCCGCTAAAAGCCTGGCATGCTGCGATCACCATGGCCGCTATTAAACCATTAGATCACCGCTGTCTAAGTTGACAGCAGTGTCTAAAGGGATCTTATATCCATCGCTGGTGGTCTAGTGGGGGGGGATCGTACTATTTTGGTTGAAATTATTTCATCTACCAGGACAAGTGGATTTTCTTGAGGGACAAGTAGATTGTGTTCCGCTTTAGTCCCTTGGACAAGTAGTTTTTTTTAAATTTCCACACCCCTGTATATATATATATATATATATATATATATATATATATATATATATATATATGCATTGTACCATACGCACTATATCTCTGCACTTTTTATATCTTTTGTATATGTATTGTATTGTATTGCATGCTCTATATACTCTTGCACTCTGCAGGCACTGCTCCTATCCATTTGGTTTTAGTATACATCATTCCTGCACACTAATCAATATTCATTTATACACTTCTATAAATAGATTTTTTAACAAAAATATTTTCTCATTTTTGTATATGTCGCATGCACTATTATTTTTTTTTACCATTATGCATGTGATCACATCCTTGTCATTTTTTTTATGCTTTCATTTGCCCCCGGATTATTATTATTATTATCATTATTGCTATTATCTCAAATGTATATGCATTATTTATAGCCATGTTATTGCCTTCACAGTCCACAGTCAGTTCTCCCACTATATATTTTCATTCTTTGTATTATTTAGCCCTGGGTCCGATGTTCAGCTTATTTTGTATATCCCTCTATTAGCAGCGATCTGCGGCCATTTTGGAGAAGCTTGTCTTTCCCCCTAGAATTTTTTCGTGCACGCATGCGCAGTATTGAGTGACTGTGGCCATGTTTTCGTGGCCGCACACGCTCTATAAAGTGAATGCACGTTGCGTGCTCCATCACACGAGTTCCGACCCAGCGGCTTACTATTTGGACAGGTGTGTTATTCCTTTTCTATTGGGTCACTATTATATAAATACCGTACCTGTAGCCATTATTTGCAGCCACATTTTTTAACATATATTGATATATATTTATTTTATTCTGTCTATTATGTACATTTTTAGAATCATGTTCTTTCATTAATAGAAAATATATATTTTCATACATCGATTTGTACTTTATTTGGTGTCAGGGTTACAATGTGTTACGCTTTTGGCGTTTGTAGGTATATATGTAGAAGGAATAAGTTGCAATATATAGGGGGAAAAAAGAAACATGGGGGTTGGGGTGAAGGTTACTACTCCCAATGAAGCAGAGCTGTAGTGTGCTGATCAATCCGGGAGCTTTGCGTTCTTCCCCCACCATCACTTTCCTCCTCCTCCTATTCTCAAAAATTAGGAATCCTCCTGCCAGAATACCCAAATCTGTAGATAACGTTGGACTTTTTGTCAGAATTTTATTATTTGTATTTATATTTGTATATTATATTTTTTTGTCTTCTATGTTATAAAGTGATGTTCGTTCCTCCGTATAAAGTCACCGAACCCCAAAAAACACCCTACACCCAGAGTTTTCTCTACCTTTATTTAATAATAAAAAGCTTATTTCACCCTATAAAACAAATGGATGTAAATGTCCATGTCTACACCTGTCCTCAGAGCAGTGACATTCCGTATGACATCACACATGTGACTTCACAAATGGTGATAGCTGGAAAAAGAGGTGCAGAGCCCCAGAGCCCTTACTCTGAGGACTGCACTCTAGCGAGCACTAGTGTTTCTAGATTGTTTCCTTGCGCTTTTTATTTTATTTTATCATGATTCGAGGGGACCACATCAGCAGGGATGAGGTCAATTTGGCCTGTAGTATGTGCTGGACAGTTACCATCCTCCCGTGTTCCCTCTTCACCACCGGCCCGAGTTTCTGGTTTGAAATCACCAGCAACCAACCGAGCATGTGCTGGACAGTTACCATCCTCCCGTGTTCCCCCTTCACCACCGGCCCGAGTTTCTGGTTTGAAATCACCAGCAACCAACCGAGCCGGAATATCACCTCCAGCCACCTGCAAGGGCAGAATGATACCATCAGAGATCTGCCCAGCTTGAATACTACCAGCAGCGACATGAAGTGTCCCATCTGGACCAGGACCAGGATCAGAAAGATCACCCCTGTCCTGGGGAGTAATGACACCACTGCCAGCAGCGACACGATCAGCTGGGATTCCATTACCAGCCACCTGCAGAGCGGGGCGGCCATCATCAAAAACTATCTTGGCTGGATCAGCACTTATGGTGACATGATCATCTGCCTGCTTTGCTATATCCCCATCAATAACAACCTGCTGGACCGGTTCATAGATGCTGTTGACGATCTGATCTCGTTTGCTACTACCATCGGTGACCTGCTGTCCTGGATAGACACCACCACTGAATTGGTATTCTGGATCCCCACCATCACCAGCAGCTCCCTTCTTGCCTGGATGAACCCAGTCAATGAGTAGTGTTGCTCGCGAATATTCGCAATTCGAATTTTATTCGCGAATATCGCATATTCGCGAATTCGCGAATATTCGCGAATATAGCGCTATATATTCGTAATTACGAATATTCGTTTTTTTTATTTTTTTTTATTTTTTTCACAGTACACATCACAGTGATCATCCCTCTCTGCTTCCAGCTTATGTGGTGTAAGAAGGCTCTAATACTACTGTGTGAGACCAGAGTCTGAATTTTCGCATATACGAAAATTTGCATATGCAAATTTTCGCATATGCGAATTTCCGTTTGTGTTAATTTTTGTATATGCGAATTTTCGCATATGTTAATTTTCGCACACGCGAATTTTCGCATATGCGAAAATAAAACGAGAATATTACGAATATGCGAATATTCGCGAATATGACGAATATTCGTCCATATATTCGCGAATATTCGCGAATTCGAATATGGCCTATGCCGCTCAACACTATCAATGAGTTGGTGACCTGGATTAACACCAGCAGCACTATAGAGCTTCTTTACTTGATCTGTAACCCCACCGCCATCAGCTGGATCGGCTTCATCAGTGACAGGCTCACCTGGATCGCCATCACACTCCAGCTTCTGACGTGGGTTATGTCAAGGGGGATAGTGACCAGCATCACCGGACCGATGGACTATATTAACTCGGTCAGACAGTTCCTGGGACTGGTCACCGTTGCCATCCTAATTGTCAATATCCCCGAGATTAAAGGTGTCATTACCATCATCACCAGTATTCTATGGGTATTTACCACCAACCTGTATGTATGAACACTGGAAAAGATGAATAAACATTTTTATTTGACAAATATTCCAATAGTTGTAATTATTGTTATAATAGCCAAAGTAGGGAATTTATTATAAATCAGTGTTTTATATGTCAATAAGAAACAAAAATATCTCGGAGTAAGGTGCCCCAAATGTATGAAGTGCCGCAGTTGAATATGGTTTCACATAACTACAACTCCCAGCATGCCCAGACAGCCAATAGCACTGCTCAGCCTCTGATTGGTGGAGCACTTTGTCGTACGGTAATAACTCAACTAACCCCTTCCCGCAGAATGCCTTATATAAACGGCGGATTGGGCAGGTCCTTCGCGCATTCCGCCGTTTATAAAAGGCATTCAGTTATACCCGCTAGTGTTACTCGCAAATATTTGCAATACAAATTTTATTCGCGAATATCGCATATTCGCGAATTCGCGAATATTCGCGAATATAGCACTATATATTCGTAATGACGAATATTCTTTTTTTTTTTTTTTTTTTACAGTACACATAACAGTGATCATCCCTCTCTGCTTCCAGCTTGTGTGGTGTAAAGAAGGCTCTAATACCACTGTGTGAAACTGGTGTGCAAATTTTTGCATATGCGAAAATAAAACGTGGATATTCGCGAATATATGACGAATATTCGTTCATATATTCGCGAATATTCGCGAATTCGAATATGGCCTATGCCGCTCAACACTAATACCCGCGATGCCCGGCATCGCATGGGTTAACTGGCAGAAGACCCGTTGTTACCAGCAGGAGACAACTTCTGCAAGCCCCCCCGGACCATCTGTGGATGGTCCTAGTCAGCAATGTGATTGGTCCCTGTGGACAAATCACAGTGTCTCAGCTGACTGGGGGGGGGGGGGGTTAAAGTTCATTTCCCTCGCTCTGCCCGTCCCTAGAAGTCGAGCAGAGCGGGGGAAGATGAGTGCTGCTTGGAGGGACCGCGGTACATACCTGGGACCGGGATCGGCGGCAGTCGCAAGTGGAGGAGGCAGCTGTGGCATCAGACGCAGCAGTGAAGATAGCTGTAATGTGGTCTCCAATCTGTGCTCTTCCAGATGTTGCAAAACTACAACTCCCAGCATGCGCGGACTGCCCAGGCATGCTGGGAGTTGTAGTTCGGCAACATCTGAAGGGCCAAATGTTACAGAGCTACAACTCCCAGCATGCCTGGACTGTCTGGGCATGCTTGGAGTTGTAGTTTTGCAATAACTGGAGGCACACTGGTTGGTAAGCATTGTCTGTTTCCTAACTCAGTGTTTCCCAACCCGTGTGCCTCTAGCTGTTGCAAAACTATAACTCCCAGCATGCACTGACAGACCATGCATGCTGGGAGTTGTAGTTTAGCAACAGCTGGAGGCACACAAGTTGCGAAACACTGAGTTAAGTAACAAACTCTCAGTGTTTTGCAACCAGTGTGCCTCCAGCTGTTGCATAACTACAACCCTCAGCATGCACGGACAGCCAAAGGGCATGCTGGGAGTTGTAGTTTTGCCCGCCCCCCCATGTGAATGTACAGGGTACATTCACATGGGCGAGGGTTTACAGCAAGTTTCCTTGCTGTAAACCCCCGCCCTTGTTATGTGTTTTGAGGGGTATAGATTTCAAAATAGTATGCTATGTGGGGGCTTTTCTGCTTTTCTGCTTTTCTGGCACCATAGGGGCTTCCTAAATGTGACATGCCCCCCCAAAAACCATTTCAGCAAAATTCACTCTCAAAAATCCCATTGTTGCTCCTTCCCTTCTGAGCCCTCTACTGCGCCCTCCGAACACTTTACATACACATATGAGGTATTTCCTTACTTGAGAGAAATTG
Organism: Hyla sarda; assembly: GCF_029499605.1. Classification (NCBI taxonomy): domain Eukaryota; kingdom Metazoa; phylum Chordata; class Amphibia; order Anura; family Hylidae; genus Hyla; species Hyla sarda. The sequence continues at coordinate 86,842,904 of NC_079194.1, read as the reverse complement.
GGTTACACATTTGGGGGGATTTCTCTCCTTTTACCCCTTGTTAAAATTCAAAACTGGGTCTACAAGAACATGTTAGTGTAAAAAATTGAGATTTTGAATTTTTTCCTTCACTTTGCTGCTATTCCTGTGAAACACCTAAAGGGTAAACAAACATTCTGAATGCTTAGAGGGGTGCAGTTTTTATAATGGGATCCTTTGTGGGGTATTTCTAATATGAAGGACCTTCAAATCCACTTCAAAACTCACATGGTCTCTGAAAAATTCCGATTTTGAAAATTTTGTGAGAAATTGGAAAAATGATGCTGAACTCTGAAGCCCTCTGATGTCTTCCAAAAGTAAAAACATGTCAACTTTATGATGCAAACATAATATATTGTATATAATCTAATAATAATAAGATCTCCTGTATGATGCCAACATAATATATTGTATATAATATGATAATATAAAGATCTCCTGTATGATGCCAACAAAATATATTGTATATAATATAATATAAAGATATCTCATGTATGATGCCAACATAAAGTAGACAAATTGTATAGGTGAATCAATATATAATTTATTTGGGATGTCTATTTTCCTTGCAAGGGGTTAAGAATTATGAAATATGGTCATAAAAATATTAATTAGGAAAAATTATCAAAATGTATTATTAGGCAGGTAGTACCCCCAAATTAGACCCCCCATTAGACAGGTAGTACCCCCCAAATTAGACCCCCCCCAGTAGACAGGTAGTACCCCCAAATTAGACCCCTCCCCCAGTAGACAGGTAGTACCCTCGGATTAAACCCCCCCCAGGAGACAGGTAGTACCCCCAAATTAGACCCCTCTCCCGGTAGACAGGTAGTACCCTCAGATTAAACCCCCCCAGGAGACAGGAAGTACCCCAAATTAGACACCTCCCCCCCCCCCCCCAGTAGACAGGTAGTACTCCCAGACAGGGCCGGACTGGGGCTAAAAACCAGCCCTGGAAAAATAGTCATACCAGCCCCACAGCATTGCGTTATTGTAGCAGTCACTGGTTGCAGGGAAGGGACAGGAAAGCCTGGCACTTGATTTGCCATGCCTCTATAAGAGAACTATGCTGTGGCTGTGCCCTGAAGTCAAAGGGGTGCAGCCTCAACATACAAGACAGTAATGTGGTATTAATGCTATGTAAAATCCACTAGGGGAAAGCAGTAAAAAATTAAAAAATAAAAGCAACCCTTTCTTTTTTGCACTTGCGCTACCACCAGAATCACGGAACTCAGTTCCCAGTGTCCAGCGCTTCTGGGTTAGGTTACCTGATCTTACACAGCTGCTCATTCAATTACAGGCCGAAGCAATGTCCAGCCTCAGGCACTGATTGGATGGCTGGCCATGTGACGTCACGTCACCTAACCAAAAGTGCCAGATACCAGGAACAGAATTCCGTCATTTCAGTGGCAGTGTAAAAGCGAGGAATTTTAGAGAGGGTTTTTGTTTTTTTTACTGTCCCCCCTCCCATAGTAGATATTACATAGGGTTAAAATACCGTGGGAAGCATAACACTGGTGCAGGCATTGAGACATTGAGACATACCGTATTTTTTGCCGTATAAGATGCACTTTTTCTTCCCCAAAACTGGGGGGGAAAAGTTGGTGCGTCTTATACGGCGAATACACATTAAAACCCTGTCCTATCGCAGCGGTCCCTGCAGCCATCAACGGCTGGGACACGCGGCTAATACAGGACATCACCGATCGCGGTGATGCCCTGTATTAACCCTTCAGACGCGGCGATCAAAGCTGACCGCCGCGTCTGAAGCGAAAGTGACACTAACCTGGCTGCACCTGGAGGGACCTTACCTGCCTTCTCAGTGTCTGCTCCGTTCCGGGATTCCCTGCATGGCCGGTGCTCTCCTTCGTCGTCATCACGTCATCTCACACGCCATCCCGTCATCCAATAGGAGCGGCGTGCATAGCGGCGTGCGTAGCAACGTGATGGCGGCGACGGAGAGCGAGGATACCGGGCAGCAGAGATGTTCCGGAGCGAGGGGGCACCCTGGGGACGCGGCGACAGCAATGGAGGGCGACATCCAGGGCAGCAGTGACGGGTCCGGAGCGACAGGGACACGTGAGTATTACCTCCTATACCAGTGGTCTTCAACCTGCGGACCTCCAGATGTTGCAAAACTACAATTCCGGGCATGCTGGGAGTTGTACTTTTGCAACATCTGGAGGTCCGCTGGTTGAAGATCACTGTCCTATACTTTACATTGTATTCTAGATTTTCCTCCTTTAAAATTGGGTGCGTCTTATATGCCGAATCGTCCTATATGGCGAAAAATTCGGTAGTTTGAAAATGCTAGCAGAATACAGGTAAATAGTCACAGGGGCGGGTCCTGACCAGCCGGCTTGATTGATACGTCTCACTTGTCTCTAGCAGTGTATAGGGAGACCCTGGAAGACAGTGGCCAGCACTACAAAGTCCAACACTACACCTTTTCCCGACTTTGCAGGTTCCTGCATACAGATGGGGTGCTCAATCCCAATAGTTTATAGCAGTAAGCATAACAGTCTCACAGTAGAACATTATTGGAAGCACTCACCAATCAACTGGGCAACATTTCCTTTGAACAGGCTTTGATAAAGCTCCCCTAGGTCTTGAAACTGTGGACTGTTAGGTATTCCAACAACGCTCTGTGCAAGCTGGAAGTTGTCATTTTGCTGGGAGTTTTAGTTTAGCAACAGCTGGAGATCCACAGTTTGGAGACCACTGATACAGGGAGAGATGAGTCACCTGCCCTGCTAAGACCCACCCCGAGGACTAATCACCAGTTCCGGTGGCATTTACAAACTAAGATTCCTTTGAGTGTCATGGGATCGTGATGCCTGCACCAGTTTTATGCTGCCCGCTGTTTGGGCAACATAAAACTGATAACAGGTTCCCCTTAACTGTAGTTAAATATAAAAAAATATAGTTATTTAGAAATAATGAATAAACAACATAAATTGCAAAAAAAGAAAAGAACCAAAGTGCCCCTCCCTTACAAAGTAGTAACAGCAGGTCCCCTCTTCCCAGAACCTACCCCACATTACAGGCCCCCCCTCATTACAGGTCCCCTCCCCCACATCACAGGTCCCCCTATGCAGCCCCTAACATCACAGGATCACAGGTCCGCCTCTGCAGACCCTAACATCACAGGTCCCCCTCTGCAGCCCTTAATATCACAGGTCTCCCCCTCTGCAGCCCCCCCCATCACAGGTCCCCCCTTTGCAACCCCCAAAATCACAGTTCCCCCCTTTACAGACTTCATCATCACAGGTCCCCCCCCCCCCACACACATCACAGGTCCCCCTCTGCAGCCCTTAACATCACAGGTCTCCCCCTCTGCAGCCTTTAACATCACAGGTCTCCCCCTCTGCAGCCCCTGACATCACAGGATCACAGGTCTCCCCCTCTGCAGCCCCCCCCCATCACAGGTCTCCCCCTCTGCAGCCCCCCCCCCCCCCCCATCACAGGTCTCCCCCTCTGCGGCCCTTAACATTACAGGTCTCCTCCTCTGCAGCCCTTAACATCACAGGTCTCCCCCCCTGCAGCCCCTGACATCACAGGATCACAGGTCTCCCCCTCTGCAGCCCCCCCCCCATCACAGGTCTCCCCCTCTGCAGCCCCTAACATCACCGGTCTCCCCCTCTGCAGCCCCTAACATCACAGGTCCCTCTCTGCAGCCCCTAACATCACAGGTCTGCCCCTCTGCAGCCCCTATCACAGGTCTCCCCCTCTGTACCCCCCCCATCACAGGTCTCCCCCTCTGCAGTGCCTAACATCACAGGTCTCCCCCCTCTGCAGCCCCTAATATCACAGGTCTCCCCCTCTGCAGCCCCTAATATCACAGGTCTCCCCCTCTGCAGTGCCTAACATGAAAGGTCTCCCCCTCTGCAGACCCTAACATCACAGGATCAGAGGTCTCCCCCTCTGCAGCGCCTGACATCACAGGTCTCCCCCTCTGCAGCGCCAAACATCACATGTCTCCCCCTCTGCAGCGCCTAACATCACAGGTCTCCCCCTCTGTAGCCCCTCAACATCACAGGTCTCCCCCTCTGCAGCGCCTAACATCACAGGTCTCTCCCTCTGCACCCCCTAACATCACAGGTCCCCCTCTGCAGCCCCTGCCATCACAGGTCCCCCTCTGCAGCCCCTGACATCACAGGATCACAGGTCTCCCCCTCTGCAGTGCCTAACATCACAGTTCTCCCTCTCTGCTGCCCCTAACATCACAGGTCCCCCTCTGCAGCCCCTAACATCACAGGTCCCCATCTGCAGCCCCTAAAATCACAGGTCTCCCCCTCTGCAGCCCCTAACATCATAGGTCTCCCCCTCTGCAGACGCTAACATCACAGGTATCCCCCTCTGCAGCCCCTGACATCACAGGTCTCCCCCTCTGCAGAACCTAACATCACAGGTCTCCCCCTCTGCAGCCCCTGACATCACAGGTCTCCCCCTCTGCAGCCTCTAACATCAAAGGTCTCCCCCTCTGCAGCCCCCCCATCACAGGTCTCCCCTTCTGCAGTGCCTAACATCACAGGTCTCTCCCTCTGCAGCCCCTAACATCACAGGTCTCCCCCTCTGCAGCCCCTAACATCACAGGACTCCCCCTCTGCAGCGCCGAACATCACAGGTCTCCCCCTCGGCAGCCCCTGACATCACAGGATCACAGGTCTCCCCCTCTGCAGTGCCTAACATCACAGTTCTCCCCCTCTGCGGCCCCTAACATCACAGGTCTCCCCCTCTGCTGCCCCTAACATCACAGGTCTCCCCTCTGCAACCCCCAACATCACAGGTCTCCTCCTCTGCAGCCCCTAACATCACAGGTCTCCCCCTCTGCAGCCCCTAACATCACAGGTCTCCCCATCTGCAGCCCCTAACATCACAGGTCTCCCCTCTGCAACCCCCAACATCACAGGTCTCCCCCTCTGCAGCCCCTAACATCACAGGTCCCCCTCTGCAGCCCCTGACATCACAGGTCCCCCTCTGCAGCCCCTAACATCACAGGTCTCCCCCTCTGCAGCCCCTAACATCATAGGTCTCCCCCTCTGCAGCCCCTGACATCACAGGTCTCCCCCTCTGCAGAACCTAACATCACAGGTCTCCCCGTCTGCAGCGCCTAACATCACAGGTTTCCCCCTCTGCAGCCCCTAACATCACAGGTCTCCCCTCTGCAGCCCCTGACATCACATGTCCCCCTCTGCAGCCCCTGACATCACAGGATCACATGTCTCCCCCTCTGCTGCCCCTAACATCACAGGTCTCCCTCTCTGCTGCCCCTAACATCACAGGTCTCCCTCTCTGCTGCCCCTAACATCACAGGTCTCCCTCTCTGCTGCCCCTAACATCACAGGTCCCCCTCTGCAGCCCCTAACATCACAGGTCCCCATCTGCAGCCCCTAAAATCACAGGTCTCCCCCTCTGCAGCCCCTAACATCATAGGTCTCCCCCTCTGCAGACGCTAACATCACAGGTATCCCCCTCTGCAGCCCCTGACATCACAGGTCTCCCCCTCTGCAGAACCTAACATCACAGGTCTCCCCCTCTGCAGCCCCTGACATCACAGGTCTCCCCCTCTGCAGCCTCTAACATCAAAGGTCTCCCCCTCTGCAGCCCCCCCATCACAGGTCTCCCCTTCTGCAGTGCCTAACATCACAGGTCTCTCCCTCTGCAGCCCCTAACATCACAGGTCTCCCCCTCTGCAGCCCCTAACATCACAGGACTCCCCCTCTGCAGCGCCGAACATCACAGGTCTCCCCCTCTGCAGCCCCTACCATCACAGGTCTCCCCCTCGGCAGCCCCTGACATCACAGGATCACAGGTCTCCCCCTCTGCAGTGCCTAACATCACAGTTCTCCCCCTCTGCGGCCCCTAACATCACAGGTCTCCCCCTCTGCTGCCCCTAACATCACAGGTCTCCCCTCTGCAACCCCCAACATCACAGGTCTCCTCCTCTGCAGCCCCTAACATCACAGGTCTCCCCCTCTGCAGCCCCTAACATCACAGGTCTCCCCATCTGCAGCCCCTAACATCACAGGTCTCCCCTCTGCAACCCCCAACATCACAGGTCTCCCCCTCTGCAGCCCCTAACATCACAGGTCCCCCTCTGCAGCCCCTGACATCACAGGTCCCCCTCTGCAGCCCCTAACATCACAGGTCTCCCCCTCTGCAGCCCCTAACATCATAGGTCTCCCCCTCTGCAGCCCCTGACATCACAGGTCTCCCCCTCTGCAGAACCTAACATCACAGGTCTCCCCGTCTGCAGCGCCTAACATCACAGGTTTCCCCCTCTGCAGCCCCTAACATCACAGGTCTCCCCTCTGCAGCCCCTGACATCACATGTCCCCCTCTGCAGCCCCTGACATCACAGGATCACATGTCTCCCCCTCTGCTGCCCCTAACATCACAGGTCTCCCTCTCTGCTGCCCCTAACATCACAGGTCTCCCTCTCTGCTGCCCCTAACATCACAGGTCTCCCTCTCTGCTGCCCCTAACATCACAGGTGTCCCCCTTTGCAGCCCCTAACATCACAGGTCTCCCCCCTCTGCAGAACCTAACATCACAGGTCTCCCCCTCTGCAGAACCTAACATCACAGGTCTCCCCCTCTGCAGCCCCTAACATCACAGGTCTCCCCCTCTGCAGCCCCTAACATCACAGGTCTCCCCCTCTGCAGCCCCTGACATCACAGATCTCCCTCTCTGCAGTGCCTAGCATCACAGGTCTCCCCCTCTGCAGTGCCTAACATCACAGGTCTCCCCCTCTGCAGCCCCTAACATCACAGGTCTCCCTCTCTGCTGCCCCTAACATCACAGGTCTCCCTCTCTGCTGCCCCTAACATCACAGGTGTCCCCCTTTGCAGCCCCTAACATCACAGGTCTCCCCCTCTGCAGAACCTAACATCACAGGTCTCCCCCTCTGCAGAACCTAACATCACAGGTCTCCCCCTCTGCAGAACCTAACATCACAGGTCTCCCCCTCTGCAGCCCCTAACATCACAGGTCTCCCCCTCTGCAGCCCTTGACATCACAGGTCTCCCTCTCTGCAGTGCCTAGCATCACAGGTCTCCCCCTCTGCAGTGCCTAACATCACAGGTCTCCCCCTCTGCAGCCCCTAACATCACAGGTCTCCCCCTCTGCAGCCCCTAACATCACAGGTCTCCCCCTCTGCAGAACCTAACATCACAGGTCTCCCCCTCTGCAGCGCCTAACATCACAGGTATCCCCCTCTGCAGCCCCCTTACATCACAGGTCTCCCCCTCTGCAGCCCCTAACATCACAGGTCTCCCCCTCTGCAGCGCCTAACATCACAGGTCTCCCCCTCTGCAGCGCCTGACATCACAGGATCACAGGTCTCCCCCTCTGCAGCCCCCACATAACAGGTCTCCCCCTCTGCAGCCCCCACACAACAGGTCTCCCTCTTACCCTTACCAGACCCCCACACACCATATAACAGGACTCCCCCTAACAGGACTCCCCCTTACCAGACCCCCACACACCACATAACAGGTCTCCCCCTTACCAGACCCCCACACACCACATAACAGGTCTCCCCCTTACCAGACCCCCACACACCACATAACAGGTCTCCCCTTACCAGACCCCACACACCACATAACAGGACTCCCTCTTACCAGACCCCCACACCACACAACAGGTCTCCCCCTTACCAGACCCCCACACACCACATAACAGGTCTCCCCCTTACCAGACCCCCACACACCACATAGCAGGTCTCCCCCTTACCAGACCCCCACACACCACATAACAGGACTCCCCCTTACCAGACCCCCACACACCACATAACAGGTCTCCCCCTTACCAGACCCCCATGCACCACATAACAGGTCTCCCCCTTACCAGACCCCCACACACCACATAACAGGTCTCCCCCTTACCAGACCCCCACGCACCCCCACGGGGTTTTCTTTTGCTGTCCTGACACCATAGGGGCTTCCTAAATGCAACATGCCCCCAAAAACCATTTCAGAAAAACTTACTCTCCAAAATCCCTCTGTCGTTCCTTCCCTTCTGAGCCCTCTAGTGCACCCGCCGAACACTTGACATACACATATGAGGTATTTTCTTACTCGAGAGAAATTGGGTTACACATTTTAGGAAGATTTTTCTCCTTTTACCCCTTGTAAAAATTCCAAAAATGGGTCTACAAGAACATGCGAGTGTAAAAAATGAAGATTTAGAATTTTCTCCTTCAATTTGCTGCTATTCCTGTGAAACACCTAAAGGGTTAACAAACCTTTTGAATGTCATTTTGAATACTTTGAGGGGTGCAGTTTTTATAATGGGGTCATTTGTGGGGCATTTCTAAAATAAAAGCCATTCAAATCCACTTCAAAACAGAACTGGTCCCTGAAATATTTCGATTTTGAATTTTTTTTTAAAAATTGGAAAATTGCTGCTATACTTTGAAGCCCTCTGATGTCTTCAAAAAGTAAAAACATGTCAACTTTGTGATGCAATCATAAAGTAGACATGTTGTATATGTGAATCAATATATAATTTATTTGTAATATTCATTTTCCTTATATGCAGAGAGCTTCAAAGTAAAAAAAATGCTAAATTTTCAATTTTTTCATAAAATTTTGGAATTTTTCACCAAGAAACGATGCAAGTATAAACAAAATTTTACCACTAACATAATATAGAATATGTCACGAAAAAACAGTCTCGGAATCAGAATGAAAGGTAAAAGCATCCCAGATTTATTAATGCTTAAAATGAAAGTGGTCAGATGTTCAAAAAATGGCCGGGTCCTACAGTGAAAATTGGCTGGGTCCTTAAGGGGTTAAAGATCATTGTTGAAATTAGCATTAAGCATGTATTAGCTACTGCTAAACTTCCAAAAATTAAAGGCCCAAGGCCAGAAGCATCAGTGAGGCAAGAAGTTCCAGTAAGGCAAGAAGTTCCTGAAAGACACAGGATGAGTCAGGAGCAAGCATTCACAGTACCCAAGAGGGTTTCATAACCCCTTCAATAAAGATCAATGTTGAAATTTGCATTAAAGGGGTTATCCAGGAAAAAACTTTTTTATATATATCAACTGGCTCCAGAAAGTTAAACAGATTTGTATATTACTTCTATTAAAAATCTTAATCCTTTCAATAATTATCAACTGCTGAAGTTGAGTTGATATATAAAAAAAAGTTTTTTCGTGGAATACCTCTTTAAGCATGTATTTAGCTACTGCTAAACATCCAAAAATTAAAGGCCCAATGCCAGAAGCATCAGTGAGGCAAGTAGTTCCTGAAAGACACAGGATGAGTCAGGAGCAGGCATTCGCAGTACCCAAGAGGGTTTCATAACCCTTTATATTTAAAAGATCAATGTTGAAATTTGCAGTAAGCATGTATTTAGCTACTGCTAAACATCCAAAAATTAAAGGCCCAAGGCAAGAAGTGTCAGTGAAGCAAGTATTTCCTGAAAGATACAGGATGAGTCAGGAGCAGGTATTCGCAGTACCAAAGAGGGTTTCATAACCCTAACTGATAACCCACGAGGGTTTCATAACCATAATTGGGAAGTGTTGGTGTAGCAGCATGGTCAATCTACTCTGAGGCATCTGGCATTGGTTACTGGAAATCCTGGCTGATCCATCCCTGATTCATTTTGACAGTCTCTCCGCATTTTTCGTGGACAGACGCGTTCGCCTTGGGTTGACTATGGCCCCGGCCGCACTAAACACCCGCTCTGATGGCACACTACTGGTCGGGCAGGACAGCTTTTCCAGGGCAAACTCTGCTAGTTGAATCCATAAATCAAGTTTGGCTGCCCAGAAATCCAGCGGATCTTCAATGTTTGTTGGCATGGCCATGTCAAGGTATGCCACCCCCTGCTGTTTCAGGTCCTGCTCCATGTTTACCTGCTGCAGATGAGTTGCTTCACTATGCGGGTGAAGAAAGCTACTCATCAGCGACTGTAGACTCAGGCTGCTGCTGATTGAGCTGGTACTGCTCCTGCCACTCCTCCTTAGCAGCAATGGCAGTGGAAGGTGAGCGCAGAGGGCCCCCCGAGTCAGACCTGTGAGTGTATGGACCATGCTGCCGATAGGCATCGGCCAACTGACTACATAGGATCTCTGTGTAGTAGGTCAGTTTGTCCTCCCTCTCAGTGGGTGTAAAAAAGGCCCCCATTCTGGGACGGTAGTGAGGGTCCAATAAGGTGGAGATCCAGAAGTCATCCTGCTGATTAATTTTGACAATTCGGGGGTCACTACGCAAGCAACTGAGCATGCATCGTGCCAGTGACTCGGAGGGACTACCTGCCTCCATCTCCACTGCATACTGCCACGGTGTGTCTGGGTCCTCTGTCTCGCCTTCTTCATAACCCTCCAGCTCCTCTGGCTGCTCCTGCTCTCCTGTCCGATGACTAGAAACACCGGCCATCTCATCCAACCTAAACTGTGCTCCACTCTGCCCCTCATCCTCCTCCTCCAGTTCAGCCCCCACAGGGCTCATGTAGCCTTGAGATGTAGGCGCAATGTCTCCATTGCCGTGACCAGCCATCGTTTCAATCATTTGTTGTAGGAAATGTAGGAATGGAATTACGTCATTCCGCCATAATCCAGGCGACTTACAAATAGTGTGGCTTCCTCAAAGGGCCTCAGCAAACGTCAGGTGTCACGTATGAGCTGCCACTGGTTCACAATGAAGTTACACAGGGGAGTACTCCTATCTGCTTAAATCATCATCATCGTATAGTCTGTCCAACATATGGAGGGTGGAATTCCAACGTGTGGCAACATCACAAATAAGACTATGTTGTGGGATACCGTTCTGACGCTGCAGCTCAAGGAAGGTGTGTTTGGCGGTGTACGAGTGGCTGAAGTGCATGCACAGTTTCCTTGCTAATTTCAGGATGTTTTGCAAATGGGGAGAAGACTTGAGGAAGTGCTTGACAACCAGATTCAACACTTATGCCATGCAGGGCTCATGTTTAACACTTCCTTGTCGCAGCGCGGACACGATGTTCTTCCCGTTATCGGTCACCATGGTTCCCATTTCCAGATTTCGTAGAGTAAGCCATACTTGGATTTCTTTACGAATGAATTTTAGCAGTTCCTCCCCTGTGTGACTCCGTTCGCCAATGCAACCCATGTAAAGAACAGCTTGACACCACCGTGCCCTACACACATGGTACAATGAAGGGCCACTGAGATTTCTACGTGCAGTGGAGGCCGAGGACACGGTGGAGGATGAGGAGGTGGAGTCGCACAATGACACAGGGCCAACTGCCTGAGAGCGAGAGCGTGGAGGAGGAAGCGGTGTGACCTGTCCAAGTTGCTGTTGTGGCTGTGCAGGAACCACAATTACCCAGTGGGCCGTAAAAGACAAGTATTGTCCCTGCCCATAGTTACAGCTCCACACATCGGCGCTGCCATGCACTTTTGAACACACCGAGAGGCTCAAGGACTGGCCCACCTTTTCTTGTACAAACTTATGCAGGGCTGGTACTGCCTTATTCGCAAAGAAATGACGGCTTGGGACTCTCCACCTCCAATTCTCTGAAAGGTGCAGAGTCCCCCACTTGAAAAGGGAGGGACTGCAGCACCAGCAACTTGGACAGGAGCACATTCAACTTCTGCACCTTTGGATGAGTGGGCGCATACTGTTGTTTCTTGGACATGGCTTCGCCGATGGATTGTTTGCGGAATGGCTGACTAAAAGCGGGAGAAGCAGGAGCATCTGGAGCGACAGAAGGAGGGTTTGACACACAGCTCCTTTCGGCTGAGGTGCTGGAGCATTGGCTGGATGAAGGAGGGAGCGGATGGCCACTGGGTGATGCAGCAGGCAGACCACTACATCGGAGCCACGGTTCTCCCAGGCAGCTTTATGGTGGCGAAGCATGTGTTGATGCAGGGCTGTGGTGCCGACATTGGGACCCTGGCTACGCTTCACCTTCTGACGACATATCTTGCATGTGGCTACGTGAACCTCCTCCGGATGCCTGATGAAAAACTGCCACACCGCCGAGTAGCTGATTTTCCCACCTACAGTCTGCACTAATTGACTGCTACTGTCACCATCTCCAGGAACCCCTCCCGGTAAGGTAGGCTGACGCGAAGCAGGTGGTCTCCCCCAGGCACGTTTGGCTCCAGAATTTCCACTCCTGCCATCATGCTGACCGCCAACCGTGCTAGCGCCTTGCTGGCTCAGCTGCTGCCTCGAGGGCAACTTGCAACCCCCTTCTCCTGATGATGATGAAGCCCCTTCTGCACCCGGCTCCCAATTGCGATCGGCTTCATCATCATCAGCAGTTGTCTGCATGTCACTAATGTCCTCCTCAGGTTCCCCAACAGTGTCTGCTTCAGGACCCTGAACCCTGGCAACACCGCCTCCCACGTCACTCTCCGCATCACTACTTGGCTACCTAGCGGAGCAAGCGGCGCATGTCTCCTCCCCTTCTTGGCTGGGCAGTAGCTGCTGACTGTCCTCTATTAGATCGTCCTCAGTGAATAGTGGAGCTGAACCCACAGCATAAGATACTTCTGTAGGAGAGGGAACAGCATAGGACAAAGGCAATGGGAGGACAGGGACTGCTCCCAGGCCATGCCAACTGAAGGTTGTGTCTGAGGAACCCACTGACTGTTGACTGGGGGTGTCAGATGTCACTTGTGATGAAGTGGATGAGCGTGTTAACCAATCGACAATGGCAGGTGGGTTGCTTGTCGAGACACGACCGCTGGCTGATAACGAGAGCTCAGGCCTCTCACTACTACTCCTGCTGCCACTCGCCCCTAGTCTGCTGCCAACTCTGCCTGAAGTATTTAGGCTTCTGCCACTCCTCTGTGCACGTCCTGGCACTTCTCTGCCTGACAAACTTAGTGCGTATATGAGGGTATTACAATACTATGAGGAGGTGAGCTCCAGACTGGTCCAGGGGCAATTGCTGGATGTCGTATATCTGGATTTTTCCAAAGCATTTGATACGGTGCCTCATAAAAGGTTGGTGCATAAAATGAGAAGGATGGGGCTAGGGGAGAATGTGTGTGTAAGTGGGTAAGTAACTGGCTCAGTGATAGGAAACAGAGGGTGGTTATTAATGGTACTTATTCTGATTGGGTGACTGTTACTAGTGGGGTACCACAGGGGTCCGTCCTGGGTCCTGTTCTGTTTAATATATTTATTAATGACCTTGTAGAAGGGTTGAATAGTAAAGTAACAATACTTGCAGATCATACTAAATTCTGTAGAGCGATAAACACTATAGAGGACAGTGCACTGTTACAAATGGATCTGGATAGGTTGGAGGTTTGGGCTGGGAAGTGGCAAATGAGGTTCAACACTGATAAATGTAAGGTAATGCACATGGGGAGGAAAAATCTGGGCTGGGGTTATGTATTAAATGGGAGAATACTTGGGACGACTGACATGGAAAAGGACTTAGGAGTCTTAGTTAACAGTAAATTTGGCTGTAGTGACCAGTGTCTGGCAGCTGCTGCAAAGTCAAATAAAATCATGGGGTGCATCAATAGGGGCATAGATGCCCACGACAAGGAAATAATTCTACAGCTGTACAAATCAGGGTAATACGGGGAATGGGAGGACTATAGTACCCAGAAAGATTATCAGAATTAGGGTTATTTAGTTTAGAAAAAAGAAGGCTTAGGGGAGACCTAATAACTATGTATAAATATATCAGGGGACAGTACAGAGATCTCACCCATGATCTATTTATACCCAGGACTGTATCTATAACAAGGGGGCATCCTCTACGTTCACAGGAAAGAAGGTTTCTACACCAGCACAGACGGGGATTCTTTACTGTAAGAGCAGTGAGACTGTGGAATTCTCTGCCTGAGGAGGTGGTCAGGGTGAACTCTGTAAAAGAGTTCAAAACGGGTCTGGATGCATTCTTGGAGAGTAATAACATTGCTGATTATGGATACTAGATTTATAGGGACAGAAGGTTGACCCAGGGATTTATTCTGACTGCAATACATAGAATCGGGAAGGAATTTTTACCTCTAGTATGAGGGTTTTTTTGCCTTCCTCTGGATCAACTCAGTAGGGACTCATTAGGGATATAGGCTAAACTTGATGGACTCTGGTCTTTTTTCAAGCTCATGAACTATGTTACTATGTTACACTACTCTTTAAACAGTATTTGTCTAGAACAGCAGCAGGTGAATACTTATGTCTGTCCTTTCACAGTATCTAGGCCCTTGACAGATTAACAGTTACAAGATGGTACAATACTTGGATGTACGTATGCGGTATGCACTGAAAAGGGCATAAAATGTGCTACAATGAGCTCTGTAATTTTTGTAAAACACCAGCAGGTGAATACTATTGTTTGGACTTTCACAGTATGTAGGCCCTTGACAGATTAACAGGTACAAAATGGTACACTACTTGGATGTATGTATGCGGTATGCACTGATGAGGGCAGAAATATTTGCAACAATACGCACCAAAAATGTTGTATTTTTGTAAAACACCAGCAGGTGATTACTAGTGTTGAGCGGCATAGGCCATATTCGAATTCGCGATATTTTGCGAATATATGGATGAATATTCGTCATATATTTGCTAAATTTGCATGTTCGCGTTTTATTTTCTCATATGCGGAAATTCGCGTATGTGAAAATTAGCATATGTGAAAATTAGCATAAACAAAAATTAACATTAGTAAAAATTTGCATATGCGAAAATTAGCATATGCTAATTTTCGCATATGCGAAAAATCGCACGCCAGTCTCACACAGTAGTATTAGAGCCTTCTTTACACCACACAAGCTGGAAGCAGAGAGGGGTGATCACTGTGATGTTTACTGTGAAAAAAATAAATAAATAAATGAATATTCGTAATTTCGAATACATAGTGCTTTATTTGCGAATATTCGCGAATATGCGATATTCGCGAATAAAATTCGCATTGCGAATATTCGCGAGCAACACTACTGATAGCACTCCTCTGTGCTCTCTCCTGTCTTATAGTACTCTTCTGTGTTCTCTCCTTTCTGATAGGACTCCTCTGTGCTCTCTCCTGTCTGATAGCACTCCTCCGTACTCTCTCCTGTCTGATTACACTCCTCTGTGCTCCCTCCTGTCTGATAGGATTCCTCTGTGCTCTCTCCTGTCTCATAGTATTCCTCAGTTCTCTCTACTGTCTAATATGACTCATCTGTGCTCTATCCTGTCTGTTAAGACTCCTCTGTGCTCTCTCCTGTCTGATAGGACTCATCTGTGCTCTCTCCTGTCTGATAGAACTCCTCTGTGCTCTCTCCTGTCTAATAGTACTCCTCTGTGTTCTCCCCTGTCTAATAGTACTTCTCTGTGTTCTCCCGTCTGATAGGACTCCTCTATGCTCTTTTCTGTCTGATAGCACTCCTCTGTGCTCTCTCCTGTCTTATAGTACTCCTCTGTGCTCTCTCCTGTCTGATAGAACTCCACTGTGCTCTCTCCTGTTTGTTAGCACTCCTCTGTGCTCTCTCCTGTCTGATAGTACTCCTCTGTGTTCTCTCCTGTGAGATAGTACTCCTCTGTGTTCTCTCCTGTCTGATAGCACTCCTCTGTGCTCTCTCTCCTTTCTTATAGTACTCCTTTGTGCTCTCTCCTGTCTGATAGGACTCCTCTCGGCTCCCTCCTGTCTGATAGCACTCCTCTGTGCTCTCTCCTGTCTAATTGTACTCCTCTGTGTTCTCCCATCTGATAGGACTCCTCTATGCTCTCTTCTTTCTGATAGCACTCATCTGTGCTCTCTCCTGTTTGATAGCACTCCTCTGTGCTCCCTCCTGTCTGATAGGATTCCTCTGTGCTCTCTCCTATCTAATAGTATTCATCTGTTCTCTCTCCTGACTAATAGGACTCCTCTGTGCTCTATCCTGTCTGTTAAAACTCCACTGTGCTCTCTCCTTTTCTATAGGACATATCTGTGCTCTCTCCTGTCTGATAGGACTCCTCTGTGCTCTCTCCTTTCTGATAACACTCCTCTGTGCTCTCTCCTGTCTGATAGCACTCCTCTGTGCTCTCTCCTGTCTGATAGTACTCCTCTGTACTCTCTTCTGATTGATAGTACTCCTCTGTTCTCTCCCCTGTCTTATAGGACTCCTCTGTGCTCTCTCCTGTCTGATAGCACTCCTCTGTGATGTCTCCTGTCTGATAGGACTCCTCTGTGCATTCTCCTGTCTGATAGTACTCCTCTGGGTTCTCTCCTGTCTGATAGGACTCCTCTGGGTTCTATCCTGTCTGATAGAACTCATCTGTGCTCTATCCTGTCTGATAGGACTCCTCTGTGCTCTCTCCTGTCTGATAGCAATCCTCTGTGCTCTCTCCTGTCTGATAGGGCTCCTCTGTGTCCTCACTCCTGTCCTATCAGACATCACAGAAGACTGCTAGCCCACCTTCACTTTCTGGACTTTGTCCATGCCTGTGCTTCAGTTTGGACAAAGTCATGATTTTATAAGCCATGATTTCTATAAAAAGGAAATAACATTTTCTTATGAAATATAATACAAAGGTTAATGTTTTGCCAAGATTTACAACATATAAAACGTTTTTGTATCTGACAGTGCCCATTTAAAGGAAAATTCTAATAAAACTCTCCACATCTGAAAGGGATTTATTCCCTTCCTCCTGTCCTAAAAACATACAATATTATATTTGCCTTGTCACATGAAGTTAGCCATTACAATGCACCCTTGTTGGCTGGATAGGATCATGATAGGGAATGTGTCATCTGAAATAAGCTATTGGTCTCAAAGCAGTGGCTGAGCTGCTCAATTGCAACAGCCTACAATGCTTCCCAACCCCCCTTGACTGATGCAAAGAGTTCTGTATATCAGTGAAGGAGGGGCTGGTTGGTGCCAGGCAGACTGTGGTGATTGAGCAGCTTGGCTCCACCTCCTTGACACCTGACAAAAATAAAAAGGTGGTTTTAAGAGTTTGGCAACTACCAGGACATTTTGCAGTTTATTTTCTGGCCACTAACTCAGCCTAAAACTATACAGAGCACTTTGCAGCAGTGCGCTCTTTATCATCACAGACATTTAGAGGTTAGACATCTGTTCATAAAAGGTGATGCTGAGAGCCCAGCTACCACTTTCTGTAGAATGTCTTTGGCACAGAGAATGCTCAGAAACCTTTCCCATTTATGTCAATGGGTCAGCTCCAGAACCTTGTTGCCTATGGCCCAGGGCTTTCTGTAAAATATATCTCTAAATATTGTTAAAAACATTGTAATATGCCATATATATATATATATATATATATATATATATATATATATATATTAGAAACAGATTAGAAAAAAATTTTCAGCATCTTACTGTAATCAGTAAAAAATATCTTAGGGACACAATAACTTTAAGCCTAGGTAGCTCCCATCTCTGCTTGTATGTAACTATGTGAAACAATTCAACTGGAGAACTTTTACATAAATATATTATATTCTAAATACGTATAATTCTAGTTTACATCCAGTGCATCTCTACTATTTCTGATACAACAAATACAAGAAGCATAAAGAATTTCATGAAGAAGAAGAAGGAGATAAACTTATTTTACTGTTACTTAATTGCCTATAAAATATTTAAATGTTTTGCCTCCATTGAAAATGTCCATTTGAGAAGAGCATAAAGACTGAATCGATTCTCTCCCCTCCAGCATTTCACTTTTGATATGGATTGTAAAGTTTGCCAGTAATTTTGTTTTACAGCAAAGAGAATAGTTTTTTTTCTGGGGTCCTACAAGAGGAGTAAAATGTAAAGATAAATAATTTAGGAATTTAAGTTTAAGTTGAAAAATGCAGATAGGGTGAATATATTCCAATATGGTATGAATAAGAACAAGAAGGGACCCCATAGGAATAAACACAGAACCATATAGAGGGCATGGTAGCATTCCTCCACAATTTACATATTAGGCCTCATTTACTAAGCTGAAACCGACCAGTTTTTGTCTGGTTATTTTGGTGCAGTGTCTGAGACATGTCTGCGCCAGTCTGCGCCAGTTTGCGACAGTGTGCGCCTGAAAAATCAAACAAACCCGACATTGCACTGTGAAAAGCCAAAAAGGGGACGTGGTCTGTAAGAAAGGGGTGTGGTCGGCCCAAAAAGGGGCGTGGTTTCACAACCCGACCAATTTATAATTGAATTCACAGAAAATCCTGTGGGTAAATGGCTGGAAATATGGACCTAGAAAAAGCTGGTCAGAAAATGTTCCCGACTTTTCCCAATAATAAATAGAGAGGAATCCTGCATGTCTGAAACAACTTTTCCCACTAGAAAAAACCTGAAACTCTTAGTAAATGAGGCCCATTGTGGCAGTTTTCCTTGACTTAACCCCTTAACGACAAAGGACATAAATGTACGTCCTGGCGAGGTGGTACTTAACGCACCAGGACGTACATTTACGTCTTAAGCATAACCGCGGGCATCGGAGCAATGCCCGGATCATGCGCGGCAGGTCCCAGCTGTTGATCGCGCCAGGGACCCGCTGGTAATGGCGGACACCCCCGATCCCGCGGATATCCGCCATTAACCCCTCAGATGCCGTGATCAATACAGATCACGGCATCTGCAGCATCGTGGTCACTTAATTGCATTATCGGATCGCCCGCAGCACTTCTGCAGCGATCCGATCATCCAGGCACAGCAGACGGAGGTCCCCTCACCTGCCTCCGCTGGCTTCCGGGAATCTTCTGCTCTGATCTACCTTCCCGCAAACCAGAGCAGAAGATGACCGATAACACTGATCAGTGCTATGTCCTATACATAGCACTGAACAGGATTAGCAATCGAATGATTGCTATAAATAATCCCCATGGGGACTATTAAAGTGTAAAAATAAAAGTAACAAAAGTAAAAAACAAATTTGTAAAAAAATTTGAAAACCCCCCTCCCCCAATAAAAATGTAAATTGTCCCATTTTCCCTATTCCCCCCACCCCCAAAAAAAAGTGTTAAAAAATATTTTTTATACATATTTGGTATCGCCGCGTGCGTAAGTATCTGAACTATTAAAATAAAATGTTAATGATACCATTCGGTGAACAGCGTGAACGTAAAAAAAAAAAAAAAAAAAGCCCAAAATAGCTGCTTTTTTATAACATTTTATTCCAAAAAAAAAAATGTATTAAACGTTTTATATAAGCAAATATGGTATCAATAAAAAGTACAGATCACGGGTAAAAATTGTGCCCCCAAACCACCGCTTATACAGAAAAATGAAAAAGTTATAGGTCTTCAAAATAGGGGGATCTTAAACGTACTAATTTGGTTAAAAAGTTTGTGGTTTTTTTTAAGCGCAATAGTAATAGAAAAGTATGTTATCATGGGTATCACTTTAATCGTATTGACCCAAAAAATAAATAACACATGTCATTTTTACCGTAAATTGTACGGCGTGAAAACAAAACCTTCCAAAATTAGCAAAATTGCGGTTTTCTTTTTAATTTCCCCACACAAATAGTATTTGTTTGGTTGTGCCATACATGTTATGGTAAAGTGAGTGATGGCATTACAACGGACAACTGGTCGCACAAAAAGCAAGCCCTCATACTAGTCTGTGGATGAAAATATGAAAGAGTTATGATTTTTTGAAGGTGAGGAGGAAAAAAGCGAAAACGTAAAAATAAAATTGTCTGCGTCCTTAAGGCCCAAATAGACTGCGTCCTTAAGGGGTGAAAGTTGCTCTGTCAGAATCAAAAGCTTCTTATATGTTGAACATCTTGGCAAAACATTAACCTTTCTAATATACTTCATACAAATGTAATATCCTTTTTATAGAAATCATGGCTTATAAAGAAAAGTTTACTAGGGTTCCCTATACCATCAACAGGGGCGTAGCTATAGAGGTAGCAGAGGTAGCAGTCACGCTAATACACTAAAGCACATCTTCCTCGTAGGAGACCAGTTTTATAATTGGCATATGAGGCCCTGTTGCAGATTTTGCATAGGGGCCCAGAAGCTAAAAGCTCCACCTCTGACAATCAATAACACATGCTTGTCCAGCTGCAGAATCATCTTTTTCCTAGCTAAAGCACAGGTAGGAACAAAGTCCAGGAAGTGAGGGCGGGGCTAGCAGTATTCTGTGCTCACTCCTGTCCTGTCAGACTGCAGCATGAAAACAGAGAGGAGTGGGTTACAGAGCAGCCTGCAGTCACTGGATGAAGTGACCCAGCACAGCACAGCAGACTCAGGGAGGAAGTGAATGCATGGTGAGTGAGGGCGGGCTAAGTGCTTGCCTCGGACATGCCCCTTCCTAAACATTGGATGTCAGCATGAGTGAGCAGCGGAACAGAGGGATTTGTGAGCCAAATACAGAAGCTAGACACATAAAAAAGACATGTAAAGCATCTGAATGACTTAATAGTGGGAAACATAGAAAGGCATCATTTGTTCTGTGATATGACAGGTACACTTTAGAGAAAGAAGGAAAGTAGTAAAGAAGAAAGAGAGAGGAGAGAATGAGAAATGGAGAATGAAGAAAGAAAGGATTAGCGTCTTTTAAGAATACTTTTGATATGTCATACTTGATCCCCAGTATGATATTCATTCCCTGTAGTCTATACACCACCAGCCCATGCAGTGCAGTATGTCTCCTCACATATAGAAATCATCCCCAGCCCCTGCAGTGTAATATGTCTCTTCACATATAGAAATCATCCCCAGCCCCTGCAGTGTAATATGTCTCTTCACATATAGAAATCATCCCCAGCCCCTGCAGTGCAGTATATCTCCTCACATATAGAAATCATCCCCAGCCCCTGCAGTGTAAGATGTCTCCTCACATATAGAAATCATCCCCAGCCCCTGCAGTGCAGTATATCTCCTCACATATAGAAATCATCCCCAGCCGCTGCAGTGTAATATGTCTCCTCACATATAGAAATCATCCCTAGCCCGTGCAGTGCAGTATGTCTCCTCACATATAGAAATCATCCCCAGCCCCTGCAGTGTAATATGTCTCCTCACATATAGAAATCATCCCCAGCCCCTGCCAGTGCAGTATGTCTCATCACATATAGAAATCATCCCCAGCCCCTGCAGTGCAGTATGTCTCCTCACATATAGAAATCATCCCCAGCCCCTGCAGTGCAGTATGTCTCCTCACATATAGAAATCATCCCCAGCCCGTGCAGTGTAATATGTCTCCTCACATATAGAAATCATCCCCAGCCCGTGCAGTGTAATATGTCTCCTCACATATAGAAATCATCCCCAGCCCCTGCAGTGTAATATGTCTCCTCACATATAGAAATCATCCCCAGCCCCTGCAGTGTAATATGTCTCCTCACATATAGAAATCATCCCCAGCCCCTGCAGTGTAATATGTCTCCTCACATATAGAAATCATCCCCAGCACGTGCAGTGTAATATGTCTCCTCACATATAGAAATCATCCCCAGCCCGTGCAGTGCAGTATGTCTCCTCACATATAGAAATCATCCCCAGCCCCTGCAGTGTAATATGTCTCCTCACATATAGAAATCATCCCCAGCCCCTGCAGTGGAGTATGACTCCTCACATATAGAAATCATCCCCAGCCCCTGCAGTGTAATATGTCTCCTCACATATAGAAATCATCCCCAGCCCGTGTAGTGCAGTATGTCTCCTCACATATAGAAATCATCCCCAGCCACTGCAGTGTAATATGTCTCCTCACATATAGAAATCATCCCCAGCCCCTACAGTGCAGTATGTCTCCTCACATATAGAAATCATCCCCAGCCCCTGCCAGTGCAGTATGTCTCATCACATATAGAAATCATCCCCAGCCCCTGCAGTGCAGTATGTCTCCTCACATATAGAAATCATCCCCAGCCCGTGCAGTGTAATATGTCTCCTCACATATAGAAATCATCCCCAGCCCGTGCAGTGTAATATGTCTCCTCACATATAGATATCATCCCCAGCCCGTGCAGTGTAATATGTCTCCTCACATATAGAAATCATCCCCAGCCCATGCAGTGTAATATGTCTCCTCACATATAGAAATCATCCCCAGCCCGTGCAGTGCAGTATGT
Organism: Hyla sarda; assembly: GCF_029499605.1. Taxonomy (NCBI): domain Eukaryota; kingdom Metazoa; phylum Chordata; class Amphibia; order Anura; family Hylidae; genus Hyla; species Hyla sarda. The sequence goes on along the minus strand of NC_079194.1, from coordinate 86,820,909 downwards.
CTCCTCACATATAGAAATCATCCCCAGCCCCTGCAGTGTAATATGTCTCCTCACATATAGAAATCATCCCCAGCCCCTGCAGTGGAGTATGTCTCCTCACATATAGAAATCATCCCCAGCCCCTGCAGTGTAATATGTCTCCTCACATATAGAAATCATCCCCAGCCCGTGTAGTGCAGTATGTCTCCTCACATATAGAAATCATCCCCAGCCACTGCAGTGTAATATGTCTCCTCACATATAGAAATCATCCCCAGCCCCTGCAGTGTAATATGTCTCCTTACATATAGAAATCATCCCCAGCCCGTGCAGTGTAATATGTCTCCTCACAAATAGAAATCATCCCCAGCCCGTGCAGTGTAATATGTCTCCTCACATATAGAAATCACCCCCAGCCCCTGCAGTTTAATATGTCTCCTTACATATAGAAATCATCCCCAGCCTCTGCAGTGTAATATGTCTCCTCACATATAGAAATCATCCCCAGCCCCTGCAGTGCAGTATGTCTCCTCACATATAGAAATCGTCCCCAGCCCCTGCAGTGTAATATGTCTCTTCACATATAGAAATCATCCCCAGCCCATGCAGTGCAGTATGTCTCCTCACATATAGAAATCATCCCCAGCCCCTGCAGTGTAATATGTCTCCTCACATATAGAAATCATCCCCAGCCACTGCAGTGTAATATGCCTCCTCACATATAGAAATCATCCCCAGCTCGTGCAGTGTAATATGTCTCCTCACATATAGAAATCATCCCCAGCCCGTGCAGTGTAATATGTCTCCTCACATATAAAAATCATCCCCAGCCCCTGCAGTGCAGTATGTCTCCTCACATATAGAAATCATCCCCAGACCATGCAGTGTAATATGTCTCCTCACATATAGAAATCATCCCCAGCCCCTGCAGTGTAATATGTCTCCTCACATATAGAAATCATCCCCAGCCCCTGCAGTGTAATATGTCTACTCACATACAGAAATCATCCCCAGCCCCTGCAGTGCAGTATGTCTCCTCACATATAGAAATCATCCCCAGCCACTGCAGTGTAATATGTCTCCTCACATATAGAAATCATCCCCAGCCCCTGCAGTGTAATTTGTCTCCTCACATATAGAAATCATCCCCAGCCCCTGCAGTGTAATATGTCTCCTCACATATAGAAATCATCCCCAGCCCATGCAGTGCAGTATGCCTCCTCACATATAGAAATCATCCCCAGCCCGTGCAGTGAAGTATGTCTCCTCACATATATAAATCATCCCCAGCCTGTGCAGTGTAATATGTCTCCTCACATATAGAAATCATCCCCAGCCCCTGCAGTGTAATATGTCTCCTCACATATAGAAATTGTCCCCAGCCCCTGCAGTGTAATATGTCTCCTCACATATAGAAATCATCCCCAGTCCCTGCAGTGCAGTATGTCTCCTCACATATAGAAATCATCCCCAGCCCGTGCAGTGTAATATGTCTCCTCACATATAGAAATCATCCCCAGCCCGTGCAGTGTAATATGTCTCCTCACATATAGATATCATCCCCAGCCCGTGCAGTGTAATATGTCTCCTCACATATAGAAATCATCCCCAGCCCATGCAGTGTAATATGTCTCCTCACATATAGAAATCATCCCCAGCCCGTGCAGTGCAGTATGTCTCCTCACATATAGAAATCATCCACAGCCCCTGCAGTGTAATATGTCTCCTCACATATAGAAATCATCCCCAGCCCCTGCAGTGGAGTATGTCTCCTCACATATAGAAATCATCCCCAGCCCCTGCAGTGTAATATGTCTCCTCACATATAGAAATCATCCCCAGCCCGTGTAGTGCAGTATGTCTCCTCACATATAGAAATCATCCCCAGCCACTGCAGTGTAATATGTCTCCTCACATATAGAAATCATCCCCAGCCCCTGCAGTGTAATATGTCTCCTTACATATAGAAATCATCCCCAGCCCGTGCAGTGTAATATGTCTCCTCACAAATAGAAATCATCCCCAGCCCGTGCAGTGTAATATGTCTCCTCACATATAGAAATCACCCCCAGCCCCTGCAGTTTAATATGTCTCCTTACATATAGAAATCATCCCCAGCCTCTGCAGTGTAATATGTCTCCTCACATATAGAAATCATCCCCAGCCCCTGCAGTGCAGTATGTCTCCTCACATATAGAAATCGTCCCCAGCCCCTGCAGTGTAATATGTCTCTTCACATATAGAAATCATCCCCAGCCCATGCAGTGCAGTATGTCTCCTCACATATAGAAATCATCCCCAGCCCCTGCAGTGTAATATGTCTCCTCACATATAGAAATCATCCCCAGCCACTGCAGTGTAATATGCCTCCTCACATATAGAAATCATCCCCAGCTCGTGCAGTGTAATATGTCTCCTCACATATAGAAATCATCCCCAGCCCGTGCAGTGTAATATGTCTCCTCACATATAAAAATCATCCCCAGCCCCTGCAGTGCAGTATGTCTCCTCACATATAGAAATCATCCCCAGACCATGCAGTGTAATATGTCTCCTCACATATAGAAATCATCCCCAGCCCCTGCAGTGTAATATGTCTCCTCACATATAGAAATCATCCCCAGCCCCTGCAGTGTAATATGTCTACTCACATACAGAAATCATCCCCAGCCCCTGCAGTGCAGTATGTCTCCTCACATATAGAAATCATCCCCAGCCACTGCAGTGTAATATGTCTCCTCACATATAGAAATCATCCCCAGCCCCTGCAGTGTAATTTGTCTCCTCACATATAGAAATCATCCCCAGCCCCTGCAGTGTAATATGTCTCCTCACATATAGAAATCATCCCCAGCCCATGCAGTGCAGTATGCCTCCTCACATATAGAAATCATCCCCAGCCCGTGCAGTGAAGTATGTCTCCTCACATATATAAATCATCCCCAGCCTGTGCAGTGTAATATGTCTCCTCACATATAGAAATCATCCCCAGCCCCTGCAGTGTAATATGTCTCCTCACATATAGAAATTGTCCCCAGCCCCTGCAGTGTAATATGTCTCCTCACATATAGAAATCATCCCCAGTCCCTGCAGTGTAATATGTCTCCTCACATATAGAAATCATCCCCAGCCCCTTCAGTGCAGTATGTCTCCACACATAAAGAAATCATCCCCAGTCCCTGCAGTGTAATATGTCTCCTCACATATAGAAATCATCCCCAGCCCCTGCAGTGTAATATGTCTCCTCACATATAGAAATCATCCCCAGCCCCTGCAGTGTAATTTGTCTCCTCACATATAGAAATCATCCCCAGCCCCTGCAGTGTAATATGTCTCCTCACATATAGAAATCATCCCCAGCCCATGCAGTGCAGTATGCCTCCTCACATATAGAAATCATCCCCAGCCCGTGCAGTGAAGTATGTCTCCTCACATATAGAAATCATCCCCAGCCTGTGCAGTGTAATATGTCTCCTCACATATAGAAATCATCCCCAGCCCCTGCAGTGTAATATGTCTCCTCACATATAGAAATTGTCCCCAGCCCCTGCAGTGTAATATGTCTCCTCACATATAGAAATCATCCCCAGCCTGTGCAGTGTAATATGTCTCCTCACATATAGAAATCATCCCCAGCCCCTGCAGTGTAATATGTCTCCTCACATATAGAAATCATCCCCAGTCCCTGCAGTGTAATATGTCTCCTCACATATAGAAATCATCCCCAGCCCCTTCAGTGCAGTATGTCCCCACACATAAAGAAATCATCCCCAGTCCCTGCAGTGTAATATGTCTCCTCACATATAGAAATCATCCCCAGCCCCTGCAGTGTAATATGTCTCCTCACATATAGAAATCATCCCAGCCCCTGCCAGTGCAGTATGTCTCCTCACATATAGAAATCATCCCCATCCCGTGCAGTGCAATATGTCTCCTCACATATAGAAATCATCCCCAGCCTGTGCAGTGCAGTATGTCTCCTCACATATAGAAATCATCCCCAGCCCCTGCAGTGTAATATGTCTCCTCACATATAGAAATCATCCCCAGCCCCTGCAGTGCAGTATGTCTCCTCACATATAGAAATCATCCCCAGCCACTGCAGTGTAATATGTCTCCTCACATATAGAAATCATCCCCAGCCCCTGCAGTGTAATATGTCTACTCACATATAGAAATCATCCCCAGCCCCTGCAGTGCAGTATGTCTCCTCACATACAGAAATCATCCCCAGCCACTGCAGTGTAATATGTCTCCTCACATATAGAAATCATCCCCAGCCCGTGCAGTGTAATATGTCTCCTCACATATAGAAATCATCCCCAGCCCCTGCAGTGTAAAATGTCTCTTCACATATAGAAATCATCCCCAGCCCATGCAGTGCAGTATGTCTCCTCACATATAGAAATCATCCCCAGCCCGTGGAGTGCAGTATGTCTCCTCACATATAGAAATCAACCCCAGCCCGTGCAGTGCAGTATGTCTCCTCACATATAGAAATCATCCCCAGCCCGTGCAGTGCAGTATGTCTCCTCACATATAGAAATCATCCCCAGCCCCTGCAGTGTAGTATGTCTCCTCACATATAGAAATCATCCCCAGCCCCTGCAGTGCAGTATGTCTCCTCACATATAGAAATCCTTCCCAGCCCCTGCAGTGTAATATGTCTCCTCACATATAGAAATCATCCCCAGCCCCTGCAGTGTAATTTGTCTCCTCACATATAGAAATCATCCCCAGCCTGTGCAGTGCAGTATGTCTCCTCACATATAGAAATCATCCCCAGCCCGTGCAGTGTAATATGTCTCCTCACATATAGAAATCATCCCTAGCCCCTGCAGTGTAATATGTCTCCTCACATATAGAAATCATCCCCAGCCCGTGCAGTGTAATATGTCTCCTCACATATAGAAATCATCCCCTGCAGTGTAATATGTCTCCTCACATATAGAAATCATCCCCAGCCCGTGCAGTGCAGTATGTGTCTCCTCACATATAAATCATCCCCAGCCCCTGCAGTGTAATATGTCTCCTCACATATAGAAATCATCCCCAGCCCCTGCAGTGTAATATGTCTCCTCACATATAGAAATCGTCCCCAGCCCCTGCAGTGTAATATGTCTCCTCATATATAGAAATCATCCCCAGCCTGTGCAGTGTAATATGTCTCCTCACATATAGAAATCATCCCCAGCCCCTGCCAGTGCAGTATGTCTCCTTACATATAGAAATCATCCCCAGCCCGTGCAGTGTAATATGTCTCCTCACATATAGAAATCATCCCCAGCCCATGCAGTGCAGTATGTCTCCTCACATATAGAAATCATCCCCAGCCCCTGCAGTGTAATATGTCTCCTCACATATAGAAATCATCCCCAGCCCCTGAAGTGCAGTATGTCTCCTCACATATAGAAATCATCCCCAGCCCCTGCAGTGTAATATGTCTCCTCACATATAGAAATCATCCCCAGCCCATGCAGTGTAATATGTCTCCTCACATATAGAAATCATCCCCAGCCCATGCAGTGCAGTATGTCTCCTCACATATAGAAATCATCCCCAGCCTGTGCAGTGTAATATGTCTCCTCACATATAGAAATCATCCCCAGCCCATGCAGTGCAGTATGTCTCCTCACATATAGAAATGATCCCCAGCCCCTGCAGTGTTATATGTCTCTTCACATATAGAAATCATCCCCAGCCCATGCAGTGCAGTATGTCTCCTCACATATAGAAATCATCCCCAGCCCGTGCAGTGCAGTATGTCTCCTCACATATTGAAATCATCTCCAGCCTGTGCAGTGCAGTATGTCTCCTCACATATAGAAATCATCCCCAGTCCGTGCAGTGCAGTATGTCTCCTCACATATAGAAATCATCCCCAGCCCGTGCAGTGCAGTATGTCTCCTCACATATAGAAATCATCCCCAGCCCCTGCAGTGCAGTATGTCTACTCACATATAGAAATCATCCCCAGCCCCTGCAGTGCAGTATATCTCCTCACATATAGAAATCATCCCCAGCCCCTGCAGTGCAGTATGTCTCCTCACATATAGAAATCCTCCCCAGCCCCTGCAGTGTAATATGTCTCCTCACATATAGAAATCATCCCCAGCCCCTGCAGTGTAATATGTCTCCTCACATATAGAAATCATCCCCAGCCCCTGCAGTGTAATATGTCTCCTCACATATAGAAATCATCCCCAGCCCGTGCAGTGCAGTATGTCTCCTCACATATAGAAATCATCCCCAGCCCGTGCAGTGCACTATGTCTCCTCACATATAGAAATCATCCCCAGCCCCTGCAGTATAATATGTCTCCTCACGTATAGAAATCATCCCCAGCCCCTGCCGTGTAATATGTCTCCTCACATACAGAAATCATCCCCAGCCCCTGCAGTGCAGTATGTCTCCTCACATATAGAAATCATCCCCAGCCCATGCAGTGTAATATGTCTCCTCACATATAGAAATCATCCCCAGCCCGTGCAGTACACTATGTCTCCTCACATATAGAAATCATCCCCAGCCCCTGCAGTGCACTATGTCTCCTCACATATAGAAATCATCCCCAACCCGTGCAGTGCAGTATGTCTCCTCACATATAGAAATCATCCCCAGCCCCTGCAGTGCAGTATGTCTCCTCACATATAGAAATCATTCCCAGCCCCTGCAGTGTAGTATGTCTCCTCACATATAGAAATCATCCCCAGCCCCTGCAGTGCAGTATGTCTCCTCACATATAGAAATCATCCCCAGCCCCTGCAGTGTAATATGTCTCCTCACATATAGAAATCATCACCAGCCCCTGCAGTGTAATATGTCTCCTCACATATAGAAATCATCCCCAGCCCCTGCAGTGTAATATGTCTCCTCACATATAGAAATCATCCCAGCCTGTGCAGTGCAGTATGCCTCCTCACATATAGAAATCATCCCCAGCCCCTGCAGTGTAATATGTCTCCTCACATATAGAAATCATCCCCAGCCCCTGCAGTGTAATATGTCTCCTCACATATAGAAATCATCCCCAGCCCGTGCAGTGTAATATGTCTCCTCACATATAGAAATCATCCCTAGCCCCTGCAGTGTAATATGTCTCCTCACATATAGAAATCATCCCCAGCCCCTGCAGTGTAATATGTCTCCTCACATATAGAAATCATCCCCAGCCCCTGCAGTGCAGTATGTCTCCTCACATATAGAAATCATCCCCAGCCCGTGCAGTGTAATATGTCTCCTCACATATAGAAATCATCCCCAGCCCCTGCAGTGTAATATGTCTCCTCACATATAGAAATCATCCCCAGCCCCTGCAGTGTAATATGTCTCCTCACATATAGAAATCATCCCCAGCCCGTGCAGTACACTATGTCTCCTCACATATAGAAATCATCCCCAGCCCCTGCAGTGTAATATGTCTCCTCACATATAGAAATCATCCCCAGCCCGTGCAGTACACTATGTCTCCTTACATATAGAAATCATCCCCAGCCCCTGCAGTGCACTATGTCTCCTCACATATAGAAATCATCCCCAACCCGTGCAGTGCAGTATGTCTCCTCACATATAGAAATCATCCCCAGCCCGTGCAGTGCAGTATGTCTCCTCACATATAGAAATCATCCCCAGCCCGTGCAGTACACTATGTCTCCTCACATATAGAAATCATCCCCAGCCCCTGCAGTGTAATATGTCTCCTCACATATAGAAATCATCCCCAGCCCCTGCAGTGTAATATGTCTCCTCACATATAGAAATCATCCGCAGCCCGTGCAGTGCAGTATGTCTCCTCACACATTGAAAACATTATGGAGGTAAAGAGCTGTGGACGTGTTCTCCCCCCTGCTCAGTGCTTTCCCATGCAAACTTAGAAACCTCCCTATGATAAATTAGGTCCAGTGTAAACAGAGCGGGGGGAGGGGGAGGAGCTGTGTACGTCTTGTGGTGAGCAATAAGAAGGGCAGAGATTCATCACAGTAGGGGTGATATGGGCAGGCTTTGGGGGTGTACATTATGTTACAGACTTGAGAGGAAGTCATTTTTTTCAGAGTGAAGAGGATGATGGGAGCTCAGGCTCCATAACCAGGAAGTGCTGCTATATTCACAGTGGCATAGCATACAAACGGGATGGGGCAGACATATAATGAAAAGTGCGGTGGCATCATGTAGTCAATGTCTAACCTGTGGCAGGTAATTATTTTCAGATTTTTCACTATTGGATATCTCCTTTAAAGAACTGATTTTTCATTTTTCAGAGGCCTTTTCAAAAATGAATGACGGAATCTGATTGGTTGCTTTTCCTCTAGACAGGTATTGATAATACTCCCCCCAAGGCCATGTTCACACGTACAGAATTTCCATGCGGAATTCCGCCAAAGATTCAGCAGAGTCCCAATGTATTCAATGGGATTCTGCTGCGATATGCACATGGCGGAATTTCCACACCAGATGTTTATTTCAGGGAAATTCTGTTTTCCGTGTCCGCAGGAAGAATGAACCTATTCATTCTTTCTGGGACTCTGCACGGAATGCATAGCTAAGTATGAGGCAGTGCATTCCGTTGCGGTCTTAGTGCCAGCATGTTATGCCGGCGCCCGCAATCTCCAGAATGTCTGCACAGAGATTTTCCGTGCAGACATTCCGGACATGTGAACATAGCCTAAGACCTGGATACCACTGCAATCTTTGCATCCATCTATAGCAGTGGTCTCCAAACTGTGGACCTCCAGATGTTGCAAAACTACAACTCCCAGCATGCCCAGACAGCTGTCTGGGCATGCTGGGAGTTGTAGTTTTGCAACACCTGGAGATCCTTTGTTTGGAGACCACTGCACTATTGCTTCATCTCTTCATCAAGTTGGTATCAACCAACCTTTAGAAATGTATCCTTTGACAAATTAAATGTAGGAATTTTTTGTTGTTTTTTGCTGTTCTTTTATGATACAAGGTATAATGTGGCATCGGTGTATTCAAAATTTGAGATACATTTTTCTAAACCCTATATCCATGTTCAGTAAATCTAAGAGATATGCGCATTGCGATGTCAAATCTCAGGATATCCCTAAAAAGTTCCTTATGAGAGTTATTAAATCAAGGAATATTTGTTGCTCCTCACAAGTGTCTCCTAATGATAAGATCATTCAGGTGCAGAAAAGTCCAGGTGCGGAGAAATCTTCAGACTCATTTGCCAAAGCAATCATGACCCAGTTACGACAGACGCATGTTCGCTTTAACTCCCGAAAAAAATAACACAGGGAAGCAGACCTTTTCACAATTCAAAGAACCGGCGGAAATCTGGCCCAGCAGATGTTACATGCGTCTTAGATAACCCAACGATCACTCTGCATTAGCCGCATAAAAATTGGCGCAATGAGCTTTGCTCTCTCAACCTTACAATCATTTTCATTTACTTGGATAACAAAGTATCAGTTCTTTTCTTTGACAAGAAAATGTCAGCTTAGCCCAAGTTAAGTGACAACTACCTTGAAATTGAAAAAAAGTTCAGCATCCTGTTCTCAGCATAATAATAAGTGGTCTCTGGATGAATACTGAGCCTAGTTGGATTTCTTTCTGACAGTGGTTTAAAGTGTTACTGTCATGATGGTTTAGCGGCAGAATATGTTTAAGCTTCCCGGGAAATCTCCTAGCCCAAGACTTGCCCCAAGCAGGGCTCTGTGTAGTGAGGACAAGCAGGGCTCTGTACACTGAGGACAAGCAGGGCTCTGTACACTGAGGACAAGCAGGGCTCTGTACACTGAGGACAAGCAGGTCTCTGTACACTGAGGACAAGCAGGGCTAGGGCTCTGTACACTGAGGACAAGCAGGGCTCTGTACACTGAGGACAAGCAGGGCTCTGTACACTGAGGACAAGCAGGGCCCTGTACACTGAGGACAAGCAGGGCTCTGTACACTGAGGACAAGCAGGGCTCTGTACACTGAGGACAAGCAGGGCTCTGTACACTGAGGACAAGCAGGGCCCTGTACACTGAGGACAAGCAGGGCCCTGTACACTGAGGACAAGCAGGGCTCTGTACACTGAGGACAAGCAGGGCTCTGTACACTGAGGACAAGCAGGGCTCTGTACACTGAGGACAAGCAGGGCTCTTTACACTGAGGACAAGCAGGGCTCTGTGTAATGAGACTCTGACACCCTCCTGACTAATACAGTAGAATGAATGACAAGTCAGGAGCCTGCACAGAGCCCTGCCTGTCCTACCCACACATTTCTGTATTTTTTCTCTGCACAGAGACTCACAGGCAATAGCTAAAGGAACAGATCAGCATTTTTTTTTTATTTTTTTACCCAAAAATATACACATTTTATAATGATCTACATTATATAAAAAGTTTTTGCAAATGACATTGTACATTTTAAATACATCCTGCTGCCGGAACATCATGACAGCAATGTGTTAAAGCTTTTGGGTCCCTCTAACACTAATAGCTCGAGCCCGCCCGCAGGAACTACACAAATTTATGATTGTGGACCTGAGGAAGGCGCCAGCAAGCGCCGAAACGCGTTGTCCTGCTTTTACTTCTTGACTTCTTTTTTTCACTAAAAGTTAGTCCTGCATAAGTGCTGGCTCATACCGTTTCTTGACTTTGACTATTGCCATCTGACAGTAGCGCTCTCAAAATACCCCCCATTTTTACTCCTCCCACTTTGCATTCTTGTCCGTCCCCCTCGGGAAGACGGAATAATAAGGGGTGAGAGCAGCAGACTGTCGCCATTCCTTCTCACCACCATTGTGTACAATCGACTCAAGGTCAGTACGCCACCTTGGGTGTTGGTGGCGGGTATTTTCATTTTCACTTTTCCAAAAAATACCACACAGGGAGCGCCCTCGTTGTTTTTTCTCCTCCTTTCCACCATGGCAGTGCAAGTTAACTTCATCATAGCAGGTTAACCAACTAAGTATACCTAAAAATAATAAAACAAACATAAACCAATGCTGCTTTCCCTACTTGTCATGTAATAATGACTACCTTTAGCCACCATTAGGGGGCTATCTCTCTGAAAAGAAGTAGACAGCTCTCATTCAGTTTAATACTATGGATGTACAGTTTGTAGTTAGCGCATCCTAGTGGTGATAACTGCATATAATTCTGCATGCATCCAGAATGATATAATTTATCAAGTCAGAAAACAGTGCTGCTATGCAGCTAATATCATTAAAAAGTGCATGTAAAATCGAACAAAAAAAATGTTATATGCTACTCAGTACCTAATCCTGATCATGTAAATATGTTTATGTGTCTAACACCTTTATTTATGTCACAGATACCTTCTTTCTTTTGATCACTTGGTTTGTCATCATGTGTTTTGTAGGGGGCATGTCGTGACTATCTCCCTGAGTGTTCTGTGCTGTGCTGGGTCTCCTCATCCAATTACTGCAGGCTGCTCTGTAATCCCTCCTCTCTGTTTACATGTAGCTGTCTGATAGCTGCTTTTTTTTATAACATTTTATTCCCAAAAAATTTATAAAAAATGTATTAAAAGTTTTATATAAGCAAATATGGTATCAATAAAAAGTGCAGATCACGACACAAAAAATGGGCCCTCATACCACCTCTTATACAGAAAAATGAAAATGTTATAGGTCTTCAAAATAGGGGGATTTTAAATGTACTAATTTGGTTAAAAGGTTTGTGTTTTTATTTAAGAGCAACAGTAATAGAAAAGTATGTTATCATGGGTATCATTTTAATCGTATTGACCCAAAGAATAAACAACACATGTCATTTTTACCATAAATTGTACGGCGTGAAAACGAAACTTTCCAAAATTAGCAAAATTGCAGTTTTCTTTTTCATTTCCCCACACAAATAGTATTTTTTGGGTTGCGCCATACATTTTATGGTAAAGTGAGTGATGGCATTACAACGGACAACTGGTCGCACAAAAAACAAGCCCTCAAACTAGTCTGTGGATGAAAATATAAAAGAGTTATGATTTTTTGAAGGTGAGGAGGAAAGAACGAAAACGTAAAAAGAAAATTGTCTGCGTCCTTAAGGCCCAAATGGGCTGCGTCCTTAAGGGGTTAAAGGGGTACTCCCGTGGAAAACTTTTTTTTTTTTTTTTTTAAATCAACTTGTGCCAGAAAGTTAAACAGATTTGTAAATCACTTCTATTAAAAAATCTTAATCCTTCCAATACTTTTTTGGGGCTGTATACTAAAGAGAAATCCAAAAAAGAAATGCATTTCCTCTGATGTCATGACCAAAGTTCTCTCTGCTGACCTCTGCTGTCCATTTCAGCAACTGTCCAGAGCAGGAGAAAATCCCCATAGCAAACATATGCTGCTCTGGACAGTTCCTAAAATGGACAGCAGAGGTCAGCAGAGAGCACTGTGGTCATGACATCAGAAGAAATGCATTTCTTTTTTGGATTTCTCTTTAGTATATAGCCCCTAAAAGTACTGGAAGGATTAAGATTTTGTAATAGAAGTGATTTACAAATCTGTTTAACTTTATGGTACCAGTTGATTTAAAAAAAAGTTTTCCACGGGAGTACCCCCTTAAGAAGTATATTAAAAAGGTTAATGTTTTACCAAGATGTACAACTTATAAAAAGTTTTTAAATCTGACAGTGTCCATCAAAGACAGTTTTCAAAAAATAGTGCACTAGGTGCAAAGTGAGGTCCATTCTGAGTTTTGTTTTGGAGCCTCATGCTTTCTATGCCCATGTCTTAATGTAGTGGTTTTAATATTAGCATTTGCAATTGGGGTTTACCAGACAAACATTGGATTAACCAGTACTGTGATTGATCATACAGTATAAAAGAGTAAAGTAATAGAATAATCTAAGTAGGGCAGAGATCACTAAGAAGACTTCTTGGGACTGACCATAGTTTTAGAAGCCATTTAACATAACGTTTGGATATCAGTGGAAGGGCAAAGTAACATAATACTCATAACCTTGTTTGACATGGGAGTCCATTAAGAGATCGTAGAGCAAGGGAAAAATCCCTTAGGGGTTTTGGTAAATGACCTCTTCATTCTGCAAGTCATTCACTAAATATAGTAAATCTATAAATTGTATAGCAGGTCAAAGGAAAAGCGTATCTTAATAGGGTGAATTGTATAGCCTGATCATTTCCCTGAATAGAAGGAAAAGTCAATGTCTTTGTTTTTCTTAAGGAAAGCAGATGTTCTTAATGCTAAATTCTTTATCAGCAGCCAAGTAATAGAGTACTTATCCCATTATATACCGCAGCAGGTCCCTATAGCTCTATCATTGTGCTGTATATAATGGGGTCATGGTATAACTGTAAGGATTCCTGGTTTATGGAAAGTCAGTCTTTAGGATCTTCTACTTTTAGATTTCTCTTTTTATATGTATCAATATTTATTCTATGCTTTTTATGGTGCACCAAGAGATGTTAAAGCGTACCTGTCAGATACAACAAAAATAATAATAATAATATGTTGCTCAATACCTAATCCTGACCACCTATATTTATTATAAAAATCCCTCTTTCCATTAGCTCCGAGTGTTAGAAATCCTCTCAGGAGAAGGGGCTGTGTCCCTCCCTTAAGGTGGTGGGAGGTGACTGGTGTGTCTGCTCATGCAACTTTGTCTATGGCCCCATTTACACTACGGAATTGCCGCGGAATTTCCGGGCGCAATTCCGTGGTGTGAACTTTAACATCAGTGTGAACGGGTCTCCGCGAGACCCGTTCACACTGCGGAATTTCAGCGGCGGACATTTCCGCCGCTGAAAGTGTTCAGCACAAAGAAAGAACATGTTCATTCTTTGCGCGGATTCCGCGAGCACTGCATAGCCGTCAATGGTGACGGCTCAGTATCCCACGGCCCTACCGCCGAAGCATCAGCGGCGGCGGCCGCCAGGCGGAATCTCCGCTCGTGGAATTCAGCCGCGAGAATTCCGTAGTGTGAACGGGGCCTATGAGTCATCTCTTGTCCATGACTCATGGACAATCCTGGTGCTGCTGCAGGTCTGGTTAGTGTCCCAGTAGGTAAAGGCCCCCTAGTGGTGGGATTTTCAGGAGCCATTTTCGTTATTAAATATATATATATATATATATATATATATATATATATATATATATATACACAATAATAATAATAATTAAACAACCATATTACAAAAGGCCTTATATTTTCATGAGTAACAAATATATAAAACATTTTTGAATCTTATAGTGTCCATTTAAATAAATTAACTTGTTTTCCATAAGAGCTGCAATGGATTATTTCCCACTAGTCTAAGGTCCCAGATAATGTATATACCTACTATCTTTCTTCCAGTAGGGGAAAAACTGTCTCACTTGTGGATTCCCTGCTATTCAAGCTATATCCTTTAAAGGGGTATTCCGGTGAAAAACAATTTTTTTCATATCAACTGGCTCCAGAAAGTTAAACAGATTTGTAAATTCGTTGTATTAAAAAAATCTTAATCCTACCAGTACTTATCAGCTACTGAATTTGAGTTGCTCTTTACTGTCTGACAACAGTGCTCTCTGCTGACACCTCTGTCTGTCTCAGGAACTGTCCAGAGTAGGAGTAAAATCTCTATTGCAAGCCTCTCCTGCTCTGGACAGCTCCTGACACAGACAGAGGTGTCAGCAGAGAGCAATGTTGTCAACTAAGAACAACTAAACTTCAGCAGCTGATAAGTACTGGTAGGATTACGATTTTTTTCATAGAAGTAATTTACAAATCTGTTTAACTTTCTGGAACCAGTTGATATGAAAAATAACATTTTCACCAGAATACCCCTTTAAAGGATATAGCTTGAATAGCAGGGGAGCCACCAATAGGGGCACAAGTGAGACAGTTTTTCCCCTACTGGAAGAAAGATAGTAGGTATATACATTATCTGTGACCTTAGACTAGTGATTTGTTTTTTACCGGAATGCCCCTTCAACTCCTTCCTTCCCGATACTTTACCATTACAGTTTAAGAATGGCAAGGCTCAGTATGTGTGACTGTAACATTTGTGTTACCTACTACAACAGCTGGAACTGAAGAAAATGAAAATTCCAGACATCTAAGGCTATGTTTACACTTTGTAAATAATAGGGATGTATTTTTATAGTTATCGGCCAAAAGCAATATTTAGCCCAGTGTTTCCCAACCAGTGTGAGTCCAGCTGTTGCATAACTACAACTTCCAGCATGCCCGGACAGCCTTTGGCTGTCCGGGCATGCTGTAAATTGTAGTTTTGCAAACCAGATTAGACACTGACACTGAATAACCTACCAAAATTTCTATAAACATATGCAAAACGCTCACACAAACTTTTTTCCAGTATTGGCCACTATGTGTACACTAAAACAATGTGAATAAAGTGACTTCCTTAGGATGACTCGCTCCAGTAAGGTTCAGTGTTACTGTCGCCTTTAATTCTCTCCAAATAGGAAACAAATAAAATTATCTAAACTCGCTACAAAGACAATGATTTATATATGATAGCATTAAACTGTTTGGAGAAAAGCCATTAGCCAGTGACGGACATGGAGTATTCCCCCGTTGTTTCATATGATCACACACAATTTATTATGAACAACATCTATAGGACTCGTACACGACCGATACTTTATGAATGTATTACATTATTCTTTATAAATCTCACAATCATTCTAGAAATGAAAACACTGAGCGCTGAATGAAGTTGAATTTGTCATTTAAAGCGAAATTACCATCCATCAGAAAGTAACACATTTTTAAAATCATGTTTTTGCTGTGTTTTGCATTTTTTTGTTTATTCTTTTATTTTGTCATGTCTATTCATGTATAAAAAATGTATATGAAAATGTTCCCATATGGTGACATCTGATGGCCAAACAGGCCACACTGCATCTCGTTTTACAGCCTACCATGAAATGAAATGTAATCCTTTCATTATCACTAGTACATAGGATTATTGGAACAATGACACATTCACTGTCTTGTCTCAAAAAGAAGGGTGAAAACCGCAGGAAGGAGCTGAATGAGGGGACATGGAAATCTGAGGAAGAATGGTTAATCTCTACACTCCAATGACTCTGTCGGCTGTCAGCCACATGGGTTGAAAATGCTGCAGATTTTTTGTTCTGATTTGGAGCTGGAAAAAGGCAAATTTTAACTCATTAACATCTTCTTTTCAAATTCCGCTGCAAAAACTGCAGGGGAAAATTTATACCAAATGTTACAGATTTTGTTAAGCATCTCATGTGGGTTTGTGGCTGTGGATTACAGTGAAAAGTCTGAAAGGGAAAAAAAAAGTCGTCCTCATAACCCAACCTCATATCCCATTCTCATATCCCATTCTCATATCCCATCCTCATATCCCATTCTCATATCCCATCCTCATATCCCATTCTCATATCCCATCCTCATATCCCATTCCCATATCCCATTTTCTTATCCTGTCCTCACCTTCCGACCTCATATCCTGTCCTCATATCCTGTCCTCATAACCCAATCTCATATTTCATACTCATATCCCATCCTCGTATCCTATCTTCTTATCCTGTCCTGATATCCTGACCTCAAATCCCATCCTCATATCCTGACCTTATATCCAATCCTCTTATCCTGTCTTCATATCCTGACCTTATATCCCATCCTCATATTATATCCTCTTATCCCGTCCTTATATCCTATCCTCTTATCCTGTCATTATATCCTGACCTTATATCCCATCCTATAATTTTGTCCTCATATCCTGACCTTATATCCCATTCTCATACCCTGTCCTCATACCCTGACATCATATCCGTTCCTTGCACTCACTTTTTTGCACCTGCTGGCAGGATGTTTAAAACTCCTGGACAATCTATGCAGCCTGAGAGTAACGCGATCAGGAGATGTACAAGAAGTCCCATAGACTTGCATGAAATGATTTTTAGTTGAGACATTTTGTAGAGAAATTTTTATGTACTGTGTATTGTAGTTTGTAATATGAGAAGCATGGTGGGCACAATAACTCATTGTAAAAGGGTGTATGGTAAACCACTTGGTCGCTATGAGCCCATACACACAACCTTCCTTGTGTGTCCTGCATTCTGAAGGAGTTTTCTTTTATGTGTTAATGATCTTTAAATCACAACAATGGATTCATTATTACGGTAGCTTAATACAGAACACAGGGAATTTTTATACTAAACTAGCTGAGTACCTGGCGTTGCCCGGTTTTTCCTTCCTAATCCTTGTTGGGGAGGAAAATAAACAAAAGAGGAAGCTTTTGACTTCATATGCAGTCCTCATATATTGTTGTCATATCCCAACCCCACATCCCGACCTCCTATCTCGACCTCCTATACCGTCCTCCTATCCCGGCCTCCTATCCCGATCTCCTATCCTGTCCTCCTATCCCGTCCTGACCTCCTATCCCGACCACCTATCCCGTCCTCCTATCCCGTCCTCCTATTTCGACCTCCTATCCCGTCCTCCTATCACGACCTCCTATCCCGACCTCCAATCTCGAGCTCCTATCCCGACCTCCTATCCTGACCTCCTATCTCAACCTCCTATCCCGTCCTTCTATCCCGTCCTTCTATCCCGACCTCCTATCCCGTCCTCCTATCTCGACCTCCTATCCCGACCTCCTATCCCGTCCTCATATCTCGACCTCCTATCTCGACCTCCTATCTCAACCTCCTATCCCGACCTCCTATCCAGACCTCCTATCCCGTCCTCCTATCCCAACCTCCTTTCCCGACCTCATATCTCGACCTCCTATCTTGACCTCCTATCCCGTCCTCCTATCTCAACCTCCTATCCCGACCTCCTATCCCGACCTCCTATCCCGACCTCCTATCCCGACCTCCTATCCCTTCCTGACCTCCTATCCCGACCACCTATCCCGTCCTCCTATCCCGTCCTCCTATTTCGACCTCCTATCCCGTCCTCCTATCACGACCTCCTATCCCGACCTCCAATCTCGAGCTCCTATCCCGACCTCCTATCCTGACCTCCTATCTCAACCTCCTATCCCGTCCTTCTATCCCGTCCTCCTATCTCGACCTCCTATCCCGACCTCCTATCCCGTCCTCATATCTCGACCTCCTATCTCGACCTCCTATCTCAACCTCCTATCCCGACCTCCTATCCAGACCTCCTATCCCGTCCTCCTATCCCAACCTCCTTTCCCGACCTCATATCTCGACCTCCTATCTTGACCTCCTATCCCGTCCTCCTATCTCAACCTCCTATCCCGACCTCCTATCCCGACCTCCTATCCCGACCTCCTATCCCGATCTCCTATCCTGTCCTCCTATCCCGTCCTGACCTCCTATCCCGACCACCTATCCCGTCCTCCTATCCCGTCCTCCTATTTCGACCTCCTATCCCGTCCTCCTATCACGACCTCCTATCCCGACCTCCAATCTCGAGCTCCTATCCCGACCTCCTATCCTGACCTCCTATCTCAACCTCCTATCCCGTCCTTCTATCCCGACCTCCTATCCCGACCTCCTATCCCGTCCTCATATCTCGACCTCCTATCTCGACCTCCTATCTCAACCTCCTATCCCGACCTCCTATCCAGACCTCCTATCCCGTCCTCCTATCCCAACCTCCTTTCCCAACCTCATATCTCGACCTCCTATCTTGACCTCCTATCCCGTCCTCCTATCTCAACCTCCTATCCCAACCTCCTATCCCGACCTCCTATCCCGACCTCCTATCCCGACCTCCTATCCCTTCCTCCTATCCCGACCTCCTATCCCGACCTCCTATCCCGACCTCCTACCCGACCTCCTATCCTGACCTCATATCCCAACCTCCTATCATATCCCTACCCGTAATATGTGTACGAAGCATTGAAATAGCTACAGCCGTACGGAAATTATATGGGAAAATACATTTCCCATTGGTTTGCATGGGACTTTAAACAAAACCTCGACCCTCACAAATGGGGGTAGTTAAGGGTTAAATTAACTATCCTATATTTTAAGTGGACATATAAGTAACATGTGACCAAGTATTATCGAAATATCTCCAGCCGTTTGGAAGTTATGCAGTAACATATATTTCCCATTGACTTGCATGGGACTTTAAACATAAGCCCCGCCCCTGGCAAATGGGGGTGAGTAAGGGTTAAATCACCTATCCTATGTTTGTTGTTGACATATAAGTAACATGTGTGCCAAGTTTCATGTTAATATCTTTAGCCTTTTGAAAGTTTTTGTGGAACATACACACATACATACACACATACATACACACATACACACACACACACACACACACACACACACGTTGAGTTACATATATATATATATATATATATATATATATATATATATATATATAGAAAGTTCATAAAAAGCAGCACATCCAGAATAGTGGAATGGGTGCAGGCCTGTTGAACCTCGGTGCTCCGGTTCTTACTAAATATGTAATGGATAGAGGCAGCACACCACGATGATATAATCCAAAAACTGTGAATTTATTCCATGATGTAGAAAACAACGTTTCGGCGATCTCTCACCGCCACTTGAAAATGGCGGTGAGAGATCGCCGAAACGTTGTTTTCTACATCATGGAATAAATTCACAGTTTTTGGATTATATCATCGTGGTGTGCTGCCATCCATTATATATATATATATATATATATATATATATATATATATATATACTAGCTGAGTACCCGGCGTTACCCGGTTTTTCCTTCCCAATCCTTTTTGGGGAGGAAAATAAACAAAGGAGGAAGCTTTTGACTTCATATGCAGTCCTCATATATTGTTGTCATATCCCGACCCCACATCCCGACCTCCTATCCCGACCTCCTATCTCGACCTCCTATCTCGACCTCCTATCCCGACCTCCTATCCCGACCTTCTATCCCGTCCTCCTATCCCGTCCTCCTATCCCGTCCTCCAATCCTGTCCTGCTATCCCGTCCTTGACCTCCTATCCCGTCCTCCTATCTCGACTTCCTATCCCGTATTCCAATCTCGAGCTCCTATCCTGACCTCCTATCCTGACCTCCTATCCCGACCTCCTATCTCGTCCTTCTATCTTGACCTCCTATCTCAACCCCCCATCCTGTCCTCCTATCCTGACCTCCTATCCCGTCCTCATATCCCGTCCTCCTATCCCGTCCTCCTATCCTGTCCTCCAATCCTGTCCTGCTATCCCGTCCTTGACCTCCTATCCTGACCTCCTATCCTGACCTCCTTTCCCGTCCTCATATCTCGACCTCCTATCTTGACCTCCTATCCTGACCTTCTATCCAGACCTCCTATCCCATCCTCCTATCTCGACCTCCTATCCCGACCTCTTATCCCGACCTCCTATCCCGTCCTCCTATCCCGTCCTCCTATCCCGTCCTCCAATCCTGTCCTGCTATCCCGTCCTTGACCTCCTATCCTGACCTCCTATCCTGACCTCCTTTCCTGTCCTCATATCTCGACCTCCTATCTTGACCTCCTATCCTGACCTTCTATCCAGACCTCCTATCCCGTCCTCCTATCTCGACCTCCTATCCCAACTTCCTATCCAGACCTCCTATCCTGTCCTCATATCCCGTCCTCATATCCCGTCCTCCTATCTTGTCCTCCTATCACGACCTCCTATCACGACCTCCTATCACGACCTCCTATCCTGACATCCTATCCCGACCTCCTATCTCGACCTCCTATCCTGACCTGCTATCCAGACCTCCTATCCCTTCCTCCTATCCCGACCTCCTTTCCCGTCCTCATATCTCGACCTCCTATCTTGACCTCCTATCCCGTCCTCCTATCCAGACCTCCTATCCCGTCCTCATATCCCGTCCTCATATCCCGTCCTCCTATCTTGTCCTCCTATCCTGACCTCCTATCCCGACCTCCTATCCCAACCTCCTATCCCAACCTCCTATCCCGACCTCCTATCCCGACCTCCTATCTCGTCCTCATATCCCATCCTCCTATCCTGACCTCCCATCCCGTCCTCATATCCTGACTCGTAATATGTTTACCAGGTAATGAAATAGCTCCAGCCTAATGGAAATTAGATGGGAACATACATTTCCCATTGATTTGCCTGGGACTTTAAAAAAAAAAAACCCTGACCCTCACAAATGGGGGTAGTTAAGGGTTAAATTAACTATCCTATATTTTAAGTGGACATATAAGTAACATGTGACCAAGTATTATCGAAATATCTCCAGCCATTTGGAAGTTATGCAGTAACATATATTTCCCATTGACTTGCATGGGACTTTAAACATAAACCCCGCCCCTGGCAAATGGGAGTGAGTAAGGGTTAAATAACCTATCCTATGTTTGTTGTTGACATATAAGTAACATGTGTGCCAAGTTTCATGTTAATATCTTCAGCCGTTTGAAAGTTTTTGTGGAACATACATATATATATATATATATATATATATATATATATATATATATATATATATATATACATACATACACACACACACATACACATGTTGAGTTTTATAAATATAGATTAACAACCTAAAGCAACATATACATACCAGAAACTATACAAACATATTCATTATATAGACTTGGTTTAAGTGTCTTGAGTTTTTAAGCAGAAGACCGTACGAGGCTACGTGACGCTCATTCTGTTTCACACAACATATGGAAGATCATTACTAGCAGCACAGTGGTAGGTAAATTGCTGGAAACTGGAGGAATGAATTACATTATAAGAACAAATGAATAAAATCCAAGAAAATACATATTTATGCATTATCATGATACAGACAAGTGATCGCTGCACTGAGGGCATTTACAATATTTTAGTTTTGCATTATTGGAATGTTATGAAGTCACAGGAGTTATTTATTTACTATATTTCCAAAAGCTACATTATCACTGTTACTTTGTTTAGGCTTGTGATCATTTTTAAAGGGTACCTCTCATCAAAAAAACTTTTGATATATTATAGATTAATGTA
This sequence comes from Hyla sarda, assembly GCF_029499605.1. Lineage (NCBI taxonomy): Eukaryota > Metazoa > Chordata > Amphibia > Anura > Hylidae > Hyla > Hyla sarda. Next base: position 86,799,064 of record NC_079194.1, on the reverse strand, counting down.
TGCAGAATAACTTTACAATTGCATGTTATTAAAAAATATGCTTCTTTCTATTTAATTTTCCATTTTGAAGAAATGACCACTAGGGGTCTCCCTACCAGTCCTGGCAGCAAGCATTTCAGACTCATGCTGGAGTCCTAAACACTACGAGCTGCCAGTCTGCTTTGTTCACAAAGGAGAACACTCAGAGCTGCCAGACTGCTTTGTTCACAGCCTGTTTGGCTGTGAACAAAGCAGGCTGGCAGCTCTGAGTGTTTAGGACTCCAGCATGAGTCAGAAATGCTTGCTGACAGGACTGTTCGGGAAAAATACAATAGAAAGAAGCATATTTTTCATTAACATGCTATTGGAAAGTTATTCAACATTCATTAATCTAAAATATATCAAAAGTTTATTTGATGAGAGGTACCCTTTAAGTTTACTCAAATACTGTGTTCTTCTGAAAGCATTGGGATGGTGTACTAAACATATTAGTCAAGGAAATTTAAATGTTCCTGTTTCTGCATGTAATACAGTGAAAAATTAATAGATTGATAAATAGATACTGTAGATACTCAACGTATGTACAGTATGTATGTATGTGTGTCTGTAGCTTAACTTCCAGATGGCTGAAGATATTTCAATGAAACTTGGTACATATAATACTTTTATGTCAGCTAAAAATATAGTAGTATTAAATCAACCCTAACCCACCATTTTATGCAAGGGTGGGGGGTTTTGCTTGAAGCTCCATGCAAGTCTATGGGACATCAGGTACATGTCCTGATCACGTTACTCTTGGACTGCAGAGATTGCCCAGGACTTTTAAACATCATTATGACTGTCCAGCAGGCATGTGTGGAGAAGAGTAAGTGCTGGGAAGGGAATGTTAGGACTAAATATGAGGTCAGCATATGAGGATGGGATATGAGGTCGGGATATGAGGACAAGTTATTAGCTCAGGATATTAGGATGAGATATGAGGATGGCTATAAGGACAGGATGTGAACTTTGCTTATGAGTAAGGAAGATGAGGATGAAATATAAGGATGGGATATGACGTCACATCAGCATATGAGGATGAGATATGAGGAAGAGATATGAGGACAGGATATGAGGACGCGATATGAGGTTGGAATATGAAGAAAAAATATGAGATCGGGATATGATGCCGGTGTAGTGGAGAAAACTGTTCCCTGTAGAAAAATGTTCCCAGGGAGCTGATGATAAATGTTGAGTCAGCAAAGCCACTGTGATTGGCAGAGACACCACACCTGCCCCATACTATTGGTTGTTGGGGGGGGGGTGCATCCTCGCTCAGCTCAGTATTTGGCACCAGCTCCCTGGACACATGTCACTACACCCCCATCTCTGCACCCTTACAGTAGGATAAAGCAAACTGTATCCTCGCTATGAGAGCAGAAAGATCGGGACAGAAGCGGAGAACAAGGATGTTGAAAACTGTGTCCCTGCTGCTGTGGCTCACTCTCGTTGCTGCTGTAAAACTGTGAACCCGATCTCCACGGCTTTCATCAGCCTGGGGGATGCAGAAATGTGTGTCCCCGCTGCTGGCTCTCTCCATCCCCAATCCATGCGGTGGGGATGTAGGAATGTGTGTCCTAGTGCAGAGGCAGGGGAAACTGCTATCCATTACTGCTCTCCCCTGCCTCTGATTACTGCTTCTTCAAATCAGTGTACCCAGTGTCCCCCCACGCAGAAGCAGGGGAGAGCACGATCACCGCTCTCCCCTGCCTCGAGGATATAGAAAATCTGTGGGGAAGCAGTGAGGCACGGGTACACTGATTTGAAGAAGCAGTTATCAGAGGCAGGGAAGAGCGGTGTGGATCTCCCCTGCCTCTGCACCCCAAGGCACACATTTCTACACTCCCGCTGCAGGGATCGGGGATGGACAGAGCCAGCAGCGACGACATACATTACTACATCCCCCAGGCTAACGAGAGCTGTGGGGATCGGGTTCACAGTTTTACAGCAGCGGCGAGAGCGAGCTGCAGCAGTGGGGATGCAGTTTTCAACATACCTGTTCTCCGCTTCTCTGCCCCAATCTCTCTGCTCTCATAGCAAGGATATAGGGGGAGATTTATCAAAACCTGTCCAGAGGAAAAGTTGCTGAGTTGCCCATAGCAACCAATCAGATTGCTTCTTTCATTTTGCAGAGGCCTTGTTAAAAATGAAAGAAGCAATCTGATTGGTTGCTATGGGCAACTCAGCAACTTTTTCTCTGGACAGGTTTTGATAAATCTCCCCCATAGTTTGCTGTATTCCGTTGTGAGAGCACGGAGATTGGGGTGTAGTGAAATGTGTCCAGGGAGCTGGTGCCAAATACTGAGCTGAGCAAGGATGCCCTCCCCCCCCCCCCCCAACAACCAATAGTATTGGGCAGGTGTGCACCGACTTAGCATTTATCATCAGCTGCTTGGGAACATTTCTCTACAGGGAACAGTTTTCCTTACTACACTGGAACATAAGGATGAGAGCATCATTATTGCTTTTCCTCTCCCGCAAGGTTTAGAGATTTAGGTAGAAATACTTGGCAATGCCCTTTAAACAGGTAGAATGCCTAGGGATATCCAGAGTTGGCACTCCTTTTTGATTTGGGGTAGTTACATATTCTAGAATTTATTTAAAATAAAAAGCAACACAATTTTTAGAAATATTTAAGTCCTTAAGGACACATGACGTACCGTAACATCATGTGTCCGCTCCCGATCTATAACGCAAGGCCACAGCGTGGCCCCCGGGTCAGGCCCGGCCTCTAACAAAGTTGAACGCCGCGTCTAAAGTGAAAGTGAAACCATGCCGGTTAGCTAAGTGGGCTGTTCGGAATAGCCGCGGCGAAATCGCGGCATCCCGAACAGCTTACAGGACAGCAGGAGGGTCCCTACCTGCCTCCTCCCTGTCCAATCGCCGAATGACTGCTCAGTGCCTGAGATCCAGGCATGAGCAGTCAAGCGGCAGAATCATCAATCACTGGTTTCCTATGAGAAACCAGTGATCAATGTAAAAGATCAGTGTGTGCAGTGTTATTGGTCCCTATGGGAGCTATAACACTGCAAAAAAAAAGTAAATAAAGATCATTTAACCCCTTCCCTATTAAAAGTTTGAATCACCCCCATTTTCCTATAAAAAAAAACCCACAGTGTAAATAAAAATAAAAATAAACATATATGGTATCACCGCATGCGGAAATGTCCGAATTATAAAAATATATCATTAATTTAACCGCTCGGTCAATGGCGTGCACGCAAAAAAATTCCAAAGTCCAAAATAGTGCATTTTTGGTCACTTTTTAAATCATGAAAAAATGAATAAAAAGCGATCAATAAATCCTATCAATGCAAAAATGGTACCACTAAAAACTTCTGATCACGGCGCAAAAAATTAGCCCTCATACCGCCCCATACGCGAAAAATAAAAAAGTTATAGGGGTCAGAAGATGACAATTTTAAACGTATTCATTTTCCTGCATGAAGTTATGATTTTTTCCAGAAGTACGACAAAATCAAACCTACATAAGTAGGGTATCATTTTAATCGTATGGACCTACAAAATAAAGATAAGGTGTCATTTTTACTGAAAAATGTACTACGTAGAAACGGAAGCCCCCAAAAGTTAAAAGACAGCGTTTTTTTTTTTCAATTTTGTCTCACAATGATTTTTTTTTCCGTTTCACCGTAGATTTTTGGGCAAAATGACTGATGTCATTAAAAAGTTGAATTGGTGGCACAAAAAATAAACAATTATATGGATTTTTAGGTGCAAAATTGAAAGAGTTATGATTTTTTAAAGGCAAGGAGCAAAAAACGAAAATGCAAAAACGGAAAACCCCCCCGGTCCTTAAGGGGTTAGAGCATCTGAACTTTCAGGTAACTTTTCAGGATAAGCGCATATGTGTAAATGAGGTGTAGTACTATTTCTGGCCATTATATAACCTGTATATTGCTTTTTTCCTTCTCCAGTTTTCCCCTTTTCAGGATACATCTCTAAATTTCAGTTGCTCCTGAGTTAGTAGGAGGAGATTAACTGCTATGATGTCTCTCATACACTGTACACATACTGCACCACTATACCTTTTATAGCACTGAAGGTATTACAGAGCAGTAATGAGTAGTATAAGCTGGGAATCCAGCACTGGGGTATACTATAACACTAACTAGAGCTTTGAGCAGCTCTTCTTTCTGTCTCTTAGCGCCTGTCTCACTTTGCAATTCCCTTCTCCTCTACCTCTCCCCTCTGTAGACTTCTATAGGCAGCATGAAATATCATCCTCCAGTGAGCTGATCCATCTTCTGGTGTCTTTCAGAGTGAATGATCAATGTTTAATTATAAATAAATAAAAATTTCATCTGGGGACCCCCGCGATCAAGGGTCCAGCAGCTGCGGCATTCGGAGCATGTAAACTTGGAGCTTCCAAGTAATTCATGTCTAAGGGAGGGGGCATGAAGGCTGGTATGTAGCCATCAAGCCTCCTCCCATTGACATGAATGGAGCGGACGTGGCGGCTGTAGTCGCCAGTCATCCGGCATGGAGTGGAGTTCGCTCCGTGCGTGGATGACCGGGGAGCCATGTCAGAGATAGCAGGGGTCCCCAGTGGTGGAACGCCTGTGATCAGACATCGTATCCCCTATCCTTTGGATAGGGGATAAGATATTTTTTGTCGGAGTACACTTTTTAAAAAAGAAAAGCATTTTTCTTTTATAAGACAAATTTAGAAATTTCTTATATTTATTTGTTCTATTGATTTATGCCAAATTGTAAGAGCATTTCAATAAAAGTACAACAGGGAGGAAATTTACTTTAACATTTGTGTTTTGACGTTTTGGCGTTGGCTGTCGGGGCATGCTAAGAGTTGTAGTTTCGCAACAGCTAGAGGCACCCTGGTTGGAGAACACTGCTCTAGCATCACTATATACTAGGGCTAAATTTACTAGGACAAAATACAACATTTTAAGTAGCAAGTTAACTATTTGGAGCCCATTGACGAGGAAGGTCAACAATATTTGCAATTGCTAGTCCCTGCCGCAGTACTACTAACCACTGCACTTGTATTTCTTGTTAATACTGATTTTTTGATACGGTGAAGATGACTCCATCTAGAGTAGAAGACTTCCCCGCACTTAGCACCTTTGTTCAGATACTGAAGACCCAAGCACCAAGCTGCCGAAAGAATAGGATGCTACATCTCACCTCAGTTGCTGTGCAACGCAGAAACAAATTGTGCACTCCAAACAAACAAAAAATGCAGAGCTTACATGAAGTGGAACAATTAATTTCGCGCCTGTCATCACCGCCTCAGTAGAAAGTTGATCCGAATTAGACATTTGCAGCACGCTGCTGCAAAGAGCAGCTAATCTGGGGCCACGTGGCCTGACACATTGCGATGATGATTTCCATTGTAAAACAATCCATCAATAAGAGTAATTACAATATTGATCTAAATGACTGAAGGTTTCAAGTTCAGAATGCGTCCTAAAGAGTTTTAAGAAGCAGTAAAGTCTAATAGACATTATGGACGATTCCATCCTCTGACGCTTGCCGTATTTAAAGCAGCTCATATTGTGCAGAGCTCCTCGTAATTACTCATTGACTCCAGGGTTCTGCTTCAGTGCTGCGCATCTATACCGCCATTTATTGACATGTAGCACGGGTCGGCCAGATTAAAAGAAAAAAATAATAATAATAATAAAAAAAAAAAAAAGTGCATTATCTGCATCAGCAGAATTCTCCGGAAATGTAAATAATGTCCCCACATTTTGCTAATCAGGGGAATGTAATTATATTTTGTGTTACATTGCTTATGGATGATAAGATGTATGCTCGGTGGAGACAGCTCATTTTACAGTGGCTGATCTTACAGTATTCCGTGACAGACACAGCATTATGCAGTATGTTTATGGTGGTAAACAATGGGAAGGAAGTAAAACATTACTGCAAGATGTGCTTCCAAAATGTCACTCGGCAAATTGCAACTTCTGGTCACGTAGCTCGCCTTTTGTCGTATCAAAGTCTCATCCCTTGGGAGCTGTTATAATGTATCGCTCGCTCATGGGCATGTAAAGTGGATGGCTTCAAAATATTGCATCAGAAGTTTTTTTTTTTTTTTTTAACATGGAGAAAATTTGCTGTACTTAACTTTTCTTATTCTCCTCAGTGCAATGCAGTGATGGATGGTGTTAATTCTACCCTAAAGGGGAGGTCTGGGAATGAAACAACCTGTGTATGATGTCAAAAAGGTATAAGAAGGCAACTACTATTGTAATGTTATTAGCCATAGTGCAGAGATCTTTTATATGAGCTGAGCTGTCCCACCTGTAAGCTTGTGACATCAGATCACAGGCTCTGAATGTAGAAAGCTCCCATCCCTTCTCTGTCCTCCTCTCAACATGGGAGACCAGTAATGTGAAGGAGAGAGCAGGAGTTACTGCTCATTAGATTTATGACTTATAAGATAAGGCAGCAGGAAGTCTATTCTGACTGAAACTTCTGTGACCAAGAATGGCTTTCTGCTGCCTTATCTAATAAGTCATGAATCTAATAAGAAGTAATACCAGATCCCCCTTTACATGACTGATCTTGTCACATGCTGACAGGAGAGGAGGGAGTAGGAGCCTGTGACCTGATGTCACAGTTTATAAGGGAGACAGCACAGCTCATGTGGTAGATTTCTGCACTATGGCCTTAGTATAAGGTTATAATTTTTGACACGATACACAGGTTATTTCTTTCGCTGGACAACCCATTTAATAAAATATGATGGATATGCATTAATGGTCTGCATAGTCTTACCATGAAACAACCAAACCACACATAGGACCACAAGATTATAGCAACATGACATACAGCTAAGAAAGGACCTCCTGTCAAGAAAGTCAGAACATAGCCTCATGTGAACAGTGCCTCTTGTCCTTCCAAAGTCATTCAGATGGCTGTTGTTCAACACAGTCCCTATTTGCACAAACTGACCCTGTATATTCATCAACATGTCAACCTAGGGCAGCCCCACCTCTGTAACTAGTTGCACAAATTCTTATAGCTCTACCTACACTGCTAGTGCCGCCTGCTGATTTCAACAGGATTATCCACCCATCTAATATTTATGGTGGCCTCCAGTTCTGACTCCTCCCTCACAGCAGATGAAAGGGAAGAGGAGGATAGGTCATGTGGACTTTTAACTTCCCAATCCTTTTTTCCTCAAGGAAATAAGCCCCCACCAGAGCTGCATAGCAGTGGCTTTCTCTCCTCTCTCCATATAAAGGGGGATTTATCAAGCTGATTTTGCTTATATTTGGCTTAAATATGCTTAGTTTTGAATTTGCACAGTATTTTGTATTTATTTACACTAACCCATGCATCTTTTTTCACCCAGTTCATCATAGTCTAAATTCAGGCTATGTCACCTTATCAATGTGTGGTTTCTAATTTGTATGTATTTTAGATTTATTATTTGTATCATTTTTAAAAAGTACCAAATGTAGGTGCATCTGTACTCCCCCTCTGACCATATGGATATGATAGGAACTTTTAAATACATAAAGGGAATAAACATGATAAAGTAGGAAAGTATATAGAAAAACTGTCCACTTCTCTACACCCCTGTCACCCATGTATGCTCCTCTCCACCCCTCTGTGCACTCTTCTGCACCCCTCTGTCCGCTCCTCTGCACCCCTCTGTCCGCTCCTCTACACCTCTCTGTCCACTCCTCTACACCCCTGTCACACATGTACACTCCTCTACACCCCTCTGTCCACTCCTCTACACCCCTCTGTCACCCATGTACACTCCTCTACACCCCTCTCTACACCCCTCTGTCCACTCCTCTACACCCCTCTGTCCACTTCTCTACATCCCTGTCACCCATGTATGCTCCTCTACACCCCTCTGTACACTCCTCTACACCCCTGTCACCCATGTACTCTCCTCTACACCCCTCTGTCCACTCCTCTACACCCCTCTGTCCACTCCTCTACACCCCTTTGTCACCCATGTACGCTCCTCTACACCCCTCTGTCCACTCCTCTACACCCCTTTGTCCACTCCTCTACATCTCTGTCACCCATGTACGCTCCTCTACACTCCTCTACACCCCTCTGTACACTCCTCTACACCCCTGTCACCCATGTACGCTCCTCTACACCCCTCTGTCCACTCCTCTACACCCCTTTGTCCACTCCTCTACATCTCTGTCACCCATGTACGCTCCTCTACACTCCTCTACACCCCTCTGTACACTCCTCTACACCCCTGTCACCCATGTACGCTCCTCTACACCCCTCTGTCCGCTCCTTTACACCCCTGTCACCTCTGTCCACTCCTCTACACCCCTGTCACCCATCTACGCTCCTCTACACCCCTCTGTCCACTCCTCTACACCCCTTTGTCACCATGTACGCTCCTCTACACCCCTCTGTCCACTCCTCTACACCCCTTTGTCCACTCCTCTACTACCCTGTCACCCATGTACGCTCCTCTACACTCCTCTACACCCCTCTGTACACTCCTCTACACCCCTGTCACCCATGTACGGTCCTCTACCCCCTCTGTCCGCTCCTTTGCACCCCTGTCACCTCTGTCCGCTCCTCTACACCCCTGTCACCCATGTACGCTCCTCTACACCCCTCTGTCCGCTCCTCTACAATCCTCTGTCCACTCCTCTACTCCCCTGTCACCCATGTACGCTCCTCTACACCCCTGTCACCCATGTACGGTCCTCTACACCCCTCTGTATGCTCCTCTACACCCCTGTCACCCATGTACACTCCTCTACACCCCTCTGTACACTCCTCTACACCCCTCTAAACCCCTTTGTCACCTATGTCCACCCCTCTACACTCCTCTGTCACCCATGTACACTCCTCTACACCCCTCTCTACATCCCTCTGTCACCCATGTCCACTCTTCTACACCCCCTCTGTCACCCATGTAAAAAAAAGTTTGGCGCCTAATAGATTTGTTTTGCAGGTTTAACGGTGAAGAATTGTGTGTGGAAGAAATCGTGATGATGGCCGGCCAGATGGAGAAGAGAAGGCAACATTGCAAATTAGAGAAGACGTCATTGGTGAGTTGCTGTATAAAGCAGCACTTTAAACTACATACCCACTGATAAATAGATATAGTGCATTGCGTTTTTTACCATTTTCTTTTTTTTTTTTCTCGTCAACCTCGGTAGCGGTGCCCTGCGGATTTTTTTTTTTTTTTCGAGGTGTGCTCCGATCCGAAAAAGGTTGGGAAACACTGCTGTAGGTGGTACTTTCAGCAGGTGGAAAATGGCAATATGACATCTAGACAACAAAAACTTTTTATAGCTGTCCATCCTACCCATTTATAATGGGTATCACACAACGCTAAGGCTATGAACTGTGTGAGGATAAAAGGGGCTATCTATTAAATGGGCACTCCGCTCCTAAACATCGTATCCCTTATCCAAGATTTCTGATTGCAGGAGTCCAACTGCTGGGAACCCCCACGATCTCCTGCCTGCCACCCTAGCATTCTGAACTTGTCATAAATGCAAAATTGTTATTTATGCACAAAAATGAACAACATTTGAAGCATGTATAGTGACTGCACCGGGGAGCATGAGTGAGAAATGAAGGAGGCTGGATGGGGCTATTAATTAATAATGAGTATAATAATGTAGTATTGCCCTAGTTTTATTTATTTATTTTTTTTCTTGACCTTCACTAAGAAGTCTAATATTTATGCGATTACATGTAGGGCTATAAAAATGAAAAGAAAAAAAAAAGCTTTTTAGAAAAGATGTGTACCAGCACCCACATGCAAAGACGGGATGTAAGCACTGCATAATATTTTATACTGTGCTATTACCTATGACACGTGTGGGGATTTTGCAGTGCTCCCTCCGTTTGACCTGCTTCAGATAAGCTGCCACATGTTCACAGTAAGGTATTGCAAAGCCTGACATGCCCTCAGAATTCTGCGAGGGTGGGCATCCCACTGGTTTTACAACTACCAACACTCAGGGGATCCAAATGTATTTTTCTCTCTCAAATGAGCAGAGAAATTGCACTACTGTGAAATAAGCATGAGGTCTCCTCTCTCTGCATGATCAGAGCCGCAGAGGACACAGCAGGGATCACTATATACTTTAAAAGCCTTCCACAAAGCAGGACAGTCAACATTCACTCTTTAGTACCCAGAACGAGATACCTCTATGCCAGAAAAGAGGGTACACGATAATCATTTTTAAGTTGGCCTAAGCGAGGTTGGCCAAAAATTTGAATTTAGTAAAATTCAGTAAAATTCTTTTTACATTTTCAGATATACTTAAATATATATTTAGCTGAGCTTGGATTGATTGCTACATGTAACAAGGCACCAAGACCCCCTTTTCTATTATACAATATTAAAAAACTATCTCTGTCAGATTGATCTATTGCAGCAGGTTAATCAATGTGGCACTGCCCCATAGTGCAGGTGTAATCCTCCATAAATGATGTTTAACAAAAAAAAAAAAAAAACTATAAAACCTCATTCTGGCTAATATTTTATTAAACTAAGTACCGTATTTTTCGCTGTATAAGACGCACTTTTTCTACCCCAAAACTGGGGGGGGGGAAGTTAGTGCCTCTTATAAGGCGAATACACACCTATCGCGGCGGTCCCTGCAGCCATCAACGGCCAGGACCCGCGGCTAATACAGGACATCACCGATCGCGGTGATGCCCTGTATTAACCCTTCAGATGCGGCGATCAAAGCTGACCGCCGCGTCTGAAGCGAAAAGACCACTAACTCGGCTGTTCAGTCGGGCTGTTCGTGACCGCCGCAGTGAAATTGCGGCATCCTGAAAAGCTTACAGGACACCAGGAGGGACCTTACCTGCCTCCTCGGTGTCTGCTCCCCTCGGTGTCTGCTCCCCGTCATCCAATAGGAGAGGCATGCGTAGCGGCGTCATGGCAGCGACGGAGAGCGAGGATACCCGGCAGCAGAGAGGACACCCCGGAAACGCGGCAACAGCGATGGAGGGCGACATCCAGGGCAGTGGTGACGAGCGGTGACAGGTCCGGAGCGGCGGGGACACGTGAGTACCACCTCCTATACCAGTGGTCTTCAACCTGCGGACCTCCAGATGTTGTAAAACTACAACTCCCAGCATGCCCGGACAGCCAATGGCTGTCCATGCATGCTGGGAGTTGTAGTTTTGCAACATCTGAAGGTCCGCAGGTTGAAGATCATTGCTTATACTTTACATTGTATTTGGTTCAGAATCTTTATTTTTTAGATTTTTATCCTATAAAATTAGGTGTGTATTATATGCCGCAGCGTCTTATATAACAAAAAATGCGGTAGTTAAAGTGATTTCATCAAATAAGTGAAACCTCAAACACCTTTGACGCAGTTTGAACTTGAAGGTCAGAAAGTGTTCAATCATAGATCTGGGCCACAATTTGCACTTAGTCTCCTGAATAATCATAACCTTATCTAACATTAAAAGTTACGTTTTACATAGCAAGTGAATGGGAAAAATTGATTCTTGTGGTCACCCTAGTGACCATTTGTAAATTATCTAACATTAACACTGACTTTTCTGGCCATTTTTCACATATTCTGCAATTTTTTTGTTTGTTGCTGCAGCCATTTTTGAAAACGTGACAATAGGTAGTACAGTCAAGTATATCCCATTTTACATTTTACTTTCACTTTTAGCCGCACGGCTCAGTTTTGAGCGCGTGGCTAAAGGGTTAATAGGGTGCGGCACCGTGATCAGTGCCACGCTCTATTAGCGGCGGGTCCCGGCTTCACTATGACGCCGGGCCCGACGTGATATGATGCGGGGTTACTGTGTAACCCCGCGTTATATCACGGGAGCAGGACTATGGGCGTAAGTTTACGCCCTTGGTCCTTAACAGGTTAAAGCACTTTCCCTTTTATCTGCTGTCTAATTTGTATTTTTAGACTTTTAGCAGTATTTGTGTTTGAAAAGCAAATTGCAAGGTCATTTCACTTTTTTTTTTCTGTTACTTCATCTGCAAAAGCAAGTGCAAGTAATAAAATAATTTACTTTCCTGTTTTTGAAAAATGTTTCATGAAACCAGAATGTCCAGCTATCAAACACTCATTAGTAGGTATTATTGCCACAAAATAAAAAAAGCTTGATTAGTGTCCACTATGTTTGATTATTTTATTTTTTCTAGGGGTTGCATTAAGTAGACTTAAGAAGGTAGATAACCCTACACTGACCCAACATGTTTATCGAGCATATCTGTGTAAGAAGGAATAAAGAAAAAAACTACAATGGTTATAGTGAGAGGGTTGTTGTACGCACTGGACGTTGATTGATGTGTAATAAGCCGGTCCAATGCAGAGTAGCTCTTACTGTCACACGGTCATCAATCAACATTCACTTTCTAGTTGAAGAAGGAGTGAACTTCAGAATGTTATGCCACGATTGTTAATTGCTAAGTGGTACGGTTGTCCGCACAATTTAAATGTCATACAGTCGTGTCAAGGTAAATAATTAAATGTCGCTCATTTTCATTTAGTAAGAATTCAAGTCATTGGATTATGTCTCTAACTATAATTAAAATTAAATGATGAATTAGTTAAAAAAAAACTATTATATTTAATGTGAACACCTTACAACTGAGTAAGTATATTATGCTCTTATTGTTACACTGGTCAATGTTATTGTCAGGAATTTACCTTTCCCAGCACCCACAATGCTTATGGGTCCTGTGTGGCACTATAGGGAGCACTGCTGGGTTTGGCCACAGATTTCACAGATTTGCCCTCCAGCTGTCTCCAGGGGTCTTCTGCTCTGGTCTGAGATCGAGTAGAACAGAGCAGAAGATCGCCAATAACACTGATCAGTGCTATGCCTATGCATAGCACTGAACAATATCAGTAATCAAATGATTGCTATAGATAGTCCCCTATGGGGACATAAAAAGTGTAAAAAACATAAGTTAAACTTTTTTTTTTAAGTAAAAAAATTTGAAAAAGCTCCTCCGCCAATTGAAATGAAAATTGTCCCCTTTTCCCATTTTACCCCCAAAAAGTGTAAAAGAAAATTAATACACATCTCTGCCTGCGTAAATTAATACACATCTCTGCCTGCGTAAACTATCAAAATATGTTAATTACGGTGAATGGCGTAAACATAAAAAAATGTATAAAAAGTGATTTAAAAGTTTCATATATGTAGGGGGCGTGTCCTGGCTGCTGAGGTGGATGGTCGCATAGAGTGAGAGCTCCGTCCTCACTGCCTGAACTAGCGACTATTCCCAGCATCTGTCAGATCTGTTCCTCCCTGACCACTGTGGTTGCCGTACCTGGATCCATTATGCCGGCGAGGAAAAGGAAGCCCAGCAAGCAAGACCCGCCGACAAAATTCAGCTTCACGTGCATGGGGGGGGGGGGGGGCACATGCCTTCACCCCTTTAATGTTACTTGAGTTGCTTTTTTTTTTTTTTTTTTGCAATTTTTAAAAATGTCCGATGGTCATCAAAATTATGAGTATAAATGTTAACGGCCTGAACGCCCTTCATGGACATTCACATCTCTGGAGGGAAGCGGTGTCCCTCAAAAGCGATATTATTTTTGTCCAGGAAACGCACCTCCACTCCACAGATGCTCATAGAGTTCGATACCCGTCATTTCCACATGTGTTTCACTCCCACTATGGCACTAAATCTAGAGGGGTGTTGATAGCAATACGCAACACGTTTTCATTTGCATTGAAAGAGGTTCTTGCTGACTCACAAGGCAGGTATGTCATTTTGAGGTGCACTCTTAATGCAGTTCCACTCACCTTAGTCTTGCTTTATGCTCCCAACACGAGTCAACTGCGCTTCCTCAAAGCAGTTTCATGGAAAGCCAGTTCCTCCAACTGGGGTTCACTTATTTTGTGTGGTGATTACAATTATGTAATGGACACGGAGTTAGATACCACTTCTACATCCAGAACTGCATCTCTCACTCTCACTTTCCCCATGGGCTTCAGAATCAGATCTCTATGACACATGGTGCTTGCAACACACAACGGAGAGAGATTACACTTTCCACTCAGGCATCCATAACACCTACTCTAGGATAGATATGATTTTGGCACCGTTCCATTCTGTCTAGAGTTTCTGCTACTACTATTGGTCTAATTAAGTGGCCAGATCATGCTGTGATCACTATTACACTTGCAGACGAGGTTTCCTCCCCTCTCACACACGTGTGGCGCGTTAGTCCTTTTCTACTATGTCACTTTAAGGTCGGATATCCAAAAATATTTTGCTTTAAACACACAATCAGATCTATTTCTATTTGGAATTGTCATAATGCTGTGGTTAGAGGACTGTGTATAAAGTATACAGGGTGGGCCATTTATATGGATACACCTTAATAAAATGGGAATGGTTGGTGATATTAACTTCCTTTTTGTGGCACATTAGTATATGTGAGGGGGAAAACTTTTCAAGATAGGTGGTGGCCATGGTGGCCATTTTGAAGTTGGCCATTTTGAATCCAACTTTTGTTTTTTCAATAGGAAGAGGGTCATGTGACACATCATACTTATTGGGAATTTCACAAGAAAAACAACGATGTGCTTGGTTTTAACGTAACTTTATTATTTCATGAGTTATTTACAAGTTTCTGACCACTTATAAAATGTGTTCAATGTGCTGCCCATTGTCTTGGATTGTCAATGCAACCCTCTTCTCTCACTCTTCACACACTGATAGCAACACCGCAGGAGAAATGCTAGCACAGGCTTCCAGTATCCGTAGTTTCAGGTGCTGCACATCTCGTATCTTCACAGCATAGACAATTTCCTTCAGATCACGCCAAAGATAAAAGTCTAAGGGGGTCAGATCGGGAGACTTTGGGGGCCATTCAACTGGCCCACGACGACCAATCCACTTTCCAGGAAACTGTTCATCTAGAAATGCTCGGACCTGACACCCATAATGTGGTGGTGCACCATCTTGCTGGAAAAACTCAGGGAACGTGCCAGCTTCAGTGCATAAAGAGGGAAACACATAATCATGTAGCAATTTTGCATATCCAGTGGCCTTGAGGTTTCCATTGATGAAGAATGGCTCCACTATCTTTGTACCCCATATACCACACCATACCATCAATTTTTGTCTTGGAGGGATCTATCCAATGTGGGTTAGTGTCAGACCAATAGCGGTGGTTTTGTTGTTAACTTCACCATTCACATAACAGTTTGCCTCATCACTGAACAAAATCTTCTGCGTAAACTGAGGGTCCTGTTCCAATTTTTGTTTTGCCCATTCTGCAGCACCTGAAACTACAGATACTGGAAGCCTGTGCTAGCATTTCTCCTGTGGTGTTGCTATCAGTGTGTGAAGAGTGGGAGAAGAGAGTTGTATTGACAATCCAACACAATGGGCAGCATATTGAACACATTTTATAGGTGGTCAGAAACTTGTAAAATACTCATGAAAGAATAACGTTACCTTAAAACCAAGCACATCATTGTTTTTCTTGTGAAATCCCCAATAAGTTTGCTGTGTCACATGACCCTCTTCCTATTGAAAAAACTAAAGTTGGATTCAAATTGGCCAACTTCAAAATGGCCGCCATGGTCACCACCCATCTTGAAAAGTTTCCCCCCTCACATATACTAATGTGCCACAAACAGGAAGTTAATATCACCAACCATTCCCATTTTATTAAGGTGTATCCATATAAATGGCCCACCCTGTAGTTCATATCTAAAGAAACAGCGTGACTTGAAGATAGCTGACCTCTTGCTTTGATTGAAAACAGCTGAATTAGCTAACGTCCTTGTGGCGAGATCTACATTGCTCTTTGCTACCCTATTATGAAAAAGCACACAGGAAAATGGGGCAATGTATTACTCCCAGGATTACAGATCAGGGAATCTGTTGGCTAATCTCCCTGTAAAAGAGACAGGTAAAGTCCAAAATACCCCATCTACCTTACCCAGTAACTAATGGGAAATTGTGTACCCCAATTGCCATTGCAAATGGCTTTCAATCTTACTACGCACAGTTTTATAACTTGAAAGACTCCACACCTGAGATTCCCGCCATTAAAGGGGTACTCCGCCCCTGGCATCTTATCCCCTATCCAAAGGATAGGGGATAAGATGTTAGATCGCCAAGGTCCCGCTCCTGGGGACCCCTGGGGATCGCCTCTGCGGCACCCCGCTATAATTACTGCACAGAGCGAGTTCGCCCCTCATGACATCACGGCCCGTCCCCTTAATGCAAGTCTATGGCAGGGGGTGTGACAACCGCCACGCCCCCTTCCCATAGACTTGTATTGACGTGGGCGGGCCATGATGTCACGAGGGGTGGAGTCGTGACGTAACGATGCTCCGGCCCCTGTATTGCCCGTCATTACGTGCAGAGCGATCTCGCTCTGCGCAGTAATGATAGCAGGGTGCTGCAGCAGCGGGACCCCGGAGATCTGACATCTTATCACCTATCCTTTGGATAGGGGATAAGAGGTCTAGTGGCGGAATACCCCTTTAATGGAGCGATGCAAAGCTATCTGCACGATCTTAACCTCCCCAAACTTACGGACACCCAACTTCAAAAGTTAAATAGTGCTATTACTATAGAAGAAATAGATAAAATCATACGCTCTCTCCCAACGGGTAAGGCCCCGGGACCTGATGGGTTTGCCAATATTTACTACGAACGTTTAGAGAACTATTAACGCACCGCACCCTCTTAGTAAATTCTGTCAGGAAGCGATGTCCACTGGCTCGCTACCGGCCTAGAACGTGAAGGCTCCGATTACCATACTCCTTAAACCGGGTAAATCCACCGAATTTCCACAAAACTACCGCCCAATTTCACTCCTGAATCAGGATCTAAAAATTTATGCAAAACTGATAGCTTCCCGTCTGGCTCCGGTCCTCCCCTCACTCATTTCGCAGGATCAAGCTGCCTTCACAGCCGGACGACAAACGTTGGATAATATGCAGCGTTTAGTTAATATACTGCACCATATTGAATATCTATTCACCCCAGCGATGGTTTTATCATTGGATGCGGAGAATCCGATGGTCCTTTGCCTTCTCGGTACTGGAAAATATGGGCTTCCAGAGACACATACTTAGGGCCATCTCATCGTTTTATTCTAACAAAGGCTCACTATTCCATATTCTTTGGACCTGCCCGGTTGTACAGCTGTTCTGGGTCGATTGTCATCGATTCATTGGCACGTTCTTTGACTGCACCTTCCATTTGTCACCAGAATTAGTCCTTTTATTTTTAAATATGGACCATGTTCCACCCACACATAGAGACCTCTTATGCCTCATATGCATTATAGCCAAGATAGCGGTCATGAGCTACTGGAAAACTAGCAAGATTCCATCTATAGAGATCATTGTGAACAAACTAAATACCACTTACTCATATGAAAAAACTATCGCACTGGGCTCAGGCACCTATAAGTCTTTCACACACAGGTGGCAACTGTGGATCACCTCCACTTATTGTAAAGACATCTAACAACGAGAGGCTCCTGCTGATATTTCAGATGAACATGATGTCCTTCTTATATTTGGGTGCAGGCTTTAAGTGCTGTATCATGACCATTGCTAGAGTAATACCTTTTCCACTTTACAGTGGGGATCAAAAGTTTGGGCACCCCAGGTAAAAATTTGTATTAATGTAAATAAAGAAGCCAAGGAAAAATGGAAACATTTCCAAAATGCATCAAATTTCAGATTAGACATTCTTATAATATGTCAACAAAAGTTAGATTTTATTTCAATCATTTACACTTTCAAAATAACAGAAAACAAAAAAAATGTTGTCTGCAAAAGTTTGGGCACCCTGCAGAGTTAATATTTTGTACTGCCCCCTTTAGCAAGTATCACAGCTTGTAAACACTTTTTGTAGCCAGCTAAGAGTCTTTCAATTTTTATTTGATGTATCTTTGCTCATTCTTCCTTACAAAAGTCTTCCAGTTCTTTGAGATTTCTGGGCTGTCAGTCACGCACTGCTATTTTAATGTCTATCCATAGATTTTCAATTATGTTGAGGTCAGGAGATTGTGAAGGCCATGGCAAAACCTTCAGCTTACGCCTCTTGATGTAATCCCCCGTGGATTTCGAGGTGTGTTTAGGATCATTATCCATTTGTAGAAGCCATCCTCTCTTTAACTTCAGCTTTTTCACAGATGGCATCAAGTTAGCATCCAAAATTTGCTGAAATTTTCTTGAATCCATTTTTCCTTCTACTCATTCCCTGTGCCACTGGCTGCAATACAATCCTAAAGCATGATTGATCCACCCCATGCTTAACAGTTGGACAGAGGTTCTTTTCATTAAATTCTGTTCCTCTTTTTCTCCAAACGTACCTGTGCTCATTCCGGCCAAAAAGTTCAATTTTAACCTCATCGGTTCACAGAACTTGTTTCCAAAATTCATCAGGCTTGACTATATGTTCATTTGCAAAGTTCAAACGCTGATTTTTGTGGTGAGGACGTAGAAGAGGTTTTCTTCTGAGGACTCTTCCATGAAGTCCATATTTGTAATTGTATCTCTATATAGTGGAATAGTGTACCACAACTCCAGTGTCTGCCAGATTTTTCTGGAGGGATTGTGCAGTCAAACGTGGGTTTGAATTGTTTTTCTCACAATCCTGCGAGCTGTTCTGTCTGATTTTTTTTGTCTTCCAGATCTTGCTTCAACTTCCACTGTTCCTGATGACTGCCATTTCTTAATTACAAGCCAAACAGAGGATATTGAAAACGTTTTGCTATCTTCTTATAGCCTTCTCCAGCTTTGTGAGCGTGAACTATTTTCAGTTTCAGATTTCTAGACAACTGCTTAGAAGAATCCATGGTGCTGATTGTTGGGGCAAGGTCAGATGAGTCTGGGCATTCAAAACCTTTGAGATTGACATAACCTGGTCTTCCCAGATGATGATTGAGAACAATCCATGACACTGGCAGGTCTCAGCTTTGCAAAGGGGGCAGTGCATGCTATAAATTCTGCAGGGTGCCCAAACTTTTGCAGACAATTTTTTTTGTTTTCTGTTATTTTGAAAGTGTAAATGATGGAAATAAAATCTAACTTTTGTTGACATATTATAAGAATGTCTAATCTGTAATTTGATGCCTTTTGGAGATTTTTCCATCTTTCCTTGGCTTCTTTATGCACATTTATACATTATATAATTTTTACCTGGGGTGCCCAAACTTTTGATCCCCACTGTAGTTGGGGTCAACCCCTACATTTCTATAGCCCAACATAATGAGAAATGTCATATTGTGTCTCGGGTACCTTTTGCTATTTACCTGTTACTCACCTGTTATTTAAGTTATCTAAGCGCTACGTTGGCGCTGGTTGCATGATTGTATTATTGTAAATGGAAAATCTTAATAAAAATCTATTGAAAGTAAAAGTTTCATGTATGTAAATGGGGTATCAATAAACAGTAAAGATCACGGCGCATAAAATGAGCCCTCATACAGCCACATATATATGGGAAAATTTGAAAGCTATAGGTGGTCAAAATAGGGCAATTTTAAACATACTGATTTTGTACAAAAAGTTTATAATTTTTAAAAGCAGAACAATAATAGAAAAATATGTAAAGATTGGTATCATTTTAATTGCATTGACCACAGAATAAAAAAAACATGTAATTTTTACCATAAAGTGTACAGGGTGAAAAGGAAACCCTCCCAAATTTGCAAAATTTGGGTTTTCATTTGAACTTGCTGAATAAAAAACAATTATTTTTGGGGTTCGCTATACATTTTATGGTAAGATGAGAGGTGTCATTACAAAGTACAATTGGTCATGCAAAAACAAGCCCTCATATGGGTCTGTGGATGGAAATATAAAAGAGTTATGGATTTTAGAAGGCTAGGAGAAAAAAACTAAAGCGCAAAAATAAAATTGGCCTGATCCTTAAAGGGTACCTCTCATCAAAAAAACTTTTGATATATTATAGATTAATGTATGCAGAATAACTTTACAATTGCATGTTATTAAAAAATATGCTTCTTTCTATTTAATTTTCCACTTTGAAGAAATGACCACTAGGGGTCTCCCTACCAGTCCTGGCAGCAAGCATTTCAGACTCATGCTGGAGTCCTAAACACTACGAGCTGCCAGTCTGCTTTGTTCACAAAGGAGAATACTCAGAGCTGCCAGCCTGCTTTGTTCACAGCCTGTTTGGCTGTGAACAAAGCAGGCTGGCAGCTCTGAGTGTTTAGGACTCCAGCATGAGTCAGAAATGCTTGCTGACAGGACTGATCGGGAAAAATACAATAGAAAGAAGCATATTTTTCATTAACATGCTATTGGAAAGTTATTCAACATTCATTAATCTAAAATATATCAAAAGTTTATTTGATGAGAGGTACCCTTTAAGGTCAAAATGGGCTTGGTCCTTAAGGGATTAAAATAATACAGGCATGCCAATATTTTTATTAGAGAATAACACAATATAGGCCCATTATGACATAACTACAGTGATCCCTCCACTTATGATGGGTTCAGGTTACAATATTTTCAACATACAATGGTATTTTCTGAACCATTGTAACTTGAAACCAAACTCAACATACAATGATATGGACAGTCCAGATCTGAGAAATGTGTCAATGGTTGGAAGAACTGACCAATTAGAATGGACATTCATGGGTAAAACACCGGTATTACTGAAGTGCATGAACTGACTGATTGTCTGGTAGCGCCCCCTACAGTACAGGGAGGTACTACATGTCCTGTACTACTCTTTACCTGTGTCAGGGTTAGCTGCTCCTTTGGACACCAGGTAAGGGCGGCTCCATTTTACTTTTTTGGGACACTGTGTGTACTGTACAGGACCCTGAAAAAGCCCCTTTCTTCTTCATCGACAGTGATTTACAGCTTCAAGCAGATCTTTCTTAATTTTATATGTAAAAACTTGCTCTTTTTTGGATGACATTTTGGGGCTTTATAACTAGTTACCAGATTTCCATGTCTCAACATACAATGGTCATCCTGATAACAATTAATTTTATAACATGAGGGACACCTGACATAGTTACATAGTTCATAAGGTTGAAAAAGGACCAGAGTCCATCAAGTTCAACCTATAACCCTAATGAGTCCTTACTGAGTTGATATCATTTTATATAATGATATTGAAGGATCCCTGATAACTGATAACAGCTCAAATCCATTCAAAACCTCACTGCTTCAATCCCAATATCACTTTTTCCTGACATCAGACATATATATTCTTACAAAGGAATGCTGGAAGTTACCAATGATTATCTTTCCCTACACAACGAAATAGTGTCTCTTGGATTTTCAAGATGAGAAACAAAAATTGCTGCTGACCTCTTGCACTGTGGTGTAGAAAGCCTGCCAAACAAGTCCTTATAATGTAGAACAACTGCCTATGCTTCTATTAGTGTAGTAAAGGGGATGGAGGGTTGTCTTGGGATAAATTAGTAACATTTTCATGGTGGATTTAACAAATGAAAAATGTAAACTGAACAGAATGAGAATATTTTAATGGTTATTAACAAAAAAAAGAACATTTCAGTTGTATTACCAATGGATCAAGCCCTTATTAATACAAACAATTCATCATATTTACAGCTTTTAAATAAAGTAATTACATTCTTATTTTCAAATTAGGGAAATCCTATTTGTTTATTAGTTTGTAAAACACAATGGAATGTGAAAAATCAATATTCAGTGACAAGAGCCTCTGATACAATGTCACTAACCGTGTGAAGCACGGCTTTAAAATTAAAGTATTTTATATCTAGGGGAATCTTAAAATTATTCAAGTCAGAGGCGTAACTTCTAACTTGTAGCAACAGGGCCCATGTGCCAATTATAATACTGGTCTCTTATGTGGCAGATGTGCTTTGGGGCCCCTTTGGGCACCTGGGCCCCGGTGCAACTGCCACCTCTGCATCCCATATATCTATGACCCTGATTCAAGTATTTATGAAACACGAGTGACTTATCCCCACTCCCCAATGTTGTGCACTGTAACAAGGTAAACACATTGTAGCTACTGAGGCTAAAGCTGGCCATGCAGTACAGGTGAAACTCGAAAAAGTAGAATATCGTGCAAAGTTAATTTATTTCAGTAATGCAACTTAACCCCTTAAGGACCAAGGACGTACCAGTACGTCCTTGGTCCTGCTCTCCTGATATAACGCGGGGTTACACAGTAACCCCGCGTCATATCACGGCGGGCCCGGCGTCATAGTGAAGCCGGGACCCGCCTCTAATAGCGCGCAGCACTGATTGCGGCGCCGCACGCTATTAACCCTTTAGCCGCACGCTCAGAGCTGAGCCGCGCGGCTAAAAGTGAAAGTGAAAGTTGCCGGCTAGCTCAGTCGGGCTGTTCGGGATAGCCGCGGCTAATTGCGGCATCCCGAACAGCTGACAGGACAGCGGGAGGGCCCCTACCTGCCTCCTCGCTGTCCGATCGCCGAATGACTGCTCAGTGCCTGAGATCCAGGCATGAGCAGTCATGCGGCAGAATCGTTGATCACTGGTTTCCTATGAGAAACCAGTGATCAATGATGAAGATCAGTGTGTGCAGTGTTATAGGTCCCTATGGGACCTATAACACTCCAAAAAAAAAGTGAAAGAAAAAGTGAATAAAGATCATTTAACTCCTATTAAAAGTTTGAATCACCCCCCTTTTCCAATAAAAAAAAACACAGTATAAATAAAAATAAACATATATGGTATCACCGCGTGTGGAAATGTCCGAATTATAAAAATATATCATTAATTAAACCGCTCGGTCAATGGCGTGCACGCAAAAAAATTCCGATCAATAAGTCCTATCAATGCAAAAATGGTACCGTTAAAAACTTCAGATCACGGCGCAAATAATGAGCCCTCATACCGCCCCATACACGGAAAAATAAAAAAGTTATAGGGGTCAGAAGATGACAATTTTAAACGTATTAATTTTCCTGCATGTAGTTATGATTTTTTCCAGAAGTCCGACAAAATCAAACCTATATAAGTAGGGTATCATTTTAATTGTATGGACCTACAGAATAAAGAGAAGATGTCATTTTTACCGAAAACTGTACTACGTAGAAACGGAAGCCCCCAAAATTTACAAAACGGCGTTTTTTTTTTCAATTTTGTCGCACAATGATTTTTTTTCCGTTTCACCGTAGATTTTTGGGCAAAATGACTGAAGTCATTACAAAGTAGAATTGGTGGCGCAAAAAATAAGCCATCATATGGATTTTTAGGTGCAAAATTGAAAGAGTTATGATTTTTTAAAGGCAAGGAGCAAAAAACGAAAATGCAAAAACGGAAAAAACCCCGGTCCTTAAGGGGTTAAAAGGTGAAACTATGTATGAGAGACTTATTACATGCAAAGCAAGATTGTTCAAGCCGTGATTTGTCATAATTGTGATGATTATTGCTTACAGCTCAGGAAAACCCCAAAGCCCCCCCAATTACTATGATTTGGGGAGCCACGTCCTCTGCTGGTGTTGGTTCACTGTGCTTCATTAAGTTCAGTGTCAACACATCTGTCTACCAGGAGATTTTGGAGCACTTCATGCTTCCTTTCCTTTTAAGTTGCATTACTGAAATACAGTGGACTTTTGCACGATATTCAAATTTTTTGAGTTTCACCTGTACATAGCTTTTGGCCTTACAAGCTTTGTTCATCCAGCAGCTATTTCTCACAGTCCCACTATAAAGAAGCATGCTCAGCTTGGCTAAGCATGTATGTGTTGTTGGCTTATGTCACCTGATAAAAAATAGCTATACTTTTCTGGAAAGGTCAGCTGGTCACACCTAAATAGATAGGTTTGTTTGGCAATAATCGGATGTGTATGATCAGGTTATAAAGGAATCTGTCCCTTTGTTTAACCTATACAAACTGGTGCTATGGTTGGAGAAGCAAAACAATTCTGATTTAGAAAATGTCTTTTTTTTTTCACAATACTCACTGGCATTCTCTAGGATTCAGCTTACAAAGAGTCTGTTCATTGTTTGCTTATGCAAGCTCGACAAGCTATAATAGAGAGAACTACTAAATGCTGAAGCGGATAGACCCTTTGCAAATCAGCTCTGTATCCCCTATTCATTCATAACAGTAGTTTTGGGGGTTAGAAAATAAGAATAGATTACCTTTTAGGGGTTTTCTATTCACCTGTTCACACTTTGGAAAATCCGGATTCTGAACCGCCTAAAGTATAAACATGCTAATTCTTTTGGCAGAATTCTGGGCAGACTGCATTGCCATCAATGGTGACTGCTAATGTCTGTGCAATCCTTGCACCAATGGAATTAGGCTGCAGATGGAATCTCTGCCGGAATGTCTCTGGGCGGAGATTACGTAGTGTGAATGGACCCTAAGTCTGACATGAAGGTAAAGAATCAATGAAAAACAAGTTAGCACAAAAATGCATCTAGTCAGTGTTTTGTCCTTTATCATTAAAGATATAATTTATATAGCATGGCCAAAGTAGGGAACCTACAACATAGAGGGGGAAGATAGTGTAGATAGAGAGGGGGGATTTATTAATTTACCTGGGGGTGGGGGGAGGGAGGGGTTAGAATAGTTAATAGGGATAGGCTTCATAGGGGAAAAAAACAATATCGCGCCACACCCCTACCCCTTAATTCTCTGGTTGAACTTGATGGACATATGTCTTTTTTCGACCGTACTATGTAACTATGTAACTGCGGGAGGATATACGGGAGGGAAACGATAATGTGGAGTCATTATGGGTAGAAATATATGGAGATGAAACTAAATAAATTCTGATAGGGGTTTGCTATAAGCCACCAAACACAATGGAAGAGGCAGAAGATCAGTTACTGAGGCAAATAAACAAGGCAGCAAATCAGAATGAGGTGATAATAATAATGGGGGATTTTTACTATCCTGATATAAACTGGGAGACTGAGACCTGTGAATCTCATAAAGGAAACAGGTTTCTGACTATAACTAAAGACAATTATCTGTCCCAAATGGTGCAGGGCCCGACCAGAGGGGGCGCCCTACTAGACTTAATATTAACCAACAGACCTGACCGAGTAATTAATATGCAAGTAGAAGGACACCTAGGAAATAGTGACCATAATATAATACATTATAAATTGTTCTTCAATAAGGGAATCTCAAGGGGCCACAAAAACAATGAACCTTAGGAAGACAAAGTTTGATCAACTCAGAGAAGCCCTTAACAATATAAAATGGGATAATGTCCTCAAAAACAAGAATACTGACACTAAATGGGAGACTTTTAAGAATATTTTAAATTCTCACTGTAAGAGGTATATACTTTATGGGAATAAAAGGGTCAGGGATAGAATAAAACCAATATGGATAAATAAAAATGTTAAGGGGGCAATAAAAGACAAAACAAATCATTTAAACTATTAAAGCAGGACAGTAGTGAAGAAGCATTAACCCCTTGCAACATATGGACATTTATAAATGCCAATCGGGCTGATGTCCGGCATTAACTCTTTAGATGCGGCGATCAAAGTTTATCGCCGCGTCTAAAGTGAAAGTAAAAGCTTCTCGGCAGCTCAGTTGGGCGGATCGGGACCATCGCAGTAAAATCTTGATGTGCCTATCAGCTAGAACACAACAGGAGGGTGCCTTACCTGCCTCCTGTGCGTCTGATTGGTGATTGCTCCAAGTCTGAAATCCAGGCTTGAGCAATCAACCGCCAATAACACTGATCCCTGTCATTGCAGTGCAATGGCAGTGATTAGTGTAATGAATCAATGTACTGCATGTTATAGTCCCCTATGGGAGCTATAACATTGCAAAAGAAAGTGAAAAAAAAAGTTAATGAAGATGATGTAACCCCTTCCCTAATAAAAGTTTTAATCACCCCCTTTTCCCATAAAAAAAAAACTGTGTAAATAAAAATAAACATATGTGGTATTGCCAAGTGAGTAAATGTCCGAACTATAAAAATATATTGTTAATTAAACCCCACGGTCAATGTTGTACGCGCAAAACAAATCCAAAGTCCAAAATAGTGTATTTCTGGTCACTTTTTATACAATAAAAAAAGAATAAAAAGCAATTAAAAAGTCTGATAAAAAAAAACATGCCCCGTACATGGAAAAATAAAAAAAGTTATAGGGGTCAGAAGAGGACAATTTTAAACGTATACATTTTCCTGCATGTAGTTATAATTTGTTTCGGAAGTAATACAAAATCAAACCTATATATGTAGGGTATCATTTTAACCATATGGACCTACAGAATAAAGATAAGATGTCATTTTTACTGAAAAATGTACTGCGCAGAAACAGAAGCGCCCAAAAGTTACAAAATGGCCTTTTTTCTTCCATTTTGTCGCACAATGATTTTTTTTTCAGTTTCACCGTAGATTTGTGTGTAAAATGACTGATATCATTACAAAGTAGAATTGGTTGCGCAAAGAATAAGCCATAATATGGATTTTTAGGTGCAAAAATGACAGGGTTATGATTTTTAAAAGGTAAGGAGGAAAAAACAAAAGTGCGAAAATGAAAAATTGTCAGAGGGAAGGGGTTAAAAAGCTATACAGAAAAATGTAAAATATGTAAAAAAAATAGATAAAAGCCGCAAAAATCGAGGCAGAAACACTCATTGCCAAAGAGAGTAACACTAACCCCAAAATGTTCTTTAACTATATAAATAGCAAAAAGGTCAAAAATTAAAGTGTAAGCCCTTTAACCCCTTAAGGACTCAGGGTTTTTCCATTTTTGCACTTTCGTTTTTTTCCCCTTACCTTTTAAAAATCATAACCCTTTCAATTTTCCACCTAAAAATTCATATTATGGCTTATTTTTTGCCTTGCCAATTCTACTTTGCAGTGACATTAGTCATTTTACCCAAAAATTTACGGAGAAACGGAAAAAAAAAATCATTGTGCGACAAAATCGAAGAAAAAATGCCATTTTGTAACTTTTGGGGGCTTCCGTTTCTACGCAGTGCATATTTCGGTAAAAATAACACGTTATCATTATTCTGTAGGTCCATACGGTTAAAATGATCCCCTACTTATATAGGTTTGATTTTGTCGTACTTCAAAATCATAACTACATGCAGGAAAATGTATACGTTTAAAAATGTAATCTTCTGACCACTATAACTTTTTTATTTTTCCACGTACAGGGCGGTGTGAGGACTCACTTTTTGCGCTGTGATCTGAAGTTTTTATCGGTATGATTTTTGTTTTGATCGGACTTTTTTATCACTTTTTATTCATTTTTAATGGTATAAAAAGTGACCAAAAATGCGCTTTTTTTGACTTTGGAATTTTTTTGTGCGTACGCCATTGACGGTACGGTTTAATTAATGATATATTTTTATAGTTCGGACATTTACACACGCGGCGATACCACATACGTTTATTTATTTATTTTTTGTACACTGTTTTATTTTTTTATGGGAAAAGGGGGGTGATTCAAACTTTTATTAGGGAAGGGGTTAAATGACCTTTATTAACACTTTTTTTTTTACATTTTTTTTGCAGTGTTATAGGTCCCATAGGGACCTATAACACTGCACATACTGATCTTTTACACAGATCACAGGCGTGTATTAACACGCCTGTGATCAGTGTTATCGGCGCTTGACTGCTCCTGCCTGGATCTCAGGCACGGAGCAGTCATTCGCCAATCGGACACCGAGAAGACAGGTAAGGGCCCTCCTGGTGTCCTGTCAGCTGTTCGGGACGCCGTGATTTCACTGCGGCGGTCCCGATCAGCCCGACTGAGCAGCCGGGTCACTTTCACTTTCGCTTTAGAAGCGGCGGTCAGCTTTGACCGCCGCTTCTAAAGGGTTAATACCGCACATCGCCGCGATCGGCGATGTGTGGTATTAGCCGCGGGTCCCGGCCGTCGATGAGCTCCGGGACCGACGCGATATGATGCAGGATCGCGGCACAATCCCGCTTCATATCGCGGGAGCCGGCGCAGGACGTAAATATACGTCCTGCGTCGTTAAGGGGATAAAAAATTATGAGGAAGAAATTATAGACGGGGATCAGGAAAAAGAGAATATATTAAACAAATTCTTCTCCACTGTATTGAAATGCTAGGTGAAATAAAGCGAGATAAGGTAAACTCCCCAGAACAGTTCACCTGTCTAAGGCTGGGTCCACACTACGTTTTGTCCCATACGGGAGCGCATACGGCAGGAGGGAGCTAAAAGCTCGCGCTCCCGTATGTAACCGTATGCGCTCCCGTATGTCATTCATTTCAATGAGCCGACCGGAGTGAAACGTTCGGTCCGGTCGGCTCATTTTTGCGCCGTATGCGCTTTTACAACCGGACCTAAAACCGTGGTTGACCACGGTTTTAGGTCCGGTTGTAAAAGCGCATACGGCGCAAAAATGAGCCGACCGGACCGAACGTTTCACTACGGTCGGCTCATTGAAATGAATGACATACGGGAGCGCATACGGTTACATACGGGAGCGCGAGCTTTTAGCTCCCTCCTGCCGTATGCGCTCCCGTATGGGACAAAACGTAGTGTGGACCCAGCCTAACCCAGGAAAAAGTACAGTGTCGCATACAAAAAATCTAAATAGACAAATCACCAGGTCCAGATGGCATTTACCCCAGTGTTCTAAAGGAATTAAGTAATTTAATAGGCAGACCCCTATTTTTAATATTCAGGGACTCTATAGTACTACTACTGTTCCCCAGGACTGGTGCATGGCAAATTTGGCCGGACATAGGAAACAGACCTGGCTCAGTGATGGGAAACAAAGGGCGGTTATAAATGGTACTTATTCTGATTGGGTGACTGTTACTAGTGGGGTACCACAGGGGTCAATCTTGGGTTCTGCTCTATTTAATATATTCATTAATAACCTTGTAGAGGAGTTGAATAGTAAAGTAGCAATCTTTGCAGATGATATTAACCCCTTAACGAACAAGGACGGTATATTTACATCCTTGGCCGGCTCCCGCTATATATCGCGGGGTCACGCGGTGACCCCGCGTCATATTGGGTCGGTCCCGGCATGTATCTGCAGCGGTGCCGTACGCTATTAACCCTTTAGACGTGGCGTTCAAAACTTGAACGCCGCATCTAAACCGAAAGTAAAACCTTCCCGGTGGCTCAGCGGGGCTGATCGGGACCACCGCAGTGAAAATGCGGTGTCCCGATCAGCTGGGACACGAGCGGAGGTCATCTTACCTGCCACTGGTGTGTCCCCTCGGCGATTAATTGCTCCAAGCCTGAGATTCAGGCTTGAGCAATTGACCGCCGATAACCCTGATCACTGTAAAGCTATGGCTTTGCAGGGATCAGGGTAAAAGATCAGTGTGTGCAGTGTTATAGGTCCCTATGGGAGCTATAACACTGCAAAAAAAAGTGTAAAAAAAAGTTAATAAATGTGATTTAACACTTTCCTTAATAAAAGTTCAAATCACCCCCCTTTTCCCATAAAAAAACACCATGTAAATAAAAATAAATATAAACATATGTGGTATCGCCGCGTGCGTAAATCTCCGAACTATAAAAATATATCATTAATTAAACCGCATGGTCAATGGCGTACACGCAAAGAAATTCCAAAGTCCAAAATAACTTATTTTTGGTCGATAAATGAATAAAAAGCGATAAAAAAATATACGGCGCAAAAAATCATACCGCCCATATGTGGAAAAATTAAAAAGTTATAGGGGTCAGAAGATGACAATTTTAGACGTATACATTTTTCTGCATGTAGTTATGATTTTTTACAGAAGTACGACAAAATCAAACCTATATAAGTAGGGTATCATTTTAACCATATGGACCTACAGAATAAAGATAAGGTGTCATTTTTACCGAAAAATGTACTGCGTAGAAACGGAAGCCCCCAAAAGTTACAAAATGGCGTTTTTTCTTCAATTTCGTCGCACAATGATTTTTTTTCCGTTTCGCCGTAGATTTGTGGGTAAATTGACTGATGTCACTGCAAAGTAGAATTGGTGGCGCAAAAAATAAGCCATTATATGGATTTTTAGGTGCAGAATTGAAAGGGTTATGATTTTTAAAAGGTGAGGAGGAAAAAATGAAAGTGCAAAAACGGAAAAACCCGTGGTCCTTAAGAGGTTAAACTCTGTAAAGTGGAAAACACTATAGAGGACAGTGCACTGTTACAAATGGATCTGGATAGGTTGGAGGTTTGGGCTGGGAAGTGGCTCCTGAGGTTAAACACTGATAAATGTAAGGTAATACACATGGGGAGAAAAAATCCGGGCTGGGATTATGTATTAAATTGGAGCACACTTGGGACGACTGATGTGGAAAAGGACTTAGGAATCTTAGTTAATAGTAAATTTAGCTGTAGTGACCAGTGTCGGGCAGCTACTGCCAAGGCAAATAAAATCATGGGGTGCATCAATAGGGGACAAGGAAATAATTCTACTACTGCACAAATCACTAGTCAGACCACACATGGAATACTGTGTACAGTACTGGGCACCAGTGTACAAGAAAGATATAGTGGAGCTGGAGAGGGTTCAAAGATGGGCAACCAGGGTAATACGGGGAATGGGAGGACTACAGTACCCAGAAAGAATTAGGATTATTATCAGAATTAGGGTTATTTAGTTTAGAAAATAGAAGACTTAGGGGAGACCTAATAACTATATATAAATATATCAGGGGGCAGTACAGAGATCTCTACCATGATCTATTTATAACCAGGACTGTATCTATAACTAGGGGGCATCCTCTATGTCTTGAGGAAAGAAGGTTTCCACACCAGCACAGACAGGGGTTCTTTACTGTAAGAGCAGTGAGACTGTGGAATTCTCTCACAAAGAAGGTGGTCATGGCGAACTCTGTTTAAAAGGGGTTTGGATGCATTTTTGAAGAATAATAACATTGCTTCTTATGTATACTAGATTTATAGGGACAGAACGTTGATCCAGGGATTTATTCTTACCTCTAGTATGAGGGTTTTTTGCCTTCCTATGGATAAACTCAGTAGGGACTCGTTAGGGTTATAGGTTGAACTTGATGGACTCTGGTCTTTTTTCAACCTTATGAACTATGTAACTGTAACATTCAAGATTCTGTAGACAGGAACGCTTGTAGCAGATGTGTGTGGCAGATTACTCGTGCTGTACCAGGGAGTGGAGTCTAAGGTGCTGCTGATTTTCACCAGAGCTCGCTGCAAAGCGAGATGGACTTGCTGCGGCAGGCAGCACCCAGGTCGCTACCACTGGCATGGCTCAACCACACAGGCGGATGAGGAGTTTTTAGGCACAGATAGGATACAGCAACTTGTGGTCAGCATAGCAGGTCAGTGCAGGCGGCACAGGTGTGTAGTCAGGGACAGAGCAGGAGGTCAAAAGGCAGGTGGCAAAGGAGCAAAGTCAGGTCACCGAGCAATGGGTCAGTAACATGGCAAGAGGTGGGAGGTGGAGATACTTATAACTGAGCCACAGGTGTTCACTTGATTATTGGGCGTACTGGCCCTTTAAATCTCCGAGCTCCGGCATGTGCGCACCCTAGCGGATGGGGACACGCACACTGGAGCAGAGAGGTAGGGGAGGGAGCAAGAGAAGCACCAGGTGAGTGACGGGCTGGGATTTGCATGCGGTCACGTCCCGCAATGCGAATCCCAGCCCCACCAGCATCGGAGATGACGGGACCATGCGCTCACGGGCAGGGTGTGCGGCTGGAGCACTAAATATAACAGTACACCCCTTTGGTCTCCCCCCTCCATTTGTGGTTCAGAAAACTCTTGAGATGGTCATGGTCCAGAATATTCTTCTCTGGCTCCCAAGATCTCTCCTCAGGACTGTAACCCTACCAGTCCACAAGAAAAAATTGTTTACCTCTCACGGTTTTTGTGGCAAGAATCTCTTTAACCTTGAAGATATCAGAAGAGCCAGAGACTGGCGTGGGGACAAAATTATTTTGAGAAAAGCGGTTTATGACAAGAGGCTTGAGGAGAGAGACGTGGAAAGAATTGGGAATACGTGAGGTAGCAGGCGGACGGAGTTTGTAGGAGACAGGATACATTTTTTGCAGAAACTGAAGGGGACCAATTTAGTGAGGACCAAGCTTGTAGCAGGGGATCTTGAAGTGAATGTATTTGGAGAAAAGCCACACCATGTCACCAGGAGAGAAGGATGGAGGAGGTCTTCTACTCTTATCAGCCTGCACCTTTATGTGTAAGAAACCCAGAGATAATGACTGTCGGGTTTGTTGCCAGATGGTGGAGAAGTCACGAACCAGCTAATTAACAGCAGGAACACCGGAGGAAACTGGGAGAGGAAGAGGAGAAT
Source organism: Hyla sarda (assembly GCF_029499605.1). Taxonomy (NCBI): domain Eukaryota; kingdom Metazoa; phylum Chordata; class Amphibia; order Anura; family Hylidae; genus Hyla; species Hyla sarda. The sequence goes on along the minus strand of NC_079194.1, from coordinate 86,766,850 downwards.
GGAGATGTAGTCCTTAGACAACAAAGAAGGGAGATGACCTTGTGAACTCGAAATCCTTATGATTATCTTAGAATTCAGCCCAGGGAAGAAGATCGACCCAATTGTCTTGGCAGGCTGAAACAAAATGACGAAGATAACTCTCAAGAATTAGATTAACCCTCTCCACCTGACTGTTGGACTGAGGGTGGCAGGCCAGATTGATGTCCAGACAGGCACAAAGGGCTCGCCTAAAATTTAGGGACAAACTGCACTCCACGATCCAAAACGATATGATGAGGAAGACCATGTAGACGAAAGATACTTCGCCATAGTCCGCCGCAAAGCCGGATGGACTTACTGCGGTAGGCGGCACCCAGGTCGCTACCCCTGGCATGGCTCGACCACACAGGTGGCTGAGGAGTTTTGAGGCACAGATAGGATATGGCAACTCGTGGTCAGTATAGCAGAAGGTCAGGGCAGGCGGCACAGGTGCATAGTCAGGGACGGAGCAGGAGGTCAAAAGGCAGGCGGCAAAGGAGCAAGGTAAGGTCACAGAGCAAAGAATCAGTGACACAGCAAGACAACTAACAGGTACACTTTCTCTTGGCACTGGGGCAACAAAGATCCGTCAGGGAAGTGTGGGAGGTGGAGGAACAGGTGTTCACTTTATAATTGCGCTTACTGGCCCTTTAAACCTCCGAGCTCTGTCGCGCGTGCCCTAGGGGATGGGGACACGCGTGCCAGAGCAGAGAGGCAGGGGAGGAGGCAAGAGAAGCACCAGGTGAGTGATGGGCTGGGATTCCCATGCGGGTGCGTCGCACGATGCAAATGCCAGCCCTGCCGTTATCGGGAGCGTGTGCAGTCAGAGTGCTAAACATAACAGTAGCCTTGGGACGGAAATGCACATTGGATGACCGTTTAATAAATGTGTTAAACTGACCTGACCTTGCCATAAAAAATGATGTTCAGTTGAACTTACATTTTTATTTTAATGAAAAGGGGGAGAAATGAATAAATAAAAGGTTACTTAGATACCAAAAGAATTAGTATCCAATGTGTCTATTTGTATCATAGCACTGCCAATCTAACAAGAATCAACATTAAAGGGGTATTCCAGGAATTTTTTTATTTGACTATGCTACAGGGGCTATAAAGTTAGTTTAGTTCATGATATAGTGTCTGTACCTGCGTGTGATGGTTTTCTCACAATTCTTCTGTGATTTTCCCTCCAATATTTATTTTTAAAAGCATACAAAATTATTGTTGTCTCAGATTTTTCCCAGGTTAAAATGCGGCCGAGACCTGACTCACTAGTCAGCTGATGAAAGGGAGCCTGTCTGCTTCAATGGGTGGAGCGATCGCTTGGTGGGAGAGAGATCAATCTGCAACTAATGCAACTTCTGTTGGCACCCTGATTGAAAACGAGAGATCTTTTGAATGGATGCAGCTCATTTATGTTTCAAAGGGTGGCTGATGTGTGGGAGGGAGGAAAATGGAATTATGGGATTTGTAGTCAAAAAAGAAAACTGAAACCCTAATCCTAACCCTAACCACAGCTAGCCACAGTGTTATGGTAATCTCACAACATAGCCATTGAGCCCCAAGAGCAGGGAATCCTTCCTAAGCATGTCCATAGCTGTCTGGCAGATACATACTAAAATCACCTTATGGAGGATAACCCCTTTAATAAACTATCAAAGCAAGATTTCCATCCTCTCCTACATAAAGACCCAACAGGGTCAAAACATTGGATTAAATGTCTGTGATTGTGACTAGTAATGGTACCTGAAACCTTATTATCTTAAAGGGGTACTCCACCCCATACATCTTATCCCCTACCCAAAGAAAAAGGGATAAGATGTCTGATCACAGGGGTCCCGCCGCTGGGGACCCCCGCGATCTCTGCAGCGCCACCCTGCTGTCATCACTACAGAGCACACTGGCTCTGTGCATGATAACGGGGTGATGCAGGGGATGAAGCTTCGTGACGTCACTGGACTCTCCTACAACTGCACCTGTTAGTCGATATTGGCTTTCATCTTTAGGACACAGTTTCAGGAATATGTATCAGCCACATGGGCTTCTATGATTTTTTGTGGATCACACTAAGAATGGCAGGTAATGTGTTGTAGCTGCTGATAGAGACAGCTTGTGCACTCTTCATCCCACATTTCCAATAGAAGATTAAATACCAGTTAAATGGGGTCCTAGATGAGCTCTTCACAAATGAATAGACTGATATTGCACAAATCATCCAGTTCTCATTCTTGTAATTATTTAATTTGTCCCTTTTAATCAGATTTAATTATTTCATTTCTCCTCTGTGATTTGGGGCGAATTCTAATCAATTCTCTCCCATTCTGCTTTCTGGTCATTAGTCAATAAAAGTGGGTGGAATTTTAATCATATGAACTTTTGAACTCAATGACAATAAATAAAAATACAAAAAAGGATCTATTCCGTGTTATCGACCTCAATAATAAAATTTAGCACATAACCATCCCGGTTTCTGTACCTTTAAGATTTTTCCAACCTTTTATTTTTCACTGCAAATTCTCTTTGAATTGCATAATACAATTAATATTCAAACCATTTATGTCTGAGCAAGAAACGTTTATGCAGATTCTCGCTCCTGATTATACCAAAGAATCAGTCTTTTCTTAACTTGCTTTGGCAATTATTATGTCAGGTTATTATTATACTCAAAGCATGTTGGAATAAAGCGAGATTGATTATGATAGACTTAAAATGTTCCTTTTACGTCCTGTAATTGTTAAAGGATTAGTCCGGTACAGACTATTCTTATTCTATCATGCCCGGGCTACAAAAAAAAGTGAAAATAAACTTGCACTTACCTTCCTATGTTCCTCTGGAGCTCTGCTACTGCTGGTCAATCAGCCAGGCTGTCTTCTTCCTACTTACCTTAGCCCAGAACGCCACAGAGCATTTCAGCCTATCACCGGCCACAGAAATGTCCCGCTTCGGCCGGTGATAGGCTGAAGTGCCGTGTGACGTTCCGGGCTAAGGGAGGTAGGAAGAAGACAGCCCAGCTGACCGATCAGCTGTAGCGGAGCTCCAGGGGAATGTAGGAAGGTAAGTGAAAGTTTATTTTCACTTTTTTTGCAGCCTGGGCAGGATAGAATAAGAATAGCCTGTATCGGACTATTCCTTTAACCTCTTCAGGATGCAGGGCGTAAGCAAATGCCCTGCATCCTGAGTCCTTAAGGATGTAGGGCGTATGGGTACACCCATGGGAATTCGGGGACTGGACTGGGATGCCTGCTGAAATCATTCAGGAGGCATCCCGGCAAATCGTCGAGGGGAGTCCTGAAACCCCACCACCACGTCAGCATTTGCCAGAAATCGATGTTCAATTCAGACCGCCGATTTTGGGCAATTCCAGGTCATACATGTCTCTGGTGACCCGGAAAATAAGGGGGATCGGGGGTGTCCAAGACACCCCCGGTCCCCCAGAAGGGATAAGAGTGAGGTGGAAGGGTTGCCACCCATCCTATGCCTGCTTTTGGTTGGTCAGAAGCGACCGACCAATAGCAGATTGGGGGCAGAGAGGTTAAAATTCGGCCCACCCACAGTAATCTGGGCAGAACGGGGGGACTGTAGCATGACTGGCGGTGGAGTTTCCTTAACTGCGATCGGCGGCGGCAACCAGCTATGACGTGCGACTCCCTGGTGCGGCTCCCTGGTACAGACTACGGAAGCCGGTGAGTATTTGCCCAGAAACATCTGGAGGTCTACAGTTTGGAGACCACTATACAGTGGTCTTGAAACTGTAGCCCTCTAGATGTTGCAAAACTACAACTCCCAGCATGCCCAGACAGCCGTTTGGGCATGCTAGGATTTGTAGTTTTGCAAGGTTTAGTGGGGTACAGTTTGGAGAACACTGTGCAGTGGTCTCTAAACTGTGGCCCACTAGATCTTACAAAACTACAACTTCCAGCATGCCCACACAGCAGTTTGCTGTCTGGGCATGCTGGGATTTGTGGTTTTGCAACATCTGGAAGGCCACAGTTTAGAGATCACTGTGCGGTGGCTTCTAAACCGTGGCCCTCTAAATCTTGGAAAACTACAACTCCTAGCATGCACGAACAGCAAACAGCGGGATTTGTAGTTGCATACCTCCAGCTGTTATATTACCACATCTCCCAGCATGCACAGTCTGTCAGTGCATGCTGGGAGTTATATTTTTGCAACAGCTGGAGGTTCTCTCCCCCCCCCCATTGTGAATGTACAGGGTACAGTCACACGGTGGATTTACAGTGAGTTTCCTGCTTCAACTTTGAGCTGCAGCAAATGTTCTGCCGCAGTGCAAACTCCTAGCGGGAAGCTCATCGTAAACCCCCGCCATTGCGAATGTACCCTAAAAACACTACACTACACTAACACATAATAAAGGGTAAAATACTACATATACACCCCCTTACACTGTCCCCCCCCCCCCCCAATAAAAATGAAAAATGTATTGCACGGCAGTGCTCTGACTGAGTCTCACTGAAGCTGGGTCTGTATTCTAAAGTGTTGTATTATTAAGTGTTACATCTGAGAAGTTTTATAAGCAGAAGTTCATGTGCTGAGTATACTGTGGATCATTGTTTTCCAAACAGGGTGTCTCCAGTGGTTGCATAGCCCTTGCATTTTTTTTTTCCTCCTGTCTGTAGCACACCTGGGGGAGGGGTTAATTGATTAACTGCTCTCAGGTGTATAAAACTAACTGGGAAACTCTGTGAGCCCTGCTCTGACTGAGTCTCACTGAAGCTGGGTCTGTATTCTAAAGAGTTGTATTATTAAGTGTTACATCTGATAAGTTTTATAAGCAGGAGTTGTAAGCAGGACCCACTGTAACTGTACGTATTACACTCCCTTGATAAAAGTAGTTTTTCTTAATAGTTAATAACAGCTGTTTGTCACCAAGGATATGGACAGCAGGATTGGAGGCACATTGTGCCACATGTATACATTTCTGGAGCAGCAGCTTCAGGGTGAATACCGCTGTGACAAATGTGATCATGTTGCCCACCTGGAAGCTCGTATTAGAGATCTAGAGGAGCAAAATGCAACATTGAGGGCGATTGACAATCTTACAGAGCAAGCAGTTAGTGGGGTAGAAATGGAGGTTGGAGAAACTAGCCAGGAGGCCCAAGTAGGGAGCTGGGTTAATGTAGTTAGAGGGACTGGAAAGGGGGCAAGGAAAAGGAAGGTCACTTCTGCTTCTGATCTCCCAAGTAAAATTGCCAAGTTGGGGGATGATGCGAGGGCCTCAGTATCAGAGATGGCAACCCTAGTGGATACTGGTCTCCCTAACAGCCGGGGGAACAGCTCAATTAGTAGTGTGGGGGATGGTAACGCAGGTAGGCCAAGACAGTTAGTTGTGGTAGGGGATTCTATAATCAGGAAGACGGATAGAATAATTTGTTGCCAAGACCACTTCAACCAAATGGTTTGCTGTCTCCCTGGTGCCAGGGTTCGGCATGTGGTGGAAAGGGTGGACAAATTACTAGGGGGGGCTGGGGATGATCCAGCTGTCGTGGTCCTTGTGGGAACCAACGACAGAATACATGGTAGGTGGAGGTCCTTGAAGAATAATTAAAAGGAACTAGGTGCCAAGCTGAAGGGAAGGACCTATAAGGTTGTGTTCTCTGGAATACTTCCTGTGCCATGCGCATCGCAGGAAAGACAGCGGGAGCTTAGGGAGTTAAATGCATGGCTTAAGTCGTGGTGTGAGGGGGAAGGGTTTGGATTTTTAGAGCACTGGGCTGACTTTTCATTGGGGTACAAACTCTATTCTACGGATAATTTGCACCTGAATGGAAGGGGGTCTGCTGTGCTGGGGGAGAGAATTCGGGAAGGGGTGGCTGAGTATTTAAACTAGGTGAGTGGGGGGAGGATAATAAAGCAAAGAAAGCAGACAGTGGGATGGATAAGTTAGAGAGGGGTCAGGACATAATGGTGGGTGGAGAGGAGTCCTGTGGGGGGAGGTTAAGAGCAGTGGATAAGGAGATTCATGCGTTACAAACCAGCTGTAAAAATAAATGTAGCCCGAAAAATTGTAATCCCAATAATTCAAAAAATTCCATTAGCCCCAATAACTCAATGACTACAATAAGCCCCATTAACTCAAAAAATACCGTTAGCCCCAATAACTTAAATAACAACGTTAGACGCAATAACGCAAAAAATCCTATTAGCCCCAATAACTTAAATAATAACGTTAGACCCTATAACTCAAAAAATCCCATTAGCCCCAATAACTTAAATAGTACAATTAGCCCTTATAACTCAAATAATAACATTAACCCCAATAACTCTGAAAATCCCATTAGTGAGACTATATGTGTAAAACTTAATGGAAATGTAAAGTGTATGTTCACAAATGCCAGAAGCCTAGCAAATAAAATGGGGGAGCTTGAGGCCTTGATACTGGAGGAACATATTGATAAAGTTGGGGTCACTGAGACATGGCTGGACTCCTCGCATGACTGGGCCGTTAATCTGCAGGGGTTTACATTGTTTCGCAAGGATAGAATGAACAGAAAAGGTGGTGGAGTCTGTCTGTATGTAAGAAGTGGTATGAAAGTCAGTGTGAACGATGCCATAGTGTGTGATGATTCTGAGGAGGTGGAATCACTGTGGGTAGAATTACAAAAGGAGGGAAATACTGAAAAAATTATATTTGGTGTAATCTACAGACCCCCTAATATCACTGAAGAGATAGAAGGTCGGCTGTATAAACAAATAGAGAGGGCTGCCCGGGCAGGTACAGTGGTAATAATGGGAAATTTTAACTATCCAGACATAGATTGGGGCCGGGGGCTGGCTAAAACTACAAAGGGGAGAAAATTCCTAAATTTATTGCAGGATAATTTTATGGGCCAGTTTGTGGAGGACCCAACAAGAAGTGATGCCTTGTTGGATCTGATCATTTCCAACAACGCAGAGCTGATTGGTAATGTAACTGCGCGGGAAAACCTTGGTAATAGCAACCACAATATAGTAACTTTTGACTTAAAATGTAGAAAACAAAGACAGACGGGGAAGACAAAAACGTATAACTTTAAAAAGGCAAATTTCCCTGGTCTGAGAGCTGCACTACAGGACATAGACTGGGGGGAGGTGTTCTCAAATACTGATACAGAAGGTAAATGGGACATCTTTAAATCAACTCTAAATACCTATACAGCTAAATATATACCAAAGGGGAACAAATATAAACGATTAAAACTAAATCCTACATGGCTGACAAATGAGGTTAAAAGAGCAATAAACAACAAAAAATAGCCTTCAAAAAATTCAAATCTGATGGGTCAGCTATAACATTTAAACAGTACAAGGAGCTTAATAAAATCTGTAAAAATGTAATAAAAACAGCAAAAATTCAAAATGAGAGACAGGTGGCCAAAGAAAGCAAAACTAATCCTAAATATTTTTTTAGATATATAAATACAAAAAAACCAAGGACAGAGCATGTAGGACCCCTTAATAATGATAATGGGGAGGTTGTCACGGGCAATCAAGAGAAGGCGGAGCTACTGAATGGGTTCTTTAGTTCTGTATACACTATGGAAAAAGGAGCTGACATTGGCCAGGTCAGTGCTGGTAACACATCATATAATGTATTGAACTGGCTTAATGTAGAGATGGTACAAGGTAAGTTAAGTAATTTAAATGTAAGCAAATCTCCAGGACCAGATGGACTACACCCAAGAGTTCTTAGAGAGGTAAGTTCAGTAATATCTGTACCCTTATTCATGATATTTAGAGATTCTCTGGTGTCTGGTATTGTGCCAAGGGACTGGCGCAAGGCGAACGTGGTACCAATCTTCAAGAAGGGCTCTAGGTCTTCGCCAGGCAATTATAGACCGGTAAGTCTAACGTGCATTGTGGGTAAATTGTTTGAAGGACTTATAAGGGATTACATACAGGAATACATAGGGGATAATAGTATTATAAGTGATAGCCAGCATGGGTTTACTAAGGATAGAAGTTGTCAAACCAATCTAATTTGCTTTTATGAAGAGGTGAGTAGAAGCCTTGACAGAGGAATGGCTGTGGATATAGTGTTTCTGGATTTTGCCAAAGCGTTTGATACTGTCCCTCACAGACGTCTGACAGGTAAGTTAAGGTCCTTGGGCTTGGAAACTTTAATTTGTAACTGGATTGAACACTGGCTCATGGATCGTACCCAGAGAGTGGTGGTCAATGATTCGTACTCTGATTGGTCCCCGGTTATTAGTGGTGTACCCCAAGGTTCAGCACTGGGCCCGCTGCTGTTTAATTTATTTATCAATGATATAGAGGATGGTATTAACAGCTCTGTTTCTATCTTTGCAGATGACACCAAGCTTTGTAGCACGGTACAGTCTATAGAGGATGTGCATAGGTTACAAGATGACTTGGATAGACTAAGTGTCTGGGCATCCACTTGGCAAATGAGGTTCAATGTGGATAAATGTAAAGTTATGCATCTGGGTACTAATAACCTGCATGCATCGTATGTCTTAGGGGGGATTAAACTGGCAGAGTCACTGGTAGAGAAGGATCTGGGTGTACTTGTAGATCACAGACTACAGAATAGCATGCAATGTCAGGCTGCTGCTTCCAAAGCAGGCAGAATATTGTCATGTATCAAAAGAGGCATGGACTCAAGGGACAGGGACATAATACTCCCCCTTTATAAAGCATTGGTACAGCCTCACCTGGAATATGCTGTTCAGTTTTGGTCGCCTGTTCATAAAAGGGACACTGCGGAGTTGGAAAGGGTGCAGAGACGCGCGACTAAACTAATATGGGGCATGGAACATCTTAGCTATGAGGAGCGATTAAAGGAGTTACAATTGTTTAGTCTTGAGAAGAGACGTTTAAGGGGGGATATGATAAACGTATATCAGTATATAAATGGCCCATACAAAAAATATGGAGAAAAACTTTTCCAGGTTAAACCCCCCCAAAGGACGAGGGGGCACTCCCTCCGTCTGGAGAAGAAAAGGTTTAGTCTAAAGGGGCGACACGCCTTCTTTACCGTGAGGACTGTGAATTTATGGAACGGTCTACCTCAGGAACTGGTCACAGCAAGAACAATTAACAGCTTTAAAACAGGGTTAGATACATTCCTGGAACAAAATAACATTAATGCTTATGCAGAATTATAAAACTACATCCCTTTCCCTTATCCCCTTACACCCTTCCCTTCAATTCCCTGGTTGGACTTGATGGATGTATGTCTTTTTTCAACCATACTAACTATGTAACTATGTAACTATGTTTCCAAAACGGAGCCTCCAGCTGTTGCAAAACAACAACTCCTGCATTTCCGGACAGCCACTGACTGTCCAGGCATGCTGGGAGTTTAGCAACAGATGGAGGCAATCACTGGCGTAGACTACCCCCTATGTCCACCCCTATGCAATCCCTAATTTAGTCCTCAAATGTTCATGGCGCTCTCTCACTTCAGAGCCCTGTCATATTTCAAGGAAACTTGCATTACAAATTTTGGGGGGCTTTTTCTCCTTTTACCCCTTATAATAAAGGAAAAGTTGGGGTCTACATCAGCCTGTTAGTGTAAAAAAATAAAAATGTTTACACTAACATGCTGGTGTTACCCATACTTTTTATTTTCACAAGAGGTAAAAGGAAAAAAATAACCCCCAAAATTTGTAACGCAATTTCTCCTGAGTACGGAAATACCCCATATTTGGGCGTAAAATGCTCTGCGGGCAGACAACATGGCTCAGAAGTGAGAGCGCACCATGTACATTTGAGGCCTAAATTGGTGATTTGCACAGGGGTGGCTGATTTTACAGCAGTTTTGAAATAAACACGTACAAATAAGTACCCACAGATATTTGATGAATTTTCATTAAAGATGGATGGGAAAATGAAAAAAAAAAAAAAATTTTTAACTAAAATGTTGGTGTTACCCTATATTTTTATTTTCACAAGGGAAAATAGGAAAAAAAGACCCCCAAAAGAAATTACCCCACATGTGAATGTAAAGTGCTCTGTGGGCGAACTACAATGGTCAGAAGAGGAGCGCTATTTGGCTTTTGGAGAGAAAATTTGTCCAGAATTGAAGGCCATATGTGTTTACAAAGCCCCCATAGTGCCAGAACAATGGATCCCCCCACATGTGACCCCATTTTGGAAACTACACCCCTCATGTAGTGGCGTACCAGGGGGGGGGGGCGGTAACCCCGGGTGCCACTCACAAGGGGGGTGCCATGACGGAGTCACCCCCCCCATCAACTGCTGCACCGCGACTGTGACGCTTTTCCGCACGGTGCCTGCATCTCTGGAGTCAGAGCAGCAGGGGAAGGAATGTTGCGGCGGCGGCGCACAACATGACGTCACGATGCTGACCCCGCTTTCACAGATCTTTTAAAGGAGCGGAAGGATCCATCACTAGCGGTCGGATGGAGGCATCATCAAAATGTAAGTAAATAATTCTATGTGAAGGGAGGGGTGTAATTAAGGGGGGAAGGAGGGGGTGTAATTAAGGAGGGGAGGATGGGGGTGTAATTAAGGGGGGAAGGATGGGGTGTAATTAAGGGGGAGGGAGGGGGTGTAATTAAGGGGGGTGTAATTAAGGGGTGGAGGGAGGGGTGTAATTGGGGGAGGGAGGGGGTGTAATTTAGGGGGGGTGCAGGATTTGTTCATTTTATTGAAGGGGATTTGGATTTGTTTCTATTTGGTGAAGATGGAAAGTGATTTTTTTTGAGGGGGTGCAGGGTTTTATTTTATTAAGGGGGAGTTAAGGGATTTTATTAAGGGGGGTTAAGGGGGTTTCATTAAGGGGGTAATGTGTTTTATTAAAGGGGATTAATAGGTTTTATTAAGGGGGTGTGCATGGTTTTTATTTTATTAAGGGGTGCAGAGTTATATTTTATTAAGGGGGAGTTAAGGGATTTTATTAAGGGAGGTTAAGGGTGTTTCATTAAGGGGGTAATGTGTTTTATTAAAGGGTTAATAGGTTTTATTAGGGGGGTGTGCATGGTTTTTCTGTTATTAAGGGGTGCAGAGTTTTATTTTATTAAGGGGGTGCAGGGTTTTAATTTATCAAGGGGGTGAGCTGTTTTTTATTTTATTAAGGGTGTACATGGTTTTATTTTGCTAAGGGGGTGTGCAGGGTTTTAATTTATTGAGGGGGTGAGCTGGGTTTTATTTTATTAAGGGGGGGTTCAGGGGATTCATAGTAATGAGGGTGTTTAGTCGTTATTTTTTTAAGGGGGTGTGCAGGTTTTTATGTGTAGGGGTGTATGAACTTTATGTGATGGCGGTGCAGGGTTTTTATATGAAGGGGAGAGGGTATGGATTTGATGTGTAGGGTGGGTGCAGGGTTTTTATGTGTGGGGGGGTGCCAGAGCTGAGTTTTAAGGAATATGGGTGCAGGGTTTTTATATAAGGGGAAAGAAAGGGCAAGGGTTTTCTAGAAGGGGAAGACCAGGGATTTGTAGACAGGGGCTGGGCAGGGGTTTTGTAGAAGTTTTTCACCAGCCCCTTTCTAAAAAAAAAAAAAACCTGTCCTGGCCTCCTTCTGCAAAACTCCCAAATTTGTGCAATAAATATTATTGAAAACATTTAAAAAAAAAAAAGAGAATGTGCGTGTATTTTTACTTTGCTGGGTTGAGGGGGATCGGGCAAACACACGTCCGCCCCGGGTGAGGTGGGGAGTGTCGAACAAAGGGTCCACCTCTGGTGCCAAATGTTCTTGGTGCTACCTTGCCCTCACATAATGTATTAAGGGGTACAGTGAGCATTTACGCCCCACAGGTGTCTGACAGATTTTTGGAACAGTGGTCCATGAAAATGAAACATTTTATTTTTCATTTGCACAGCCCACTGTTCCAAAGATCTGTCAAATGCCAGTGGGGTGTAAATGCTCACTGCACCCCTTATTAAATTCTGTGAGGGGTGTAGTTTCCAAAATGGGGTCACATGTGGGGGGTCCACTGTTCTGGCACCACATGGGGCTTTGTACATGCACACAACCAAATTCTCTCTCTAAAACTCAATGGAGCTCTTTCTCTTCTGAGCATTGTAGTGCACCAGCAGAGCACTTGACGTCCACACATGGGGTATTTCCATTCTCAGAAGAAAGGTTACAAAGGTTACAAATTTTGGGGGGCATTTTCTCCTATTACCATTTTTAAAAATGTAAAATTTGGAGAAAACCCAGCATTTTAGTGAAAAAAAATGTTTACACATCCAACTTTAACAAACTTTAACAAAAAGTCGTCAAACACTTGTGGGGTGTACCCCTTGCTACGTTCCTTGAGGGGTGTAGTTTCCAAAATAGTATGCCATGTGGGTTTTTTGTTTTCTTTTTGCTGTTCTGGCACCATATGGGCTTCCTAAATGTGACATACCCCCAAAAACCATTTCAGCAAAATTTGCTTTCCAAAAGCCAAATGTGACTCCTTCTCCTCTGAGCATTGTAGTGCGCCCGCAGTGCACTTGACGTCCACACATCGGATATTTCCTTCCCCCAGGAGATTGGCTTAGAAATTTTGGGGGACATTTTTTCCAATTACCCCTTGTAAACATTAAAAATTTTGGGAAAAACAGTATTTTAGTGGAAAAAAATGAACACATATAACTTTAATGAAAAGTCGTCAAACACTTGTGGGGTGTTAAGGCTCCTTGTTATGTTCCTTGAGGGGTGTAGATTCAAAAATAGTATGCAATGTGTCTTTTCAGAAAAACTCACTCTCCAAAATCCTATTGTCGCTTCTTCCCTTCTGAGCCCTCTAGTGCACCCACAGAGCACTTGACATACACATATGAGATATTTCCTTACTCGAGAGAAATTGGGTTACAAATTTTAGAGTGATTTCTCTCCTTTTATCCCTTGTAAAAATAAAAAAAAAACTGGGTGTATAAGAACATTCTAGTGTAAAAAATGAAGATTTTGAATTTCCTCCTTCACGTTGCTGCTATGCCTGTGAAACACCTAAAGGGTTAACACACTTACTGAATGTCATTTTGAATACTTTAAAGGTTGCAGTTTTTATAATGGGGTAATTTATGGGGTATTTATAATACAAAGGCCCCTCAAATCCACTTCAAGCCTGAACTGGTTTCTGAAAAATTCTGATTTTGAAAGTTTTGTGAAAAATTGGAAAATTGCTGCTGAAATTTTGGAATTTTCACCCAAAAAATTATGCAAGTATCAACAAAAATTTACCACTAACATAAAGTAGAATATGTCACAAAAAACAATCTCAAAATCAGAATGTAAAGTAAAAGCATCCCAGAGTTATTAATGCTTAATGATTTGAAAAAAAGGGCTGCGTCCTTAAGTTGAAAATGAGCTGCGTCCTTGAGGGGTTAAAGCTACTCCAGCTGTAGATTTTCCATTTAATAAGCTATTCAGTGGCCCCAAACTCGTCCACAATAAATGCACTTAACCTCCTGAGCGGTATTCCCGAGCGTGACTCGGGGTTAATTTTCCCTGCCAGGATCGGTAACCCTGAGTCACGCTCGGGGTAGAATTGCAGAGTTCCCGGCCGGGCTGCACGATATATCGCAAAAGCAATGCGATATAGCGATGCGGCCCCCGGGAAAACATGCGATTATCTGCTCTGGTCGGCTCCCGTTGCGGGGGCCGGCCAGAGCAGGTAAAGAAAAATACTAAAAGTCAGTGTTTCCCTACCAGGGGGCCTCCAGCTGTTGCAAAACTACAACTCTCAGCATGCCCGAACAGCCAAAGGCTGTCCGGGCATGCTGGGAGTAGTAGTTTCACAACAGCTGGAGGCCCCCTGGTAGAAAAACACTGAGCTAAGTGTAAAAGGAAGAAGTAATAAAATAAAAAAAACTTTTGCTCACCTAGTCCCGGTCCCTGCAGATGCCGTTCCCCTCCGTGCGGTCCGGGGTGTCCTCTCTTCACTATTCATCTTCCAGGACCTTTCACTTTTCAGCCAATCACAGGCCGCAGTGGTGTAAAGCCTGTGATTGGCTGAAGGGGAAAGGGCTTGTTCTGCAGCAAATACACTAGGTTTGAAATCTGCCCGGCAATCCTAGTGTATTCTGCTGCAGAACAAGGTGACAAGGTGAGAAGGGGGGATGAATGTGACAAGGGGGGAATGTGACAAGGGGGGAATGTGACAAGGGGGGGAATGTGACTGGGGGGGGGAATGTGACAGGGGGGATGTGACAGGGGGGAGGGGAATGTGACATGAAGGGGGGATGTGACAGGGGGGAGGGGAATGTGACATGAAGGGGGGATGTGACAGGGGGGGAGGGGAATGTGACATGAAGGGGGGATGTGACAGGGGGGGAGGGGAATGTGACATGAAGGGGGGATGTGACAAGGGGGGGGGATGTGACAGGGGGAGGGGAATGTAACATGAAGGGGGAGAATGTGACAAGGGGGGGAATGTGACAAGGGGGGAAGAATGTGACAAGGAGGGGGGAGAATGTGACAAGGAGGGGGGAGAATGTGACAAGGAGGGGGGAGAATGTGACGGGGGATGTGACAAGGGAGAGGGGAATGTGACGGGGGAGATGTGAAATGGGCGGAGAGAGATGTGAAATTCAGTTAAAAAAAATTGTACCGCTTTTGGTACACATTTCCAGACAGAATCATACCGCCAGGGAGGTTAATTAAATCAGTGATAGCTTTTCTCTGTTCGTACAGTGGGTCCAACATATAGAGGGTGGAATTCCAATGTGTGGCAACGTCACAAATCAGATTATGTTGTCAGATACCGTTCTGAAGCAGCAGCTCAAGGAGGGTGTGCTTTGCGGTGTACAAGTGGCTGAAGTGCATGCAAAGTTTCCTTCCCATTGTTAGGATGTCTTGCAAATGTGGGGAACACTTCAGGAACTGCTTCACAACCGGATTGATCATGTGTGCCTTCCCATGGCTCAGTCTTCCCAGTCGCAGCACATGCAAGATGTTCTTCCCATTGTCAGTCACCATGGATCCTATTTTCAGTTTTCGTGGAGTAAGCCATGCTCCGATTTCTTTACGAATGACTTTTAGCAGTTCCTCCCCTGTATGACTCCGTTCGCCAAGGAAAACCATGTGAAGAACAGAATGACACCTCTGTGCCCTGCAAACATGGTATGCTGAAGGGCCACTGAGACTTGTCTGGGCAGTGGAGGCTGAGGACATGGTGGAGGATTAGGAGGCGGAGTCGCACACTGTCACAGGATGAACAGCCTGAGAGCGCGGAGGAGGAAGCGGCGTGACATTATGGTGGCGAAACATTTGTTGATGCAGGGCCGTGGTGCCAACATTGGGACCCTGGCCATGCTTCACCTTCTGCCAACATATCTTGCATGTGGATATGTGAACCTCCTCCGGATGCTTGACGAAAAATCACACCGCCGAGTAGCTGATTTTCCCACCAACAGTCCGCACTAATTGACTGCTATTGCCACAGTCTCCAGGAACCTCCAGGAACCTCCCGGGAAGGTAGGCTGCCGCGAAGCAGGTGGTTTCCTCCGGGCACGTTTGGCTCAAGAATTTCCACTTCTGCCACCATGCTGACTGCCAACTATGCTACCACCTTGTTGGCTCAGCTGCTGCCTCACGGGAAACCTACAACTCTCTTCTTCTGATTATGATGAAGCCCCTTCTGCACCCAGCTCCCAATTGCAATCGGCTTCATCATCATCAACAAGTGTCTGCACGTCACTGATGTCCTCCTCAGGTTCCTCAACAGTGTCTGCTTGAGGACCCTGCAACCTGGCAACACCACCTCCCACATCACTCTCCTCATCACTACTTGCCCGCCTAGCGGGGGAAGCGTCAGATGTCTCCTCCACTTCTTGGCTGGGCAGTAGCTGCTGACTGTCCTCTATTTGATCTTCCTTACTGAATAGTGGAGCTGAATTCATAGCATAAGATATTTCTTTAGGGGAGGGAACAGCATAAGACAGAGGCAATGGGAAGACAGGTACTGCTCCCGGGCCATGTCAACTGAGGGTTGTGTCTGAGGAACCCACCGACTGTTGACTGGGGGTATCAGATGTCACTTTTGATGAAGTGGATGACAGTGTTAAACAATAGATGGCGGCAGATGGGTTGCTGGTCGAGACATGACCGCTAGCTGTTACTGGGAGCTCAGGCTTCTCACTGCAACTCCTGCTGCCACTCGCCCCTAGTCTTCTGGGACCTCTGCCTAATGAATTTAGGCCTCTGCCACTCCTCTGTGCACGTCCTGGCACTTCTTTGCCTGACATACTTAGTGTGTATATGAGGGGAGTACAAAATGCTTTACTACGCTTAAAACAGTATTTGTCTTGAACAGCATCAGGTGTTTACTTTTAACTGTCCTTTCACAGTATCTAGGCCAATGAAGATTAACAGGTACAAAATAGTACACTACTTAGATGTACGTATGTGGTATGCACTTATGAGGGCTGAAAAATGCGGTACGGTACGCTTAAAAAAAAATTGTTTTAGTAAAACACCAACCAGTGATTACTTTTATCTGGACTTTCACATATCTAGGCCCTTGACAGATTAACAGGTACACCTACTTTTTTAGGTGTACTGTAGCGCAGAAAATTGCGCTACAGTACACCTAAAAAAGTATCTGAATACAACACCAGCCGGTGAGTACTTTTGGCTGTCCTTTCACAGTATGTAGGTCCTTGACAGATTAACAGGTACAAAATAGTATACTACTTAGATGTATGTATGTGGTATGCACTTATGAGGGCAGAAAAATGCGCTAAAGTACACTTGTAAAAACACCAGCCGGTGAGTACTTTTGCCTGGACTTTCACACTATCTAGGCCCTTGACAGAATAACACGTTTAAAATAGTACACTACTTAGATATAGGTATGTGGTATGCACATATGAGGGCAGAAAAATGTGCTACAGTACGCTTATTAAACGTATTAGAGTAAAACACCAGCCGGTGATTGCTTTTGGCTTTTCACAGTATGTAGGCCCTTGACAGATTAACAGGTACAAAATAGTGCACCACTTAGATGTAGGTATGTGGTATGCACTTATGAGGGCAAAAAAATGCACTACTGTACGCTTCAAAAATTATTTGAGTAAAACACCAGCCGGTGATTACTTTTGGCTGTCCTTTCACAGTATGTAGGCCCTTGACAGATTAACAGGTACAAAATAGTGCACTACTTAGATGTAGGTATGTGGTATGCACTTATGAGGGCAGAAAAATGCACTATAGTACACAAAAAAAAAATTGCTGGGTATGGATTATACCGTCTACAGACTAATCTAACCAGCAGACCAGTTGTTGTGGAACAAAGACACAAATTTTCCTTAAAACAATATTTCTCCCTCCTGTGAAAATGTTTCTGCAGCTGAGGCAACACACAGCTCTCTGCCCCTCTCTGTAATAAAATGCTGTTCACAGTGACTGAGGGGTTAATCACCGCAGTAAGAATTAATTTCTTTGCAAATACCCTGTGCTCTGTGTCCTACAGAAGGCTGAGGTGACTAAGAGGTGAAATGCTGCTGCCACAAGATTTTCTGTGTAACACACACACACAGTGATGGCCGTCCTATCTCTCTGCAATGCAATAAATGAGATGATGAGCCGCAAAACGGCTGCCAAATATATAGGGCTGTGACATCACAGGGGTGACTGGCTGCTGATAGGCTGCATTCTGTATGTGATTCATGGTCATCCCGCCTACTTCACTTCCCGCCTTGCCTTCCCAATGTTTCTTGCCCCATATACTGACATGTGGATCCGCCATTTTAGATACCCTGGAGCCTGGACCACAGTAAATGGAGTTTAATGAAGCAATTTGCATGATAGAACGGCGGCAATATTCGCATTTGTTGCAAATAGAATATTTTATGAAATTTGAAGCTAATTCGGGTTTGTCAGCTTCGATTCGCTCATCTCTAACTATAACCTTGCTACCAGAATAATGTCAGTAATACATAATTTAACTCAGGTTCACCAGATCTATAACCCTGTGTATTGGGTTTAGTGCAGGTGAACCAGCTGTCACTTTCCCTTTATCTTTATCTCGCAGACGAGTTAGTGTCCCTCCTAGCATGATTCCACACAACTTATAGAAAAATTAATAACCATAAAATGGGAGCCAGGTTTATTTCTTATCACATGCAATGTATCATCACTGTACACGAACATTGGTAATAAATTTGGCATTAAATGGTTTAAGGGGTTCCTGGAGGCTGATCCGGAACTCACATGCCTACATAAAGAATTCCTACTTAGAGGACTAAAGTTCATACTAGAAAACAATTATTTCCTTGATGAAGGGGAAATTTACCATCAATGTAAAGGGACTGCGATGGGGTCCAAAGTAGCTTCATTGTATGCCAATCTATTTATGGTGGCCTTCAAGAAGGAGCATATCATCAATAACTCTGACTACTCATCACACATTGTACTTTATTGCAGGTACATTGATGATCTCTTTTTTCTGTGGAGGGGCTCTGAAGATACCATCAAGGATTTCCTTGAGAAATTGAATAAAAACCACTGGGGCATTAAAATCACTCTGGAAGCGAGTAAACAGCAAGTCAGTGTTCTCGGCTTGAACATCTCCGATAACAAAGAGCACTTTATCCCATCTACAGGGTGGGCCATTTATATGGATACACCTTAATAAAATGGGAATGGTTGGTGATATCAACTTTCTGTTTGTGGCACATTAGTATATGTGAGAGGGGGAACTTTTCAAGATGGGTGGTGGTGACCATGGTGGCTGGGGGGGGGGTTTGCGGGCTGCGAGGCGGGGAGCGGGATGTGCAGCCATCACAGATACGGTGTTCACCTATACAGTATGCCTCCAGTTGTTTCCCCACTACAACTCCCAGCATGCCCTGACAGCCAATAGATGGAAACAGCTGGAAATACACTGAATAGGTGAACTAAGGGCGGAAGTGTGCCCCCCCCCCCCCCAGCAGGCATGAGTGACGTCGTGCCTGCTGGGGAAGTCTGCCTGGTAGTGAGCACATTACCAGACAAACAAAAGGCATTTTTAATATGTTAAAAAAATTAAAGGCAGGGAGGGGGTTAGGGATAGATGGGCAATAGGTAGGGACAGAAAAAAAAACACAAGGATGGTGGGAGCTACCCTTTAATTATGTGCCCTCTTTTCTGTCCAGAGACCCCAAATTCAGTACTGCAGGGATAATAGTGACAGAACTATACTGACCCTGAAAATATTATTATCATATTGATAATGACCAAAAACAACAAAGCACCACCTGCATAGTTCCACCTTAAAATAAATGTAGGCAAACTAAGCCCCCAACAGTAATTACTGCTGAAATGGCACATCAGAAAATAACTTTAAGCAGGTTGGCCCCTTAACATTAAGAAGTACCAGCCACTGTGCCTCCAAAAATATTGGTGCCAAGTAGATATGGCCCTAACTACAGGGCCATTTATAGGGATACACCTTAATAAAAAAACTTTTCAAGATAGGTGGTGAGCATGGCGGCCATTTAGAAGTTGGCCATTTTGAATCCAACTTTTGTTTTTTCAATAGGAAGAGGGTCATGTGACACATCAAACTTATTGGAAATTTCACAAGAAAAACAATGATGTGCTTTATTCTTTCATGAGTTATTTACAATTTTCTGACCACTTATAAAATGTGTTCAATGTGCTGCCCATTGTGTTGGATTGTCAATGCAACCCTCTTCTCTCACTCTTCACACACTGATAGCAACACCGCAGGAGAAATGCTAGCACAGGCTTCCAGTATCAGGTGCTGCAGAATGGGCAAAACTAAAATTGGAACAGGACCCTCAGTTTACGCAGAAGATTTTGTTCAGTGATGAGGCAAACTTTTATGTGAATGGTGAAGTTAACAAACAAAACCACCGCTATTGGTCTGACACTAACCCACATTGGATAGATCCCTCAATGACTGTTGGAACACAAAAATTGATGGTATGGTGTGGTATATGGGGTACAAAGATAGTGGGGCCATTCTTCATCAATGGAAACCTCAAGGCCACTGGATATGTGAAATTGCTACATGATGATGTGTTTTCCTCTTTACGCTCTGAAGCTGGCACATTTCCTGAGTTTTTCCAGCAAGATGGTGCACCACCACATTATGGGTGTCAGGTCCGAGCATTCCTAGATGAACAGTTTCCTGGAAAGTGGATTGGTTGTCGTGGGCCAGTTGAATGGCCCCCAAGGTCTCCCAATCTGACCCCCTTAAAATTTTATCTTTGGGGTCATCTGAAGGCAGTTGTCTATGCTGTGAAGATACGAGATGTGAAGCACCTGAAACTACGGATACTGGAAGCCTGTGCTAGCATTTCTCCTGCGGTGTTGCTATCAGTGTGTGAAGAGTGGGAGAAGAGGGTTGCATTGACAGTCCAACACAATGGGCAGCACATTGAACACATTTTATAAGTGGTCAGAAACTTATAAATAACTCATGAAAGAACCAAGCACATCATTGTGTTTCTTGTAAAACTACCACAGTGCCCACTATAAACAGTGGTTAAAGAATGGACAATATAAAAGGGTACGTAAAAACTGCACTGAGGACACCACTTTCAAGCAACAGGCCAGGATTTTATCTAATCGGTTTAGGAAGAAGAATTACTTGGAGTCCATCATCAGGGATGCTTATAAGAGGGTAAGAGACAAAAGTCAAACAGAGTGCCTAAAATCTGACAAAATGGGAAATGCAGATACTGATATTGCTACGAGACAGAGACTAAATGTTATTACTACCTATTGTAACTCCGCAACGGAAATTAAGAAAATCTTGAATAGTCATTGGCACATCCTGCAAAATGATGACCTGCTTAGGAGTCAGTTACCCAATATGCCACAGGTTACATTTAGACGGGCACCCACTCTCAAAAATATCCTTGCTCCAAGCATTATCAAACAACACAAGACCGCTGTAACTAATCCTATTTTGCCACCTGGATCATTCAAATGCAACCATAAGAGATGCCTGTGTTGTAAAGAAATCAAGAACAGGACCATTGAGTTCCGCTCTAACAATACTGGAGAGAAATACAAGATGAAGCAAAGAATTACCTGCCAGTCCTCCTTTGTAATTACTTATTAGAATGTGTGTGTGGGAAACAATATGTCGGGCGGACTATAAAGCCACTACGCAACAGCTTGAACAAACATGGGCAAAACATCAGGAACAACTTTATGCTTCACAGCGTATCCAGACATTGCGCCATTTCTCATCCGGGTGGTGAGAATCTCATTACGGTCATGCCAATTGACCACATACCCAGCGACTCATCCAATGGGTTCAAAACACTAAAAAAGAAGGAGGTCTTCTGGATGTATAAATTGTCTACCATCTCTCCGAGAGGACTTAATGAAATTGTTGAGACCATCATATGAGCCCGGTATGACATCTAAAACCATACCCTACATTATTTCAACAGCATCTGGAATTTTGGACAATGTACATATCATGGGCAGATTTTATCATTATTTTATTAATGCTTCTCTCCCCCTTTTATCTCATACAATTTTAACTTCTATACCATTTTAACATATGCTACTCCAGTTCACGTTATGTACTGGATTTTGATGTCATCCTAATATATAATATTTCAGCCCACATTATGTGCTTATGACCTTTTTTCCTGAGATCGCACCTACGCTACTATATACTGACATTCGTTCAGTTCTCACGGTCGTGAGCGCACACTGAAGGAGCGGATCACATCGCTTCTTATGAAATTCTGATACCTGCTATATACTGATCATGAGCAACAAAATAATTTTTTGCTGCAACCTTCCTATAATCCCTATGAGAGTGCGATCATAGCCCTGTAAACAAAAGCACAGCTCTTACTACAATTTGTTTGCGCAGCCTCATTTTGGATCTCATTCATGTCTTATTGTAAACCATGGGCAAAGAACAATGTGACATCAACGCTGCCGAAAATTTATATTATACAGCACCACTGGGTTTTTTAACTATGAATTCTATTTATGTATTAGTTTTTAACTTCAAAGCATTTCTGTTTCACATTGTCTATATTATGCAAGTTTTTAAATACATTTTACTCTTTTACTGTGACCTGATGAAGTTTTCTCTGGGTCTTTTAAACTGTGTTTATGCATCCCTGTGCAGCGCTGCCGAAAATTTTCGTCAAGTCCCTGAGGGACTTGATGAAGCGTGATCCCGCCAATCCTCTCTCCCGCACTGCCCCCCACGCCAATCCTCTCTCCCGCACTGCTCCTGTGACCTGCTCCAATGCTGATACAAGAATAAAGTTTTAAGTTTCTTCAAACTTCTACTGGGTGAGTGCTCCGACTTTTTTCTTCTATCAAGAATATATTTTAATAGTTCAGACTTTTACGCATGCGGCGATACCAAATATGTGTATTAATTTTTTTTACGGTTTTTGGGGGGTAAAATGGGAAAAACGGACGTTTTACTTTTTTATTGGGGTAGGGGATTTTTCAAATTTTTTCACTTTTTTATTTTACTTTTTTTTTTACACTTTTTATGTCCCCATAGGGGACAATTCATTGCAATCAGTTGATTGCAAATACTGTGCAGTGCTATGTATAGGACACAGCACTGCTCAGTATTATCGGTGATCTTCTGCTCGATCTCAGACCAGAGCAGAAGAACCCAGGAGACGGCCGGAGCAAGGTAAGGGGAGTTCAGGCCGCCATGCAGGATGATCGGATCGCTGCTGCAGCGCTGCGGGTGATCCGATCATCCATTCAAAGTACCACACTGCCGCAGATGCCGTGATCTGTATTGATCAAGGCATCCGAGGGGTTAATGGCGGACATCCACGCGATCGCGGATGTCCACCATTACCGGCGGGTCCCTGGCTGCTGATAGCAGCCGGGACCTGCCGGTAATGACGCGAGCACCACTTCGGTGCTCGCGATCATGTCGGCGCATAAATGTACGTCATGGCACCATGACGTACATTTACGTTCATTGTCGTTAAGGGGTTAATCGACTATCCAGCTGACTTTGGTCATCTGGAAAAGGACACCGCGGCTGCTGACCTTTGTACAACAGTGTTCTACGTGCCTGCATAGGTGTTGTGCCCTGAGCTAAGCCTTCAATCTCTATTGTGCACCTTATCCTCATCCTTAACCACCTGCACTAAGAGCGCACCTTGTTTATCTAACTCCTAGAGCATAAGGCATATTATAGATGCTCCATCTCTTTTATAGCCGAACAGTCAGCTTTCCATTACAGATGCTACCCATTTTGTATATACTGATTGTCAGATACATTCCTTACGTATTTTGTGCGTCTAATATATATCTTGTCTTGTTGTATACCAAAATTTTTCACAATGTTTGTTAATTGTTTAAAATGTAAAGAAAAAAAAAAAAAAAAAAGAATGATTAATTAAAAATAGATAAAAAATAAAACAAGGACAAGTCTAGTTTTTCCTCCTGAAGTCCTGGAGTTTTTCCATATCATTCCAAATATTGCAACACATTTTAAAATGTTAAACAATATCACATCAACTCTATTTAAGGTCAATTCCATCCTCCTTTATTTAAAGAGTACCTGTCAAAAAACATATTTTCTAAACTAACTCAGATTATATTCCCTAACTACTCATAACATCACTCCTGCCCTTGAAAAACAAATTCAGAGCTTGAAAAAGCTGTGTATCATACCTTTCCACTTGCTCACATTTTGTGAGCTCCCGGCAGAAGAGAGTGGGCATTCCCCAGCAGGCGCAATGTCACTGAAGCCTGCAAGAGCTGTGCCTCGCCCTGTCCCACATGCACTTCCTGACTTTGATCTCCTGCCAGGCCAGGAGGAGACCAAACTAACTGTTTGACTTGTGTCAGGGAACAGAACAGAGCCATCTAGTAGCTGTTTTTGCAATCACATTAAAAACATATAAAGTTTGAGAATTTTAACAGCAAGTAAATAACAAAGTGTCTTATAATTACTTAAGGAACATCATATTAAAAGTTTAGTTTGGTGACAGGTACTCTTTAACCTCTTAAGGACCAATGACGTTGTGGAACGTCATGGCACCCTGGGCTTTAAGGACCAATGACGTTCCACAACGTCATAGCATTTTCCGGTCTCTGCCGCTCGCCGGGCAGAGATCGGAACTGGATGCCTGCTGAAATCCTTCAGCAGGCATCCAGGGCAAACGCCGAGGGGGGCCATGTAGGCCCCCCATGTCGGCGATCGCCGCAAATCGCAAGGGAAATCGCCCTTGTGATCTGCGGCGATACCGGGCTGATCGGGTCTCTGGGACCCGACCGCCCAGTAATTTCGCATGATCCCGGCTGTCACAGACAGCCAGGACCATGCTGGAGCCTAGTAGCGAGGTGGCAAGCCTGCCACCTCCTCCGATCCCCTACGATCCGTCGGTTAGTTAACCGACCAATCGCAGGAGGGGGGGCGGTTACTTCCTCCCGTCCTGCCCGGCCCCTTGAAGTCCGGAGAGGACGGGAGGAAGACCGGAGGACGCGGCGGGGGACGGGGGAGTGCTGGGGCCCGGCCCCGGTACTTACCTCGTCCCTGAAGACCCGGATCCTGGCGGCGGAGAAGGCGGCGGCGACAGGTGAGTGGATCTTCAGCCGCGGTCGGGCCCTTTACAGCAATGCACGTCGCCGTAAAGCGACATGCATTGCTGTATTGGGACCCTGTAAACTACAACTCCCAACATGCCCAGACAACCCTTGGCGTCTGGGCATGCTGGGAGTTGCAGTTTTGCAACATCTGGAGGTCCACAGTTTGGAGACCACTGTGCCCTTCCAGATGTTGCAAAACTACACATCCTCAGCATGCCCTTACTGTCCAGGCATGCTGGGAGTTGTAGTTCTGCAATATCTGGCCCTTCAGATGTTGCAGAACTACAACTCCCAGCATGCCTGGACAGTTTTGGCATACTGGGAGTTGTAGTTTTGCAACATCTGGAAGGGCACAGATTGGGAACCACTGTATTAGTGGTCTGCAAACTAGTCCCCCAGATGTTGCAAAACTACAACTCCAAGCATGCAGGGAGTTGTAGTTCGGCAACATCTAGCTCTAAAGATGTTGCCGAACTACTACTCCCAGCATGCCTGAGAATGCTGGGAGTTGTGGTTTTGCAACAACAGGAGGCACACTGGTTGGGAAACATTGTCGGCTTCCTAACTCAGTGTTTCCCAACCCGTGTGCCTCCAGCTGTTGCAAAACTATAACTACCAGCATGCACTGATGGACTGTGCATGCTGGGAGTTGTAGTTTTGCAACAGCTGGAGGTCCCCCCCCCCACTGTGAATGTACAGGATACATTCACATGGGCAGGGGGCTTACAGTGAGTATCAGGCTGCAAGTTTGCGATGCAGCAAATTTTGCGCGGCAGCTCAAACTCGCTGTAACCCCCCCTGCCCATGTGACTATACCCTAAAAACACTACACTACACTAACACAAAATAAAATAAAAAGTAAAAAACACTACATATACACATACCCCTACAGAGCCCCCCTCCCCTCCCCAATAAAAATGAAAGCGTCTGGTACGCCACTGTTTCCAAAATGGAGCCTCCAGCTGTTGCAAAACAACAACTCCCAGTATTGCCGGACAGCCGTTGACTGTCCAGGCATGCTGGGAGTTTTGCAACAGCTGGAGGCACCCTGTTTGGGAATCACTGGCGTAGAATACCCCTATGTCCACCCCTATGCAAGTCCCTAATTTAGGCCTCAAATGCGCATGGCTCGCTCTCACTTTGGAGCCCTGTCGTATTTCAAGGAAACAGTTTAGGGCCACATATGGGGTATCGCCGTACTCGGGAGAAATTGACTAACAAATTTTGGGGGGCTTTTTCTCCTTTCACCCCTCATGAAAAGGTGAAGTTGGGGGTCTACACCAGCATGTTAGTGTAAAAAAAAAAATTTTTTACACTAACATGCTGGTGTTGCCCCATACTTTTCATTTTGACAAGAGGTAAAAGGGAAAAACGCCCCCCAAAATTTGTAATGCAATTTCTCCCGACTACGGAGATACCCCATATGTGGGCGCAAAGTGCTCTGGGGGCGCACAACAAGGCCCAGAAGGGAGAGTGCGCCATGTACATTTGAGGTGATTTGCACAGGGCTGGCTGATTGTTACAGCGGTTTTGACAAACGCAAAAAAAACAAAACCTCACATGTGACCCCATTTCGGAAACTACACCCCTCACGGAATGTAATGAGGGGTGCAGTGAGAATTTACCCCCCACTGGTGTCTGACAGATCTTTGGAACAGTGGGCTGCGCAAATTTAAAAATGTGTACAGCCCACTGTTCCAAAGATATGACAGACACCAGTGGGGGGTAAATGCTCACTGTACCCCTTGTTACGTTCCTCAAGGGGTTTAGTTTCCAAAATAGTATGCCATGTGGGGGTTATTTTGCTGTCCTGGCACCATAGGGGCTTCCTAAATGCGACATGCCCCCCGAGCAAAATTTGCTCTCAAAAAGCCAAATATGACTCCCTCTCTTCTGAGCATTGTAGTTTGCCCGTAGTGCGCTTCAGGTCAATTAATGGGGTACCTCCATACACAGAAGAGATGGAGTTACAAATTTTGGGGGGTATTTTCTGCTATTAACCCTTGTAAAAATGTGAAATTTGGGGGGGAAACACACATTTTAGTGAAATTATTATTTTTTTTTTACGTATGCAAAAGTCGTGAAACCCCTGTGGGGTATTAAGGCTCACTTTATTTCTTGTTACGTTCCTCAAGGAGTCTAGTTTCCAAAATGGTATGCCATGTGGGTATTTTTTGCTGTCCTGGCACCATAGGGGCTTCCTAAATGCGACATGCCCCCGAGCAAAATTTGCTCTCAAAAAGCCAAATATGACTCCTTCTCTTCTGAGCATTGTAGTTCGCCCGTAGTACACTTCAGGTCAACTTATGGGGTACCGCCATACTCAGAAGAGATGGGGTTACAAATTTTGGGGGGTATTTTCTGCTATTAACCCTTGCATACATGTGAAATTTGGGTGGAAACACACATTTTAGTGAAATTTTTTAAACATTTTTTTACATATGCAAAAGTCGTGAAACACCTGTGGGGTATTAAGGCTCACTTTATTCCTTGTTACGTTCCTCAAGGGGTCTAGTTTCTAAAATGGTATGCCATGTGGGTATTTTTTCCTGTTCTGGCACCATAGGGGCTTCCTAAATGCAACATGCCCCCCAAAAACCATTTCAGAAAAACGTACTCTCCAAAATCCCCTCGTCGCTCCTTCGCTTCTGAGCCCTCTACTGCGCCCGCCGAACACTTTACATAGACATATGAGGTATGTGCTTACTCGAGAGAAATTGGGCTACAAATATAAGTATACATTTTCTCCTTTTACCCCTTGTAAAAATTCAAAAATTGGGTCTACAAGAACATGCAAGTGTAAAAAATGAAGATTGTGGATTTTCTCCTTCACTTTGCTGCTATTCCTGTGAAACACCTAAAGGGTTAAAACGCTGACTGAATGTCATTTTGAATACTTTGGGGGGTGCAGTTTTTATAATGGGGTCATTTATGGGGTATTTCTAATATGAAGACCCTTCAAATCCACTTCAAACCTGAACTGGTCCCTGAAAAATTGTGATTTTGGAAATTTTGTGAAAAATTGGAAAATTGCTGCTGAACTTTGAAGCCCTCTGGTGTCTTCCAAAAGTAAAAAATCGTAAATTTTATGATGCAAACATAAAGTGGACATATTGTATATGTGAATAAAAATTTTTTTGGGGGGAATATCCATTTTCCTTACAAGCAGAGAGCTTCAAAGTTAGAAAAATGCAAAATTTTCAATTTTTTCATCAAATTTTGGAATTTTTCACTAAGAAACGATGCAAGTATCGACAAAATTTTACCAATAACATAAAGTAGAATATGTCACGAAAAAACAATCTTGGAATCAGAATGATAGGTAAAAGCGTCTTAGAGTTATTAATGCTTAAAGTGACAGTGGTCAGATGTTCAAAAAACGCTCTGGTCCTAAGGTGTAAAATGGCCTGGTCCTTAAGGGATTAAGGTCCATTTAACTGTATGGTACTGAAATACCCACACAGATTTTGTAACACACTTTAGATGAACAACATGCGCACACATTGTAACAGCATTGTCACCAACAAAGATCTGACACAATGGAGTATTCAATAAAATATAAAAATCTCTTAGACTCCTGCAGTATTGGTGGTCATCAATCATTTAGTAGCTGTCACCCAAGGTTAAAGGGATATTGACCTACCAGACCCTCCAAACTATCCCCTTTATGAGCTGGCAAATTAAATGGTCATTTAAAATTTTGTTTATTGCCTCAGTATGGACCTCATGATTGGTCTTAGTCCATAAAACAGCTTTTAAATATTGCACCTTATCTTAAAATCTTCTTCTTCAGCTCAAAAAAGGAGTCAATTCTGTGGCTAAACCAAAGATGGCTGCAGCCATAGAAAGGCCCGTGCAGCAAATGATCCCTTCTGTCAAAATTGTCACTCAGGTGTGCTTCCATGTTCTTAAGAGATGTCTGCTTGTTCCTCACTTCATAGAAGGGTCCCTTAACAGTCTGGAGATCATAATGCATTCACCCAATGGATTCCATGGAATCTGCTGTAATATGTGGGGAAAACTGGCAGATAGCATTTCATTTCCCTGCAGTGCCACCACAGGAGAAATGAAGCATTACATAGTTCTTATTGGACAGGATAAGTCCTCCAGAGAGAGACTCTTTGTAACCACTTTTCACAGTGGTATTCTGAACAGAGGACTCTGAGGGACCTAATGGGGAATGTTACAATAGTTTTTTTTTTATTTTGTTTGTTTTTTAAACTGGACAACCCCTCTAAGCCAAATACTCAACTTTACTCCAATAAACCTCAAAGTTCCCCCCAAGGCTATAATAGTATGCTCTGGTGCTCCTATTAAAAGGACAGCATGAGGGAAGAGCAGTATACTTCTACAGACACAAAGTGTGTCCCCAGGTATACACAAACCCCAGGTTGAGAAACTAGGATCTAGAACAATGAAAACCATTAAAACTAACATTTTTGTTTAAAACTAAATGTGTTTTGTCAGAAACTGACCTGTTGTTTGAATGAAGGTTTTGTGTAAAACATGACAACATTTTGTTGTGTGGGTTTTTTCTTACTCCTCAATGTCATTGTCTATGAATATACCTACAACAACTACTAGGGGAGCTAATAAAGCTAAATTGTTCTTTCTGGGGAGTAATATGTTTCCCCCAAAGTACCTCTATAATTATGTTGTTCTAATTATAAATTGTATGCAATAAGCTCCTAACCTTCCTCCAATAGTGGTTACATGAAGCCAGAAGATTGCCATTTATCTCCATAGCCATAAATTTGTATCTCTCCATCAGAAAAATAGAGATTTAAAGTTTCTTGACTTTGAGTGGCAACACAACACTGACTGTAAAAAAACTGTTTATTATAGGCTTGCCAAAATCTCGCCATTTGGTCACAAATGACAGATAATCTTTGTAATATAAACAATTACATTTCCTTTTTGTTAAAGGGGTACTCAGATAATAGTTTTATGACTAAGGTGATGGCGCAGGAGCGAGGAAGGTAAAAGGGTTATTTTTTGATAAGAGAAAAGAATTACCGGAGTACCCTTTTAATTATTTCTACTAATTATTGTGCACTTTAATCACACATTAACCAACATAGTCTATTATTGTCAATACTTATCACCGTGGTTGATACTTTTTCTGGTATTAATTATCTTTCTCATTTTCAATCCATATAATTTTATTTTCAGTTTGATTTAAAGCTTCCAAAACCTGACATAAAATATATGCGTGTATAGTCTCTAAAGAGTAAACTATCCAGCAAGTGAATGCATTCAGCCATAGAAATATACAAAAAATGAGTCAATGTACAAGGTATTTCCTATTACGTTTTGTTTTATGCCCGAATTAAGCAGATCCCAATAGAAGATGTTTTTATGCCGTTTTGTACACTGAAAAGACCCTTGACTTGGCAGCAATAAACCGACTCTATGATGCGAATCAGTAGATCACCATGCTTCACTGAAATTGATTATTTCCCAAATGATTCTGAACTACAGGGCTGGGAATGGCTCTGTGACAGCCATTAAAACATATTTCTCCCCAGAAAGAACAATTCAGCTTTGGATTGCAATCCAGAAACCTCTAGTGCACGGCTTGGAAAATGTGATGCATTGACATAATTACAAAATGTAACATTAAAAGGGTTGTTACCACAGATAACAAACTCTATTATTAACATGATGAAAAACACATTAGGAGGATATAACATTCATTCCATATTAATGGACAATATTTAAATATCTAAATTAGTCAACTCTATATCACTATGTGATACTTTTTATTTACCTTGTTTGTTTTACTTAAAATGGTTGTCCCTGCCATCCTTGTTGTTTTAGTAAAACTTTAAGGATATGTTCAAACGAGCAAAAATGGTTTTGCCTTTAGGGGAGTCTGTCAACTCTTTATCAGGCTGAGAGCTAAAGTGTCAATGAGTTAGTGCTGAGCAGCCACTATACCCTCCTGCCTTGAACAATTGACATGCAGTTAAAGGGCTAATTCAGGGAAGTATATGTATAAAAAAAAGTCCCAAAGCCACCACACAACCTAGCTATGTTCCCTGTAAACTATCCTGCTTGATATGCATGGCTCCTGTGGCCCCTGTTGTCTTCTCTGGCTGCTTGATATTCTTTGCCATCCTTCCCTCCCCTTGCCTAAATCTAAAAACAATCATTGCAGCTCTGTTCTGCCAGGCCAGCTCGCTCTCTGTGAGCATCCCCCACCCTCCTGCTTTAAGCAACAGAGAGAGGTTCAGTGTCTGATTGGCTAAGACTGCACACACCTCTCAGCACTAAAAAGAGCATGACTTATCAGTACAGGGAAGAAACCACATGGTCTGTGTCTCTGGGGGCTGCTTTCATAGAGGGATTTGGACAGAGACAGAGTGGATGGCTGGATAATGCCATTCCCTAACTTCATGAATAGTGTAAGCCTGACCATCATGATGAGTATCAACACATGAGGTTTATCAGCGCCATCTATTAGCCAGCCTCACTCTGACATTTGTCCACTACTATTGGACTGTCTACAAAAAAGTTCCTTGAGAAACCCCGACATCAGATGGGGGGAAACGCATCGGAACTATAGGACAACAGTCTGTAATGTTTTTTTATCTTCACTTATTTTCACAAGAGGTGTTACAAGTTATGATGGATACCTAATGCTGGCAATAGGGTAATTGTCCCATCCCCCCCTCGCATTGCTCTATATTGATCTTTCTGGCCGGGTGCTAGATCAGGGGACTATCATCGGGGGACTTAGTGTCTGAGTATATCTGCGTGTCCTGGGGGATCTATCGGACACTATTTATGTACCCTATACAATATCATTGTACAACAGTCAGGATTGACCTCCTGGTTAATTAAAGACCACATTAGGTGTTGTGGCATGATTATTATTATTTTCGTCACGAGTGATTAGTCATGATAAGAAATAAATCCTAATTTTTTTATGCATACCAATAAAAATATTGTTTTATGAATATATAAACAAGGGTCTATAAGAGCTGTGAGACATTTTTTGATTTACTCTTTGAATTATCAGTTGTTGTGCTGCCTAGTTAGTTTATATAAGTGACAATCAAAGAGAGGAAACTGCTCTATATAGCTAATGAATTATATTTAGACAATTAAGTAGGTTCATGAGAGAGAAAGGATGGGTTATGGGTTTAGTTCCCTGGAGTACCTATTTAAATGTTTACTATGAAAATAAAAAGCAAAGCACCTTATGGGTTAGTATGTTTGAATGAAGAATGGGGGGTCTCCATCAAGGTAGTATTGTGCTAAGCTTGCCTTGTTTTAATGTGTAGAAGACTCAAGCCTTTTAACTGAGTCACAAAGAAGGATGTAGCATTTACAGAGAAGTTTCAGATGGTGAAGTCACCAGGATCTGGTTCAGCATTTGAAAAAAGCAAAAACTTCTGAATCCACAGCAGTTATGAGTAAAATCCAGTTCTTTATTTGTATCTCAATCTATGACACGTTTATGGGCCAAAGTGGAAAAAGAAATGCCATTCCAATTCAATCAATGGGAGCATAGATAAAAATCACTTCAAAAACAGCACAAAGATTCATTTTTTGGGGGGATTTTCTTTAGCGCTGTTTTGGCCTTGTGAACATGCCCTAAAAGGGGTTTATATGATTTAAAAATAAATTGGGAAGGGGTAGAACCATCCTAGAATAGAAAAAAAATCTCTACTGGTTCCTAAATCTTCTTTGGGCCTACAGTGCTGACATTATATATACATAATTCACAGAAAGCTTGCTGTCAATGACTCAGCAGTCACATGCCATACATGCCCGCCCAGGCCAGTAATTGGCCACGTGAATGGTGTACGTGACACCATCGCTGCAGGCCTTGAGTTATGAAAAAAAAATGTTCACCTCCAGTAAAAAGTCCTGGACAACCCCTTTAACCAAACAGACCATAAGAGTTTGGTGGGAGTACCATTTATCCATTCACTGCTATAAAGAACAGGAGTGGCCTACAAATCTTTCTTCTCTATTGAAGAGAGAGATATACATGCAATTTTTAATTTTTATAGTAGAGCAGATCAGTCATTGGGGGTCAATAAGGAAAATATTAGATGTAAATTTTTAAATCCTCATCAATATTCTCCTTTTCTTTATTCCTATTAGTGACATAACAATGGGGAGGGGGACAGGGAGCAGCTATATCAGCTACTATTGGGCCCTGACTAAAGAGGCCCAAGGACCCTTCTCCAACATACTTAGACAGCAGTCTTACATATGGATGAAATTCCTGTCACAGATTTTTTTATTGGGGCCCAAGTACTCTAACTTATAAGACCTAGCTTAATAGTACAAAATAATTACGGCCGCTATTCATGGAACAGCCTTACTTACTGCAGTTTATGCAATTACAAGCATTATCTCCTTAATACTGGACATTTCCAATTGTGCTAGCATTGCTGCCTGGCACATTACTAAGGAGATAGTGGAAGTGGGTCACACAGTGGGGGTGCCATCCAATGACAAAGACAGAAGAAAGACTTAAAAGACTTTGGATGCTACTTGAAAAAAAATGTATCTATAAAAGACAAAGTAAAAATGTTCATTCCAATCTCATTTATTTGTTCCTAAATTATTAAATTAGTGTACCCACTCTCCATATCCTAAGAAATGGCACCATTCAGGACAAGGGAGTGAAGAAATAAATGATCCATTGAGGCTTTTGTAAGTAGTGCTTCTTGGACAAGAAGTGCGTTATAAAATGGCAGCCTTCATTATCATTAAGTCCCCTATTTTTCTTGTATAAAAGCATCAAAAAGAGTGAAAGAAGCATCTGGCTATGAGGCAGAATAGAAAATTGAAATGTAATTTCCTTGTGCCTTTATTACGCTAACATTACAGAAAAGCAAAAGGTGCTACCCCACAGGCTGAAATTACAGCGTAGCGTGTGCTGTTTAGCCCATTTTCCTGTGTGTTTCTTGGTGTTGCGACATTCTGCCCCCCTGAAACAAGCCAACATACATTTTCTATCATTTAATGCTGATATTGTATTATTTTAGGCAATTATTGAGCCGTGTCTGGTGGCTAAGCAAACAACATTTCACAAAATCTGCCATAGAGCCTAGACCTCATATTGTTAATCTGGGAAGAAGAAAATAAACCCCATGTTACAATCTGGCGGTAACAAATAACTGGTAATAGGCTCTTATCTGCCCAGTACAGGCTGACTCTTATCAATGCATTCATTCATTTACTGTAAACTTTATACCTAAATGGAGCCGAGAGAGGAAGTGATTTATAAAGTTACTCAAAGTTTATTTCTGTGCGCAAAATAAATTGGCATAAATGATCCTAAAAGTATAACGTCATGTCACAATATCATGTTTAATGAGGTTCGCAAACTACCTTATTTTTCCACAGCATTTTTCTCAATGTCTACATGCTTTGAAAATTGAAAAGCAGTCTTTATACTGTAGATGAAGCTGCATCTCCTATTCACAACCATACCAGCAAGATTATTACAATATCATTTTTTTTAGTAGTAAAAATTAAAATGGAACACATTTTAAACAGGATCTTCAGTCTCAATGACAGTATCACTGTGCTGCAGAAGGAAGGGGCTAAATATGTTGTGCTCCACTACTTATGGGGAGTGCCTAATCCCTTAAGGACTGAGCCCTTTTTTGCAATTCTGACCACTGTCACTTTATGCATTAATAACTCTAGGATGCTTTTACCGTTTATTCTGATTCCAATTTTTTTTTTCGTGACATAATTCTACTTTAACATAGCGGTACATTTTTGTCATTACTTGCATCCTTTCTTGGTGAAAATCCCCAAATTTCATGAAAATTTTGAAAATGTTGCAGTTTTCTAACTTTGAAACTCTCTGCTTGTAAGGAAAATAGATATTCCAAATAAATTATATATTAATTCACATATACGATATGTCTACTTTATGTTTGCATCATAAAGTTGACATGTTTTTACTTTTGGAAGACATCAGAGGGCTTCAAAGTATAGCAGCAATTTTCGAAATTGGAATTTTTCAGGGACCAGTTCACTTTGAAGTGGATTTGAGGGGCTTTCATCTTAGAAATACCCCATAAATTACACCATTATAAAAACTGCACCCCTCAAAGTATTCAAAATAACATTCAGAAAGTTTGTTAACCCTTTAGGTGTTTCACAGGAATAGCTGCAAAGTGAAGGAGAAAAATCAAAATCTTAATTTTTTACACTCGTATGTTCTTGTAGAGCCATTTTTTGAATTTTTACAAGGGGTAAAATGAGAGAAATTCCCCCAAAGTTTGTAACCCCGTTTCTCTCGAGTAAGGAAATACCTCATATGTGGATTTAAAGTGCTCTGTGGGTGCACTAGAGGGCTCAGAAGGGAAGGAGCAACAAGGGGATTTTGGAGAGTGAATTTTGCTAAAATGGTGGGCTGTCACATTTAGGAAGCCCCTATGGTGCCAGAACAGCAAAAAAAAAAAAAAAAAAAAAAACCACATGGCATACTATTATGGAAACTACACCCCTCAAGGAACACAAAAAGGGGTACAGTAAGCCTTAACACCCCACAGATGATTGACAACTTTTCGTTAAAGCCGGATGTGTAAATGAAAATTATTTTTTTTCACTAAAATGCAGTTTTTTCCCCCAAATTTCACATTTTTACAAGGGGAAATAGGAGAAAATGCCCCCCAAAATTTGTAACCACATTTCTTCTGAGCATGGAAATACCTCATGTGTGGACGTTAAGTGCTCTGCTGGTACAATAAAATGCTCAGAAGAGAAGGAGCCACGTTTGGCTTTTGCAAATTAAATTTTTCATTTTCACAAACAACTGTTCCAAAAATCTGCCAAACACCTGTGGGGCTTAAATACTCAATGCACCCCTTATTACATTTCGTGAGGGGTGTAGTTTCCAAAATGGAGTCACATGTGGGGGGTCCATTGTTCTGGCACTATGGGGGCTTTGTAAACACACATGGCCTTCAATTCTGGACACATATTCTCTCCAAAAGCCCAATGGTGCTCCTTCTTTTCTGAGCATTTATAGTTCGCCCACAGAGCACTTTACATCCACATATGGGGTATGTTCTTAATCAGAAGAAATGGCAATACAAATTTTGGGGGGCTTTTTTTCCTATTTTCCCTTGTGAAAATGAAAAATGTAGGTTAACACCAGCATTTTTGCAAATTTTTTTTTTATTTATTTTCACATCCAACTTTAACGAAAATTCGTCAAACACCTGTGGGGTGTTAAGGCTCACTACACCACTACACCCCTTGCTATGTTCCGTGAGGGGTGTAGTTTCCAAAATGGGGTCACACGTAGGTTTTTTTTTTTTTTTTGCGTTTATATCAGAACCACTGTAAAATCAGCCACCCCTGTCACCAATTTAGGCCTCAAATGTACATAGTGTGCTCTCACTCCTACGTATTGGGGGTCTTTTTTTCCTTTTAAATCTTGTGAAAATAAAAAGTATGGGGCAACACCGGCATGTTAGTGTAATTTTTTTTATTTTTTCACACTAGCAGGCCGGTGTAGACCCCAACCTTTTCTTTTCATAAGGGGTAAAAGGAGAAGAAGCCCCCAAAATTTGTAACTCAATTGCTCCCGAGTACAGAAATACCCCATATGTGGACCTAAACAGTTTCCTTGAAATATGACAGTGCTTCAAAGTGAGAGAGCGCCATGCGCATTTGAGGACTAAATTAGGGATTGCATAGGGGTAGACATAGGGGTATTCTACGCCAGGGATTCCCAAACAGGGTGCCTCCAGCTGTTGCTAAACTCCCAGCATGCCTGGACAGTCAGTGGCTGTCCGGAAATGCTGGGAGTTGTTGTTTTGCAACAGCTGGAGGGTCCGTTTTGGAAACACTGCGGTATGATACATTTTTCATTTTTATTGGGGGGGGGGGACCGTGTAAGGAGGGGGGGGGGGGATATGAAGTGTTTTACTCTTTATTTTGTGTTGGGTTAGTGTAGTGTAGGGTTTTTAGGGTACATTCACACAGGTGGGGGTTTACGGTGTGTTTCTTGCTAGGAGTTTGAGCTGCAGCTCAAACTTGAAGCAGGAAACTCACTGTAAACCCCCGCGTGTGTGAATGTACCCTGTACATTCATCCGGGGGGGGGGGGGGGAAACCTCCAGGTGTTGTAAAACTGCAACTCCCAGCATGCACTGTCGGACCTTACATGCTGGGGGTTGTACTTTTGCAACAGCTGGAGGCACACTGGTTGAAAAACCTTCAGTTAGGTTCTGTTGCCTGACTCAGTATTTTCAAACCAGTGTGCCTATAGCTGTTGCACAACTACAACTCCCAGCATGTACTGATCGTAGATATACAATGCTGGGAGATGTAGATATACAACAGCTGGAGGTATGCAACTACAACTCCCAGCATGGTGCGACAGCCGTTTGCTGTTCGTGCATGCTGGAAGTTGTAGCTTTGCAAGATTTAGAGAGCCACGGTTTAGAAACCACCATACAGTGATCTCCAAACTGTAGCCCTCCAGCTCTTGCAAAACTAAAAATCCCAGCATGCCCAAACAGCAAACAGCTCTCTGGGCATGCTGTGAGTTGTAGTTTTGCAACATCTGGAGGGCTACAGTTTATAGACCACTGTATAGTGGTCTCCAAACTGTAGCCCTCCAGATGTTGCTAGGCAACTCACCGGCTTCTGTAGTTTGCACCAGGGAGCCAGCCGCACATCATCGCAGCCTGCTGCTGCCGATCGCCGCCGCCAATGATAAGTAACCGCCGGTCACAGGACAGTTCCCCAGTTCTGCCCGGACTACTATGGGTGGGCAGAATGGGGGACCAGAACATTAACCCCCCCCCCCCACCCCTGATCTGATATTTGTCTGTCGCTTCTGACCGACCAATAGCAGGGATAGAAGGGGTGGCACCCCCTCCACCTCACTCCTATGCCTTCAGGGGGACCATGGGTGTCTTGGAAAGCCCCGATCCCTCTTATTTTCCGGGTCACCAGTGACTCTTATGAGACCCGTATGACCCGAAATCGCTGCAGATCACCGGTCTGAATTGACTGGTGATTTGCCGACATGGGGGGGAACTCAGGACCCCCCTCGGCGATGTGCCAGGATGCCTGCTGAATGATTTCAGCAGGCATCCAGGTCCGGTCCCCGGCTTGCAGAGGGGACCGAAATACCCACGGGCGTACCTATATGCCCTCAGTCCTTAACCCCTTAACGACAATGGACGTAAATGTACGTCATGGTGACGTGGTACTTAGCGCACCATGACGTACATTTACGCGCCGACATGATCGCGAGCACAGGAGCGATA
Organism: Hyla sarda; assembly: GCF_029499605.1. NCBI lineage: Eukaryota > Metazoa > Chordata > Amphibia > Anura > Hylidae > Hyla > Hyla sarda. The sequence continues at coordinate 86,729,090 of NC_079194.1, read as the reverse complement.
CTCGCGTCATGCCTGGCAGGTCCCGGATGATATCAGCAGCCAGGGACCCGCCGGTAATGGCGGACATCTGGTCTGAGATCGAGCAGACCAGAGCAGAAGATCACCGATAATACTGAGCAGTGCTGTGTCCTATGCATAGCACTGCACAGTATTAGCAATCAAAGGATTGCAATGAATTGTCCCCTATGGGAACATAAAAAGTGTAAAAAAAAAAAAAAAAGTAAAAAAATGTAAAATAAAAAAGTAAAAAAATGTGAAAAATCCCCTCCCCCAATAAAAAGTAAAACGTCCGTTTTCCCCATTTTACCCCCAAAAAAGCGAAAAAAAAAAATGAATACACATATTTGGTATTGCCGCGTGCGTAAAAGTAGAAACTATTAAAATATATAGTTAATTATCCCATACAGTGAACGGCGTAAACGTACAAAAATAAAAAAGTTAAAAATTGCTGCTTTTTTGTAACATTTTATTCCAAAAACAATTAATAAAAAAAGAATAAAAAGTATAACCTAAGCAAAAGTGGTACTGATAATAACTACAGATCATGGCGCAAAAAAATGAGCCCTCATATTGCCCCATATACGTAAAAATGAGAACGTTATAGGTGGTCAAAATAGGATAATTTCAAACATACTAATTTTGTTAAAATGGTTTGAGATTTTTTTTAAGCGGTGCAATTATAGAAAAGCATATAATCATGGTATCATTTTAATCGTATTGACCCACAGAATAAAGAAAACATATCATTTTTACCGGAAAGTGTACAGCGTGAAAACAAAACCTTCCAAAATTTGCTAAATTGCGGTTTTCTTTTCAATTTTCCCACATAAATAATATTTGTTTGGTTGTGCCATACATTTTATGGTAAAATAAGTGATGAAATTACAAAGTACAATTGGTGATGCAAAAAACAAGCCCTCATAGGGGTCTGTGGATGGAAATATAAGAGAGCTATGATTTTTAGAAGGCAAGGAGGAAAAAACGAAAATGCAAAAATAAAATTTGTCTGGTCCTTAAGGCCAAAATGGGCTTGGTTCTTAAGGGGTTAAGGACTCTGAAACCGGGGCATATGGGTACGCACTCCATCCTTTAGGGGTTAAGAGTTATGTACCTTCATATGTTGTGTTGCTTTATACTGTGAAATGTTGACATGTTTTAGACTAGGCCTTTAGTTTGTTTCTACAGGGTTTGCAATGACTGAGAAAAGGTTCCCAACAGCAAGATTGTAGAAGCTTCTGGAAAGGAGATGGGGCTTAGCCTAACCCAGCCCCCAACCCAGTAAGCGTAGAGCAGTGAAGAGTATTGTATAGTTTGGAGCCAAAGCTGAGCACTTGTGTGAGTTGTCTGTAGAGACAACCAGAAGAAGTCTGTGAGGAGGAACGTAGTCAAGGACCTCACTAGGCATCAGGCCTGACTTAGCTCCCCAACAGCTAAATTACTGCATATTTTTAGGCTCTCCAGATGGGAATGACAGTAAAGGATTGCAATTGGGATTTGTATCTTTTGAGACTGACTGGAGAGGAATTGCTTATCAAGCATTTGCCACGCCCCCTCCCATAGATTTGCATTAAGGGGGCAGGGCATGATGTCCCAAGGGGGCAGGGCCGTGACGTCACAATCGTCCGGCCCCTGCCTCCCCAGTCATCAAGCATGGAGCGAAGCTCACTCCGTGCACCAGAGACCCCTGTGATTAGACATCTTATCCCCTATCCTTTGGATAGGAGATAAAATGTCTAGGGGTGGAGTACCCCTTTAAGGAAACTGACTACTGAGTTTAGAGAGAAACAGATAGTGAAATGTATTCCAGCAAAGACATAGTTCAAATACAACATCTTGCCTCCTTACATGTGTGGGATCCACAAATGTAAAGGGTTGAAACATTGCTATTGTACTAAGTCATAAATTCCAACTCAAGACTTGGATTCTCCACGTATTCTGCTCAAACATTTGGAAATCTGCTGGGATTTTGACCACCTGGTCAGTCTGTGCATCTAATATGGCTAAGTAAAGAGGTGTAGTCTCATTGGAACTCTTTTCATTGAATGTCTCTATGACATGTCAAAGTTTTTTTTTTTTTTTTTTTTAAATGACAGTGAGACTTTAAAGGGTTATAAAAGCTGAACACAAGAGAGGCAAAATGAGAAACAACGTGGGAAACGTGAGCAGGGAGGGTTGAAACAAACTTCCAGCAGATGTGGTTAGTAAAACCACAGCAAGTGACAATGAATCTGCCTTGGATAAGCATATATGTATGCTTAAATAAAACTAAAAATAAAATAATATAAGGGTAGATAGACCAGGTGATCTTTTTCTGTTGACAGTCCTCTATGTTTCTTTTCTCAGGAGTACCATTCAGGCCGGGCGCCATTATCAATTCAATGCCTGGGCTCCACAGAGGTACCAACATATGAGCATAACATGTGAAAAGTTTTGATCAGTCAGGATCTAGGTGCTCAGACCCCCACCGATTGCTGGAATGAACAAGCAGAAAACCCCAGCTGAGCACTTGTCTCCCCACGATCTCCTTGCTCCATAGGCTTTCTAAAGAATCTGTCTTCTGCAGCAAGACGCCTCTATGACATTTCAAAAGTAGCTTTTTTTTAATGACACCTTTCACTATGCAGTTTCTTAAAGTCTTAAAGGGGTTATCCAGGAATAGAAAAACACAGGTAATTTCATTCCAAAATTGCTCCCTGTCTGTCTCCAGGTTGGGTGTGGTTCTGCAGCTCAGTGAAGGGAGCCAAGTTGTAATACCACACCCAACCTGGAGACAGACAGGGAGCGGTTTTGGAAAGAAATCACCTGTATTTTTCTATTCCTGGATAACCCCTGTAAGTGCTATTGAAGGGTTATTCCAGGATTTATTTTGCTTTAGCCTTTGAGCCCATAGTATCATGTTGTTATATTCTTCTATACCTTGCTTTGTACTGTTTTAATGCACGGGACCCAAATGTGCTGTGGTGCAAGTCTTTTTATTTTACTGTTGTTTCTGACCTGTGCCAGCATTCCATATGGCCAGAGACATCATGTCATAAGTCCCATGGTCTCCAGGGACTTATACAATACATATACAATACAATATCAAGTATAAGGGTGATGCCTGGGGTTATACAGTAGGATCATATAGCTGCTTTCTTCCAGAAACAGTGCCGCCCCTGTCCAGAGGATGTGTCTGGTATTACAGATCAGCAAAGAACTAAGCTAAAATACCACATACTACCAGCTACTAGGTGTGGTAATTGTTTATGGAAGACAGCAGCCATGTTTTCCCAATCATGGACAACCCCTTTTAAATACAAACTTGTAAAAAAAAAAAAAAAAAGCGCAATGCAATGGTTGAAGCACATGACAAAAAAGGAATCCAAGAAACAGAGGAAATACAAACAGTATAATGACTCAGTGAGAGTACAGTAACTGTAGAGACCTTTTACAGTGTTTACCCTAGTGTCTTCTCAGTCACCCAGTGAAGCCTCTTAATGTATACCTTTATATATCTTATGGCTCACATAATGTGTATATTTAGCAAATGGGGGATCATTTAAACGGTAATGGAGAACTAAGGCAATTAATGGCTGACATGCTGAGTAAACATAATGTAAAATACAGCCATTTACTAGGAAGCTATTTATCCGGAGTTTGCCACCTGCTATTTTGCATTATTATAATGCACACATGGTGGAGAAAGTAATGAAACAAGGACATTTATTCTCACTTTCACATATTCCATTGTAATTGATAAGAATGAATAACTTTTAATATTTTTGGCTTTTACAGTTTGTACTTGTGTACAGCGTGCGGAGAAGCAGCTGCAGCCGGCTGGGGGAAGATTATAGAACTGATAGTGTTAGTCTTTGAAATGCGGAGACAATGGAGAATGAGAATGACGGGCTGCATTGATTGTCAGGGAAAGATGTTTCACTTTTAAACTTTGAAAATACATGATTTATCTAGTATAGGCTCTGAGTTAAAGCCATATTGTCAGCATTTCTAAACTATAACTTTATTCACAAAGCTCCCAGCATCCCTTGCTTGTTCAGTGTCTGTACATTATTCACTTATATTCATTTATATTGTAGGAAACATAATTGTTAATAAAGCGTACCTGTCAGATCCCACAAACAATAACATAGAATGAATATGTTACTCAGTAACTAATCCATACCTTGTACATCTAATTTTTATGCCTCTATCACCTATATTTAATATAAAAATAACTATTTTCATTAGCTCACAGTGTTAGAAATCCTCTCAGGGGAAGGGGGGGGGGGTTGTCCCTCCCTTGTAGTGGTGGGAGGTGACGTGTGTCTGCTAATGCAGTCTTGTTCATAAGTCATCACTTGTCCATGACTAATGGACAAGCTGATGCTGCTGCAGGACTGGTTAGTGTCCCAGTAGGTATTGGTGAGATTTTCAGGACCTGTTTTCTTTATTAAATATTCAAAACTTTTTAAACAACCATATTACAAAAGGCCTTTAATTTTCATCAGTAACAACATATAACATTTTTAAGATCTGACAGTGCCTTTTATACTATCCCACTACCTTGTAAGATTTTATCTTAAGGAAATGTGCTGGTCCACAAGCTTGTTGACTGTTTCCAATAACAACCAGCAGAACTGTTAATGAATAATGGATGGGCCACTGTGAATTTTAGCTCACTAGTTCCCTACATTTTATTAAAGGGCTATTTCACCAATAAGATGCTTCCATTATCCACAGGATGCGATATAAGTGTCTTGTCAGGGTGGTCTGAGCACTGTGACCACCAACAATAGCAAGAAAAACAACCCAACTCTCCCAGCTGAATGAAGTGGTTGTTTTGCACATGTTTCATTTATCCTCTATGGAGCCAATGGAAATAACCAAGTACAGCATTCGGTTATCTCAACAGCTCCATAGAGAATGAATTAAGGGTACATGATGAGCCACTGCTCCATTCAACAGGGAGAGTCGAGTCCCCATTCCTGCAATCATGGGTGGTCCCAGAGGTTGGACCCCCATGGTCAGACACTTATCCCCTATCCTGTGGTTTGGGTAATTTTAATCACTTGATTATCCTTTTTTCCAATTGCCAACGAAGGACAAGCCAGCTTGTCCTGAGACGGCAACCATTGTATGACGCGGGCTCGAGTCATACCGCGCGGCCCCCAGCTGATTCCTACATGCGGTCGTTGCCGTGACCGGCTATTAACCCTTTAGGTCGGAGCTGTTAAAGTTGACAGCGGCGTCTAAAGGGACATTTAAACACTCCCTGGTGGTCCAGAAGTGGTCCAATTGTCCACTTCTGAGTTAGCCGGAGGGCTTACCTCTCCTGCTGCGGCGGCTCCTGCACTCTGAATGATAAAGCCTGGCAGGACCAGGCTTTATCAATCGAGCACAGAGCACACAGATCAATCTGGTTGTATGAAACCACATTGATCTGTATAGGGAATCTAATGATTCCTCATAAAAGTCCCCTAAGGGGACTAAAAGTGTAAAAAAAAAAAAAAAAGTTGAAAAACATGTTCATTAACCCCTTCCTTATTAAAAGTTTTAATCACTCCCTTTTCCCAAATTCCATTGGGTCAGAAGATGGCAATTTTAAATTATAAATTTCCGTGCATGTAGTTATGATTTTTTCCAGAAGTAAGACAAAATCAAACCTATATAAGTAGGGTATCATTTTAATCGTATGGACCTACAGAATAAAGAGAAAGTGTCATTTTTACCGAAAAATTTACTGCGTAGAAACGGAAGTCCCCCCCCCCCCCAACTTACAAAATGGTGTTTTTGTCAATTTTGTCACACAATTATTATTATTATTTTTTTTTTGTTTTACCATAGATTTTTGGGTAAAATTACTAATGTCATTACAAAGTAGAATTGGTGGTGCAAAAAATAAGCCATCATAGGGATTTTTAGGTGCAAAATTGAAAGGGTTATGATTTTTAAAAGTAAGGAGGAAAAAAAGAAAGGGCAAAAACTGAAAAACCCTGCATCCTTATGGGGTTAATTGTGATTGTATAGCTTTAAAGGGGTACTCCGGTGAAAACCTTTTTTCTTTTAAATCAACTGGTGCCAGAAAGTTAAACATATTTGTAAATTACTTCTATTAAAAAATCTTAATCCTTCCAGTACTTATTAGCTGCTCAATGCTACAGAGGAAATTCATTTCTTTTTGGAACACTGATGACATCACGAGCACAGTGCTCTCTGCTGACATCTCTGTCCATTTTAGCAACCGTGCATAGCAGATGTATGCTAAGGGCAGCATGGTGGCTCAGTGGTTAGCACTGCTGCCTTGCAGTGCTGGGGCTTTGGGTTCAAATCCCACTAAGGACAACAATAAATAAAGAGATATTATTATAATGACGTCAGCAAAGACATCACTGTGCTCGTGATGTAATCAGAGAGAATTTCAAAAAGAAAAGAATTTCCTCTGTAGTATTCAGCAGCTAATAAGTACAGGAAGGATTAATATTTTTTAATAGAAGTAATTTACAAATCTGTTTAACTTTCTGGCACCAGTTGATTTAAAAGAAAAAAGGTTTTCACCGGAGTACCCCTTTAAAAGGGTTGTCCCAAGATTATGAATTAGTCGCTACCCATAGGATAGAGGGCAACTGTGTGATCATGGGGGAGTCTAACTACTGAAACCCCATCCAAGATTTCGGGCATGGTTGGAACATTAGTTTTGCAACAGCCGGAGGCACACTGGTAGGGAAACTCAACCATAAGTATGTATTATCATAAGAGTAATATTTAACAAAACAGAAATCTACTGACAATATGTTGAATATGTATATTTCAGTCTTTTTTTTTTTTTTTTTTCAATATAAAAGTAGCCCACAAACTAGTGTCACCTAGGTGTATATGGATGGGAAAGGTCACCCAGATAGTTTAGTTAACTAACCTCTTCATGATGCAGGGCGTATGAATACACCCCCTGCATCCTGAGTCCTTAAGGGCATAGGGTGTACGCCCGTGGAAATTCCAGTTCCTGCCGTCTTGAGACCCCCCCCCCCCCCCCATGTCGGAGATCACCGCAAATAGCTGGTCAATTCAGACTGGCGATCTGCTCCGATTCCGGGTCAAACGGGTATCCGCTGTACTGGAAAATGAGGGGGATCGGGGGTGTCCAAGACACCCCTGATCCCCCTGAAGGGATAGGAGTGAGGTGGTGCCACCCCCCCCCCTATCCCTGCTATTGGTCAGTCAGAAGCGACCGACCAATAGCACATCGGGGGCGGGGGGGTTAAAGTTCGGTTCCCCCGTTCTGCCAACCCACGGTAGTCAGGGCAGAATGGGGGAACTGTGGTGTGACCGGCGGCGGCAAGCGGCGATCCTCTCCCTGGTGCGGTGTGTGGTGATCCTGCTGACTATGGAAGCCGGTGAGTTGTTGCCTAGCAACATCTGGAGGGCTACAGTTTAGAGACAACTATACAGTGGTCTCTAAACTTTAGCCCTCCAGATATTGCAAAAGTATAACTCCTAGCATGCCCACACAGCAGTTTGCTGTCTGGGCATGAAGGGTTTTGTAGCTTTGCAGCAGCTGGAGAGCTACAGTTTGGAGATCACTGTGCGGTGGTTTCTAAACCGTGGCCCTCTAAATCTTGCAAAACTACAACTCCCAGCATGCACGAACAGCAAAGGGCTGTCTCGCCATGCTGGGAGTTGTAATTTCGTACCTCTAGCTGTTGTATTACTACCTCTCCCAGCATGCCCTTCGGCGATCAGTACATGCTGGGAGTTGTAGTTCTGCAACAGCTGGAGGCACACTGGTTGGAAAATACTGAGTTAGGTAACAGAACCTAACTGAAGGTTTTCCAACCAGTGTGCCTCCAGCTGTTGCAAAATTGCAAACGTACAACTCTCAGCGTGCACGGGCTGTCAGTGCATGCTGGGAGTTGTAGTTTTGCAACAGCTGGATGTTTACCCCCCCCCCCCCCCCATGTGAATGTGGCACAGGTGAGTTTACAGTGAGTTTCCTGCTTCAAGTTTGAACTGCGGCAAATTTTCCGCCGGAGCGCAAACTCCTAGAGGGAAACTCACCGTAAACCCGCCCATGTGAATGTACCATAAATACACTACACATAACATAACAAAGGGTAAAACACTACATATACACCCCTTACACTGTCCCCCCCCCCCCCCCAATAAAAAGGAAGAATGTATCACACGGAAGTGTTTCCAAAGCGGAGCCTCCAGCTGTTGCAAAACAACAACTCCCAGCATTTCCAGAGAGCCGCTGACTGTCCAGGCATGCTGGGAGTTTAGCAATAGCTGGAGGCACCCTGTTTGGGAATCACTGGCATAGAATACCCCTATGTCCACCCCTGTGCAACCCCTAATTTAGTCCTCAAATGCGCAAGGCGCTCTATCACTTAGGAGCCCTGTCATATTTCAAGGAAACAGTTTATGGCCACATATCGGGTATTTCCGTACTCGGGAGCAATTTATTTTCACAAGGGAAAATAGGAAAAAAAAGCCCCCCAAAATTTGCAACCCCATTTCTTCTGAGTAAGAACATACCCTATATGTGGATATAAAGTGCTCTGTTGGCGAACTACAATACTCAGAAGAGAAGGAGCGCCATTGGGCTTTTGAAGAGAAAACTATACCCCTTAAGTAAAGTAATAAGAGGTACAGTAAGCATTTATGCCCCACTGGTGTCTGACAGATTTTTGGAACAGTAGTCTGTGAAAATGAAAAATGTATTTGTAGTGTGCCAACAGAGTACTTGACGTCCACACATGGGGTATTTCCATAATCCAAAGAAATTGGGTTACAAATTTTGGGGGGGCATTTTCTCCTATTACCCCTTGTAAAAATGTAAAATTTGGGGAAAAACCAGCATTTTAGTGAAAAAAAAAATTGGTGGCACAAAAAATAAACCATCATATGGATTTTTAGGTGCAAAATTGAAAGGGTTATGATTTTTAAAAGGTAAGGAGGAAAAAAACAAAGTGCAAAAACAGAAAAACGCTCAGTCTTAAGGGGTTAAGGGGTTAAATTGCCACCACTACTTTTCATGGGCTTAGTATTGCTCTCAGTTTTAACTGCTGTATATTACTATTAATGTCATTTTTATGTAATGCCTTCCTCTCCACAGTCCTTAATCCCAAATTACATTTTGCCAAAAGTGCTGAAATTGTGGTTGCAGCGGTACCAGCAGCGCCGATAAGATGTTATGAAAATTAGATTCCATAAACAACTTGTGTGTTATGTTGATTCCAGAGCAGGAGCCTTGTTTGGAGCAAAAAACATTGTATGCCGACACAATTTTAGTTTTGTGCTAACTTTTTAGTGCATGAGACTATAAAATGTGCAATTTGCTGCCAAATATATTTTAATGTATTGTGCTTAGAGCTTTTACTTATTGACTTTTTAAGAGATAACATTTATTGACTGTCTACATATAGACTACAGTGAAACTTCCTCACCTCTTTGAGAAGACCATTTCCTTCTCCAGACCACATTTTGTGCTGCAGATTTCCATACCACCATTTACTTTGAATTCTTTGAGAAGTCAGCCCCATAAAAGGCCACTTTTATTGCAATTTTGGGTGGTATTCTTAACCTCTTAAGGACGAAGGGCATACATGTACGCGCTTGTCCTGCCCTTGAGCTAAGCGCATCATAGCTGGATGTTCCGAAAGCTATCAACCGCCAAGACCCGTGGCTACTGCCAGACATCATCGAACGTGGCGATGACCAGCATTCACCTTTTGAAATGGAAAAAAGAAAACAATCCGGCTGCTGAGTCTGGCTGATCGGGATCCCCACCGTGAGAGATTCGGGGCGGGCCCTTACCAACCTCCTCACCACCGATCCAATTGGTAATCCAAAGCTCCAGTCAGCCATGGCAGGCTGGAGCAATCGAGCCCTGATAACATTGATCAATGCTATACTATGGCATAGGATTGTTCAGTATATGCAATCTAATGTTTGCATGAAATAGTCCCTATGGGAACAAAAAAATTGTGCAATTTTTTTTTTTTTTAAATAAGTTAATGTGAAATAACCCCTTCCCTAATAAAAGTTTGAATCACCCTTTTCCCATAAAAAAAAATATAAACAAAAATAAACATAAGTGGTATCGCCACGTGCATAAATGTCCTAACTTTAAAAATATAGCATTGCTCAGCAGGGCCAATGGTGTATATGTAAAATAAATACCAAAGTCCAGAATTGCGTATTTTTGGTCACTTTGTATAACCCAGAAAAATTAATAAAAAGTGATCAAGTAGTCCCATCAAAACAAAAATGATGGATGGCGGATGGCGGCCATTACCGGTGGGTCCCCGGCTGGAACCTGCCGTGTATGACGTGAGCACCATTCCGATGCTCGTGTTCATACACAGGATGTAAATCTACGTCCTGGTGCGCGAAGTCCCGCCAAACCAGGACGAACATTTACGTCCATGGTAGTTAAGGGGTTAAAGGAGCGGAAGGATCCATTACCAGCGGTCGGACAGAGGCATCATCAAAATGTAAGTAAATAATTCTATGTGAAGGAAGGGGTGTAATTAATGGGGGGAAGGAGGTTGTGTAATTAAGGGGGAGAGGGAGGGGTGGAGGAAAAAATGAAAGCTCAAGAATGAAAAATTGCCTGGTCATTAAGGGGTTAAAGCATTAAAGCATACCTACCTGACAGATCCCACAAAAAAGAAAAAAATAATTGTTACTCAGCACCTAATCCTGACCATGTACATCTAATTTTAATGTCTCTATCACCTATATTTTTTTAAGAAAATACCTCTTTCCATTAGCTCACAGTGTTAGAAATCCTCTCAGGGGAAGGGGGTTTGTCCCTCCTGGTGGTGGTGGGAGGTGATTGGTGTGCCTGCCTGCTCATGCTGCCTTGTCCATGAGTCACGGTCCCTCTTTTTTTTATGCATTTCAGGCAATGTTCTATATAGTGTTGCTCGCGAATATTCGCAATGAATATTATTTGCGAATATCGCATATTCACGAATTCGCAAATATCGCAAATTCACTATATATTCGCAATTACGAATATTCGGTTTTTTTTGTTTGTTTTTTTTCTTCACAGTACACATCACAGTGATCATCCCTCTCTGTTTCCAGCTTGTGTGGTGTAAAGAAGGCTCTAATACTACTGTGTGAGACTGGCATGCAAATTTTCGCATATTTTCGCATATTTGCTAATTTTCACATATGTAAATTTTTGTCAAAATGCGAATATTATGAATATGCGAATTTAGCGAATATATGACGAATATTCGTCCATATAGTCGTGAAATATTGCGAATTCGAATATTGCCTATGCCACTCAACACTAGTTCTATATAGGGGCAATAAAGGTATGTGGTACAATTATATTAATTAAGGCATTTTGGAGCCATGCATTATAGGAGGACATTGTTGTATATTATAGTGGGGCATAATTTTACAAATTTTTTTTAAATCAAAATACAAGTTTATTAAGGTTTTGTAATTATCAAACCAACAACAGGCAATCAATCAACGAGTAGTCGCTAGAAAGCTTATAGAGAAGACATTGACAGGCCAACATATTGTATATCATCAAAACAGTATATTAATGTCTAGGAGGCAGGAGTTGATGGTGAAAAGTCAAAGTAAGGATGCCACATGGGCCAAATCGTCTGTAGATTATCAGCATTATGGCATATTATTTGCAATATTCAACTGGAACCCCGTGAAAGAAGGGAAATCCGGGAGACGTAACATGTTCATAAACAGTAATACGATGCAACAGGGAAGGTTGTCATAAGGGGAGTAGAATACAGTGACTAAAAGGGCATAGTAGGCGTACAAAGTAATCATTAGGTCAATCAAACAACATTAGGACTTCAATTAACCCAAAAAATAGAGGAATGGAAAGCCCGGGATTCGTACGAGGGGGCCTGTAATTTTAAATGAATCAACAGTAAACAATCTAGCGCAGTGTTAGAGACAGTCTTATGAGAAAGGAGTAGGAGGAAGAGAAGGGGGAGAAGAGAGAGAGACAGAGATAGAGTAGAGCAAGACAAGAGTGGAACCAAGGAAAATGATAAGAGGCTTACCACGTAGGCTGGAGGATTCCGGACCCCCGAGACACCGATGGACCAGCAAGTGAAGTGATGCAGCAAGGTGAGATAAAATGTAAGTGAGTTATGTGAGGGAACTGGCTACGACAGGGGGTGGAGGAAACTGAAATCCGAGGAATTCGAAAAGGTAGTCCACGGGTGCCAGGTCGCCACATATTTCGGGAGACGTGCAGGTGTATAAGCTAATAATTCTTCCATCCTATGCACTCGTGTAATCTCTTGAAGCCAGGACAAGATGGTGGGGGCGAACTGGATTTCCAAATTCTGGGTATCACTGACCTAGCAGCGAGTAATAGAAAGTTTAGCAGACGGTGAGTATGTTTGGGTATGGCAGGTGGAAAAATGGAGAAAAGCATGATTTCCGGGGTTATTGGGAGTTGGAACGAGGTGATGCGGGCGATCACATCTACAACCTTCGACCAAAAGTCTACTAACGAGGGACAGGTCAGCCATGTGTGTAACATCGTTCCTTTAGAGGAAAGGCATCTCCAACAGAGATCCGAGACCCCAGGGTAGCAAGTAGCTAGTAAGGCCGGGACTCTATACCATCGGGACAGGATCTTATAATTGATTTTGTGAGCTTTAGTGGAGATAGAGGATTTGTGGCAGCTATGGAAAGCCTTGCGCCACTCCTCCTCAGAAAGGGAGCGTCCCAGTTCCTTTTCCCAACCAGCTATAAAAGGAAGGGGTTGTGAAGTGGATGCCTCTAGCAATAAGTTATATAAGATACTAACTGTATGTGAAACAGGTTGGGACTGCACACAAAGCTCCTCGAACACTGAGAGCGGACGGTGTAAGTCTAGTGAATGTTTCACAGTACGATAATAATGGGATAGTTGCCCATATTGAAATAGGAAGATAGGTGAGGTAGGCGCATCCACAAGAATATCCGATAGGGGTTTCAACGATGTCTGTGTTATGAGGTCATGAAATGATAGTCCCTTCTGTCTGGTAAACGTTAGGAAGTGAGGTGACATTTTAGCCGGGGGGAATTCCGGATTGTCGAAGATTGGTGTTAGAGGTCCATTCTGGAGGAAAAGAGTTATACGGGACATGTAAGCTAGTCATGCTAGGGTCACAGAGCGCAGGATCGGAGGTAGTGCAGATCTAGACATCAGAGGGGCTGCCGAACGGGGGTGCCAGAAGAAGGCTCTAGGATCACATCCTATGGTTGCACCTTCCAATTCCACCCACTGTTTACCCATACGACAATGACCACAGTCTAAAACATGTGTCAAGACTGCTGCCAGGTAGTAGGACTTATAATCTGGTAGGGCCAAACCTCCATCTAATTTCTTCCTGATTAGAGTGTGCTTGGCCAGTCTGGGGTGTTTATGCGTCCAGACAAAGCCAGATTGGAGCGCAGAGAGGTCTTTGAAGAAAGTATGGGGGAAATGAGTAGGTATGCTGGAGAAGAGATAGTTTTACAAATTTTATATTGGACACTTTGGGGCATAATGTTGTATGGGTCATCATTTTATATTGGATAACTTGAGTGGCACTATGCATGTGGCATTACTTTGAATTGGACACTTGTATATAGCATATTTTCTCTGGAAGGTGCACTAAGTGAATAGTGCTTGACTAGTGGGAAAGTCTAGCTGCTCTGTACCCTTTGTATCCGACCACAACCCCATACCTGTCACATTTTTCCTTTCCCAAGAAGAACAGAGACTTGTTGGTAGTACAAAGGCCACAGCAGCCCAATTTTATTGACCAAATTCAATTAACAAAAATATTTAAATAACCAATGTATGAACATCATACAATAACAACATATTATCAACAGTATAAACACATTCCCTGAGTCGAAACTGCAGCAGAAGGACTTGGAGGCACCTTGTTTACTTTAGAGCACAATTAAACCATCTCCGGGTCTCCTACTGTACCCCTGACTGTAAAGCACCAGACCCAAGGGCACCATATTCAGAGGCCACCAACCTACTTGTGGCCCATACCTGCATGGAAACTACCAGACTGGGTACCACCCCAGCCTCACCTTTCCAACCAACCTCAAATCCAACATACACCAATTATTTTAGTGTGCCACCAAAACCTTCTCCTGTTAAGGCTGCCATAACAAAACTAACTCCCCAAACTATTGTGGTGTCCCAGCAGCAAAGGCTGTCCTGTGGCTTTGGACTTTCTCAGGCAGACCTGTGGCACAGGTGTTGGGCCCACTGAGGGACTGATTGTTATTCCTATTATGTTCAGGCACTTTACTAAAAGTTAATATATTTTTGTAATTGTTATGTTACCTGTTGTTTCTATGTATATTATTTATATGTATTGTTGTACCTTTAAGAGAGGAGCAGTGCACCCCACGTAACCCTGCCTGCCAATGGGAACCTAAATTCTTGTCCATATAGTGTAATGGGGGAAGAAGTTGCCCCAGTTGAATTCAGTGCTAGTCACTGTTGTGAGATCCAGTGAGGTAAAGGTGTGAGGTGTGTGGAGAAGCGCCAAGGGAAGACCCAGACCAAATCTATCTTATCCAGTCATTCTGCAAGGATCACCCGCATGGTGGAAGTTCATGCCCTGGCAGAGAAAGCTACAAGACCTTGAGAGAAACTCTAGCTACCAGGATCAATCTTCAAGTCTCTCAAGTTAGTATCAATTTATACACCACAAGTCCCAGCTAGGCAACAGGGCTCCCAAGGGGTTACACTGAATCCTCTCCCTTTGCACCATACTGTCTGTATAATAACATCTGCACCCTGCTCAGTATACACAGTTATCCGTAACCTGACATCGGTGTGTTACTTTACTCCCTGTGTCTGGCCCACGAGAAGCTGTCTCCAACCTCGGACCATGTATAGGCTAATGGTGCCCTGGCATCACAAAGTGATAAGGTATTTCCCTATACCATCCGTGGTACCACACTGTCAGGGCAGGCGGATGGGTGGTAATCCTCCAGTGGCTCATGAAGTACTGCTGCTCCACCCCCTTCCCTCTGCATATTTAACCCCTACTATGCCCAAGCTCCTCCCTTCCCACTTTCTGCACCTGTAACCCCTTCCTGACCCGGTCCAGACTCCTCTGTCATGTGCCCCTTCAGTCCACTACTTTTCCTTCCAGGACTTCCTATATACTTTTGCATGATTAGCACCAATAGCACTCCATCTGGGGAACTTAGTGGTACTATTTTGAGAATGTACGTTACTATTGTGGATGTCCAAGGAGAAGATTGAAAACATGTTAAATTATCTACGGGTTCATTTATTTGTGACTACAATCTGTTGCCCAATGTAGACAAGTAAAGTCTAATGCAGTGGTCTCTCAAACTGTGGCCCTCCAGATGTTGCAAAACTTCAACTCCCAGCATGCCTGGATAGCCAACGGCTGTTCGGGCATGCTGGGAGTTGAAGTTTTGCAACATTAGGAGGGCCACAATTTGAGAGACCACTGGTCTAATGCATTTATACAGAGATGTTCTGCTTTTTTTGTCTCAATGCCATATCAGCTTTCAGTCTCAGCGTTATCAGGGATCTCTGGGTGGGACATAATTTACTGTAACATGTTGGCGCTGTCAGGCAAAAAATGTAAATCAGTTATGAAAAAAATAAAAAAGAAATCAGGCTTTTCAAAAATACAATTACGGAGGAGCCATTAGGGTAGAGATGAAGAGTCTGGAAATTAGACGGAGGATAATAGACTATTGCAGAAGTTATCATGGAGCCTGTGTACAGTAATGTCCCTCAGTCATTATATTAAAGACATTAATAAGTCTGTACTAAGGATCATTAAATAATCAATGTTACTTTCTTGTACGTTTCTAGTGATGGTACGGTACATAATATTTTTTTATTGTTTATTGTCACATTAACAATATAAATACATTTACATGGTTAGGCACATGGCAGTTCGACATTAGGTATGCATATCAAAAGTAACGAACCAGTACTTGTATAGTAGTTCTCAAAGTTTATCCTTTTCAACACTTTAAGAGAGGGGACCCCCATAGCAAAGATCAAAATGGGCTCAATATTGGTGTCTAGTTCTGTCATCTATGACATCATTTGTTTTGTTTCTACAATTCAGGCTCTTTCCATGATGGTTGGGTCAATTTCCCACCTCCTTCTATGGTACAGTGTACAATATTTCTGCTAAATCTGACCAGGTTCTAACAGAGGTAATGTTATTTTACAAAAGTTGGCTTTAAAGGGGTACTCCGTCCCTAGACATATGATAATATGTCTGATCGCGGGAAAGGGGGGCTGCTGGGGACCCCAGCGATCTCCAGTGGGGCACCCCAGTCATCCCGTGCACGGAGCAAACTCTGTTCCGTGCCAGATGACTGGGGACCACAGCCACCATGCCCCCCTTCATTCACATGAATAGAGGAGGCGTAGTAAGACGTTCCAGAACGCCATAGCGGCCAGATCCCCGTGATCAGACATGTTAACCTCTATCCTTTGGATAGGGGATAACATTGCTAGGGGCGGAGTAGAGAGCAGTTCCCTCAAGACTTTGCGGTTTACTTGAGGGCGCACAGAAAGCTTCCCCCAATCAGTTCTGTACCCACCCAGGTGTGTCTTTCCTTGTCTGCTCCTCCTTGTCTGTGAATTGAGCTGCTGAAAAAAAAAAAAAAAAAACACCTGCCCACCCACCCCCTATATTCCATATTCCATCTCAGCATCTTGGCTGCTAGAGAAGAAAAACACTTAGCAATAGTAAGTAAGCAACAAATTTGAAAGATAACAGCCCCCTAGTGGCATACTTTTCAAATTCGTCTTTTAGTTGTCTTCACATTCAGTCATATAGGTTTAGATTGGTTTAGAGTCCCAATGGGGACAGGGACCAATTTGAGTGTACAGCAATGCTAGATCTGTGTGGGCTATACAAATAAAGAGTTGATATTATTATTATTATTATTATTATTATTATTATTATGATCATCATCGTTATTACTATTATTATTATAATTCCATGTGTCCTAGTAAAAGTTAGGTATCCAAAACACTTTATACTGAAATAGAAAACTGTTTTATTTTATTAATCTCAGATGCAGCCATGTATTCATATATTTTTACAATGTACACATAGAATTAAACCTCATAAAATAGTATAATTCCGGTTTCACATATCAGTATTTGGCTCAATATTTTCCATCTGTATTTGGAAGCCATATAACAAAGTGGAACAGGGAAAAAAATGTAAGGGGAAGATTTGTATTCCATGTTTTGGACCCACTCTTGGTTTAGGCCTAAAAATACTAATGCAAAATACTGAGCCAAATACTGCCATGGGGAAACCATCCTAAGGTCTGTTCCCATAGCGTAAAAATAGCTGGTGTATTTTATTCTACGCGTGCCTTCTCATTCGCATTCAGCAAGACTGCGGCTTTAAAAAAGATTGCGGTCTCATTTTTGCCATTTATTTATGAAAATTCATGTGTAAAATAAAATACACCAGTGAGTTGTACACTATGTGAACATATCTTAACTTTGCCAATGCATAACGTTACTTATTTTGTACTTACACGTGAAAATTCGGGCGGAAACTCTGCAAATAGTGGGTGCCGGCTGGAACATTCCGGATCTAAGACCATCAGAAATGTCTCCATAGACAGCAATGCATTTTTGAGTGGATTCTGGCAAAAAGAATTGACAGAATCGGTATTTCCACAGCAAATGTTTCCACCACGGAAATTAGGTGCAGCAGAATCCCATTGAAAGCAATGAGATTTTGTTGCAAATGAATTGCTGAGTGGCAGTGTGATGTACTAAGCCCGGGCAACCAGAAAGAAAATCAGTACCGAGGCTCAATGCATCATACTGTCATTCACCCTATTGCTGACCGAGGAAGGACATCAGTGCGGCTGGCGAAAAGCTGATCAGCAGTGTGACCAGTCGACCACTGGCAAGCAGGAAGAAGATAGCACCCGAGTACTGGCGTTTCAATACTGGGGCGGCGGCAAGTAAGTCCAGTTTGTTACCTTACATCCTGGGAGCCTGGGGAGGATGGCAGGATGGCACAATTAAGCACTCCTTTAAAGGGGTACAACGGTGGAATATTTTTTTTTTAAATCAACTGGTTAAACAAAGTTAAACAGATTTGTAAATTACTTCTATTTAAAAATCTTAACCCTTCCAGTACTTATTAGCTGCTGTAAAACAGGAAGTTCTTTTCTTTTTGAATTTCTTTTCTGTCTGACCACAGTGCTCTGCTGACACCTCTGTCCATGTCAGGAACTGTCCAGAGTAGGAGCAAATCCCCATAGCAAACCGATCCTGCTGTGGACAGTTCCTGAAATGGACGGAGGTGTAAGCAAAGAGCACTGTGGTCAGACAGAAAAGAAATTCAAAAACATACTCTACAGCAGCTGATAAGTACTGGAAGGATTATGATTTTTAAGTAGAAGTAATTTACAAGTCTGTTTAACTTTCTCTGGCACCAGTTGATTTGAAAAAAAAAAAAAATATGTTTTCCACTGGAGTACCCCTTTAATGTTTATACCAGTAGTCTCTAAACTGTGGACCTCCAGATGTTGCAAAACTACAACTTCCAGCATGCCCGAACAGCCAACGGCTCTCCGGGCATGCTGGAAGTTATAGTTTTGCAACATTTGCAACATGGGAAACCACTGGTCTAGAGGTTTGTATTTTACAATGACAGTCTTCACCTGAATGAAGTTTCACATTATGACTTTTCCTCTTTAATATCTATCTGCTTTTTTTTTTTTTTAATTCATACTGTATATTGTATTGGATTTCAGAAACATTTCGGGTAAAGCGAAGTACTGCTGCCTCTTTTTATGAGACACGAACAGCTTACATACGGCAACCCAGCGGCAAAGTGTCACTAAAAATGATTTCATAATGCCAGTAACAATGCAGTGCCATATTTCACAGCCAAGCTATGGAATAGGGGCAATGAATATCTGCAGAGGAGGTGTTCTTCAATTCCTCAGGACAGATAATGGCAGAGACTTGCGATAAGACTAGCTGGACAGCCAAGGTCAGGCCAGAAGACTCTGAACAAACCATTTGCCTTCAAATAAGGCTACTAATATGCAGTCTAAGGCCATGTTCACATGATGTAAAATGTGGGGTGCCCCACTGGAAAATAATTTTTTATCATATCAACTGGTTCCAAAAAAGTTCTAAACTTCTATTAAAAAATATTAATCCTTACATTGATCCGTACTTATCAGCTGCTGTATGCTCCAGAGGAAGTTGTGTTGTTCTTTCCAGCGTGACCACAGTGCTCTCTGCTGACACCTCTGTCTGTGTCAGGAACTGTCCAGAGCAGGAGCAAATCCTCATAGCAAACCTCTCCTGCTCTGGACAGTTCCTGACATGGACAAAGGTGTCAGCAGAGAGCACTGTGGTCAGACAGAAAAGAAATTAAAAATAAAATACCTTCCTCTAGAGTATACAGCAGCTGATAAATACTGGAAGGATTATGATTTTTAAATAGCATTTACAAATCTGTTTAAGTCTCTAGCACCATCTGATATTTAAAAAAATATTTTCCACAGAAGTACCCCTTTAAGGTCTCATTCACACTCATTTTAAGAAGTAAAACATTCAAGCTACGGAACTTCAGAGCGGAATTCCGCTCAGAGATTACACTCTGAAATGCTGGTGTAGAAGTTTTCTATTGTCTTTAATTGGATTCTGCTGCATCGTGAACACTGCAGAATTTTTCACAGTAGAAATACAAATTCTGCAGGGAAAGCATTGTTGTCCACAATGACGGCGCAGGGCCACATGGTCCTAGTGCTGATGGATATAGATTGCTGTACATAGAAACTTGGCCATGAATATTTCCCGGACAGAAATACTGTAGTCTGAATGTAGCCTCACAACAGCATGGATTCCATGTGGATTTTTCAATCCATAGTTTATTCATCTATATAAAAGTATCCTAAGACTGTTTTGCTCAGGATGTCTCAATTTTAGTAAAAAAATGCTCTGTAAATTATACACAATAATGCATGAAAACCGAAAACCCCAATGCTAACCCAGGACAAACCCATAGCATGCCATACCCAACGCTACACCATATATATATATATATATATATATATATATATATATATATATATTATAATTAGTGTAGGATACTGTACGTGTAAATACAGTCTCTTAATCTGTGTTTCTTATTTTTTTTTTTTTGTGGTTAGGCTACACTAATTATAATATATAATTTATACTGTTAGTTTTTGATGTTGTGCTGAGAAGCAATCAGATCATTATACAAGATTGTAGATGTGCGCTATGTCTGTATTCTACTCGAATTCATATTGGCCCAGATTTATCAAACTGTGTGAGAGAATAAATAGAGAGATTTTCCCACAGCAACCAATCACAGCTCAGCTAACTAGCTCTGGTAAAGTGAAAGCTGAGCTGTGATTGGTCGCTGTGGGAAAATCTCTCTATTTATTCTCTCACACAGTTTGATAAATCTCCCCCATTGTGATTTCTATCCTTTCTTTTTTTTGTTTTTTTGAACATGTGCTGCACTCTTCCCCACCCCCTCAGCCCAAACCTATATAGGTGGTAATTAGCCACACTAGGGCCATTTCACTCCTAGCAGCCTCCCAGTCTGACTGGGAGAGCAAGGTAAGTGAGCCATTACACCTTGTTCACACTGGTGTGGTGCGGGGCGGCATCTGTTGCTGCCGTGGCGCTGTGTCTGCGAGGGGGGGTGCGTCCCATAGACTGGTTTGAGAGGCATTGGGGCCGCTCTGCCAGTGGGTCGCTCCCCCCGTGGGCACCTGTGTCGCGGCGGTGGTGGTCGCCGTCCGGTGCTACGCCATTTTATGCTAGGGACGTTAGGGACCCACTCTGAATAGGTGGCCTTGACGTGGTGAGTGGGCTTGTACTTTTTGATCAAAAATGTATACTAACAACCTGTTAGTTTTTGATATTGTGCTGAGAAGCAATCAGATCATTATACAAGATTGTAGATGTGCGCTATGTCTGTATTCTACTCGAATTCATTATAATATATAATATTGATGCAGAGGATTTAAAGCTGCAGATTTTATGCTGCAGCATTCGGTGTAAACAAAATGACTAAACACAGTTTAAAATCCTGCGCATCAAATATGAGCAGGATACACCCTGACCCAGTACAAGTTTAACAAAAAAAGCTGTCTGGTCACTAAAAACTGTTATTCTGGTCATCTATGAGTTAAAACATGAAATCATGTAGTGTCACCATTTCCACAATAGTATTAATGTAAATAAGCAGCTAATGCAGTATAATGCAAAGTCTACCACTAGTATTGACATCTTTACTTAGCTATCATTGCCCTGTTAATATAATTTGGTAAAGAGAGAATTTGTCAATGACATCAATCCTTACAAACAGCCTCATTTAATAGAATTAACCCTAATCTGGGACATGGTTCAATAACAGTGACTGAGAATGTGAAAACAATTACTACAGAGCCCTTGATTCCATAACGCTAAGGGTCTATTCACATGGCAGAATTTCCGCTTGCGGAATTCCGCCTTAAATTAAAGCCCATAGACTTCTATGGGATTCCGCAATCCCATTCACACTTCTGAATTCCATAGAAGTCTATGGGCTTTAATTTAAGGCAGAATTCTGCAAGCGGAAATTCTGCCATGTGAATAGACCCTTGATTTGAAAGTTGGCCAACCAACAAATAATGTGTTTGGAGATTTCTTGACTCCTTCTGAATAGCAGTTGTTGGGAAAATAAGGATTCTGGCAGCAACTTACTCTCCCAACTGAAAATACATGCATACTTATTGCATATATCGCACTCTGGCAAAATGTTTTTATCTACAGAGAAGCCCAGGGTGCCGACTTACGCAAAAAATATATACTTATCTCCTTCCATTGCTGCCTCCAGTGTAGCTGTTCCTGGTCTCCACTTGCCAATATGTACCACTCAGTAAATCACTGGCTGAGGCGGGGCACTACTGTGGCCAGCGATTGGCTGAGTGGCAATGTGATCTATTGGTCCCTAGCACCAGGAAATATAGCATGGTGTAGACCAAGTGCTGGGGTCAACACAAGATATTGCCTCTCAGCCAATCAGTGGCCACAATATGTCCCACCTCACCCAGTGATTACCTAAGCAGGGCTCTGACATATTGATGCCTGGCCCTGTAAATTGGAGCATGGCCAAGCAATACGGGAGGGGGGTGAGAGTGCAGGAAGTATATTTAGTTTTACTTAAGCAGACGCTCCCTTAAGGTATTTAAATGCTGGCTGGTACCTTGTAGCCTTCGCCACCCTGAGGCTTGATTGACACCCTAAGTCAGTGTTTCTTAACCAGGGTGCCTACAGCTGCCCTAAGAGCTGGGCTTTGCATTTAAGAGTACCTGTGGCCACCCTAAACATTATAATATTTTAATACCCCTAAAAACATGAGTTTTCTTTTATTAACACTGAGTCCACTGAGATGTTTATGCAGCACTACTAAAGAAAAAATCCCAAATATTTGCCCTACTAGTGTAAAACCTCTAATAGGTCATTCATGTGAAATCCCGCAGCAGTATCTGTATGAGCTGAGTAATGTGCACTGCGGGGCAGCAGAGGTCATAGAACTTAATGAAATGTTGATGGAGTTCTTCTAGGAAAATCACAGTCATCAGTTTGTGCACGATGCGGAATCTTCATGCAAAATCTATTGACTTTATTGTCACATGTTAAGCAATTGACTTGTCAACCTGTTTTACCTACTGGCATATATGCAGCACTGCACGTTATGACAAAAGTAGGCACTTTAGGGAAAGAAATGGTTGCACACTGTGTACAGATGCCAGCAGAGAGCTGCAACACACAAAAGGATATTGTTCAACAAATAAAGATGTGATTCTGGATTATGTACATTAACTTTTATCAACATCTTTATGGCCAAGATGGATTCACCCTACCTATTCCCTAGTAGATGCTTTGTTTTCATAACACACTTTAACTTTGTAGGGGTATTCCAGCTTTATACATCTTATCCCCTATCCAAAGGATAGGAGATAAGAAGTAGGATTGCAGGGGTCCCGCTGCTGGGGACCCCTGCGATCTCGGTGCAGCCCCCGGGCTGCACCGAGATCGCTGGGGTCCCCAGGGCAGGACCTCTGCAATCCTACATCTTATCCTCTATCCTTTGGATAGGGGATAAGATGTATAAAGCTGGAATACCCCTTTAGTACCACTATGGAATATTTCAGGATTTTTTTTTTACTGTGCTACAGGGGCTGTAAAGTAAGTGTAGTTCATAATATAGTGTCTGCACCTGTGCTTGATGGTGATCTTGCAATTCTTATGTGATCTTTGCACTGATGTGTATTTTTAGTAGCATACAAAATGAGTGGTGTCGTCTCAGGTTTTCCCAGGTTGCAGTGTGGCCCGAGACATTACATCACTAGTCAGGTGTTGAAAGGCAGTCTGTCTGCTTCAATGGGTGGGAAGAAGATAATTTTCCACAGGGCTGCAGGGAATTGTAGTTTCAAGCAGAGCAAAATAGCAACATAGCAAAACATATGGGTGGGAGGGAGGAAAGAGAACTTACAATTACAAACAAGGGATACTGGGACTTGTACTTGGAGAAAGGGAACTTCAACAGGAGATAGACATTTTACAAAAAGAAAGCAGCAGCGTTATGGTGGACCCACACATAGCCATTTAGCCCCAAGACAAGTGTGGATCCTTCCTAAGCATGTCCATTAAAGGGGTACTCCGGGGAAAAACCTTTTTTTTTTTTTTAAATCAACAGGTGCCAGAAAGTTAAATCGATTTGTAAATTTCTTCTATTTAAAAATCTTAATTCTTCCAGTATTTATCAACTGCTGTATACTACGCAGAACGTTCTTTTCTTTTTGAATTTATTTTCTGTCTGACCACAGTGCTCTCTGCTGACACCTCTGTCCATGTCAGGAACTGTCCAGAGCAGTGTATCCCAATCAGGTTGCCCTGGTTGGGAAACACTAGTCTATAACAAGTGCAAATCCCCATAGCAAACCTCTCTTGCTCTGGACAGTGGTGTCAGCAGAGAGCACTGTAGTCAGACAGGGATGAACTATACAACTTCCTCTGTAGTTGACATCAGCTCATAAATACTGGAAGGATTAATATTTTGAAATAGAAGTAATGTACAAATCTGTATAACTTTCTGGCACCAGTGGATTTGAACATTTTTTTTTCCCACCAGAGTACCCCCTTAAGCCTATTGGGGCTTAGATGAAAACCCAATAGCATTCCCTGTTTAGCAGTTTCCTATGGATGCCGCAACCTCTCTTAAAGAGAGTCATTTTTTCTATATCCCACTACAATAAGACTCGAGGTGTCCTTCTGATATATTCCCAGCTACCAGTTTTCAATACGGTTTCACCACTACATTACCATCACTACTGAGAAATACATCTAGAAAGGTGAACTCATTGGGGCCAAAAGAAGACGCTAATTGCAAATTCATGGCATTTCAATTAAATGATAGGGGATAAGATAGGGATAAGATGTCTGATCATGGGGGGCCTGCTGCTGGGACCATGAAGACATAAATGGAGGGGGCGTGGTGTGACATCAAAAGGGGCGTGGCATTACGTCACTTCTCCAGTCCCGGAAACAAAGAGCTTTCCGAGACTGAAGACACAGCCCCAGTTGCTCTTTTGCCGGATAACCCCTTTAACCATAAGAATGGATTTAGTTTCATTCTTGAAATTAATGACAGGTATGTAACTCACAAAAAAAATGACACACTCACAAAAAATGCTTTGTGGTTGCAGACAAGTGGCTCATTTTAGGAACCAGTCCCAGTGGCAAGTCCTGGTTATGTCATCATCATGTCTAATTTTGAATCATTTTTAATATTAAAAACATAAAAAACAACTCATTGAATTTTGCCTCTGAATACACAATGACAACACCTTTGTTAGATAGACCCTTTGTTTCTTGGGTTAAAAGCAGCCATGGCTCTCTGATTAACTGTCCCAGAAGTATCTCTCAGCTGGCGCTATCTCTAAGTTCCAGATAGATCATTAACTGTGCTCTTATTGATGAGCTCGTGAACTGTCTGAAAAATCCATTCTAGCCTCTTGTCGGAGCCCTTGATGGTGCGCACACCCGCATTACCCAGATTTCCAGCAAAACTTTATTTAATTTAAAACTCTCATCTCAGGTTTACTCTTATAAAAAAAATAAAGAAAAGAAAACAGGGATATGATGATTAATAGCAGCGGAGTAATTGGTGTCCAATGTCTATTTATCACTTACTCTCGATTTCTTTGTAAAAATTCTTGGCTGTATGATAAATATAGGGCTCCCCTGTTCAGGCTGACAGTGTGATTAATGATGATCCAGCCCCCAGACATTCATACAATAAGCGGCGTATAAGTATTGTAAATGTCAGTTGTTCAGCCCTGGCTTCAAGTCGATTTATTTCCGTTCACCATTAATAAAGAAAACACTGGCTGAAAACGGCTTCTCCGGACTAAGGTTCCTTTTTATCGATTTTGTGTTGCTAAATCATTCGTGTTGCCTCCTCATGTATTGTCGCACTCTCTGAAAAGTGAGGAGCCAGTGGAATAAAATCAAATTTATATAGCATTAATGCAATCTGTAATTTCATGGCAAATTACTGGAAAATAAGTTTTCATTTATATGAAATTGGTTAAATCGGATTAGCAGTGAACGTGCACCACCTATTTCTATCTTGGCAAGTCCTGTCCACATCCTGGTCTGACATAAATTTATTTCATGGTAGTTAGCAGATTTTCCCATATTACATGATTCGCCCCCATATCATTTTTACTTTTAGATCTATTTTAAGAATACGGCTAAATTGAATCATCGTGGTGCTATGGTTGGAATGGATGCACTGAAGCACTGGGATCCTGTATTGGAATCTCACCAAGACAACATCTCTATAGAGTATATATGCCCTCTCTGTATTTTGATGGTGTGGTATTCCAGCACCATAGACTGTCCTGTGGGCTAAAGATTGCCTCGGGCATCCCTGCTGTCTATATGTTGGGGCTCCTGCTCCATTGTATGACCTGTTATAATGTGATTATAGATGAGTGAATTTTTGGAAAATGAAATTCAGCGGATTGGCCGAATTTCCCCAAAAAATTTTGTTCGGTCCTAATTTATTCGTAGCTTATCACTATATTTGGGCTACAGAGAGCCTCAATGGGGTGTAGAACACTTTACCTTGTCGTAACACACATAGGGAGTGTGCTGTGTTAGGGAAATAATACTGTTATTCAGTATGACATGCAGATTGTTTTGGAAATGTCCTTCATGCCAAGAGAATGTAGTGACAAGAATTACCTTCCATTCTGGACTTCTTATCTGGCTTTTATGTATCAACATCATTTATTTAAAATTCCACAAGTCACTTTTCATCAATTATAAAACAAAATACAAAAATACTAAAAATACAAAAATGATATTTAACCCTTTAAGGACTCAGTCCATTTTGGCCAAAGGACTCAGCAAATTTTATTTTTACGTTTTCTTTTTTTCGTCCTCACCTTCTAAAAATCATAACTCTATTATATTTTCATCCACAGACGAGTATGAGGACTTGTTTTTTGTGCTACCAGTTGTCCTTTGTAATGACGTCAATCATTTTACCATAAAATATATGGTGCAACCAAAAAAATACTATTTGTGAGGGGAAATGGAAAAGAAATTTTGCTAATTTTTGAGGAGACCATATAGTGGTTGAATGACACAGCCTGGAGGTGGCGGCAGCATGAGGAGAACATATAGTGGCTGAATGACACAGCCTGGAGTCGGCGGCAGCATGCGGAGACCATATAGTGGCTGAATGGCACAGCCTGAAGGTGGCAGAAGCATGAGGAGACCATATAGTGGCTGAATGACACAGCCTGGAGGTGGCGGCAGCCGGAGGAGACCATATAGTGGCTGAATGAGACAGACTGGAGGTGGCGGAAGCATGAGGAGAACATATGGTGGCAGAATGAGACAGCCTAGAGATGGCATCAGCATGAGGAGAACATATGGTGGCAGAATGACACAGCCTGGAGGTGGCATCAGCATGAGGAGAACATATGGTGGCAGAATGACACAGCCTTGAGGTGGCATCAGCATGAGGAGAACATATGGTGGCAGAATGACAGCCTGGAGATGGCATCAGCATGAGCAGAACATATGGTGGCCCTAAAAAGGGCGGCCCCTTCCCCTCTCTTCTCCCCTCACCCATCATACAGTACCTATGTTTAGGTAATGATTTCATATGATATAGTAATGTGAACTGATTGTTGTTTGATATTGCTAGTTTTGTAGTCACCGACTGCTTGCCATAGGGCAGTCACCATATCTCCTCAATGCACCCTTGTAGTGTACCATGCCATTTGAGCACTGATAGCTGCTCCTTCCCTTATTGATGTTTTATTGCACTGTTTTCATGCATTTGGTTTCTCCTTGTATGGGCGATTCCCTAATTTTGTTTAAGGCTCTGCATTGCAATGCAGTCGAATTTTTGTACTGTTGATTCTTGCTTTGTTAAGTTACTGAAACTTTAATAAAACATATTATATAAAATAAAATAAAAAAAAGGCAGCCCCACACAGGAACCTCTTCCTATTTCCACTTAAAAACCCTGGAAATGGCAGTGTTTTTAGGTGGATATGGGGTGAGGTTCCTGTGTGGGGCCACCCTTTTTAGGGCGAGTAACGCTTGTCAAGAATGGAATTAATAGTAGAGAGTAGGGCTTTACAGGGGAAGTTTTTACCCTCACCTGATAAAATAGACAATACGTTGTTCCCTTCTACCTTTTAGAGGTCTTTACATCACATAAATACTTGGTGGTGTTGGGGGCAAATGGTGTTTTTTGCACACCTTTCTTTTTCTTTGATTTAAATAAAAATTTTAGTCCATATATTTTATCCAAAGAAAAGTTAAGTTTTAGCTAATGCATATCCTCAATACTTATTTGTGGTCTGATGTGGTGGAATTTCTGTAACTGGGGAGCAGCACCATAAATATTTATTGCACTATCCATATTTTTTAAGTGTTGGTGTGGCACCATGGTCAATCTACTCTGATACATCAGTTATTGGTGGTTGGAAATCCTGGCTGATCCATGCCTGATTAATCTTGACAAAGGTAAGTCTCTCCACATTTTTTGTGGACAGACAAGTTCTATTTGGGGTTACTATGGCCCCCGCCGCACTAAACACCCACTCTGATGGCACACTCCTGATAGCAAACCATGTGAAGAACAGCATGAAACCACCGTTCCCTGCATACATGGTATGCTGGAGGGGCACTTAGACTTGTCCGTGCAGTGGAGGCTGAGGACATGGTGGAGGATGAGGAGGCGGAGTCGCACACTGTCACAGCACCAAATGCCTGAGAGCCTGGAGGTGGAAGCAGAGTGACCTGTCCAAGTTGCTGTTGTGACTGCAGGAACCACATTCCCCCAGTGGGCCGTAAAGGACATGTATTGTCCCTGACTATAGTTACAGCTCCACGTGTCGGCGTTGCCGAGCACTTTGGTACACACAGACAGGCTCAAGGACTGGCCTACCTTCTGTTCCACAAAATTGTACAGGGCTGGTACTGCCTTTTTCACAAATAAATGACGGCTTGGGACTCTCCACCTTGGCTCGGCACAAGCCATCGGTTCTCTGAAAGGTTCAGAGTCCACCTTTTGAAAAGGGAGGGACTGCAGCATCAGCAACTTGGACAGGAGCACATTCAGCTTCTGCGCTGTTGGATGAGTGGGCGCATACTGTTGCCTCTTGGACCTGGCTTTACTGATGGATTACTGGCGGAATGACTGACTCGAAGTAGGAGGAGCAGGAGCATCTTTACCAACAGAATATGGGTTTGACAGACAGGTCAGCTCCCTTCGGCTAAGGTGGTGGTTCCTTGGCTGGCTGAAACAGCGAGCGATGTGCCACTGGGTGATGCAGCAGGCTGGACCACCGCATCAGAGCCACGGTTATCCCAGGCCGCTTTATGGTGATGCTGCATATGTTGATGCTGCATATGGAACCCTGCCCACGCTTCATCTTCTGCTGACACATCTTGCATGTGGCCAGGTTAACATCCTTCAGTTGCTTGATGAAAAACCGCCACACTGCCAAATAGCTGATTTTCCCACCAACAGTCCGCACTGATTGACTGCTACTGCCGCTGACTTCAGGAACCCCTGTTCCACTACTTCCCGAGAAGGTAGGCTGTCGCAAAGCAGGTGGTCTACCCCGGGCACGTTTGGCTCAAGACTTCCCACTTCTGCCACCATGCTGACTTCCAACCATGCTAGCACCTTGCTTGCTCAGCTGCTGCCTCACGGGCAACCTGCAACCCTCTTCTCCTGATGATGATGAAGCCCCTTCTGCACTCGGCTCCCAAGTGAGCTTGGCTTCATCATCATCAAGTTGTGTCCACACGTCACTGATGTCCTCCTCAGGTTCCTCAACAGTGTCTGCTTCAGGAGCCTGAACGCTCGCAACAACCCCTCCCACGCCACTCTCCTAATCACTACTTGCCCAACTAGCGGAGGAAGCGGCGGATGTCTCCTCCACTTCTTGGCTAGGTAGTAGCTGCTGACTGTCCTCTAGTAGATCCATAGGCGTGTGCATGGGGTGTTTCGGGTTTGCCTGGGCACACCCTAATCAAGCCCATGGGGGATCCACGGCCGCCGTCACATTCTGGACATCCCTGTGTCCCGAAAGATCTTTTCTGGACAGAAGGATGTCTCGTTACCATTCTTCGGCGGCCCCTGCATTAACTTTAAAAATCGGGAGGTAGTGCAGGCAGGGACATCACTGATGTCCTGTGCGTGTGCCTATTACAACGGAGGAGCGGAGCATCGATGAGGAGGTCGCGCGCAGGCCGGCATGGCAAGTCACCAGCACATCATCTTCAGTGTTCCAAGAGGTGGTTGGAACACTGAAGTGGGGCAGTACTGTACTGCACCTAATGTGTGGGAACTGTACTGCACCTAATGTGGGGGGAACTGTACTGCACCTAATGTGGGGGGAACTGTACTGCACCTAATGTGGGGGGAACTGTACTGTACCTAATGTGGGGGGAACTATACTGCACCTAATGGGGGAACCGTACTGCACCTAATGTGGGGGGAACTGTACTGCACCTAATGTGGGGGGAACTGTACTGCCAACCTAATTTGGGAGTAACTGTACTGCCAACCTAATGTGGGGAGAACTGTACTGCCAACCTAATGTGGGGGGAACTGTACTGCCAACCTAATGTGGGGGGGGGGACTATACTGCCAACATAATATGGGGGAACTATACTGCCAACCTAATGTGGGGGGAACTATACTGCCAACCTAGCATGGGGGAACTGTACTGCACCTAATGTGGGGGAACTGTACTGCACCCAATGTGGGGGAACTATACTGCACCTAATTTGGGGAAACTGTACTGCACCTAATGTGGGGGGAACTGTACTGTACCTAATGTGGGGGAACTGTACTGCCAACCTAATTTGGGGGGAACTGTACTGCCAACATAATGTGGGGGGAACTATACTGCCAACCTAATGTGGGGGGGGGGAACTATACTGCTAACCTAATGTGGGGGGAACTATACTGCCAACCTAATATGGGGGGAACTATACTGCCAACCTAACATGGGGGAACTGTACTGCACCTAATGTGGGGGAACTATACTGCACCTAATGTGGGGGAACTGTACTGCACCTAATGTGGGGGAACTGTACTGCACCTAATGTGGGGGAACTGTACTGCAACTAATGTGGAAGAACTGTACTGCACCTAATGTGGGGGGGGAACTGTACTGCACCTAATGTGGGGGGGGGGGCTGTACTGCCAACCTAATGTGGGGGGGAACTGTACTGCCAACCTAATGTGGGGGAACTGTACTGCCAACCTAATGTGGGGGGAACTATACTGCCAACCTAATTTGGGGGGAACTATACTGCCAACCTAATGTGGGGGGAACTATACTGCCAACCTAATGTGGGGGAACTGTACTGCCAACCTAATGTGGGGGAACTATACTGCCAACCTAATGTGGGGGAACTATACTGCCAACCTAATGTGCGGGGACATATACTGCGTATATGAGTGCAGGTCTGTTTATGTATGCGTGCATGCAAGCAAGAGTGTATTTGTGTGTATATATATATATATATATATATATATATATATATATATATATATATATATATATATACACGTGGGCGGTGTGAGTTTGTGCTTTAGGTTGTACACCCTAATGCAATAGGCTGCGCACGCCTATGAGTAGATCGTCCTCACTAAATGGTGGAGCTGAACCCACAGCATACGATACGTCTGTGGGGGAGGGAACAGCATAGAACAGAGGCAATGAGAGGACAGGGACTGTTCTCGGACCATGCCAACTGAGGGTTGTGTCTGAGGAACCCACCAACTGTTGACTGGGGGTGTCAGATGTCATTTGTGATGAAGTGGATGACCAAGTTAACCAATCAATGACGGCAGATGGGTTGCTGGTCGAACTGCTGGTCACAGTACATAGGCCCACATTTTTTTAACATTTAAAATATAAAGGACACCACAAAGGTGTATGTATTAGGCACTGAAATCAGGTCACTATGGCTTTTCGTGCTCACCCTAACTGGCCCAATAGCTTTAGAGTTGTTGTACACACTAGTGCTGCAGCACAGAGACGCTGTGTAGTACATCCCAGTACAGTATTATTATGCACTAATAGCAGGTGAGTTAGGTGCACTACTGTGGCAGATGTAAACAATGACATTGGCTAACCCTCAACACTGATGTTAAAATTGAGACATTAGCCAGTATATCCGTGTATGAAGGACATACCTGAGCCCGCACACCAACGCTAAGGTTTCTCAAGTGGCACGGAACCCAACACTAACCTACCTGTACATGATAAACAAAACCAAGGGCCAGTGGGCCATTACGGCAGCATTAGGCCGACTTACATCTACCACGGTAGTGCACCTAAATTCCTGTATTATTCTAATTTTTACACATCCACTCCGTCTATCTGGTGTAGGATCCTATTGTGGCACTTTTAGTCTGCTGCAGGAATCCCCCATTATGCACAGGTAGGTTAGTGTTAGGTCCTGCGCCACTTGAGAAACCTTGGCGTTGGTGTGCGGGCTCAGGTATGTGCATCATACAAGTCTATACTGGCTAATATCTCAATTTTAACATCAGTGTTGTTTACATCTACCACAATAGTGCACCTAAATTCCTGTATTATTCTAATTTTTACACATCCACACCGTCTATCTGGTGCAGGATCCTATTGTGGCACTTGTAGTCTGCTGCAGGCATCCTCCATTGTATGCATTTTTATCCTGGGGATTGCCCCTAGCAACAGACCACGAGGGAAGGATCTGCTCCCCCAGCATGAATGCACAACTGTATTTGGGGTCGAGCACCTTCAGCCATTTGAGACCACGTCTTTGTTGTTGTTTACTAATAGCAGGTGAAAATGGATTTTAGTGCTTAGCCTAACTGGCCCTTATAAGCTTTAGAGTTGTTGTACACCACACTGCAGCAGTACAGATTCGCTGTGTAGTACACCCAAGAGTGTTTTTTCTCTCTCTCCCTTCCCTGTCAGTGCTTTTCTGCAGTGATAACTGCCGATTATATAGAGCTGTGACATCACAGGGCTGGCTGCTTATAGACTGCATGCAGCATGTGATTCTGGGTCATCCCGCCTTCCCACCTTCCCAGAGTTCCTTGCCCCATGTCCTCTCATGTGGATCCATTTTAGATGCCGTGGAGCCTGGACCTCACTAAATGGAGTTTAAAGAAGCAATTTGTTTCATCAAATCACGCAATATTCGGATTCGTTGCAAAGCAAATTTTTTCTGAAATCCGTAACTAATTTTTATTCGTCAGATTCGATTTGCTCATCCCTAAATGGGATATATTGATGTGTGATGTTATGTATTCATTTATGTACTGTACATTTAAGAGAGTGTGGCCAGGTGACCCAGCAGATATGTCTCCATATTTGTTTGTTTTTTATATTTATTTTACAGATTTTTCTTATTTTCTGACTTTTTTATATGTCAGTTTAATATGCTTTTTATACCACCTTATTTTGTGAAAACATGTAAGGGGTTAATCCCACCTGACTACAGCACCTGTGCTTGAGTGGGATTGCTCCATCCCTGCACTTGGCGCTTGAAACACGTAGCTTATGCTGTTCCTTGTATGTCCCTTGAATAAAGACGGTTTTATTGCTACTGAAACTAGATCCAACTCTGCATTCTTTTCTACATTCTCGGTGTTGTCCAGCACCTGGATCTGTGCTCCGGTTGTCCAGGCGGGGTGAGCTGGTTGGACTTTTCTTGCTCTTAAAAAGGGTTGTCCCGAAGCAAAAAAAAAGTCCTACTCAGCTCTCAACTTCCATTACATGGTCATCTTGGAAGTATATTCCAAGATGAGAGGGGGAGGGGCATATAATCATTACGTGTGGGTGAAACTATGGCCACATGCTACAACCAACTGCTGCATGATGTTACCATTGTTGCAAAAACATCATTTAGCTATTGGACATCATGTGTAGGTGTGGTTTTGCCAGATCTTAATGATCTGCTTGGTCCCGCCTCTCTAATTTCATAATGGTATACTACCAAGATGATCAGGGTGCGAAAGTGAAGCACCAGGGAGCAAAATAGGTAGGACCTGATATGCTCCCTGGACAACCTCTTTCAAGGGGTTATCCACTGTAAGGGGAATTAAATACTTACCTGCCAGACAGTAATGGACATGCATAGGAAGGATATGTGATTGTTTTGGAACTAAGTGGCTATGTTTTGATTCCACTATAAGATTGTTGATTTCTTTTTGTGAATGGGCTATTTTCTGTTGGCGTTCCCTCCCTCCAACTACAAGTCCCAGTATAACTTGATTGTAAGTGTGAGGTCACCCACTGAAGCCCAGGTGTACTGCATTCTATACTGTGCTGTTAACAATAGACCAGAGTTTTCTGACCTGGTTGCTTCCAACTGTTGCAAAACTTCAATTCACTGCAGAATGATCTACCTCCCACCCAGTGGTCACTCCACACATTGAAGCAGACATGCTCCTTTGACTAGTGATGTAATGTCTCGGGCCGCACTGCAACCTGGGAAAACCTGAGGCAACACTCATTTTGTATTCTGTTAAAAATAAACATTGAGGCAAAGATCACATAAGAATAGCGAGACCACCATCAAACACAGGTATTATATTATGAACTACATTAACTTTACAGCCCCTGAAGCACAATGAAAATATAAGAAAATTCCAGAATACCCCTTTAAATCCATTTATTGACTAGAATGATCCTGAAAAAAACATAGTTGCCAATCATTACAGTATATTTTGCTACAAATACCTTTATAATAGTTATATTACTCATCCTGGTAAAAGTTCCTCTTTCTTACTGAGTTTATACAAGCTTGTATGTATTTCTTGTGTGATTATTGGTGGGTCTTCCTATCCTGCTCTACCATTAAGACTTGGGGGCATCTGAGTATGGGGAATCAATGTTAACATCTTGGAAAGGTGGTTACTGTAGTTAAAGACTGATTCTTCAGCCTAGAAACCCAATAGTATCATATTCCGAATACCAATACACGAAGCCAAAGACTCTCCCATAACAGTTACATACACTATATTTAGAAATTAGATATTTTGACTTACATAGTTTTGTTAATGTTATGTAATTGAACTACCACAGAAGAAATGTGTGACCCCATATAGCAGATGTAGTAACATGGATAGAATGTTAAAATTCAATAGAAAACAGAGATAAACCAATATAAGCACAAGGAGGATAACCACACTCCGGAGAAAGGACAACGAGGCAAAAAAGATCAGCAATAAAAGCATCGTACCCATTGACCCACAACCTATCATGAAGAGAAATATGTCACCAAAATGTTTCTGTCTCTTCATTTTAAATCAGTTCCTATTAGATATGGGTCTTACATGGTCGATCTCTGCTCCGGGATCAGACGTTCTATCTTTTCATTTGAATATCTGTGATTTACAGCACACTTATCTCATACGACTTCCAGAGATGTTTCAGCTATACTGGTATGTAATTATTACAGCTATGCCATCTTGCAGAAAGTGTCATCTGAGGTTGCCATAACAACTGGTTCTTTTTATACTTTTTGCTGTTTGTGGAGATATTCAATTGTGTAATCCTAATTTCTTTATTTTATAGCATGAAGGGCTTA
The DNA here is from genome assembly GCF_029499605.1 of Hyla sarda. Taxonomy (NCBI): domain Eukaryota; kingdom Metazoa; phylum Chordata; class Amphibia; order Anura; family Hylidae; genus Hyla; species Hyla sarda. The sequence goes on along the minus strand of NC_079194.1, from coordinate 86,693,893 downwards.
TGCTTTACTATTTAGCGTGTAATACAGTCATATTTAGATAACAATACTGTGTAGTTTTAGTTGGACTGGGGATATCAGTGATGTGTACAAAGTATAGTTAAAAGTCCAATTAACACATTAAAGAGTACCTCTCGGGAAGAGGCGTTACCCAGCAGGCGTGACATCATCTGAAGCCATACAGGGGAGAACTTCCTCCCTCACTCTGCTACACACAGACCAGAGCAGTTCAGTGTGAGATGCACTATTATTGGCTAAGGCTGCACACACACTCCTCAGCACCCCAGACTGCATTTCCTGATTTTGGACTTCTGCCAGGCCAGCAGGAGTCCAAAGTCTGTGCAAGAGATAGGGAGAAACGTGCTCTGGACAAGTAGGGAGACACCTAGTGGCAGATTTTTTTGAACACAAATAAAACAGACATTTTTATTTTAACAAAGTTCATTAGAAAGATTTTTTTATTTACCATATGGAGTGCAATAGCAAACATTTGTTTTAATGAGAGTGCCCATTTAACACACAAACAAGCAACATAGGCAACACATAAACAACACAGCACATACATATACAAAACAATGTCCAGTATGAAAAAATGTGCGCTGTTCGTGCTTATATATCAAATGTTCACCTCCTGGGCTTTGGGCATGGAATCATAGGATCATGTGGACCAAACCACCATTATTTCCAATAAAGAAAGTTCTGCAACCACTGCTTCCATTAAAAAATTCTTACTTTTCTCTTACTTATTTTTTGCTTTAAGGCAAAGATACAATAAAAGGCATTCACTAGACACTTTTTGATCCAAAAATTGAAAGCCGTGGTTGCTGGTCTTTCTTCATTGGATATACAAAACAATATTGAGGGGTTTTGTCTTAACACAGATAATCACCATAATACGGGTATTACTGTAGCTGATTGCTGCCGGTCAATCTACAAAAATCAAAGAACCCAAAGCCAGCCAAACATTTCCACTGGAGAACTATATTACTGTATTACCTAGACAGCCAGACTCTACCATAAACAGCCAGGCTGCTCATAGCAGAGTTCCATAGATCCCTCTATAACAAATATATACCCTATTGTATGGTAAGACTCAAGGCAGTGATACAACCCTGCTCCACTGCCCTTTTTCAATATAGCTGTTTGGTATTTAGGAACACCTGTTAGATTAAATATCATAATGTTAAAATAACTTCGATTATCAAATAAAATAGAACATCAGTACATCAATATAAATGTAAAGGCAAATTATTGCTGTTCTTAGGCTGGGTTCACACCATGTTTTTGCAATACAGTTTCCGTATCAGGTTTTTGATTAAAAAAAAACAGATTCCTCAAAACTTGACTAAACTGTATCAAAACGTGTGTTAACGTGTTAAGAAAAAAGCATCTATGTTATTAACTTTTCATTCTATTATGAATAAAGTTTTACTTGTTTGATTGAAATTCCAAGAAAAAACTGTGCAAAGTCAAAAATCGTATGGTGAATACGGTTTTTCACCCGGACCAAAAAATGTGATAGGCTACGGTTTTGGGCAAGGGAAAAAAACTGACAAAACCCTACAGGAGGCAAAACAGACACAACCTGATGCATCTTTTAGCATACGGTTTTCAATGGAGAGTCAATGCATACGGTTTTCAATACAGTTCCATATGGTTTTCAAATTGAAAACGTATATGGGAACTGTATTGCAAAAATGTGGTGTAAACCCAGCCTTAATGAAACCCCTTAGTGACTGTCAATACACTTTTTTACAGTGGTCCCCAAGGGGCTTTAAACATATACATATGCCTTTTATTGGGGCTGCTGGTCTAGTAAGGGCACCATTATTTATAACACAATATATTAGTTTTGCATTAGATTTGGAACATCCCTTAAAGGCATTTTCGAGACTAGGTTTATTGAAGACCTACAGGATAGGTCACTAAGGTCAGATGAGTGGGATGCCAACACCTGGCTTAACCACTAAATAGTTGTTTGCCAGAGTCACTGTGTTGCCATACACAGTGCAACAGAGCAGAAAGTACACAGCTCCGTACATTGTGTAGTGGCCGTGCTGAGTAACTGCAGCTCAGCTCTCAATGGGAGCTAAATTGCAGTAACCCAGATTAACCACTATACAATGTACGCAGCCATCTGCCTTCTGATCTCTTTCACTCTGTTTGTCAGCACCAAAGATCTGGCCAACAGCTGATCTGGTAAAGATGATCTTTCCTGAGGATTGGTCAGCAATAAAATTTACCTGGAAAAACACTTTAAACTACTACAATTTTCGGGAAACAGCTTTCCAAAAAATTAAGCTTGTGTTTTTTTTTTTTTGTTGCTGTTAGTTTTTTAAACAAAAAATGGGGAAAATGATATATATAAAGCATAAGGAACAATAAACCATGTATATGGTGGAAATCATGGTCGTAGGACCATAAGGAAGATGAAAAAAAGTATATAGAAAAAAAAAAAAAGACCAAAACAGGACACCTTCAAAGGTATGGGGCACAAAGTTCCCTTTCACAGCATGGAATAAGAAAATCCCCCAGGATCAAGTACAAGGTGGATATCACATTAAGCCAATATGTGGGGGGGGGGGGGGGGGACTAAAACATCATATCATAAAGGTTTAGCAAATCCATAAAGTCAGAATAAGGTAATTGACAAGAGAGGTGACTGTCTGCAGATTCACATGGAATGGGGCAATTTCACCAAGAGATAACTGGCATGTCAGAAATGCCAGCTGACAGATGGATTCTAGGAATAATGAAGGGGGTCGGTCTCTAATTAAATGTAGGGTCAGTAAGATCTTTCAGCAGATGACACCACATTTTATTAATTACTGGGTCTCCTTATGGTCATAGAGGTCTATTTGCATATTTACTGAATATTTTAAAATAAATAAGCCTGGAACTACTAATTAAAGCCCCAGAAAAAAAAGCCTTGTCAACCTTAGCACCTCACAGGACAAAAAGGACAACTCATTCATATGCCTCTAATAAATGTATTTATAGATTAAATTAATTGAATATCCTTAGCGCAGGACTGAACCTCAGAGGTTTGGACTCTTGTAGGTCTTGTGATTTCAGCTCGTGGTTGACGCTTGTCAGTTAGAACTCGTATACCTGACAGAGTCATTGTCCCTCCTGCTGCTATTTGAAGGGTGAAATTAATTACATTCTTAATTGAGCAAATTTACTTGTATATTGATGCTCTTCTCCAGACTGTGAGAATGCACAGTGGAGATATTTCCAGGTTAATAAAATATATTAGCAAAAATAAAATGCAAATTTTATAAAAGACATAGTAATTTAATCTCGACATTGGCTTCTTACCAAAAATTTGTTCACAGAATACTGCTTGTAGACCATTAGTTTACAACAGAAAATTATCCTAAAGGCCCAATAACAGCTACTCACATCAGCTTCAGATGGATCTTGCTGCTGGACCTAATGGGTATCCAGAACATAGACCTATTTTTTGGGTGGACCAGACTGGCTGACTATTTGCATTTGCACATGTAGCCCAAAACATTCACAATACGGTGCTGGCGTGTGGCTAGAACAACCTACTTTCTTGGAATATCACAGTCATATGACATTGTAGCCAAAAGGACCTCCTCACAGTTCTTGCTAGCTCTACATATCTGTTTTACATAGGTCAAGTATTAGCCAAAGAGGATGATTATTGTCCAGTTTAAAAGACCAAGTAATCTGCTGATGAATGACATTGAGTTAACTGAGAGCAGGTTGTATGTGGCCTGGTAGAAGTGGTAGGTTAAAGGGGTATTCCAGGCGAAAAGATAACATGTCTGATCACTGCTGGGACCTCCCGTGATCCCCCTGCAGCACCCAAATTCTATGCGGGGCTGTGTCTCCAGGCTCAGAAACCTCTGGGATCATGGGAGGCCCCAGCGGCAACCCTCCCCCCTAACGATCGCACATCTTATCCCCTATCCTTAGTTTGCATTAGGCTTGTATTATTACATCTTAGGATACTTTAAAGGGGTATTCCGGGCAAAAACATCTTATCCCCTATCAAAAGGATAGGTGATAAGATGTCTGATAGCGGGGGGCCCGCAGCTGGGACCCCCCGTGATCTCCCTGCAGCAGCCTGCATTCTATGCGTAGCTGCGTCTGCAGTTTCGGAAACCACCGGGCTTCCGAGACGGGGACGTGACATCACGCCACGCCCCCTCCATTACTTTCTATGGGAGGGGGCATAACGGTCGCAACGCCCACTCCCATAGACATGAATGGAGGGGACGTGGAGTGACATCACGTCTCCGTCTCGGAAGCCCGGCGGTTTCCGAAACTGCAGAAGCAGCTACGCATAGAATGCGGGCTGCTGCAGGGAGATCGCGGGGGTCCCAGCGGCGGGCCCCCCTGCGATCAGACAACTTATCCCCCATGTTTCGATAGGGCATAAGAAGTTTTTGCTCGGAATACTCCTTTAAGTGTTCTACCGGTACAAAAATATAACACAGTACACCATTCTCCAAGCAAATAGCCTAGTCAGTAAAACCATAAATATTCTGATGGTACTAAGATGAAAACATGTCTCAAAAGGTTCAAAAGCTAAATGTATTTTTTTTAACAGCATACAACATTACTCAGGTCTCAGTTTTCCCAGGTTGTATTGTGTCAAGACATGACATCACTAGTCTGGTGTGCAAATAGAGCCTGTCCTGCTTCAATGGGTCGAGCGACTGCTGGGTGGGAGAGAGATCATTTTGCAACATATGTAGGCACCCTGGTTAGAAAACACTGGCCTTTTGAATGGAATTCAACTTATCTGTGTGTGGGGTGGCTGATGTGTGGGAGGGAGGAAAGTGACCTCTCACTTTCAAACAAGAAAATATGGGATGTGTAGTTTAAGAGAACAAACTTCAACAGGAAACACCCAGTTCACAAAAAGCCACAATGTTATGGTAATTTTACTACATAGATATTTAGCCCCAAGACAAGCACAGATCCTTCCTAAGCATGTCCATTACTGTCTGGCAGGTGTGTATTAAAATCACCTTATGGAGGATAACCCCCTTAACTCAGTAAAGAAGAAAAAAAGTATCAAACCAAATTGAGGTTTTTCAAAGGGGTTGACTATAATAGGTATATATGGATCAGGGTGGTATAAAACTAAAAAAGTTATACTCACCTCCCCCAAATCCCCTGCAGCTGCCACCTCAACATTTTCTATCCTTGCTCGTCCCTGCTACTTCCTGGTTTCAGTGATTAGCTAAACCGGGACCAGGAAGTAACAAGGACAGGTGAGGATTGGGAACATTGGTACGGCAACTGAATTGAAGTAATGAAGTATAGTAAAGCCTCTTTCTTATTCTCATGCTACTCTGAGCCATATATCCTTTTTAAGACATAGAATTCCCCTTTTAGAAAGTGCAATGGCATATACAGGTACAGAAAAGAATGTCAAGGTAAGTGCATGATCGCATATGTGTTGCAAGAGGATGGGTGTCTACTTAAATGAGCTCTTATGGCAAGGTGCATACTCTGTGTTATGTGTAATGTAGGGCCTGGAACATGACAGTGTTTTATAGACAACAAAATATACAATCAGTGCACTAGGCAAAACTGGGGGGAGGGGTTTACTGCATGCTATAAGATGAGTGACAAGGAGATAACTAAGAGCAGGTTGCCTCTGTTTTGGTAGGGATGCTGGTATATGCATACTTCAATGATAATGCAACTTTTTGGTAGTTAGTTGTACCAGAGAAGCCCCATGCATACAGTCAACCTTTCACTTGATGTAAGAATCTAGAACCCACCTTAAAGTGTAAAGCACTCCATAAGGACACTCTAACAGAAAAGTGTATTGTTTCTCCATGCAATAATAATGCGTGATCAAACGAAAATTGCAGCAAAATGGAGCCGTCACTCCCCATGCTCTTCCTGAGCATGTTTACTTTGTCTATCCTGATGTATTGATGTCCTGCACCGCATTTTGAAATAAAGCCTTCATGTTTGCACCGATCACCAGGTGAGTGCTACGTTCTTTCTACATACCTTCTGTATGTAATATGCTTATATTATTTGACTTCAGTCAAAAGCTTGTCTAATTCTTAATACAAATTTAGAGGGACAAATTTATGAGAGGCTCATGCTGTTTCATTAATTTATTTAATCTATAGACTGTCTAGTCAAAGTTTAGACCAAATTTAAAGTGGTTTCTATAGGATAGGCCATCAATAGTTGATTAGTGGAGTGCCAAGAACCAGCACCCCCACTGATGAACTGATCGGCACTACCATGGCAATGGAGATAAACAATGTACAGGAGCCAGTGGTGGTGCTGGAGGACTGCAAATCAGTTTCCATTGAAGTGAACAGGAGCTGCTCTACACCCAGCGCCACCACTACAAATAATGTATGGAGCCAAGCCTTCTGTCTTCCGTACATTGTCTTTTCAGCACTGCAGCAGTGATAATAAGCAGATCAGCCGGGCTTTTAGGTGACGGCACCCCACTGATCAACTGTTGATCGTCTATCCTACAAGGGCAAGGGAGGAAGGGCTGGGCCTTAACCACTTTAAACAACAGGACACCATCAGGAATGAAGTTAACCACTAAAATATATATATTTTATTTTTTTTTGTCAATTTTTTATTTGTGTTTGTACTAAACAAAATACAGAATATATACATTTTTATATCTTGCAGGAAAGTGGCACATCCCTTTACGTGCATACCTGACTCAATGTGGCACCTAAAATTAAAAAATAAAGCCCAGTCAGGGAGAAAATTAAAAATGTCTGACTGTAAAAATGCTTGACTGTGGGGCAAAAATAAAAACATTGGTTGCACCCTTATCAGGGACCTGCGTACTCTCCTGTATACTTATGCTTAGTATAGATGTGTATTTTCCGTGAAATAGCAATTTCGTATTTTTTTAAAAATTCTTTTTAGAGATGTAGAAATTAAAAAAATATATGACTAAAAAGCTAACTAGCTGTTACCATTTAAGGGCTGTCCTTCTATCTGCCACTGCCAGCTTTTATTGGGCAGTGTAGGGACATGCCTCCAACTGGTAACGTCCAGTTGGTTTTTTTACATATATTTTTTACATAAAAAAAGAGAAATTGTACAACACATAGCTATGAATAAATATGTTACAGAACTGTAATTATGTGGGTAATACAAGTATTTATAAAACTGACAGGTCAGGAGAAATAACAGTTTTTACAATTTCTTGATAAACCCTTCCGTTCCTGAGATAAGAGGGTTTACAGTTTAGAGGGTTTACAGCAATTCAGGGAATCAGTCAGATAGGCGTGATCCTAATTTTAATATGGGAGTGGCTATCATATGATGGGTGGGGTAATACAGAAAGGGGGTGTAAATGTTGTATACTGAGGGACGTATATAACTAAGACATGAATGTATAATCCCACCCATCACTCCAATAATTTAAATATGACTGTAAAAATAAACTGTAAAAAAGGTGTGTGATCAGGGCACCCAGAGCCATTTAATGATGATGTAAGCTATTTTTTGGGGGGCTGGCCACAGGTCCTCCTTAAAGTGCTCTCCAAGACTTTTATTTACTGATGGCCTTTCTTTAGGGTATTAAGGAGTAGGTGCCTGTCCTACAGGATTCCCACTGATCAGCACAGTAAAGGGGCCACAATGATTTGTCAATACAAGTAGCTTGTAGTGGCTCCACCTGGTACTAAAAAAGATGGATGTTAAGTCTGTGTACATAATGAAATATATTACTGCATACATCATTGCAGATTGTCCATTACTTGTTTGAGGTAAACCGCAGCAAAGCCACTTTTTGCCTTAGGGTATGTTCATACTACGTAATTCCCGCGTAATTCCACTCACGGAATTATGCGCTGTGAACATAAACATTGTAACGCCGAGCGCTCCGGGTCCCCGCTCCTCCCCGGAGCGCTCACAGCGTCCTCCTGTTCGCAGCGCCCCGGTCAGACCTGCTGACCGGGTGCGCTGCGACAATGTCCCCAGCCGGGATGCGATTCGCGATGCGGGACGCGCCCGCTCGCGATGCGCATCCCGACCCGCTTACCAAACTCGTTCCCCGTCTGTGCTTTCCCGGCACGCGCGGCCCCGGTCCCTAGGGCGCACGCGCGCCGGGTCTTTGCGATTTAAAGGACCGGTGCGCCACTGATTGGCGCATGGGTTTTAATCAGTATCTTCACCTGTGCACTTCCCTATAATACCTCACTTCCCCTGCACTTCTTTGCCGGATCTTGTTGCCATTGTGCCAGTGAAAGCGTTTCCTTGTGTGTTCCTAGCCTGTGTTCCAGACCTCTTGCCGTTGCCCCTGACTACGATCCTTGCTGCCTGCCCTGACCTTCTGCTACGTCCGACTCTGCTCTTGTCTACTCCCTTGTACCGCGCCTATCTCAGCAGTCAGAGAGGTTGAGCCGTTGCCAGTGGATACGACCTGGTTGCTACCGCCGCTGCAAGTCCATCCCGCTTTGCGGCGGGCTCTGGTGAAAACCAGTAGCAACTTAGAACCGGTCCACCGACATGGTCCACGCCAATCCCTCTCTGACACAGAGGATCCACCTCCAGCCTGCCGAATCCTGACAAACATTAGTGTGAATGGGTTTCTGCGAAAGCCGTTCACACTGAACAATTTCAGCGGCGGACAATTCTGCCACCGAAATGGTTCCGCCCAAAGAAAGAACATGTTCATTCTTTGCACAGAAGTCCGCGAGCACTACATTGCCTTCATTGCACAGTGCTGCACGGTCCTACTGCAGAAGTATTTTGGCAGCGGCCGCCGGAATGGAATCTCCCCTCGCGGAATTCTGCAAGCGGAGATTCCGTTCAAACTCTGTAGTGTGAACATACCCTAACTATTCAGATTAATAAGATTTCCCAAAGTTGGGTATTGGCCTTATAAAGAACCCTTTCAATGGGGTTGTCTAGCAAATAGCAAAAATAAAAATATGGGACAAGTGTCTGATTGTGGGGGGGTCCGACCGCTTGGACCCCCAGTAATCTCCGAAACAAGGCCTCAGCTCTCCACATGTCCTGGAGAAGCAGACGCCATGTCATCTATTAATTACTATGGAACGCTGGAGATAACTGAGTGCTCTTGTTGGGTATCTGTACCCAGGAAATGCGGAGAGCCAGGGCACCATTCTGGAGATCGCTGGGGGTCCCCGTGGATGCATGAAACCCCAATCACCAACCCCCCCCCCCCCCCCCGTGTAACCAATATTACCCTTTTGTTAGTTTCAAATTTAAAAATACAAAAAACTTCACCGAGATTCCATAGAAATATTCTAATATAATTATACAGCCATGTAAATTCCTTCCATCTCATCTGAATTATTAAAACATGAGTCTAGTGATCAGGAAAGAAGAGGCTGTCAAAGAGTCTTCTGCATTTAAAAATATACTATATCCTGCATATATATTCTAACTAGAGCATTAAAATTAAAATTACATCCCTTCCATAGAAATTAGTCATTTTCTCTGCAAAATAAAGGCCCTTGCACAGTCAATCAATAGACACAGGCGCATTGTGATCATTTTGTATTATGTGCGTTCAAGGGGAGCGACTAATAACTTGCATGTTACTTGCCTAAGCCTGAGGAGAGAAAATGTGTGGCATGATAATTTAGCATTGTCAGGTGTTCCAGATAGAGAGAAAAAATATATAATATTAATTTATCACTGGACAGCACATTATTCCCAGAATAAGAGAGATTTAATTACTGGACATGTAAAAGGGGTGATTTTCTGTTAAAAATGTTAATTTCTGTCAGCTGTACGGAGAAGCTTTTCGACTTATGCTTTATAATTTTTTTTTTATTTGTGCCGTTTTATGGATATGATGTATAAAATGTAAATTAGAAAACAACATAGAATTGTGAATGATAATATGATATTTTTATGAAGTGTGTATTGTTATACGGCATGAGAGGTTATGAAGCGAGCTCAGGAGCAGAGCTTGCATCATACCTGCACGGTCCGGCTGCTATCAGCAGCCAGGACCCGTGGCTAATGCTGAACATCGCAGTTCAGGCAGATGTCTGGCATTAACTCTTCAGACGCAGTGATCAAAGTTCATAGCCGCGACTAAAGTGAAAGCTCAGTCGGGCTGATCAGGACCTTCGCGGTAAAATCCCGATGTCCCGATCAGCTCGGACGCAGCAGAAGGGTGCCTTAGCTGTCTCCTGTGCGTCCGATCGGCAATAAATTGCTCCAAGCCTGAAATCCAGGCTTGAGCAATCAACCGCTGATAACACTGATCAATGCATTCCAACGTAATGGCATTGATCAGTGTATTGAATCAATGTACTGCATGCTATAGTCCCCTATGGGGACTATAATACTGCAAAAAAAAAAAGTGGAAAAAAAAGAGTTAATAAAGATGATTTAACCCCTTCCCTGATAAAAGTTTGAATCACCCCCCTTTTCCCATAACAAAAAAAAACCTGTGTAAATCAAAATAAAAATAAACATATGTGGTATCACCACGTGCTTAAATGTCCAAACTATAAAAATATTTCATTAACTAAACCGCATGGTCAATGGCGTACGCCCAAAACATTTATAAAAAGCGATCAAAAAGTCCAATCAAAACAAAAATGGTACTGATAAAAACTTCAGATCATGGCGCAAAAAAATTAGCCCTCATACTGCCCCATATGTGGGAAAAAAAAGTTAAAGGGGTCAGAAGAGGAAAATTTTAAATGTATACATTTTCCTGCATGTAGTTATGATTTTTTTCAGAAGTACGACAAAATCAAACCTATATAAGTAGGGTATCATTTAAATATGGACCTACAGAATAAAGATAAGGTGTATTTTTTTACCCAAAAATGTACTGTGCAGAAATGGAAGCCCCCAAAATTTACTAAATGGCGTTTTTTCTTCCATTTTGTTGCACAATGAATTTGCTTTCCATTTCGCCGTAGATTTTTTAAATGACTGATGTCATTACAAAGTAGAATTGGTGGAGCAAAAAATACGTCATCATATAGATTTTTAGGTGCAAAATTGTAAGGGTTATGATTTTTAAAAGGTAAGGAGGAAAAAGTGAAAGTGCAAAGATGCTAGGGGTTAAAAGATTTATTAAAAAAAGAAATACAGAGAAATACATCCATACAGCTGCGACTCACACATGGGTAGGTACACAGGGCCTCATGATCCTCTATTGCCTGGGGGCCCCATGCGTTGTCAGTCTCACCCTGTTTGGTGCACATAAACATTATAACCACACACAAAAAAGAAGAAAATAAAGAGTTCACCCACGCCAACATTGATAAATTCCCTCCTAGTTAGTACTGTCAGGCAAAAACCTCACACAATGCGTGTGTTTGTGATTTCTGCTGCCATTTTTTTTTTGATAAGACATCAATGAGCCTCGTGTATAACATTGTTGCTACAAAGGCAATTTCTATAGCTAACCTTGAAAAGTATTGTTTTTCTGCAACATGTTCTTCAGGGATTATAAGTAAGGCCATCAGAAATAGATAAATCCACAAGCACAGGACACAAGATAAAGTAATTGTGTTACTTACCGTGAAGATGCTCTGCAGCGGGAAAGAAAAAAGATGACATGTTAAAAGTCTGGTAAACCTGTAGATATAATGAAATATGGGCATCAAAACATGAATCAGTAATATCATATTCAAGAACATGTAAAGAAACAAGAGGGAGCACTCACCTATTTACTACATCTAATTTCTTTTATTTTATATCATGAAACATTGACATTTAGTAATAGCTGGGAGACGAGACAAACAGAACAGGGCATCTGGATAGAGCATGTTCCCTCCTCTGTTTGCCTTGTCTTCCCACTATCCCTAGATGTCACTGTTTTGTGATATGAAGTACAAGAAGTTGGATGTAGAAGATCGGTGAGTGCTCCCTCTTATTTCTTTAAAAAAAAAGTGTTGTCTATATGCCTGCTTTAAAAGCTTACAGAATTTGAGCACCTCACAGCAAAATCCACGGACTACATGCACATGTTCACTACTCCAATAGTGTTCCGTGAGGACCTTCCTGGTGGTGATCCTTCAACTCCTCGTTCATTGTACACTAAGACTGAGTGATACTATAATGTTTTTATCACATCAGATTTTTTATATTCAGACAAATATCATGTCTATCTATTTAGCAGATTTTCCGTTTTTCATTTTTTGGTTTTGGTCCTCTATGAGCCATAACTTGTTCATTATTCTTTTTTACTATTCATTGACTTGACTTTTAGTACATTTGAAGTTTTACATTTGAAAGCCAAGCTTTATTTTACGTTACATGAGCCAAAACACAAATTTGTATCGTTTTTGATTTGCTCCTTAAAAAAAATTTAAATAGCATTGCTTTGTGTCACTATATTTTGAGTTGTCAGCAAGCAAGTGGAAGTCCAGCTCACTCCCAAACCCTTAGCGCCTGAACTGGCATGGGCAATGCCTACAGCACAGTAATATGGATAGAAGGAATGTCCAGCGCAGGTAGATCAGACAAATTCTTTATTATATCTTGCTTCAGCACATGTAAAACATGACAAAGTGACGCGTTTCGGCCCTAACGTCGGGCCTTAGTCATACTATTATGACTAATGCCCGCCGTTAGGACCGAAACGCATCATTTTGTCATATTTTACATGTGCTGAAGCAAGATATAATAAAGAATTCGTCTGATCTACCTGCGCTGGACATTCCTTCTATCCATATATTTTGAGTTCTATATAATGTTTTGATTTCTATACAATACAGATTTTGGGGTACATATGACTTTTAAAATATCCTTTTATTCATGTATTTTGGTAAGCCCCCAGCTGCCATGACAGCCAATAGTCACCCTGAGATCTCATTGCGGGGAGGGATGATCAGGTGATGAAGGGGGCATGAAGGGTTAAACAACCAGGATTGGAGTTTTTGGAAATCCCAGCCGATAGACAGTGTTAGCAGTATTATACACTTTCAACACCTCCATGGCCTATCAGTATGTGATATAACTTTATGAAGTTAATTTCCTCGCTCTCCTTTTCCTCATAGTGACACATCTATCTGTGTAAGGAGGTAGAGCTTGCTTTTTGGCAAGCTACAATGTACAGAGTCCAGAGTGCCTACCCTGCCAAAATCATCACCAGCCCAGTGCCGTAAAACCAGCCAGACCATCAATAAGGAAAGCTTCCGCAGAATCGGGTAAAAAGACTGAATCTTATCTTGTGCCCCTCACCTTCTACAGAACCCCCTATCCCTTTTTATGTACCCTGCCATCTTTCTCACAGTATGCCTTCGACTTTCTGTGCTGCTCTCTTTCTCATAGAGCCTCTTGTGCCCAAATTCCAACAGTTTCTGTTTTGTTACTATGCCCGCAGGTTCCTGAAACAGGGAATTTTTATACTGGGTTGTATATCTTTAATTTTTCCTGAATAATCAGGTGGGCACAAATTTATTTCAACAAGAGATGTGAATGATTTAGGCTATGTGCACACGACCGTTCAGGGTCCATTTAGCAGCAAACAACCAAGATAAATGAACCCTTTGCCAAACGGACACTGCCAGGTCTTGATGGATACTATGGTCTTGAATGGGTCCATCGAGTGTCTGTTATTTTAAGGAGGTTGAGAGGAGAAAAAATAGCGAAATGGGCAGTATTTTTTTTCTTTACTCAACTCCAGTCCTTTTAACGGGTTGTGCGTTCCCTTTAGCGTAGCTTAACTGCATTGTGAGCCTAGCTATAGAGGCTCTGAGGCTGAGGGGCGAAAATCAGGCCCAGTTCATACCCGCCTTACTATTCAGGGTTAAGTGCCGACATCCCTACATCTGAAAATCCCTACACCTCTGGAACGGGGAGGCATAGCAAGAAAATAAATACTGAATTGGAATCAGGGCACTTAAAGGGGTACTCCGGCCCTAAGACATCTTATCCCCTATCTAAAGGAATCTTGCATGCAATCTTGCATTCTTTGAGCTGCACGCCGCGCTGCCGGCTCACAAACTGCCGGGTACCGACCACGGGGCCAGAGTATTGTGACGTCACGCCCCTCCGTGTGATGTCATGCCCTGCCCCCAGTGGCAGGACCCCTGCGGTCAGACATCTTACCACGTATCCTTTGGATAGGGGATAAGATGTCATAGGGTCGGAGTACCCCTTTAATGCTTAAACAAATTGCATTTTTTAAATTAACCAGGGGTAATTTAACCACCTTTTTAATAAAGGCTCTTTTACTGTTTGTCATTCATTTCTCTGCCACCCCTCACAAGGCCCCTGGCATCATCTCAGCCTCTGACCCCAACTGATTAAATAATGTCTCTTTAAATAACTTCAAGTTATGGGTTCTATTAATGGGATAGAACATTAAAGGGGTATTCCATTGGAAAAACTTTTTTTTCATATCCACTGGCTCCAGAACGTTGAATCCTGTGAATTCCTTCTATTAAAAAATCTTAATCCTTCCAGCACATATCAGATGCTGAAGTTGAGTTGTTTGTTTTTGTCTGACAACAGTTCTCTCTGCTCACACCTCTGTCTGTCTCAGGAGGAACTGTGATAGACAGAGGTGTCAGCAGAGAGCACTGTTGTCAGACAGAAAAGAACAACTCAACTTCAGCAGCTGATAAGTACTGAAAGGATTAAGATTTTTTTTAAAGTCATTTACAAATCTGTTTAACTTTCTGGAGCCAGGTGATATGAAAAAAAAAATAGTTTTTCACCAGAATACCCCTTTAATGCAAGGATTTCTTCTGATTGTATGGGGCAATTGGCATCTGGCCTCCTTCCTCTGGATCAACGCAGTTGGCTTATAGGTTAAACTTGGTTTACTGTTGTATTTTTTCAACCTTATGATGAACCATATAACTACTATATGTAGACCTAGAACATCACTAAGTACTGAGTGCTCCTGATCAGTATACGGGTGTAATTATCAGTATGCTGTATGTTTCTGAGTCTGTTTCTATATGCAAAACCACCTGGAATGGATTATTCATTTCTTATTGCTGCCAAAGCTTCAAAACACAAAAGGACTCTCACATACAAAACCATTTCTATTACTCCCCAACTGAACAATGATTTTCATTGAGTCTTTTCGACCTGTGTCTATTAATAAATAATTGTTACCATTATTCTGTATATTGAGCATAACTCCAAAAAACCTATTCATCTGCTGTAATATCCAAATCTGAGGAACTGAGTATCTTAGAGATGTAGCGGAACTTAATTTAGAAATGCTTCCTTGGTGTATCATACTAGCCCCATAAGTTAAGAGTCCAGTCATGCTGGGAGTTGTAGTTTTGCAACAGCTGTCGTCACACTGCTTGGAAAGAGCTGCTTCAAACCCTTTCATGTATGGCGCCATAAGGCATGTGCCATACTCGTGAGTCAGGATATTGACCTTCATGTGTTTGAATGGCTTAGTCGGTGGATTTCACCATCGCTGCACAGGAATATCATTTTACAAACGCTGCTCAAGCTGATGAAATTACTCCACAGGCGAGCGGCTTCACAGACAACACTTTGTAATAATTGATATATTTATGGCGCTCTTGGTGAATCGCCTTGTAGGTGAAATGATCCATTGTCGAATGACCAAAATAAGGATTATGTCGGCAGCCTGTTTACATAAGCGCTCGGAGCTGTTCCGTTTCTGAGGATCGGAGAAGACTCTGCGCATCCACGTTATAAAGGTACAAATCACTACATGTATACATTCTACATGGTAGCTGCAGTAGCGGAAATATAAAATTTATAGTACAATAACAATGCTCATGTTCACACATTGCCTGTCCTGTTGCCCTGTAAGACAGCTCGTGCATGTGTCCATTACTTAAGTTCGGAGCAGCTTTAGCTTGAATGTGTAGTCCGAACCCCCTCATAAATTATTTATAAGCTTCCAGGTTATCCCCCTGGACGACACGTCATCAGATGACTGGTTATGCAGCAGGCTAATTAGTCCTGTGAGCGATAAGGTCACCACCCTGCTCCCACTGGCTGCCTATACCCATGTGATCGGCCGTCGGCGCAGTGATTACATCACCTACTACTCTGAATGGCACTTTGACGACAGGACATGCTTCCATCTTCATAAAGGGGTACTCCAGAGGAAAACATTTTTGTCAAATCAACTGGTGCCAGAAAGTTGAACAGATCTGTAAATGTTGTCTATTTAATAAATCTTAATCCTTCCTGTACTTATCGGCTGCTGTATGCTCCACAGGAAGTTGTGTAGTTCTTTCCAGTCTGACCACAGTGCTCTCTGCTGACACCTCTGTAAATGTCAGGAACTGTCCAGAGCAGGAGATGGCAGAAGGTGTCATTGTAAAGCATTGTTTGTGCATTATGATTATATTTTTTAGTACTACTGATAAGATATCTTTTTAAAATATACATTTATTTAAAAAAATGTAAATTTTACTAAAAAATAAAAAATGAAAATAGCCGCCACTAGGTGTCATCTGTCTTTATGCAGACAGACTACTCCGTATTTTGCAGCATACTGGATACCGACCGTAAGGTGTGTTGGTATCCAGTATAGGAGATCACCATTGCACCACAACAGTCTTCAGCTGCTCCTAAACTACAACTCCAATGATGGGAGTTGTAGCTGTGTAACAGCTGGGGGTTTGTGAAACTCTGTTTTAGAACAGTGAATTCTCCAGCTTTGTGCCTCCAGCTCTTGCAAAACTACAGACAAGGGATGTGTGGGCATGCTGAGATTTATAGCTTTGCAACAGTTTATGGCAACACTGCTCTAACACATTGCTTTACACACTGCATCTCCAGCTGTTGCAATGCAAAACTACAACTCCCAGCATGCTTAAACAGCCAAAGCTTTCTCTGACTCCTGATTGACAAATAAGCTGTTTAGACATTCAGGAGTCTGTGAAAGCTGAATTACACACATAGTGAGAGCTATATTGATTAGCATCCAGCTTTACTAGGAACAGATAGAAAATGTATGCATAAAAACTACTGTGCAGTAATGTGGTGACTGCCAGGCTGCTCCCAGACTCAGAGCAGATGAGTCATCACAGTGAGGGAGAGAGATGGACACGCCCCCTCCAGAAGGCAAGAGCACAAGGCAAGTGAGCAACATATTTGTTAGGAATATGTAGGTCCTAGACACATAAAAATATCAGGTTCATGATCAGGATTAGGTACTGAGTAACATATCACTTTTTTTTGTTGTTGTTTGCACTATGACAGGTATGCATTAAGGAACACTGTTTGGGGAAACACTGGTTTAAAGGGATATTCTGGTGTGTGTGTGTGTGGGGGGGGGGGGGGGGGGGGCTTAAATCAACAGGTGCCAGAAAGATAAACAGATATGTAAATTACTTCTATTTAAAAATCTTAATCCTTCCAGTATTTATAAGCTGATGTATACTGCAGAGGAAGTTGTATTTCTTTTTAGAATTATTTTCAGTCTTACCACAGTGCTCTCTGCTGACACCTCTGTCCATATCAGGAACTGTCCAGAGTACAAGCAAATCCCCAAAGCATACCTGTCCTGCTCTGGACAGTTTGTGACATGGACAGAGGTGTCTATAGAGAGCACGGTGGTCAGACTGAAAAGAAATCCAGAAAGAGATACAAGTTTATGTGGAGCATACAGCAGCTGATTAGTACTGGAAGGATTAAGATTTTTAAATAGAAGTCATTTACAAATCTGTTAAACTTTCTGGCACCAGTTGATTAAAAAAAAAAAAAAAAATTCCACCGGAGTACCCCTTTAAAGGTTCACAAGTCTATACAAGATCTTGATGAGGAAAAATGAAGGAAGAGGTTATAAGAAAGTGGGAGGCTGCTGACTCGACAGGCTGTCTTGAATTGTGTACACACAGAAGGTGAGAGGGACACATGCATTATTTAGCAGGTTTATATAATGCAGAAATGCATGACATTCTGAGGTCACCGCCGGTGACTTGGCAAAATGATAGAAACAAACATTTGACAATAAATAGAAAAAAAAACACATGGGCTCACAAATCATTCCTAAAAAAATTAATTGTGGCACTCATCTATAAAATATCAGTACACAATAGAAAGGTTTTGGGGTCGTAATCCTTTTTTTGTTTTGTTTTGTTTTTTGTTTAAATGACCCCCCCCCCCCCCTCCCTAATAAACTGATGACAGGTTGTGATGGTGCTTAGACCCCCTGCAATCAACGTTAATCCTACATTAAGTTTCTACCATGTGCCTGTCATATCACAGAAAATAAATATATTTCCTACTCACTAGGTCATGCAGATGATTTACATGTCTCTTTATGTGTCTAGCTTCTGTATTTGGCTCACAAGTCCCTCAGTTCTGATGCTTACTCATTCTGACATCCACTGCTCAGGAGGGGGCGTTTTCTAGGCAAGCAGTGTGCCCGCTCTCACTCACCATGCATACACTTCCTCCCTGAGTCTGCTGTGCTGTGCTTGGTCTCTTCAACCAATCACTGCAGGCTGCTCTGTAACGCCCTCCTGTCTGTTTTCATGCTGCAGTCTAATAGTTCTGAACAGAAGTGAGTACAGATGAGTGCTAGTCCCACCCTTACTTTCTGGACATTGTCCCAGCCCGTGCAAGGATGTGGTTTCCAATTTGTCATTTAAATATCTACATTTTTAGGCCACTAAGCCTAATTATAAGCTGACACTTCTGTACAGATCACATTTCCGCAGTGTCCTCCTCAACATCACAGACAGGATTACAATGAAAGGTGACACCAGTAGATAAATAAAACAGGATTACACTATTTAAGAGATGATGATGGTCAGGACTCAGCCTCACCCTCCATACACCATGTCTACTGCACAGGTTACAGAGCATTCCTAGAACAACACAATCCTATAGACGTCAATATAGTCACCTCCAGTCTATTGTGTATATGCCTATGTGGCTTGCTGTAAAGAATATCTCTAAATGCTGTTAAAGGGGTATTCCAGGCAAAACCTTTATATATATATATATATATATATATATATATATATATATATATATATATATATATATATATATACATATATCAACTGGCTCCGGAAAGTTAAACAGATTTGTAAATTACCTCTATAAAAAAAATCTTAATCCTTCCAATAGTTATTAGCTTCTGAAGTTTTCTGTATAACTGCTCAATGATGATGTCACGTCCCGGGAGCTGTGCATGATGGGAGAATATCCCCATAGGAACTGCACAGCTCTCGAGATGTGAGTCATCAGTGAGCAGTTAAACAGAAAACAACAACTCAACTTCAGAAGCTAATAACTATTGGAAGGATTAAGATTTTTTAATAGAAATAATTTACAAATCTGTTTAACTTTCCGGAGCCAGTTGATATATATATATAAAAAAAAAGTTTTGTCCTGGAATACCCCTTTAACGACGTTGGCTCCCACGATATGAAGCGGGATCGCGACGCGATCCCGCATCATATCGCGTCGGTCCCAGCACTCATCAACGGCCGGGACCCGTGGCTAATACCACACATCGCCGATCGCGGCGATGTGCGGTATTAACCCTTTAGAAGCGGCGGTCAAAGCTGACCGCCGCTTCTAAAGCGAAAGTGAAAGTGACCCGGCTGCTCAGTCGGGCTGTTCGGGACCGCCGCGGTGAAATCGCGGCGTCCCGAACAGCTGGCAGGACACCGGGAGGGACCTTACCTGCCTCCTCGGTGTCCGATCGCCGAATGACTGCTCCGTGCCTGAGATCCAGGCAGGAGCAGTCAAGCGCCATAACACTGATCACAGGCGTGTTAATACACGCCTGTGATCTGTGTAAAAGATCAGTGTGTGCAGTGTTATAGGTCCCTATGGGACCTATAACACTGCAAAAAAAATGTAAAAAAAAAGTGTCAATATAGGTCATTTAACCCCTTCCTTAATAAAAGTTTGAATCACCCCCCTTTTCCCATAAAAAAAATAAAACAGTGTAAAAAATAATTAAAATAAACGTATGTGGTATCGCCGCGTGCGTAAATGTCCGTACTATGAAAATATATCATTAATTAAACTGTACGGTCAATGGCGTATGCGCAAAAAAATTCCATAGTCAAAAAAAGAGCATTTTTGGTCACTTTTTATACCATTAAAAAATGAATAAAAAGTGATCAAAAAGTCCGATCAAAACAAAAATCATACCGATAAAAACTTCAGATCACGGCGCAAAAAATGAGTCCTCATACCGCCCTGTACGTGGAAAAATAAAAAGTTATAGGGGTCAGAAGATGACATTTTTAAACGTATAAATTTTCCTGCATGTAGTTATGATTTTTTCCAGAAGTGCGACAAAATCAAACCTATATAAGTAGGGTATCATTTTAACCGTATGGACCTACAGAATAATGATAAGGTGTCATTTTTACCGAAATATGCACTGCGTAGAAACGGAAGCCCCCAAAAGTTACAAAATGGCATTTTTCTTCGATTTTGTCGCACAATGATTTTTTTTTCCATTTCGCCGTGCATTTTTGGGTAAAATGACTAATGTCACTGCAAAGTAGAATTGGCGACGCAAAAAATAAGCCATAATATGGATTTTTAGGTGGAAAATTGAAAGGGTTATGATTTTTAAAAGGTAAGGAGGAAAAAACGAAAGTGCAAAAACTGAAAAATCCTGCGTCCTTAAGGGGTTAAAGGTAGAGTATACCATACCTGGATGTCCTCTTGTCCAACAGAAAAAGTGAAAAAAAAATTTAAAATCTACTGTGCAGTATATAAATTAGTCACAACTATTGGGGTGTTCGGCTTTCCAATCTAGTTAGTGCCCCCAGGCTGTAATAACACATATTCATCTTCTAAATATACCTACTCAGGTATGATTGACAGCCCGGGCATGGCCAATGTCAACGCTCTTCACTTAATATCCCATGGCAATCTCTAACCACCAGATGCTGCTCAAAGTCTCTGTCATGCACAGCAGTGCACATACCCAAGATATAGCTGCATCTGGGCCTACAAGTAGAGAACAGTGACATTGACCATGTCCAGGCTGTCAATCACCTCTGAGTAGGTGTGATTAGAAGAGGAATAGTCGTGATGATTACTAGTGTTGCTCACGAATATTCGCAATTCGAATATTATTCGCGAATATCGCAAATTCGCGAATTCGCGAATTTCGCGAATATAGCGCTATATATTCGTAATTACGAATATTCGGTTTTTTTTTGTTTAGTTTTTTTTTTCACAGTACACATCACAGTGATCACCCCTCTCTGCTTCCAGCTTCTGTGGTGTAATGAAGGCTGTAATACTACTGTGTGAGACTGGCGTGCGAAAATTTGCATACGCGAAAATTCGCATATGCGAATTTTCGCGTATGCTAATTTTGTATATGCTAATATTCACATATGTCAATTTTCGCATACGCGAATTTTCGCATATGCGAAAATAAAACGAGAATATAACGAATATGCGAATATCCGCGAATATATGACGAATATTCGTCCATATATTCGCGAATATTCGCGAATTCGAATATGGCCTATGCCGCTCAACACTAATGATTACAGCCGGGCGCGGTGGTTACTAGTTTCGAAAGCCACACACTCCAATGACTAGTTGTGACTAGTGATACACAAACAGTGATGTTATTTTTTAAAAGTTGTTTGATCTACTTTCTTTGATAGACAAGAGGACATCCAGGCATGGGATGAAAGCTGATCTTCAGATGTATAACCTGTTGCTGGTCAGTGGCATAGATAGGGAGGTACACTGGAACGCACCAGGGGACGTCCCCGGGGAACATCCAGTGATGGTGTCACCTCAGCCTGTTGTAAACACATCCTTGGTATAGAACGTTGCAGATGTAATGCAGATTTTCCACGATTACTTAAATGGGGACATCAAAATCCGCAATGAATCTGCAGTTTTGCAGAGTGTGGTGTGGAAATGCCGTAGATTCACAAGAAAATTGACCAAAAACAACTGGGGAAAAAAAATGCAAAAAACATTTTTGGCCTATTTTTCAACTGTTTTAAATGGCATAATTGGTGAACTGCACCTCTCTTCCTCCGCATAGGTTTTGATAAATCTTCCCCAACATGGCTCAAAAATGGGCCATGAAATGGCAGGAAAATTGGACCGAAAAAAATTCTAAAATGGCTGAAAAAATGGCCTTTGGTTTGTTTTGGGGGCTCTTTTTCAGATTTTGTCGATATTTTCTTGTCATTTCATTTGACTAATCTCCACTGAAAATCTGCTGTGGGAAATCATCAACAAATCTCCAAAGTCCACATGATTTGGTACAGATTTTCTGCTGCAGATTTCAGTATGGAAGGGTGGCAGATTTCCTGCTGAGGATTTGCTTCTGCATTGATATTTCACTAAGAATACAGGCACGTCAGAATTAAAGACAGGTATTATTTACAACTTATTCTTCAAGGTATGGTTCCCCTTTAAGTAGAACTGCTTGATAAAGAATAGAGGACTGAACTTGCCCGGAGTGTTCCTTCTATTAAGTTGCGATAACTACAGCTGGCTAATTGTTTTTGAATAAAACAGAGCCTGTTTGGTGCTCAATAAAGCAACTAATTCCCATTATATTCCACAAAATTGCCATTATTTTTATTGTCTGCAGTTGTGAATGTATATGATTATTACCCAGCGCTGGTGTCAGAAATAAACGGCAATTAAGTTTTGACATTTCAAACTTCACCCGGAAATCTGTTCATTATTGTATCTACATTCAGAGATTTGTCATTAAGTGTCAGCGGCATAAAAACAGCTGTATAACATTTACTTTCCCTGTGTGATTATGTGCTAACAACATTTTGGCTTTCACTGTCGATTTTTAATATAATTAATAATAGTTTATGGAATAAAAAAAAAATGTGTGTGAGTGTTTTGTTTTAGTGATTGTGTTGGTATCGATATGCGAAGCAAAATTATAGATAAGACGACAGAAGTCTTCACAAAACACACAAGTATGAATCAGAAAGGTTACAAAGCAATGCTCCGGGAGAATTACATGACACATGTTGGGTGAATTCAAAGGAAGCAGTTAGAATTGTTCTTTAATACTGTTTATAAATTCAAGCGCCTGATGAAAAATAAAATATTAAGGGTAAAAAAAAAAAGTAGTCCAGGAATGTATTAAAGGGAACCTATCATGACTTTTTCTGCTGCCTGAACGATAAGTCGTCGAGGCGGTCCATTGGGCTTTCACTCTACCGGTCTTTATTGATTGATATCTCCCTGTTTGGGTATAAGGAGAGATATATCAATCCATGCAGGTGGGGCAGTCATACAGTCACCGGGACCCACCTCGATAACTTGTGGTTCAAATTATGACAGTTTCTCTTTAAAGGGGTACTCCGCCTCTTGACTTCTTATCCCCTAACCAAAGGATAGGGCATAAGATGTCTGATCACGGAGGTCCTGCTGCTGGGAACCCCCGCGATCTCTCCTGCAGCACCTCCTGTCATCTGCTGCACAGAGCGAACTTCTCACTGATAATGACTGAGACAGGGGCTGGAGTATTGTGATGTCACGGCCCCAACCCCTCAATACAAGTCTATGGGAGAAGGCGTGACAGCCACCACACCCCCTCCCATAGACTTGCATTGAGGGGGTGGGCCGTGACATCACTCCGGCCCCTGTATCGCCCATCATTGTTTACATGACAGAAGTTCTGCCTATCTGCATCAATTCTGCATCTGCATTGGTTTGGTGCAAAATTCAGCAGTTTTTAACCTGTTAAGGACCAAGGGCATACCTGTACATCCTGGGTCCTTTCCCTTTCTATAACGCGGGGCCACAGCCCGGACAATGTTAATGGCCCGTGGCTAATAGCGCGCGGCACTGATCGCAGTGCCACGTGCTATTAACCCTTTAGACGCGGCGTTCAAAGTTGATTGTCGCGTCTAAAGTGAAACTAAACTACCACCAGCTAGCTCAGGGGACTGTTCGGGCCGCCTCTGTGAAATTGCAGCATCCCGAACAGCTGTAGGACACGAGGAGGGTCCCCTTACCTGCCTCCTGGTGTCCGATCGCCGAATGACTGCTCAGTGCCTGAGATCCAGGCATGAGCAGTCAAGCGGCAGAATCATCAATCAATGGTTTCCTATGAGAAACCATTGATCAATGTAAAAGATAAGTGTGTGCAGTGTTATACCCCCCTATGGGAGCTATAACATTGCAAAGAAAAGTGAAAAAAAGGTGAATAAAGATCATTTAACCCCTTCCTTAATAAAATTCCAAATCACCCCCCTTTTCCCATGAAAAAAAAGTAAACATATGTGGTATATCCGAATTATAAAAATATATAATTAATTAAACCGCACGGTCAATGGCATTCGCGCAAAAAAATTCCAAAGTCCAAAATAGCGTATTTTTGGTCACTTTTTATATCATGAAAAAATTAATAAAAGCGATCAAAAAGTCAGATCAATACAAAAGAATACAAAAGTGGTACCGCTAAAGAACTCAGATCACGGCGCAAAAAAATAGCTCTCATACTGCCCCATACGCGAAAAAATTAAAAAGTTATAGGGGTTAGAAGATGACAATTTTCAACATGCAAATTTTCCTGCATGTAGTTATGATTTTTTCCAGAAGTACAAAAAAAACAAACCTATATAAGTAGAGTATTATTTTAACCGTATAGACCTACAGAATAATAATAAGGTGTCATTTGTACTGAAAAATGTACTGCATAGAAGCAGAAGCCCCCCAAATTACAAAATGTTTTTTTTTCTTCAATTTTGTCGCACAATGATTTTTTTTCTCATTTCGTCTTAGATTTTTGGGTAAAATGACTGATGTCATTACAAAATAGAATTGGTGGTGCAAAAAATAAGCCATCATATGGATTTTTAGGTGCAAAATTGAAGGAGGAAAAAAAATTAAGGAGGAAAAAAAGAAAGTGCAAAAACGGAAAAACCCCTGGTCCTTAAGGGGTTAAACACATGCGGAATGGGTGCGTAATTCATGCAGAAATTTCTGCATAGATTCTGCATGGTTCCGAATCTCAGTAAAAAGATAGATTTTACTTAATGGAACAGTGATATTTTGTGCGGATTCCGCACGGAATCTGCATGAATTCCACATTCATTCTGCGCGAATTCTGCAGAAATTCAGCCCCATTGACTTCAATGGGATTCCGTAGCCGAAGTCTGGAAAAATATAAGACCAGACTTATATTTTTACGGACTGTGGAAAACAGAATTTCAGTGTGGAATCCCATTAAAGTTAATGGGCAATACATTTAGGCGTAATTCCGTGCGGACAATTCATGCGTAATTCTGCATGGAATTTCCGTTGTGTGAACGTGGCCATACAGTTACTTCCTAAACTAGCTCAAACAGTGAGTTAATATTTTGGGCATTAGGCATAGTAAAAGGGTGAATTTTAAAAACCCTTGTTAGGGCTCTTTCGCACTACGGTTAACCACAATTAGCAGTATTTCCCTTATGAAATGACGGGAGTTTAGGGGGAGTAAAATTACTGCATGTCCAGTATTTTTCTCCTGCTACCTCCTCTGAAGTAATGGACACCCAACAGGCCCCATTCTAAGTCAATGGAAGCCTTTGGGACCCGTTGGTGCCCATTGTGCGCCGACACATTTGGGGTCCGCACAAAAAAAACAAAAAACAAACAGCCTTATAGACCCTTAACCCGTAGTGTGAACCTAGCCTTAGCCTGTTAGCAATTCTAATTGATTATGGAATATAGAGGTCAGAGAGTAGTAGGAGTAGTCGCAAGAGCAAGAGAAGATCAAGTTCGAATTGTTTAAAATTTGTTAGAAGTTTAAGATAAAATATTAAGGTAAAAAAAAGAATCAGTAATCCAAGGATATATTAAAGAGAACCTATCATCCCCTGAACCATTGTGATGGTCCCACCCCACCAGCCTTGAATGATATATCTTTACCTGTTTGGGTATAAGGGGGAATTTATCAATCCATCCTGGTAGGACAGTTTAAAGGAGTACTCTGGTGCAGAGTATTCCTGCTCCATCCTGCCCGGGCTGCAAAATACATGAAAATAAACCATCACTCACCTCCCTGGGTTCCCGCAGAGCGCCACTACAGCTGATTGGTCCTCCAGTCCATCCTATTCATACTTCCGTGTGAACGAAGCGCCACATGGCGCTCAGCCTATTATGGGCCGAGGCAGAATGTCGCGGCAGCCGGCGATAGGCTGAGCGCCATGTGACGCTTCGTTCACACGGAAGTATGAAGAGGATGGACCGGAGGACCAATCAGCTGTAGTGGCGCTCTGCGGGAACCCAGGGAGGTGAGTGATGGTTTATTTTCATTTTTTTTGCAGCCCGGACAGGACGGAGCAGGAATACTCTGCACCAGAGTACTCCTTTAAACCACAAAGACCCCAATCGTTGATCCAAACTAAACTTTCCAAAAAATATTTGGGAGTTTTGCTCACCACTAGCTTGGGGCATTAATATACAGGGTGAACCATTTATATGGATACACCTTAATAAAATGGGAATTGGTGGTAATATTAACTTCCTGTGTGTGGCACATTAGTATATGTGAGGCGGAAACTTTTCAAGATGGGTGGTGACGGCCATTTTGAAGTCAGCCATTTTGAATCCAACTTTAGTTTTTTTCAATAGGAAGAGGGTCATGTGACACATCAAACTTATTGGGAATTTCACAAGAAAAACAATGATGTGCTTTATTCTTTCATGAGTTATTTACAAGTTTTTGACCACTTATAAAATGTGTTCAATGTGCTGCCCATTGTGTTGGATTGTCAATGCAACCCTCTTCTCCCACTCTCCACACACTGATAGCAACACCGCAGGAGAAATGCTAGCACAGGCTTCCAGTATCCGTAGTTTCAGGTGCTGCACATCTCGTATCTTCACAGCATAGACAATTGCCTTCAGATGACCCCAAAGATTAAAGTCTAAGGGGGTCAGATCGGGAGACCTTGGGGTCCATTCAACTGGCCCATGACGACCAATCGTCTTTACAGGAAACTATTCATCTAGGAATGCTCGGACCTGACACCCATAATGTGGTGGTGCACCATCTTGCTGGAAAAATTCAGGAAACGTGCCAGCTTCAGAGCGTAAAGAGGGAAACACATCATCATGTAGCAATTTCCCATATCCAGTGGTCTTGAGGTTTCCATTGATGAAGAATGGCCCCACTATCTTTGTACCCCATATACCACACCATACCATCAATTTTTGTGTTCCAACAGTCTTGGAGGGATCTATCCAATGTGGGTTAGTGTCAGACCAATAGTGGTGGTTTTGTTTGTTAACTTCACCATTCACATAAAAGTTTGCCTCATCACTGAACAAAATCTTCTGCGTAAACTGAGGGTCCTGTTCCAATTTTTGTTTTGCCCATTCTGCAGCATCTGAAACTACGGATACTGGAAGCCTGTGCTAGCATTTCTCCTGCGGTGTATATAGTAGTATATAGCTGTGTATACGGATACTGGAAGCCTGTGCTAGCATTTCTCCTGTGGTGTTGCTATCAGTGTGTGAAGAGTGGGAGAAGAGGGTTGCATTGACAATCCAACACAATGGGCAGCACATTGAACACATTTTATAAGTGGTCAGAAAATTGTAAATAACTCATGAAAGAATAAAGCACATCATTGTTTTTCTTGTGAAATTTCCAATAAGTTTAATGTGTCACATGACCCTCTTCCTATTGAAAAAACTAAAGTTGGATTCAAAATGGCCGACTTCAAAATGGCCGCCATGGTCACCACCCATCTTGAAAAGTTTCCCCCCTCACATATACTAATGTGCCACAAACAGGAAGTTAATATCACCAACCATTCCCATTTTATTAAGGTTTATCCTTATAAATGGCCAACCCTGTAGTTAAGGCCATATCTACTTGGCACCAATATTTTTGGAGGCACAGTGGCTGATACTTCTTAATGTTAAGGGGCCAACCTGCTTACAGTTATTTTCTGATGTGCCATTTCAGGCAGTAATTACTGCTGGAGGCTTAGTTTGCCCACATTTATTTTAAGGGGGAACCATGCAGGTGGTGCTTTGTTGTTTTTGGTCATTATCAATATGGTAATAATATTTTCAGGGTCAGTATAGTTCTGTCACTATTATCCCTGCAGTACTGAATTTGGCGTCTCTGGACAGAAAAGAGGGCACATAATTAAAGGGTAGCTCCCACCATCCTTGTGTTTTTTTTTTCTGTCCCTGCCTATTGCCCATCCATCCCCAACCCCCTCCCTGCCTTTAATTTTTTTAACATATTAAAAATGGTTTTTGTCTGTCTGGTAGTGTGCTCACTACCAGGCAGATTTCCCCAGCAGGCACAGCGTCACTGATGCCTGCTGGGGGGGCACACTTCCACCCTTAGTTCACCTATTCAGTGTATTTTCAGCTGTTTCCATCTATTGGCTGTCAGGGCATGCTGGGAGTTGTAGTGGGGAAACAACTGGAGGCATACTGTATAGGTGAACAACGTATCTGTGATGGCTGCACATCCCGCTCCCCGCCGTGCAGCCCGCAACCCCCCCAGCCCCGCCATGCTGCTTAACCCACTCCCCCCCCCTCCGCAAAAGAATAAGCAGTGAGAACAGTCACAGCGGAGCTGCTGCTTAGCAGCAGCTGCGCATAATATTTTACCTGTCCCTGGGAGCCGGGGCCGGTGTGCGAGGCCAGGGAGCCTGCGCACATCCTCTTTCTTCAAAGCGCTCGCTCCCACCTGTCTGATTGACAGGCAGGGAGCGAGCACAGCCTGACTGAATTCGGACCGATGCCCGGTCGACATCGGTCCGAATTCAAGCGTGACGTCACGCCAGGCTGCAGCCAGCCACTATGAGAGAAAACCCTAGTGGCCGGTTTTAAATATAAATTAAACCATTTTAATGAAAAATTAAATAATAAAAGTATATTAGAGATATGTTGTAGTACATAAGTACTACAACATATAAAAAATAATTGGTTACAGTGCCCATTTAAGGATGGCAGCAGGATGGAAAATTTGTGTTTAGTTGGGGAGGAGGATGGAAAAATTAGGTACCTTAAATGGCTGGAGAGCAAACTCTAAAGTCAGAGCTGGTAAAAGTGTTTATGGTCTGAATTGAATATAAAAGAAGAGGAAAAAGAATGTCTACCATGAGAGTAGATGTCTCCGGTGCCTCACTGGATGTAACTGATGTGTATTTTGCCTATGATTATATTCGATCAGTGCGGCATTCTGCATTCAGAGGCAACATCTATTAACACTGTGGCAACAACCCTGATAATTTACATATTATTTCCCTCATCACCCTATCTCTTCTCAGGAACCAAGTGGATCTCAAGATTAGTGTTGAGCGGCATAGGCCATATTCGAATTTGCAATATTTCGCGAATATATGGATGAATATTCGTCATATATTTGCAAAATTCGCATATTCACAATATTTGCAGCCTTTTTTTACTATGCGCCATAAAATTTGCATGCGCAATATCACGTAATAAAAGAGCTAAAAGAAGGGAGGGATCAATATGCGTGAAAATTGACATATGCGAATTTTCGGGCACCCGCCAGTCTGACACAGTAACTAGTATTGGAGCCTTGTTTATACCACAAGCTGGAAGCAGGGAGGGATGATCACTGTGATGTGTACTGTGAAAAAAATGAAAGTGATTATTCATAATTGGGAATATTTAGCGCTATATTCGCAATATTCGCGAATTCGCAAATGTACGATATTCGCTATAAATATTCACATTGCGAATATTTGCGCTCAACATTACTCGAGATCCTTCAAAGTAAAAACAGTAGATCTCCACCTCACCTCTCTATGGTTGACTACCTCTGCTGTAAGGGGCCAGAAAGTAACAATCACACCTCAAGGGTCAAATCTGGACCTCTTTTAAAGAGTGCCAAAAATGTAAAGGGGTACTCCACTGACCAGCGTTCGGAGCATTAAGTTACGAACGCTGTGCACGCACTGCGTGGGTCAGTCACGCCCCCTCAATGCAAGTCTATGGGAGGGGGCGTGGCATCCACCATGCCCCCTCCAATAGACTTACATTAAGGAGGCATGGCGTGACATCACAAAGAGGCATAGCGATTCCAACAGCGCACGCACAGCGTTCGGAACTAAATATTCTGAATGCTGGCCAGTGGAGTACCCCTTTAAGATATTTTAAAAAAGGCACATAAATAAATAACCCTGCTACGCCCCCTCCCCATCGACTTGCATTGAGGGGGCATGGTGTGACGTCAAAAGGGGTAGTGGCTGACCCCAATAGTGCACACGCAGCATTCGGAACTAAATATTCAGAAAGCTGGCCAGTGGAGTACCCCTTTAAGATATTTAAAAGCACAAGACATTTTTAAAACTCAGAAGCAGAATACATTTTACATAAAATTTTGCAAGCATTGTTACCAAGAAAAGTACAAAGCATGAAGTATTCAAAAGCCATGTAAAACATAAATGTAACATAAAAGTATATGAAAGCAGCCAACTCAGCCTCCATATGTATACACGCCAGGTAATCCACCCTAATCTCTTTATAGTATACATTGTACCTTTGGTGCTAATAATATGTTTGCCCTTCATGCAGAATTCACTTATTATACTGTAGCCGCAGGGTTTATTGTGGCAACATTCTCCAGGATAATCTCCCCTCACTTATAAAATCTGTTACTATTTTTGGCAGCTCATACTTTAAGAATGCGGGTTAGATGCTGAGATTTTTACCCTACACCGTGACCCATAACTACTGTTGGTTAAGCTGTTTTAAGCCAGCAACGATCTTGCTTTTTCTCTACAGGTCAGATATCCAATACATATTTTCCACTGTTTCCACTGCGCTGCCACCATGTGATGTAAACTGGAACAAAACAGGTAAAAACTGAGGTTAAGACTATGCAAATGTAAAACAAAAATACTCATGTAGTTAAAGGGGTGTTAAAGGGATCAAATGTAATCATTAGATACATAATGAAATGCTGTAATACATTTTGTTTTTTAATTGCTCTATATTTTTATGATCTCTTCTTGCTGCAGTGACTAGAAATATACTTGTAAACCTGTTACAAATGGCAAGATATTTTAAGTCCAAATAGTAAGATAAATAACTAATGTATTGGTTTAAAAGCTGATCATACCCTTTAAGGAATTATAGTCATTTAAAGAAAAGAAAAAAACATTTGAAGTAATGCAGACATGTCAAAAGTTTTTATTGGTCATGGTGTAAGTGCTGTACGCGCTATGACTAGTGCATTAAAGGGGTACTCCGGTGAAAACCTTTTTTCTTTTAAATCAACTGGTGCCAGAAAGTTAAACATATTTGTAAATTACTTCTATTAAAAAAATCGTAATCCTTCCAGTACTTATTAGCTGCTGAATGCTACAGAGGAAATTCCTTTCTTTTTGGAACACTGATGACATCACAAGCACAGTGCTCTCTGCTGTATGCAAGGGGCAGCATGGTGGCTCAGTGGCTAGCACTGCTGCCTTGCAGTGCAGGGGCCTTGGGTTCAAATCCCACTAAGGACAACAATAAATAAATATTATAATAATGACATCAGCAAAGAGCACTGTGCTCGTGATGTCATCAGAGAGAATTCCAAAAAGAAAATAATTTCCTCTGTAGTATTCAGCAGCTAATAAGTACAGGAAGGATTAAGATTTTTTAATAGAAGTAATTTACAAATCTGTTTAACTTTCTGGCACCAGTTGATTTAAAAGAAAAAAGGTTTTCACCCTGTTATTTTTTGCCCATTGAAACTAACAGGCCCATTGTGGTCTATGGGCATCTCATGGCATATGAAACAGTAAGATAAGCAGGACCGTCTCAGCAGCACAGTGGAATGGGAGACCACCACTGGTTTGAGTCCTGGGGTGGGACAGAGTGTTACAGTGTTGTGGTTAAACTTAATTTCCTGGAAAAGCTGCTAAATTGTCCATAGCAACCAATCAGAATGCTTTTTTCAGAGGCCTTTTCAAAAATGAAAGAAGCAATCTGATTGGTTGCTATGGGCAACTGCACAACTCTTCCTCTACACTAGTTTTGATGAATCTCCCCCATAGAGGGAGATTTATTAAAACCTGTCCAGAGGAAAATGTTCTGAGTTGCCCATAGCAACCAATCAGATTGCTTCCTTCATTTTTTAAAAGGCCTCTGAAAAATGAAAGAAGCGATCTGATTGGTTGCTATGGGTAACTCAGAAACTTTTCCTCTGGACAGGTTTTGATAAATCTCCGAGTTGCCCATAGCATCCAATCAGATTGTTTCTTTCATTTTTCAGAGGCCTTTTCAAAAATGAAGGAAGCTATCTGATTGGTTGCTATGGGCAACTCAGAAACTTGAGTGTAGAGGAAGAGTTGTGCAGTTGCCCATAGCAACCAATCAGATTACTTCTTTCATTTTTGAAAAGGCCTCTGAAATATGAATGAAGCAATCTGATTGATTGCTAAGGACAACTCAGCATCTTTTCCAGGAAAGTAAAGATTAACCACAACACTGTGACACTCTGTCCCACCCCGGTACTCAAACCAGTGGTGGTCTCCTATTCCACTGTGCTTCTGAGACCCTCCTGCTTATCTTACTGGTTTACATGCCGTGAGATCTCCATAGACCACAATGGGCCTATTGGTTACGGTGAGCAAAAAATCACAGAGTTAATGTGCCAGTCATAGTTCCCCAAACCATTAAAGGGATACTCCGGTGGAAAACAAGTTTTTTTTCTAATCAACTGGTGGCAGAAAGTTAAACAGATTTGTACATTTCTTCTATTATAAAATCTTAACCTTTCCAGTACTTTTCAGTTGCTGTATACTACAGAGGAAGTTGAGTTGTTCTTTTCTGTCTGACCACAGTGCTCTCTGCTGACACCTCTGTCCATGGCAGGAACTGTCCAGAGTAGGAGCCAATTCCCATAGCAAATCTCTCCTGCTCCAGACAGTTCCTGTCATGGTCAGAGGTGTCAGCAGAGAGCACTGTGGCCAGACTGAAAAGAACAACTCAACTTCCTCTGTAGTATACAGCAGCTGATAAATACTGGAAGGATTAAGATTTTTTAATAAAAGAAGGACGTTCCTACGTCCGAAACAGCCAGCGTAGCCTCTGAGCGCCCCTTACTGTCTACATCTATGCCATGGTGATCCCGGACTCAGAGCCCGTAGCAGCTTACCGGCGGTGAGTGCATGCTTATCTTTGTTTTGTTTTGTTTTGCCTATATCAATACTTTATCTTGCGTGTGCACCCCGCAGGTGCTGCTTACATATAGAAGTGAGTCTGGACGCTCCTAGCGGTTACCTCGTGGTATCGTATGTTTGCTTGTTCCACCTATTTGGTTTGCTACCTGGTGTGCTCTCTCCTTCTTGGATTTTCTAATTTACAAATCTGTTTAACTTTCTGGAGCCAGTTTATATTAAAAAAATTGTTTTCCACTGGAGTACCCCTTTAATGAAGGGAGGGCATATGCGCAAAAAAATTTGAATATAACGAATTTGCGAATTTGGAGAATATTCGTCCATATATTCGCGAAATATCGCGAATTCGAATATGGCCTATGCAGCTCATCACTAGTGAGCAGACAGTGTGCTCACCCGCTGCCTTCATTAACATAGTGTTCCCTGTGAGCCAACCACTTTCTTTTGTCAGTGAAGCTGTTCCCGTATGCAAAGTGCAGGAATGAGACCTCTGGACACTAGAATTCAGTAAAACAACTGTAACAATTTTACCTAAACTTCTTGTCTAATTCCAAAAAGAAATAGTTTCTAACTCTGACTACATCCTGTAGTTATCTTTGATCTGATTCAGACCCAGGACCTAAGTGTGGGAACACAATAGTGCTGCCCCCGGATTGATGCAATGCAATCTTGTACAAAGATAATGGCGGGTATGTATGAAGCTTTTTACCCTGTTTTTTGTCTGTGATTTGTTGCAATTTTTCCTTTATGTCATTTTTTGCGACAAATGTTTGTGCCAAATGGTTCAGAGCAAAATCACTGATTTCACTTTGTTAGTCGTGATTTCAGTTACAATCATGCCTTGGTATGAAATTGATCATTTGCGACTTTTGTTTTGGCGCATTTTCGAGCGCAATCATGCCCTTTAGCTCGCAAACTTGCACCAAGAAAAAAGTGACACAGAAAGTAGCTAAACAACATTACAAGGTAGAACACAGGCCAAACAAAGTGGCTTACCAATGTCTTAGTACGTGGCTGTTTTCAAGTTCACAAACAAAACAAAAACCTTAACCCATGTAAAGAAAAAAAAAGAGCTTGTTTAAAAGGACCACAAAGCAAAAAAAAAAAATTTGGTTTAGGTAAGGTAAAAAGAAACATTTTTCCCAGTCAAACATGTATCAACCCTAGGAACAGATTTTTAAGTTGGAAAAAGGAACTAACTGGGTTAGATTTAAAGGGGTACTCCACCCCTAGACATGTTATCCCCTATCCAAAGGATAGGGGATAAGATGTCAGATCGCCGCGGTCCCGCTGCTGGGAAGCCCCGGGATCCCCGCTGCGGCACCCTGCTATCATTACAGCACAGAGCGAGTTCGCTCTGTGCGTAATGACGGGCGATACAGGGGACAGAGCAGCGTGACGTCATGGCTCCGCCCCTTGTGACATCACGACCTGTCCCCTTAATGCAAATCTATGGCAGGGGGCGTGATGACACGCCCCCTCCCATAGACTTGTATTGAAAGGGGCGGGCCGTGATGTCACGAGGGGCGGAGCCGTGACGTAACGATGCTCTGGCCCCTGTATTGCCTGTCATTATGCACAGAGCGAACTCGCAGCTTCCCGAGGATCCCGAGGCTTCTCAGCAGCGGGACCGCGGCGATCTGACATCTTATCCCCTATCCTTTAGATAGGGGATAAGATGTCTAGGGGCATAGTACCCCTTTACGTTTGTGAAGCTAGCTAGTTGAAAAAGCAACATTTAGCCATGGCTAAAGTAAAACATTCATCAAAGCCTAGGAACAGAATTTTAAAGGGGTTCTCCGGTGCTTACACAAAGATGCCTGATCGCGGGAGTCCCGCAGCTGGAGATGCCCGCGATCATGCACGCGGCACCCCTTTTGTAATCAGTCCCCGGAGCGTGTTCGCTCCGGGTCTGATTATGGGCGACTACAGGGCCGGCGGCGTGTGACGTCACGCCTCCGCCCCCGTGTGATGCCACACTCCGCCCCTCAATGCAAGTCCATGGGAGGGGGCATGATAGCTATCACGCCCCCTCCAGTCGGCTTGCATTGAGGGGCGGAGCTTGACGTCACACGGGGGCGGAGGCGTGACGTCACACGCCGCCAGCCCTGTAGTCCCCATAATCAGACCCGGAGCGAACACGCTCCGGGGACTGATTACAGACGGGGTGCCGCGTGCATGATCGCGGGTGTCCCCAGCTGCGGGAGGCCCGCGATCAGGCATCTTATCCCCTATCCTTTGGATAGGGGATAAGATGTGTAAGCACCGGAGAACCCCTTTAAGTTAGAAAAAGGAACTACCTGTGTTAGATTTACCTTTGTGAAGCAGGGCAAAATCCATGTGCAGAATTAACAAGTTTCCACTGCTACAACACAGCCAGAAAATGTTGCCTGGAATTCTGGGGCAGGATTCTGCGCATTTTATAGGTGCATCAATTGCGCCAAATTTAACAAGTGGTTTGCGACAAATGATAAATCTGGCGCATAAACGCACCATTTATCGCAAAAAACATACATAAAATCACACATTGCTACACCATTATTGATACATGTACCTCAATATCTTTCCTCTCTGATTTGTGGTATACTAATAAGTGAATGTACAAATGTACGCCTGTACAAATGGAATTCCTTCTGGAAATGGGCATTACCGGTTATCTTGATGGTAATTAACTATTGTCAAATTATAGTACATTTCCAGGAGGAATAACAGAGATCAATAGTATAGTGCACAGTTTTAAGAGAAGATGCTCCAAAACTGTTATATCATGGTCAATGTTAGTATTTACTAATTCATATATATCAGAAGAGCTGGCAGACCTCTTTGAATATAACTTAAAGGGGTACTCCGGTGGAATATGTTTCATTTATTTATTTTTTATCTACTGGTGCCAGAAAGTTAAACAGATTTGTAAATGACTTCTATTAAAAATTCTTAATCCTTCCAGTACTTAGCAGCTTTATACTACAGAGGAAATTCTTTTCTTTTGGGATTTCTTTTCTGTTACGACCACAGTGCTCTCTGCTGACACCTCTGTCCATTTTAGGAACTGTCAAATGTAGCATATGTTTGCTATGGGGATTTCTCCTGCTCTGGACAGTTCCTGACATGGACAGAGATGTCAGCAGAGAGCACTGTGTTCTCGACAGAAAAGAAATCCAAAAAGAAAAGAATTTCCTCTGTAGTATACAGCTGCTAATAAGTACTGGAAGGATTAAGATGTTTTAATAGAAGTAATTTACAAATCTGTTTAACTTTCTGGCATCAGTTGATTAAAAAAAAAAAATTTCCACCGGAGTACCCCTTTAATATATTATTTTATGAATATTGGGTTGGTGGATGGTGGAGTAACCAATTGTTTTTCCATAGACTTAAATAATAAAATTCTTCCCAAACCTGGAAAACATACACTCAGTCACGTGTCTAACTGCTGCAAGTCTACAGTGCCAACTGGAAATTAGCAAATTCATTTGGAAAGAAACAAACATATTGGATTCATCAGAATCAGATTTTTTTGGAATTCACTTTAGATTAAGTAGGACAAAAGCTGCAAATCCTTACATTGCATACCTCACTGGTCTGTCCATATTCACTAGGCTGGATGCAGAACAGTGGACAGACGAATATATGATTCCTAGAGGTAACGCTGTACACATTGCCTCCTATACTGTTCATTCTCTGCAACAGGTGCTCAGCACCCGGCCCAACGAATGTTCACTGAGCAGCGAGGCATACAATGTATGCATTACTGCTCAGTACATCATTTCCCTAGCACTCTAGCAAACAGTGTCAAACTATGTAGAAGAGCATGGACTGCTATCTTTGACAGATGTCCCTGCTTCAGTACAGTAAGCAGTAATGCCTTATGCAGTGCTGCTTACTGTCTCTGGCCAAGGCAAAGTAAACGGCAACAATGAGCATTGCCACTTTTAATCCTACACTCACTGGGCGGGGTACTCTGGAAGTCTGTTCATCTCTGGTGCTAGCCATTAAACTGCCCCTAAATTGAAGCAATACAACCTTAAAGGGGTATTCCAGGAAAAAAAAAACTATTTTTTTATATCAACTGGCTCCAGGAAGTTAAACAGATTTGTAAATCACTTCTATAAAAAATATTAATCCTCCCAATAGTTATCAGCTGCTGAAGTTGAGTTGTTCTTTTCTTTCTGTCATTGTCCAAAGCATTAGAGGTCTGCTATGGGGATTTGCTCCTCCTCTGGACAGTACCTGAGACAAGCAGAGGTGTCAGCAGAGAGCACTGTTGTCAGACAGAAAAGAACAACTCAATATCCACAGCTGATAACTACTGGAAGGATTACAATTTTTTTATAGAAGTAATTTACAAATCTGTTTAAAGGGGTCCTCGGTGCTAAGACATCTTATCCCCGATCGCGGGGGTCCCGTCGCTGGTGGACCCCGGTGATCTTTCACCCAGCACCCCATTACCATCATCCCCTGGAGCATGTTCGCTCCGGGTCTGGTGACTGCCGATCATGGGGCCGGAGTATTGTGACGTCATGGCTCTGCCCCGTGTGACGTCATGCTCCGCCCTTCAATGCAAGCCTATGGGAGGGGCTGTGATGTCACAATACTCCGGCCCCGTGATCGGCAGTCATCAGACCCGGAGAGAACATGCTCCGGGGGCTGATGGTAACGGGGTGCTGCGTGAAAGATCACAGGGGTCCCCAGCGGAGGGACCCCCGCAATCAGGCATCTTATCCCCTATCCTTTGGATAGGGGATAAGATGTCTTAGTGCCGGAGTACCCCTTTAACTTTCTGGAGCCAAATTATATAAATGTTTTTTTTTCCTGGAATACCCCTTTAAGAAAGACATAGCAATGAATCCAAAGTCTACATTAGTATAAATATCTCATACCATGCTATGTTTACATTCATATTAAACTAAGAATAAATACACCACACTTCAAAAACAATACTAGCGAAATGTGGAAATGTTCATCAAAGCAAGGAATGGGTCTTCTTGTTCAATTTAATTGTCTAATTTAGTACTTTGTTTATCTGTCTGCAGATTCAGAAGCCTTAAATTGAATACATTACTGCTATGCCACGTAAATACGGTATTCATCAAAGTGACAAGGGAGTAATGAATATATTTTAAATAAAATTAGAACACCAGTGTATACTTTTTTCTCTCTCGCTTCTGTGATGCATACAGCTTGGAAAAAAAAGAAACACTTGATATCAATGCTGAACATCTCTAAGGGGAAAGTAAAATAACTGTGTATTTACAATCGGACAGACCTGGATGCCCTGTGCTGACATTTGCTATGTCAATAGACTAAACAGAAATAAGCTGTTCACTTATGCTAGGTATTAGTGGAGGATGTGGATATGCACTGCCTTAGGATCCTTACTTAACCCCTGGCTACAAAGCTAAGAATAGACAATGTGCTGGCTACATTCTGTTTGTTTCAATTGGTACAAAAGAATGTAGATGGAATTATTTAAAGTCATAGCACCTGCTTTAGAGCACATAGGCAGGGGTTGAAGCGTTGTTCCTTCTTGAACAAAACATGGTAGTGTCTTTAAAATAATCAAATATGTCAGCAGATTTCTTCCATAACAAGCTCATACTTAAACTTACTACCCTGCTCTTCACCATACCAACCAAGCTCATTTCCATACTCTCATCTCCTTTGATACTTTTCTCTACTTCCTTAGTGCTAAAGTGCCGGCAACTGTCACAAGTCTTAGTTCTGGTCTTGCACTTTAATGTTAAATTGACCACATCCGAAAAGGAAATGATCATGTTCGCTTTTAAGCTATTGACCCAATAATAAAAGAAGTGTACGGACTACTCTCTTGTTGTCACACTACTACCCACATAGTAATAGAAATTCTATCCCCTCACACCTCATCCAGTCTCTGTCCCCATTGGTAACCACTGAAATAGTTAACCACTCCCTTTCTTCTGTCATTTTTCCTTCAGATCTTTAACTTGCTGATGCCATGCAATGTCAGTGGGACTGGGGAGAGAGTGGAGCCATTGACTGTGATTGATAGATCGAGTAGGGGGATGGAACAAGATAGGGGGGAAAATTATACATTCTGTTTTCTTCATGTTGAGTTAAAGGAAGCGGGAGAAGAAGAAGGAAGATACAGCTGACAAACAGTCCAAAATTTTGGATAGGAGGGAGGTGCCATCTGGACCAGAGAAGTAGATTTGAGTTCCATCTGCATAGAGGTGTTACTAGAAACCATGGGATTCTATAATCTATGCCAGGTCAAGAGTATAGATAAAGAAGAGTAGGGATCCCAGGACAGATCCTTGAGAGGGCAAGGCAAGAAGATGGTGTGTGAGTGGGAGACACTAAATGTGTGGTTGGTGAAGTATGAGGAGATAGAGGAGAGGGCTTACTTTGTGACACCCATGGATGAGAGGATTTGAAGCAGGAGGGAGTGGTTGAATGTGTCATAGGCAGAGTAGAGGTCAAGGAGAAGGAGCACAGAGTATCGGTGTGAGACTTTGGCTGTCAACAGATCTTTGGCCACCTTCGTTTGGGTGGGGATGCAAAACCAGATTGCAGGTGGTCAAAAAGTTTGATGAGAGGTGGGAGGAAAGTTCAAGGTTGATATGTTGTTCAAGGAGTTTTGATGCCAAGGGAAGAAGCAAGATGGGGTGATAGCTGAATGAAGAAAGATGTTTTTGAGGATGGGTGTGAAGGTTGCTTGTTTAAATGAAGAAAAAGTGCTAGTGTTTAGTGACAGATTGAAAAGATCTGTTAGGGCAGGATGAATTCCGTAGTTAGGGGTGAGGTGGGATTGGAATGGGTTAAGGGCACAGGTGTTGAGGTGCAATGGGGAGAGTAGGTGAGATAGCTTGTCTTCAGTAACTGAAGAAATGAGTTATGGTAAAGAGCACTGGATGGGTGTGAAGATGCATTTTGGAGACTGGAGGATAAAGCTTTTTCTGATGGTGTTGATTTTGTGCTTGACGTATGTGGCAGATGAGAGATGTAGAGGGTAGCAGAGGAGAACAGAGAGGGTAGTTATCAGTATTTAAGAGTTGCCTTGGGTTGTGAGATACAGAGGACATGACAGTAGTTAAATAGTCCTGTTTACCATAAGTGAGTGCAGGCTTAAAGGTGAGGAGTGCATGTTTGTGTGTTTTGTGTCTTCTGTGGAGTGAGTTTTATTCCATAACCACTCTGCAGCCCTAGAAGCTTCCCTCAGAATAGTGTGCCAGGGTTGTCTAATGATATGTCTAGTTTATTGTGTGTAAGAGGGGCAACTGGGTCGAGGGCTGAGGTGACTGGGGTGTTATAGAATGTAGTGGCTGTTTCTGTATTGTAGAGAAAGGATATGGTAGAAAATGGTAGAAGAGAGTCTCTTGATGTTAAGATGTTTGAGGTTCTCATGAGGGGGGCAGGGTTAAGGACGTGGTAGTTGAAGAGAATAGTATGTAAGGAGGCTATGGTCAGATATGTGGAGAGGCATGTTTGAGAGGTTAGATATGAAGTCGAGGTTGGTAAAGATAAGGTCAAGTGTGTAACCCTCTTTGTGAGTGGCCCTAAAAGGCCACTGTGAGAGGCCAAAAGAGGAGGTTAGTGATATGAGTTTAGAGGTGGGTGACTGGGGTGTATTAATGGGGATGTTAAAGTCGCCCATGATGATAATTGGGATGTCCAAGAAAAGGAACTGTGAAAGCCAGGTAATGAAGTGGTCGATGAAGATAGTTACAGGGCCTAGCTACACCAAATCAACTTTATTGTATGCTTTAGGGCACACATCACTTTGGAGAAAGATTATATAAAGTATAGGGTTACTAAAAATTTCTTAAAAAGTCAGTGCAGTCTCCAAAATAAGACATGGATTAATCTTGAACTAAGCACTTGCAGCTTTCTTTGTGTTTGGTAAAATCAAAATTTTTAAGAAAATCCGAAGCAGAACAGATAACATTTTTGACAGGCAAATTATAAATTTCACATTGCTGCTATTATTCACCACTTCTTTTTTGATTTGCCATTTTAAGACAGAGTGAATGCTATTCTCCAAAGCCAGTTGTCCCACAATGTAAGGCTTACTAGCGCATCTCCAGCCTAGAACAATAGCCTCCACCCCCCCTCCTTCCCATTCTCTGTACTGGAAAGACAGCCTTCACGCTTCACTGGATAATGCTGGAGTTTTAATATCTGCCATGAAACACTCATCTATCATCACCTGATCTATTCAGTGGCTTATACTAATAGAACGTAGATAGAAATCAGATAGCATACACTTCCCCACATGCTCAGAAATAATTTGTGTGATTCTGCAAGCAAATAAAGCCATGCATGCAGATTTAAACTCGACTATTCTATCAAAATGAAATTGCAATGCTGTATTATTCAGAAAAATAAAGAACAAAGGGTCATTTAGAGATCAAAGTGGAATCTTAACAGTAATAAGCTTTTTCCAGCCTTGCTATATCAAAAAAGAGACAATTAAAAAAAACATTTGTATCGCTCAGAGCAATATTGAGAAGGTGTCTCTTTCTCGGAGTAGACTTATTACAACTGCTGGTGGCACCTGACAGGTTTTCAAGTAGGTGACAATGGGTCACCAACACAGGCTGCATTTTAACTAACAGCAACGTTCAACAATGGTTGCAAAATGTTCTCTGTCTAATAAATTGTCTGGTTGCAGCGGTGTCAGATGGAGTAGTTGACCACCATGAAAAATCTGAAAAAGAGCATTTAAAACACCACAATGTGAAATTCTCTCGAGTTTCGGGTCCATATGACCCTTTTTAATAGAGTAATGGTGGAGTGCTCCCACTAGTTATAGTGTTTTTTTTTTCCTGCCATTTATACTGTTTGACATACTAGGGTGTTTTCCAGTGCTGCATGACATTTTGAGTCCATAAAGTCTTTGGGGGGTATTTATCATTGTAGGTGTAAGTGAAGCACTTTTCTACACTTTTTTGTGTGCTGTTATTGTGTAGGTGCACCAAATTTATTAAATGGTCACAGGGCATTTGATACATTTTGTGTAGGTACGCTTTTTCTAAAATTTCACTCTTCACGTTCACCAAAAAGATAAGTCTGGGATGGAGTAGTTTAGATACTTTTCAGTGGTTTTGTGCCTTTTTTTTTTTGCAACTTTTCACAAAAAGTGAAAGTGAAAGTAATTACCACTACATAAGACTAACCTTAACAGCTGGTCTTTACACCAAAACCAAAAAGGTGCAAAAAATTGCCTACGGTGCAGCACTGCGCCAAATGTAAGATAAATCTACACACAGAAATAGCTCTAAAGACAAGATAAATGCCCCTTTTGTCTTGTCCTTCCACTTCCTTTTGTCTTGTCTTCTCTATTCCTTTTGTCTTTCACCTGTCCACTTTCGAGTACCATCAGTTCACTTAGCATTGCCTTTAGTCCTGTCCTATAGTTCATATTTGTTAATAAAGACAAAGAGATTGTATTTGAGCTAACACAGTCAGAATGGAGCTGAAATCTTGGAACTGTGTGGGTTTTGGCCATGCTGCTTATTGTTGACCTCACAAATAGATTTCTATTGGTTTTAACACTTTCAACAAAACAAAGACAACTTACAAAATAGGGTTGGAATACGAGAAACTGTTGTTTCTCAAACTTCTACCTATTTAGCTACTCTGTTTTGATGGTCTATAACTATATCCTAAATGCTTTTAAAATCCAAAAGAGGTAAAAAGTAGGGTATCATATGCATGTGCCGTCAAGTGGTTCCTAAAAAGATGGGTATTTATAAATATTGCTAGGGAACCATTGAACATCGCTTCCACTGTGTATTCTACATTTTATCTCATTTGGAAAACAAGGGTTTATAGGACCCCTTGCTTTGTAAGTAGAAACCCACAATTTTGTTGCAACATGTTTACTATAGAGTTTTGCCTATACACTGTATACCTCTATTATCAGGAAAAGGGATGCATGTAGAATGTATAAGGACTATATCAGGAAAAGGGGTGTATATAGAATGTATAAGGACTATATCAGGAAAAGAGGTGTATATAGAATGTATAAGGACTATATCAGGAAAAGAGGTGTATATAGAATGTATATATCAGGAAAAGAGGTGTATATAGAATGTATATATCAGGAAAAGGGGTGTATATAGAACGTATAAGGACTATATCAGGAAAAGAGGTGTATATAGAATGTATAAGGACTATATCAGGAATAGAGGTGTATATAGAATGTATAAGGTCTATGTCAGCAAAAGGAATGTGTAAGGAAGCTTGCAAAAGATTTTGAGCTACTTTAATTCAGTTTATATGTTAATATATACGCTGATGCTTTAGGTTCCCTTAGTGGGAAGAGGATTGGATGAGCTCAATAAAGCAGTAAATGGCTGGGTCCCCGCACTCCTACCCTTGCTTTTATGTGCATTCTTTGACCTTGTCCCATGATTACTTTACTCACTTTAATGTTTTGTCTTAGATTACATTGTATCCAGCTTTGAATAAAATGAAGAAACAGTGGGGGGATCTTTAGCCCTGTTTATAAAAAGAGCTTAATTCCATTACTGTTATCCCTTCACTTTATCATATATTATGCTTTATTTCTGTACATATATTGTAATAAATAAAACCATGTCAAGAAAAACTACAAGAAGTCAGATATTCAAAAACATGGAAAAAAAGAAAATGTGGAGAGACTAGTGGTCAAAGACAATATTGACACACCATTTCAATGATAAAATGTGTTGATGAAAAGAACCAAGACTCAAATATATGAGGGTTCTTAAGTTTCTCAGTCAATCCATTTTCAATTAAGTTATATAGTAAAGCTTGGGAACAGCAATAGTAACTTTATAAAACAGATTTTTTTTTAATTTTTTTATAGGAATAAAAATATGGCAGACACAATGGACCCTCAGAACATCAAAGTAGCTTCTTCAAAAAATGTCAGATCTCACCCTCCACATAGAGACACCACCACACAGATTCATCCGATTTTTTTTTTCAAGCCTTCTTTATTAAAGGGGTATTCCAGGATTTTTTTTTACTTATGCTACAGGTGCTGTAAACTTAGTGTAGTTCATTATATAGTGTGTGTACCTGTGTGTGATGGTTTTCTCACAATTCTTCTGTGATTTTCACCCCACTATTTATTTTTACCAGCATACAAAATGACTATTGTCTAGGATTT
Organism: Hyla sarda; assembly: GCF_029499605.1. Lineage (NCBI taxonomy): Eukaryota > Metazoa > Chordata > Amphibia > Anura > Hylidae > Hyla > Hyla sarda. The sequence continues at coordinate 86,649,730 of NC_079194.1, read as the reverse complement.
TTCCTAGCTTGCAATGTGGCCGAGACCTGACTCACTAGTCAGCTGATGACAGGAGCCTGTCTGCTTCAATGGGTGGAGGGATCGCTTGGTGGGAGAGAGATCAATCTGCAACTAATGCAACAGCTGTAGGCACCCTGATTGAAAACCACACTGATTTGAATGGATGCAGCTCATTTATGTTTCAATGGGCTGATGTGTGGGAGGGAGGAAGATGGAATTGTGGGATTTGTAGTAAAAAAAAGAAAAGTCAAACAGGAAATACTAGTTCACAAACAGCTAGCCACAGTGTTATGGTAATCTCACGACATAGCCATTTAGCCCCAAGACAAGCGCAGATCTTTCCTAAGCATGTCCATTACTGCCTGCCAGGTATGTACTAAAATCACCTTATGCTGGAGAACCCTTTTAACTTTATTAATCGGTGCAGGTAGTTTTTGAGCCCAGCATGACTTTACAATACATAGACTTCTAAGATGTCCACATATTGTCAAAATGTCTCTACTGCTGATCTATTAATGGTGTGTAGACCTGAATGCTCTATGAACTGTCAGATGGTGACAGAGGTGTGATTTAGCCAGTTCTCCCTTGTGTCCCCAAACCAGTTGTTAAAACAACAGCCGATTCGGTAGATCAATTTTTTGTGTTCCACAAGCATTAAAATAGGTACATCATTTTTTCCCTCAAGCAAGTATCGCCACTCTTTGAGAAAAAAGTATGGCCTACAGCTCTCTAGCTGTTGCATTCCACTGGGGAAAGTTTCCCGAACCAAAGAGGGAAGCAGCTAGAAAGGGGCTGAATCCAGTGTGAAGGGGCTAGACCAAGTGAGAAGGGGCTGGCTGGTTAGCTGGTAGCCATGGAAATTAAAAGCTGGTCATTAAAGGGGTACCCTGATTATGCACTAATAACCGGCTGAGGCGGGACAGCAGCCAGAAACTGGCGCACTGGATCATCACTCTTGAAACCAGTTCACCTCAGAAGGTGGGGTAGAGCACTCCAAGGTAAGAGGCAGGCCATATTCTTGAGGGTCCCAGCAGTCAGACCCCCTGCAATCAGACACCTATCCCCTATCCAGTTTTACATTGCCAACTCCTTTAATATCGTCTGTTCCTGTCTGCTGAGAGCAAATGGTGAAGAGGAGGAAGGGTGAGAACCCTAACACTATCCTTCTGAATTTGTTTATAGGATTTTTGAAAATGAGTTTTTTAAATCAGGCAATCTGTATAATCTTCAATACAGCAGCTGGAAATACTACAATATGCCATGCTGACATTAGATAAAACACTTGAGGCGGACTTGATAGATATGTTAAATCTCTTTAAATCAGTATGGTTCCCAATACTGGAAGCTAGCCTCAGAAAGGACAGCATGAAGATAACAACATGCTGGGTGTGAGATAACAAGTGTAAGGCAAAATAAACATAAATATAATACAACAGAGATATAGAGAAGAACTAGGCTGCACTCACTATTCTTATTCAAATTCCTTTATTGAAGACACATCAGCGGGTACAACGGTCAAAGGTGCGGGGGCACCTCCGTAGGACAGATGTTTTCCATTTTGTGTGCTGTGCACACTTCATCTGCCGACACTGAGCGTCGGCAGACGAACTGTGCACAGCACACGAAACAGATACCATCCGTCCTCCGCTGTACCCGCTGATGTGTCTTAAATAAAGGAATTTGAATAAGAACGGTGAGTGCAGCTTAGTTCCTGTCTACATCTCTGTTGTATTACTCCATAAGCCTCATTCGAATGCCAGCACCACAGATGGTCATCATTAGGATTTCCAGACACATCCTCTGCTATCAGTTAGACACACTCAGGTGGCATTGAAGTGCCGGACACTGACCTTCTCTTATTGTTGTTGATAAACATAAATATAAGAGGCAAGGTAAATATAAAGTATGCGTTCATGAGTCTGCCATGTAAAAACACAAGTTAAACCTATTTTACAAGTGAGACTTCTGGACTCATGTCTGAAGAGTCATTTACATAATAGGTGCACTATTATAGCAACTTTATAGATGACAATAAATAAGATCATATAGATTGTAGATACGGCACTCTCTATTGGGATAGTGCATGAGTAATATACCCAATCATTATAGACATATAATAAATGTACTCGCCACTTAGTTCTTGTGAAAATTTGTGCTTTTTATTTCTGCAGTCCTTGTAAACACATATATATTCTGACATTTCGGTCCTAATGGCCCTTCATCAGAAATCAAGGATTGCTGTGGAGGCTGGAGGAAAAGGCAATGGCAATTTGCCAGGCTGAAGGAAAGAGGTGAACGCCACCTATAGTTACAGTGGTGTGTCACATTTACCTCTTGCCGTCAGCCCGGCAAATTGGCTTTTTCTTCAGCCTCCACAGCAATCCTGGATATCTGATGAAGGTCCATCCAGACCAAGACAATAATATATTTGTGATTATGGGGATTGCAAAAAATAAAATCACAAATTTTTACAAGAATTAAAGGACAACTGCAGCGCAAAATACACTTATCCCCTATCTACAAGATCTCCCTAACGGGGCACCGCCATTAGCGCTCATAGTGAGCGCTAAGGCATGTAGCGTCGACCTAGAGATCGACGGTGACGCCCCGTCTCCTCCCTGTCCCAATACAGTTCTATTGGGGGAGGCGGGGAGGCACGAACGCTGCCTCCCCACCTCTCCCATAGAGATGTATGGAGGAGGAGTGCCGGCTGCAACGTCATGCTGCGGCTGGCACGCCCCCTGCACTGGACAGCTGCGGCCCCGTACAGGAGATCACAGGGGGTCGCAGCGGTCGGACCCCCCCCCCCCCCCCCGCGATCAAACACTTATCCCCTATCCTGTGGATAGGGGATAAGTGTTAATCACGCTGCAGATGTCCTTTAATAAGATCATGAGATAGGTAAAAAGATAGGACATCATTTAATGAGGAAAATAAGAAATGAAAACAAGCTGACTTTGGAATTGATGATACAGTCGTAGTAATAGATGACCTTTTTATTACACACTAGAAAAATACTGTCTAGCAGATGAAAGCTGCAATGTCTTGTAGACCAAGGTGATCATGTAAATGATACAATGATCTGTGAAGAGCGACACGCAAACTATTGATGACTTTAACACCTTTCCACAACAGGGATTTTTGGCAACTGTGCTTTGCATTGTTTCAGCACTTGTCCTTGTTTTTAGTGGAATGATTTTTTTTGTCTGTTTTTTTAATGGCACAATATAATTTATTTGTAGGGTAACTTACACAAAATTAATTGTTTTTTTTTTTTGTGTTTTTATACAGGTCACTGTGAGGGACAATTATGGCAAAACCGAATTTATATAGTTTTGTTTTGCCTTACAACTTAAAAAGAAAAAAAAATTGGCTGTATCAACACAGTTTGTAATGTATGAGGCTAGGATGGAAGAGCATGGTGAGCTATCTTTTTATTGGTATTATTTTGGTATATATGTGACTTTTTGATCATTTTTTTTGTTTAGTTTTTCAGGAAGGTGGCGAAAAGCAGCAGCAAATTGTGCAATTTATTTTATTTTGTATTTTTTTTGCTTTCACTATGGAAGATAATGAAGGAATTTGTGTGGCAATACCAATTATTTATGAGCTGATCCCATCTTTTGTGCAGCCAATAAATTAATTGATATCTGCCACACATCGCCCTGTATAAACCATAATTGTGAAGTCGACAATGACAAAGTTATAAGGGTCCCAAAAATAATCCAGCCATTGCTCTTTGGCCCAGGCACATTAACCCCTTAAGGACCAGGCATGTATGAGTACGTCCCTGGGCCCTCGGTCTTAAGGACCAGGCACGTACTCATACGTCCTAGCGAATTTCGCATCCTGCCGCGCGCTGGGATCGTCTGACCAATAGTAGCGCGGCAGAGGAGGGGTTAACGGTCCCTTCCCGCTGCTGCACTCGCTCTCTGTGTTCAGTCAGCGGGTGCAGCAGTGAGAAGAAGCTCACGGAGCCCCCTCACCAGCCTTAGAATAGGGACAGCAGATTGCAGGGACAGGTAGGAGTTAATAAAGTAAAAAAAAGTAAAAAAAAAAAAGTCCCCCCCCGACCCCCTAATAGGTCCCCAAGGGTCCTATTAGGGTCTGATACCTTACCCCGGGTTCAGGGAGCTGCGTACGCCACCCCTTTTTGGGGGGGCGCCGCAGCTTTTTTTTTTTCTATTACTGTTGTACACTTTTTACAAGCACCAAGCACCACACACTACATACTTCCCCCCCCCCCCCCCCCGCACACACACAAGTGTAAAAAACTGAAGATTGGGAATTTTCTCCTTCACTTTGCTGCTATTCCTGTGAAACACCTAAAGGGTTAAAACGCTGACTGAATGTCATTTTGAATACTTTGGGGGGTGCAGTTTTTATAATGGGGTCTTTTATGTGGTATTTCTAATATGAAGACCCTTCAAATCCACTTCAAACCTGAACTGGTCCCTGAAAAATAGTGAATTTGAAAATTTTGTGAAAAAATGGAAAATTGCTGCTGAACTTTGAAGCCCTCTGGTGTCTTCCAAAAGTAAAAGCTTGTCAATTTTATGATGCTAACATAAAGTAAACATATTATATATGTGAATAAAAAAAATGTATTTGGAATATCCATTTTCCTTACAAGCAGAGAGCTTCAAAGTTAGAAAAATGCAACATTTTCAAATTTTTCATCAAATTTGGGGATTTTTCACCAAGAAAGGATGCAAGTTACCATAAAAATTTACCACCATGTTAAAGTAGAATATGTTATGAAAAAACATTCTTGGAATCAGAATGATAACTAAAAGCATTCCAGAGTTATTAATGTTTAAAGTGACAGTGGTCAGATGTTCAAAAAACGCTCTGGTCCTAAGATGTAAAATGGCCTGGTCCTTAAGGGGTTAAGAATCAAGCCGTATGAAGGCTCAGTCAACAAGATCAACGCTCATTACTTGGGCTTGCTCCAAATATTAGACTTAGCTTACTTTTGGTGCATTTGTGGCACGTCATTGAAATGTAAGCTGTGCCCCTATTTGTCCATGTCACATCCCTTTGTGACTGATGTGCAGTTTCTGCTCTTTTTGTTCTACTTTGCTTGGCATATGCGTCTTATTTGCTGTGCGCCACAGTTTTGGCACATTTGTAGCCAAAATTCTGGCATAACAGCCTTAGTGAGTCTGGATCATAATTTTAAAAATCTGGCAAAATTTTTTAGCCATTGCTAAATCTTGTTGGAGTATACTCTATTACATTATAGTTATATATTAACATAATAATATATAATAAATAATGAATACAATTACCAGTGATACTAATATTATCTTTAATTATTAGCATATTACAATTACTAGTGATAATATTTATTTAATAATTATTATTACTATGTATTATTACTATAGTGATGAGTATTAAAGGGTAGCTCCCACCATCCCTTTTTCCCCCTCTCTGTCCCTGCCTATTTCCCATCTTTCCCTAACCCCCTTCCTGCCTTTATTTTTTATTTTTTTTACTATATAAAAAATGCAGTTTTGTCTGCCTGGTAGTGTGCTCACTACCAGGCAGACTTCCTCAGCAGGCAGACGTCACTGATGCCTGCTGGGGCTGACTTCCGCCCTTAGTTCACCTATACAGGGTGCCTCCAGCTGTTTCCCCACTACAACTTCCAGCTTGCCCTGACATCTATTGGCTGTCAGGGCATGCTGGGAGTTGTAGTGGGGAAAAAACTGGAGGCACCCTGTGTTAAAACAATACATGGCTGCGGCGCAACCCGAACCCCCGCCGGCCCGCCCCCCTTCCCCCCTGAACCCCGCTACCCGAACCTCGCTGCACAACCCGCTCCTCCTCCCCCCCCCCAGACATACCAGGACAGTGCAGCGACGGGGCCGGCGTGAAAAGTAAGTGCAGGACAGCGGCGACGGGATGCCAGGAGGCGGGGCCGGCGTGCGAGGCTAAGGAGCAGGGGAGCCAATGCGCGCTTCTTCTGTTCTCAGTGCTCGCTCCCGCCTGTCTGATTGACAGGCAGGGAGCGAGCGCAGCCTGAATGAATTAGGACTGATTGCCCAGCCGGCATGGGTCCGAATTTAGGCGTGACGTCACGCCAGGCTGCAGCCGGCCACTAGGAGGGAGACCCCTAGTGGCCGGTTTTCAAACGTAAAATACACTGTGTTAAGAAAAAAAAAATTTAACTATATTAGAGATATGTTGTAGTACATAAGTACTACGACATATCAAAAATAAAAGTTGGTGACAGTGCCTATTTAATATTATTCATTATATATATATATATTAGTTAAAATTAAAGCTAGATTAGACCAGCACAGACAGGGATTATTTACTATAAGAGCAGTGAGACTATGGAACTCTCTGCCGGAGATGGTGGTCAAAAGAGTTCAAAAGGGGTCTGGATTAATTTTTGGAGAGTAATAACATTGCTGGTTATGGATTCTAGATTTATAGGGACAGAAGGTTGATCCAGGGATTTTATTCTGATGCCATATTTTAGTCGGGAAGGAATTTTTTACCTCTAGTATGAGGGTTTTTTGCCTTCCTCTGGATCAACTCAGTAGGGACTCATTAGGGTTATAGGTTAAACTTGATGGACTCTGCTCTCTTTTCAACCCTATGAACTATGTTATTATTAGAAAATTACATTTACATATATATATATATATATATATATATATATATATGTGCGAAGGTTAATTGACTGAGTCACTTAACCTGTGTTTGTGGGAGGGGCGGTACTTGCGCTTAAAAGCCGCGGCTCCCTGTGTTCAGTGCGCCGCGGCTCTCGCGTTGTTTGGAGTCCGTGACGTCAGACGCTTTGGGGAGTCTCTCCAGCCTCGTGTTCGTTCCTGTGCTCTGCTGTGCACGTCATTTCAGGTTAGTTCAGGTCCGGGGAGTGACTGCAGGAGTCTGGGGGCTCGTGTCTCGTATGAGTCCCCCGTGCCCTGCCTTTAGCATGTTGATGTTGTTGTTCAGCAGCAGTAGCGGGCTGCTGAGCTACGTTGTGCGCTTCCGGCACATGTCGGGGGGTTTCTTTTCAGATGTTTGGTGCTGGCTGGGGGAGGTGACAGCGGGAGTTACCTTTCAGAGCATATGTCCTTCGGAGCTCCGCGGTATTCTCCCGTCCCGTTCCGCTGCCTTACGCATGCCGGCTTTCTTATTCGGTCACCAGTCTCAGCCGGCAGCCAGTTCGTTACACACCTCCTGCGGCTCAGCTCTGCATGTTGGGTGCTTGTTTGCATACTGTAGGTATTATAGTCTTGTAGTTCCAGGTGTTAGTCTTAGTGTCAGTACACGTTGTCTACTGGTCACGCTTCGTTAATGTGTCACAGATGTCCTGCGTTTGTTCCGCAGTTGCTTCTCATATACCTAATCTGTTTCATATTCCATGTATTTTACACTGTTGCTTCTCGTATCTACACTTCGGCCGCATACATTGGTCCGTATTAGTCATGTTTTAACTCATGAGTCTGTTGCATACGCTGCTGATACACTACCATTATATGCTCCGCTATTGTCTGGTACTATAATTCTGTTCTCACATGGTCAATTTGCCTTCCGCTGTTTCGCCTCTGTCTTCATGGTATTTATTGCTTCATGATATTTATTGCTAGTCGTAGTTATTTACTTTGCTCGTTGTTTGGTACCGTTTTACTCTAACTTGTTGTGGTAGTGAATAAGGCGGTTGTTCCTAAATTAGTTTGCCTGGCTTGTAGCATGGTCTTCAATGTGCGCTGCTGTTCTGTTGTTCCTGTGCTCCTATGGTTACTCTTTTACCTGGTTAAGTGTTTTTGTCATGTTACTAGCTAAATCCTTCGTCATAGACTCACCAAGCGCCTTGTAGGTGTTGATCCACACCTGTACCTGTTCAGTTATGTGGTGGGTTTAACTTTGCCCTTGTTCTTGTTTTCACTTTCTACCTCCTTCATTAGACTATCGTCTTACTAGCTCAGTAATGCTGTGTGGCTGTTACGCCGAGCGCCCCGGGTCCCCGCTCCTCCCCGGAGCGCTCGCTTCACTCTCCCCGCGGCAGCGCTCCGGTCACGTCCTCTGACCCGGGGCGCTGCGATTCCGCTGCCAGCCGGGATGCGGTTCGCGATGCGGGTAGCGCCCGCTCGCGATGCGCACCCCGGCTCCCCTACCTGACTCGCTCTCCGTCTGTTCTGTCCCGGCGCGCGCGGCCCCGCTCCCTAGGGCGCGCGCGCGCCGGGTCTCTGCGATTTAAAGGGCCACTGCGCCGCTGATTGGCGCAGTGGTTCCAATTAGTGTGTTCACCTGTGCACTTCCCTATATCACCTCACTTCCCCTGCACTCCCTTGCCGGATCTTGTTGCCTTAGTGCCAGTGAAAGCGTTCCTTGTGTGTTCCTTGCCTGTGTTTCCAGACCTTCTGCCGTTGCCCCTGACTACGATCCTTGCTGCCTGCCCCGACCTTCTGCTACGTCCGACCTTGCTTCTGTCTACTCCCTTGTACCGCGCCTATCTTCAGCAGCCAGAGAGGTGAGCCGTTGCTAGTGGATACGACCTGGTCACTACCGCCGCAGCAAGACCATCCCGCTTTGCGGCGGGCTCTGGTGAAAACCAGTAGTGGCTTAGAACCGGTCCACTAGCACGGTCCACGCCAATCCCTCTCTGGCACAGAGGATCCACTACCTGCCAGCCAGCATCGTGACAGTAGATCCGGCCATGGATCCCGCTGAAGTTCCTCTGCCAGTTGTCGCTGACCTCACCACGGTGGTCGCCCAGCAGTCACAACAGATAGCGCAACAAGGCCAACAGCTGTCTCAACTGACCGTTATGCTACAACAGTTACTACCACAGCTTCAGCAGTCATCTCCTCCGCCAGCTCCTGCACCTCCTCCGCAGCGAGTGGCCGCTCCTGGGATACGCTTATCCTTGCCGGATAAATTTGATGGGGACTCTAAGTTTTGCCGTGGCTTTCTTTCCCAATGTTCCCTGCATCTGGAGATGATGTCGGACCTGTTTCCCACTGAAAGGTCTAAGGTGGCTTTCGTAGTCAGCCTTCTGTCCGGAAAAGCCCTGTCATGGGCCACACCGCTCTGGGACCGCAATGACCCCGTCACTGCCTCTGTACACTCCTTCTTCTCGGAAATCCGAAGTGTCTTTGAGGAACCTGCCCGAGCCTCTTCTGCTGAGACTGCCCTGTTGAACCTGGTCCAGGGTAATTCTTCCGTTGGCGAGTATGCCGTACAATTCCGTACTCTTGCTTCAGAATTGTCCTGGAATAATGAGGCCCTCTGCGCGACCTTCAAAAAAGGCCTATCCAGCAACATTAAAGATGTTCTGGCCGCACGAGAAATTCCTGCTAATCTACATGAACTTATTCACCTAGCCACTCGCATTGACATGCGTTTTTCCGAAAGGCGTCAGGAACTCCGCCAAGATATGGACTCTGTTCGCACGAGGCGTTTCTTCTCCTCGGCTCCTCTCTCCTCTGGTCCCCTGCAATCTGTTCCTGTGCCTCCCGCCGTGGAGGCTATGCAGGTCGACCGGTCTCGCCTGACACCTCAAGAGAGGACACGACGCCGTATGGAGAACCTCTGCCTGTACTGTGCTAGTACCGAACACTTCCTGAGAGATTGTCCTATCCGTCCTCCCCGCCTGGAAAGACGTACGCTGACTCCGCACAAAGGTGAGACAGTCCTTGATGTCTACTCTGCCTTCTCCTTCTCTACAGTGGCCTTCTTGGACTCTGGATCTGCAGGAAATTTTATTTTGGCCTCTCTCGTCAACAAGTTCAACATCCCGGTGACCAGTCTCGCCAGACCCCTCTACATCAATTGTGTAAATAATGAAAGATTGGACTGTACCATACGTTTCCGCACGGAGCCCCTTCTTATGAGCATCGGATCTCATCATGAGAGGATTGAACTTTTGGTCCTCCCCAATTGCACCTCGGAAATTCTCCTTGGACTTCCCTGGCTTCAACTTCATTCCCCTACCCTGGATTGGTCCACTGGGGAGATCAAGTGTTGGGGGTCCTCTTGTTCCAAGAACTGTCTAAAACCGGTTCCCAGTAACCCTTGCCGTAACTCTGTGGTTCCTCCAGTAACCGGTCTCCCTAAGGCCTATATGGACTTCGCGGATGTTTTCTGCAAAAAACAAGCTGAGACTCTACCTCCTCACAGGCCTTATGATTGCCCTATCGACCTCCTCCCGGGCACTACTCCACCCCGGGGCAGAATTTATCCTCTCTCTGCCCCAGAGACTCTTGCCATGTCCGAATACGTCCAGGAGAATCTAAAAAAGGGCTTTATCCGTAAATCCTCCTCTCCTGCCGGAGCCGGATTTTTCTTTGTGTCCAAAAAAGATGGCTCCCTACGTCCGTGCATTGACTACCGCGGTCTTAATAAAATCACGGTTAAGAACCGCTACCCCTTACCCCTCATCTCTGAACTCTTTGATTGCCTCCAAGGTGCCCACATCTTCACTAAATTGGACTTAAGAGGCGCCTATAACCTCATCCGCATCAGAGAGGGGGACGAGTGGAAAACGGCATTTAACACCAGAGATGGACACTTTGAATATCTGGTCATGCCCTTTGGACTGTGCAACGCCCCTGCCGTCTTCCAAGACTTTGTCAATGAAATTTTTCGTGATCTGTTATACTCCTGTGTTGTTGTATATCTGGACGATATCCTAATTTTTTCTGCCAATCTAGAAGAACACCGCCAGCATGTCCGTATGGTTCTTCAGAGACTTCGTGACAACCAACTCTATGCCAAAATTGAGAAATGTCTGTTTGAATGCCAATCTCTTCCTTTTCTAGGATATTTGGTCTCTGGCCAGGGACTACAGATGGATCCAGACAAACTCTCTGCCGTCTTAGATTGGCCACGCCCCTCCGGACTCCGTGCTATCCAACGCTTTTTGGGGTTCGCCAATTATTACAGGCAATTTATTCCACATTTTTCTACCATTGTGGCTCCTATCGTGGCTTTAACCAAAAAAAATGCTGATCCCAAGTCCTGGCCTCCTCAAGCAGAAGACGCCTTTAAACGACTCAAGTCTGCCTTTTCTTCGGCTCCCGTCCTCTCCAGACCTGACCCTTCCAAACCCTTCCTATTGGAGGTTGATGCCTCCTCAGTGGGAGCTGGAGCTGTTCTTCTACAAAAAAATTCTTCCGGGCATGCTGTCACTTGTGGTTTTTTCTCTAGGACCTTCTCTCCAGCGGAGAGGAACTACTCCATCGGGGATCGAGAGCTTCTAGCCATTAAATTAGCACTTGAGGAATGGAGGCATCTGCTGGAGGGATCAAGTTCTCCTGTTATTATCTACACCGACCACAAGAACCTCTCCTACCTCCAGTCTGCCCAACGGCTGAATCCTCGCCAGGCCCGGTGGTCTCTGTTCTTTGCCCGATTTAATTTTGAGATTCACTTTCGTCCTGCCGATAAGAACATTAGGGCCGATGCTCTCTCTCGTTCCTCGGATGCCTCAGAAGTTGAACTCTCTCCGCAACACATCATTCCACCTGACTGCCTGATCTCCACTTCTCCTGCCTCCATCAGGCAGACTCCTCCAGGAAAGACCTTTGTTTCTCCTCGCCAACGCCTCGGAATCCTCAAATGGGGTCACTCCTCCCATCTCGCAGGTCATGCGGGTATCAAGAAATCTGTGCAACTCATCTCCCGCTTCTATTGGTGGCCGACTCTGGAGACGGATGTTGTGGACTTTGTGCGAGCCTGCACTATCTGTGCCCGGGATAAGACTCCTCGCCAGAAGCCCGCTGGTTTTCTTCATCCTCTGCCTGTCCCCGAACAGCCTTGGTCTCTGATTGGTATGGATTTTATTACTGATTTACCCCCTTCCCGTGGCAACACTGTTATTTGGGTGGTCGTTGATCGATTCTCCAAAATGGCACATTTCATCCCTCTTCCTGGTCTTCCTTCTGCGCCTCAGTTGGCTAAACAATTTTTTGTACACATTTTTCGTCTTCACGGGTTGCCTACGCAGATTGTCTCGGATAGAGGCGTCCAATTCGTGTCTAAATTCTGGAGGGCTCTCTGTAAACAACTCAAGATTAAATTAAATTTTTCTTCTGCATATCATCCCCAGTCCAATGGACAAGTAGAAAGGATTAACCAGATCTTGGGTGATTATTTGCGACATTTTGTTTCCTCCCGCCAGGATGACTGGGCAGATCTCCTCCCATGGGCCGAATTCTCGTATAACTTCAGGGTCTCTGAGTCTTCCTCCAAATCCCCATTTTTCGTGGTGTACGGCCGTCACCCTCTTCCCCCCCTCCCTACTCCCTTGCCCTCTGGTCTGCCCGCTGTGGATGAAATTTCTCGTGACCTTTCCATCATATGGAGAGAGACCCAAAATTCTCTCTTACAGGCTTCATCACGCATGAAGAAGTTCGCGGATAAGAAAAGAAGAGCTCCCCCCGTTTTTTCCCCTGGAGACAAGGTATGGCTCTCCGCTAAATATGTCCGCTTCCGTGTCCCTAGCTACAAGTTGGGACCACGCTATCTTGGTCCTTTCAAAATTTTGTGTCAAATTAATCCTGTCTCTTATAAACTTCTTCTTCCTCCCTCTCTTCGTATCCCTAATGCCTTTCACGTCTCTCTTCTCAAACCACTCATCCTCAACCGTTTTTCTCCCAAATCTGTTCCTCCCACTCCTGTTTCCGGCTCCTCGGACATCTTCTCGGTCAAAGAAATTTTAGCTGCCAAAAAGGTCAGAGGGAAAAAATTTTTTTACTGGACTGGGAGGGTTGTGGTCCTGAAGAGAGATCCTGGGAACCTGAGGACAACATCCTAGACAAAAGTCTGCTCCTCAGGTTCTCAGGCTCTAAGAAGAGGGGGAGACCCAAGGGGGGGGGTACTGTTACGCCGAGCGCCCCGGGTCCCCGCTCCTCCCCGGAGCGCTCGCTTCACTCTCCCCGCGGCAGCGCTCCGGTCACGTCCTCTGACCCGGGGCGCTGCGATTCCGCTGCCAGCCGGGATGCGGTTCGCGATGCGGGTAGCGCCCGCTCGCGATGCGCACCCCGGCTCCCCTACCTGACTCGCTCTCCGTCTGTTCTGTCCCGGCGCGCGCGGCCCCGCTCCCTAGGGCGCGCGCGCGCCGGGTCTCTGCGATTTAAAGGGCCACTGCGCCGCTGATTGGCGCAGTGGTTCCAATTAGTGTGTTCACCTGTGCACTTCCCTATATCACCTCACTTCCCCTGCACTCCCTTGCCGGATCTTGTTGCCTTAGTGCCAGTGAAAGCGTTCCTTGTGTGTTCCTTGCCTGTGTTTCCAGACCTTCTGCCGTTGCCCCTGACTACGATCCTTGCTGCCTGCCCCGACCTTCTGCTACGTCCGACCTTGCTTCTGTCTACTCCCTTGTACCGCGCCTATCTTCAGCAGCCAGAGAGGTGAGCCGTTGCTAGTGGATACGACCTGGTCACTACCGCCGCAGCAAGACCATCCCGCTTTGCGGCGGGCTCTGGTGAAAACCAGTAGTGGCTTAGAACCGGTCCACTAGCACGGTCCACGCCAATCCCTCTCTGGCACAGAGGATCCACTACCTGCCAGCCGGCATCGTGACAGTGGCTGTCTAGGCTCAAAGTTCATCTTTACGCTACTTCGCTGTCATTGGCCCGGTCGTTTTTTAGGTAAAAGAGATAAAAGAGTATATTTGGAATTTTGCATATATGTATATAGGTGTTAATTTTACAAAATTTTATGTTTATGCAAGTTGTTTTTTCTTCCCCCAACTCGCCCTTTGGGGCTCGGTTCGTGTCCTTTCCACCGACTCAACTCGTCTTTGGGTCCTCGTGTGGATCTGCCTTAGCCTGTGTGTTGTTAAGTTATATGCCTGTGTGTTTTATTCAGCAGTTGTCCACGCACGCTCTTGTGGCTTATACGTCTGCTGTCGTGAACTTCGTGTTGGCTTATCACCCTCAGTACAGGTACGTGCAGTCCATTTTCGGGTTAGTTACAGTAAACATTCTCCATACGGTTCTCCTTTAACTCGCAGTGTTCATTCTGGTGGTCTCGCCTCGCTTCAGCTTCTATGTTATTCCAGCCTTTCCACCGACTCAACTCGTCTTTGGGTCCTCGTGTGGATCTGCCTTAGCCTGTGTGTTGTTAAGTTATATGCCTGTGTGTTTATTCAGCAGTTGTCCACGCACGCTCTTGTGGCTTAAACGTCTGCTGTCGTGAACTTCGTGTTGGCTTACCACCCTCGGTACAGGTATGTGCAGTCCATTTTTGGGTTAGTTATAGTAAACATTCTCTTCATACGGTTCTCCTTTGGCTCGCAGTGTTCATCCTGGTGGTCTCGCCTCGCTTCAGCTTCTACGTTGTTCCAGCGCCTGTTCGTGTCGAGATTGACCGTCATAACCCAGTTGTCAAGGTGCGGTCTGTTTTAGGCTTCAGGAAGTCCAGGTATTCATGTCTTAGTTCGTTACCCATCACGTCCTTGGGTGTACTCTTTATCCCCTGCTCATCACGTCTTTGGGCCAAGGGGTTCGTTAGTCACGAGTAACTTTATGTGTCACGCTGTTAGCATGTGTCTAGTCACCACTCGGTACTCTTCACTTTCTAGTCCGATTCTGTGGTGGCAGTGGTTTTGATTTCCGGGTTAGTCTTGCTCTGACAGGTGTATTTCGTTTTTTGGTTGTTCCTTGGGTCAGGATTTGATTGTTGTATATCTAATTTTCAGAAATGTCTCACACATCAGACATTGAAGATGCAGCTTCTGTTCTGGACAATGTCGCTAGAACATCGGATCTGGGTAGCATCCCATCTCTTCGTAACTGGACCATTCCTAAACTGACGGCTGAACTCGTCCGCAAAGGCATCCCGTTCCCGGCTACTGCCCGCAAGGCGGAACTTTATCGTTTATTGGTCTCTGAGCACTCGGGACCCTGCGATCAAGCAGGCCCTAGCAGTGAAGAAGTGTCCATGCAGACACTCAATACGTCCATCTTGCAGTTGCATACGTTAATTAACTCGCTGTGCTCTAGAGTTGATACCTTGGAATGTAAGAGTTCGGAGGCTCCCGCTCCGGCCCCAGTGGTGGGTTTGACTTCGGCCATTCCACACACTTCCGTTCCCCCTCAGGTTTCTGCTACCCCGCAGGCTTCAGTATTACCGGTTGGACTTAATATGCTCGTGCCAAATGTCGCGCCAGCTCATTTTATCCCGACTAATCTGAAGAAGGACATTCTTGATGGTAAGGATGTTAATCTCGCTTCCTTGCTTATTGCGTCTCATGATGTTTCCGAGAACAAGACTATTGCTTGCGGTGAGGTGTCGGTCATTCTGAAAGCAAAAGATGTAAGGTTAAGTCGCAAGCTTACATTAGCTGAATTCAGTATGGCGTTCGCCATTTATCGTGACGTTTTATGCTCAGTCAAGCCAGAAAGACGTGAAGAGCTTGACATGTATCTGTACAAAGTCACAGAGTTAGCTCATAAATATGGTGGGTTCACGTTTTATGATTATCATAAGTCATTTTCAGCTAAGGCGGCGGCAGCTCTAGTGCAGTACAACTATACAGTTAATTGGGCGTTGTTTGACACCGAGATTTTCTGCAATCATTTTGCTCTCGTTTGCTCTCGGTGTCAGTCCATCGCCCATACCACAGAATGGTGCAATACTGTTAATTCCCCATCCGAGGTAAATCCCGGCACGTCTTCACCCACATTTCAGCCTAGGAATCAGAAACACTCGGGCTTGATTGACAAGTTAGGTAGGCCCATCAAGTATCTTGGTAAATCTCAAATTTGCAATAATTTAAATTTTGGGTCTTGCAATTATAACCAGTGTAGACTTTTACATGTCTGTGCATTCTGTTTCAAGGCCCATCCTAAGGCCAGTTGTCCACAGAAGTCGAAAGCATGACTAGCAGTGATAGACGTGTTGTGTTTAGAACATTTTCTTGCTGATCATCCAGATAGGTGTTTTGTTCAGTTTTTGATTAATGGATTCCGGTCAGGTTTCCACACAGGTTTCATTACTTTACCCTCTGCTACGTATGAGTGTGACAATTTACGTTCTGCTCTAAGGGACCCTAGGGCTGTAGATACCCTGATACAAGCTGAAATAGACAAGGGTTTTGTTATTGGTCCGTTTGATGAGCCCCCCTTTGACGTTTGGAGAGTTAGTCCATTGGGGTTGGTGGCTGGGAAATTCAGTAATAAACTTCGTTTAATTTATGATTTGTCCGCCCCTTACTCTGCACACACACCTAGTTTAAACTCTCTTATTCCCGCTGAAGAGTTCTCCCTTAAATATGCTTCCATAGATGAGGCAATAGCGGTCATCCTGAGCATGGGCGGTAACAAGTGGCTGTCCAAGATCTATATTTCCGATGCCTTTAAGCTCCTGCCCATTATGCCTCAGCTATGGAAGTGGCACGGTATTAAATGGCGCGACAAGTATTATTTTGCTGTTAAGTTAACTTTTGGTTCCAGGAGTAGTCCTTGGTTATTTGATAAATTTGCGCAATCCCTACACTGGCTCCTGGAAAACAGGTTTGACTGTTCCCATGTCATCCACTACTTGGACGATTTTTTGTTTATTGAGCCAGGTAACGTGTGCCCCAGGGACTTGACAACCTCGTTAGCAGTATTCCAGCAACTGGCGGTTCCGGTGTCAGACAAAAAAGTTGAGGGCCCTTGCAAGTCACTGACTTTCTTAGGTATTGTTCTAGACACACAGGTCATGGAAGCCCGATTACCGCTCGACAAGCTCTCACGTATTAGACAGGCCATGCATGATCTTGTCAATTCACCCCGGGTGACCAAGGTACAGCTGCAATCCATTCTCGGCATGCTGAACTTTGCCATGCGTGTAATTCCACAGGGTAGGAGTTTTGTTTCCAGGTTGTTAGACGCTATGAATTCTGTGCCTGGCCAAAGCGACGTAGTCATATTTGATAAACAAGCGATTGCCGATTTTGCTATGTGGCATACGTTTTTGACTAACTGGAATGGGGTATCCTTTTTCACCCCTGGTATCGATAATGCTTCTCCTTTAGTTTTTTCCGATGCTTCCTCCTCAGTGGGTTTTGCAGCCATTTGGGAGAATCATTGGTTGGCCAGTGCTTGGCCAATTGAGGTATTTCAGTCTCCGGGTTTTAGCAGGTCCTCAGCATTGTTTGAGTTGTACCCTATAGTTGCAGCTGCCAGTGTGTGGGGTCACCTATGGTTCAGGAAGTCAGTACTGTTTGTTTCTGATAATGAAGCTACGGTGTATATTCTGCTTAAAGGTAGATCCTCGTCCCCACAGGTCATGTCTTTGATGCGTAAACTGGTATGGTTATCTTTGTTACATAATTTTCACTTTTCTAGTGCTCATTTAGATGGTGTTAGGAACACGGCTGCTGATGCACTGTCTAGGCTCAATTTTGCACTTTTCTTCCAGGTAATGCCAGAGGCCGATCCATCAGGATGCATGGTTCCAGCGTTCCACGATTTGATTTTGAATTAAATGCCTATTTGTCTGTAGGTCAGGACTTGATTAATAGTTCACTTTCCCGTAACACTCAGAAAGTTTACCGTACGGCCTTTAAACTGTTTACTAAGTTCTGTCAGCCTCACCCGCATAACGATGTCCTTTCAGTATCTTTTATTTTAGCCTTTATAGGGTTTTGCCACTCCTCCTTACGGCTAGCATATAACACCATAAAGATTTATTTAGCAGGCATACAACACTTTGTTACTTTGAAGTTCCTGGATCGGGCATCATTGTTTACCATGCATGCAGTTAAGGCTGCCCTTAAGGGGGTTGCCAAAAGTAGAGTACCAAAGCCGCCAGGCCGGCAGCCCATCTCGGGGTCGCTGTTTAGGGAGCTGGCAGATGCCCTGGATCACTCCCCGTTTGGTTTAGGCAATAGTTTAACGCTAAAAGCAGCCCTCTTCTTAGGTTTCTATGGCTTTCTGAGGCCGGGCGAGTTCACGAGTAGAACTAGTACCGCTCCATTTCTCAAGTTGGGGCAATTGCAGCGAGCCACGGATCATTTCACTCTCGTTCTGAACGACACTAAGACATCGCTTCCCGGTCAGAAGGTGTACGTCAAATATTTTAAAACCTCTCACAAATGGTGTCCGGTCTTGGTCTTTAACTCGTTACTTGCTCTTCGTGTTCATGACAGTCCAGAATGTCCTTTGTTGTTGTTTAATAACATTGCTCTTACTTCCTCAGTTTTTGTTCGTTATTTACGTGTTTTAGTTAAGTCCTTAGGCCATGATGCTTCGGTCATATCCGGTCATTCTCTACGCATAGGGGCAGCCGCGTCTGCCTCTCGTCATGGTGTTCCTGCTCATGTTATCAGGAAGTTAGGTCGCTGGAAGTCCAGTGCGTACATACGTTATGTTCCAAACCCGAAATTGGAGATGCAGTGTGCTTTTGAATCGCTTGTGTTGTAATTACTAATAAAGCTTGTTCTGATTTCTGAGTTGCCTGTTTGGTGTGAGTTTTGCCCTCTTATTTTACAAGGTGTACCCTTACGCGGCAGTATATGGCACAGTTCAGACTGCCTAGCCATAGTTGAGTTAGTATTAAGTAGGTAGGCTCGCTATTTGTAGCCCCGAGCACAAGTGCGAAGGTTAATTGACTGAGTCACTTAACCTGTGTTTGTGGGAGGGGCGGTACTTGCGCTTAAAAGCCGCGGCTCCCTGTGTTCAGTGCGCCGCGGCTCTCGCGTTGTCCCACCCTGCCCTCCCTTCTTTTCTTTTACTTCTTCCAAGGTATGCCCTCTTATTTTACAAGGTGTACCCTTACGCGGCAGTATATGGCACAGTTCAGACTGCCTAGCCATAGTTGAGTTAGTATTAAGTAGGTAGGCTCGCTATTTGTAGCCCCGAGCACAAATATATATATATATATAACTGGTGCATGGACATTTTGAAAAAATAAGGAAATTGAAGTCAGCGATATTCTCAATGTACTTCTCATTTTGCTTGAATCATGCATTGTGAAGCAGCCATTAGTCCTATGGTTGATCAGAAGTTTAGACAAGGAAAATATGATCAGGCAAAGGTCAAAGTAGCAAGTCTGTTTGGCATGAAAAAAGGGAATGAACAGCGAAAATGGCATAGGCCATGACATACAACACAAAATTCCCCCCCCCCCCCACTTCAAATATACAACTGTGACACCTGCATTGGACACAAATTGCAAATCTAAATAAGCCGTCAATGTATTAAAGTTAAGATGAGCATCCCTTCATTATTTTCCTTTCTTGAAAACAGCACACAACATGGTACTTTCATTTCCCGCAGAAAAATATCAATAACGCCTTTGCAATAATAAAAGCTTTTAAAAGGAGCCAGCCAGCAACAATAATTCAGACTGTGGGGGGCCGGCAGAATGAAACAACAAATAAAGGGGACGCTGGTCATGAATGTAAAATCAGAAGGGGAGAATTACAGCACTGCCAGCGGATTATATAGTGTGACAGTAAAAATCAGAAAATTATCTTTCCCTAAATAGTAAACGGTCATTTTGATGCATTGCAGCAGGTTGGTTAACCAGGTGTCTCCAAATTTAGTTCTGCTGTAAGAGCTAAATAATAAACCCTAATACACAGCACCAAAGTAACTAGATTAGGAGATTATCTGCAATCATCACTAATACCTATAATTAGTGGAAGAAAGATTCCTCATCTAGTCATCCAGTCTTGCTGAGTAAGTCAATAAGCATCTTGTTCTTCTTTGGAATGTTGGTGCCACCAAGGATGTTGCAAAATTAAAGGGAGCTTTCACGAAAAGAATCCCAAAAAAAAGTCAACCTTGATTTTTAAAATCTTCCAGTCTCTTTATTAAAACTCATTATCTGGATTATTTTATAATAATAATAATTAACAGTTTTTAATTTTAAGATTGGAAGTTACCTAGATCCCACTGGCTCCCCAGAATATGAAGGGATCCATGAGGAGCCCAGGCTCCAACTGAATCATAAAACTGAAAGCAGAAGAGCCAATTGTGGTGACCACGGGGAGTTGCAATGAATGTAGCAGGATCTGGTGGTATTAACCCCGGGGGCAAGATGTTGTTAACCGCTTAGTGTTCGTGACGCCAGGATGTGGTTGTTTTGGTATAGGGACCACCGACAACCAGCCCAAAAATGGCATGCAATGAAGGAATGTCCACAGCAAGGGTTTTGAAGTAACTGGAACTTTTACTTGCAATATGAAGGAAACAGTCTTTACAATAATGCAGTTTCCTCAGAGGCAACCGGGACACAGGGAACCTCGCAGGCTTGCTTGGACTTGTAGTTATGGTGAAAATGCAGCAGGCCACTGTGCTACTAATATATATCTTTAGCTGAGTAGTAGTCACTTGATTTGCAGAGATATTTGTAACTCACGGTTTATAAGTGGCTTTGGCCTAGATGAGATGAATTTGCAGTATACAGGACTTTGTGCTTTCTAAGAGAGTGCAGGAACAAGAGAGTGAGAATAGAGACTACAGCCCCTTAAATACTAGGGGGCTGGATTAAAGCTCAGTGGTTGCTAGTGCCTGGGGTTCCTGTGCCCATGGAACTCTGGGTATATCACTTGACAGTAGTTCACATGACCAACACTTTATACACTTTTGTACAACTTTATACATATGAACAATAGTTACACATAACAAATATGCATTGCATTTATATCAGGCAACAAGGGGGGAGCCCTGCAGGAGAGCCCTATGGATCTAAGGGACTCGTCCTGAGGGGACTTAAGGATGGTACAGGACAGGTCCTGTACCGGGATACCTCACAATCATTAGCCACTATGGTATATGTCATGGATCGATTCCATCCATGGGGGATAGGGGCATAAATTTAATAACATCCATGCCCTACCTCTTCTTGATTATGTCATAAAGGGGAGGGGCATAGTCAATATCACATAAAGCACAGGCATACTAAGCATTGAAAAAAACCTTACGCAAAACGTAATAGAGGCCTCAAGCCTCCATTTTCCTATTTGAGTGTTGCAGTTTCTAATCAAATGTGAACCTTTACTTTGTGAGGCCTTAGATGAGACTCCAACATGAGGCCCTCACTAACACTCATGCAGTAATTTAAAAACATTTTCTGCAGACTTCACATTGCAATCAGATTGGCTAGCAAAGTATTGTGAATTTAAGAGAGTGGTGATGCATATAGTGTATGCAGGATTTTTTTAACCCTTTAAAAGGGTACTCCTGTGGAAAACTTTTTATTATTCAACTGGTGCCAAAAAGTTAAACAGATTTGTTAATTATTTCTATAAAAAATCTTAATCCTTCCAGTACTTATTAGCTGCTGTATGCTCCAGAGGAAGTTGTATAGTATTGCATAGTTCTTTTCTGTTTGACCACAGTGCTCTCTGCTGCTACCTCTGTCCGAGTCATTAACTATGCAGAGAAAGAGCAAATCCCCAGAGCAAACCTCTCCTACTCTGGGCAGTTCCTAAAACGGACAGAGGTAGCAGCAGGAAGCACTGTAGTCAGACAGAAAATAACTATACAATTCCCATGGAGCATACAGCAGCTGATAAGTACTGAAAGGATTAGGAGGAGATTTATCAAAACCCATCTAGAGGGAAAAGTTGCTGAGTTGCCCATATCAACCAATCAGATTGCTTCTTTCATTTTTAAAAAGGCCTCTAAAAATTAAAGAGGCAATCTGATTGGTTGCTTGCTATGGGCAACTCAGCAACTCTTTCTCTGGACAAGTTTTGATAAATCCCCCTCAATATTTTTAAATGGAATTAATTAAAAAATCTGTTTAATTTTCTCACGCCAGTTGATTAAAAAAAAATAGTTTTCCACTGAGTACCCCTTTAAGGACGCATGGAATTTTCATTTTTGAACTTTCGTTTTTTGCCTCTCACTTTCTAATAATATGGATGCTTTCAATTTACATAGTTAGTACGGTCGAAAAAAGACATATGTCCATCAAGTTCAACCAGGGAATTAAGGGGTAGGGGTGTGGCGCGATATTGGGGAAGGGATGGGATTTTATATTTCTTCATAAGCCTTAATGTTATTTTGTTCCAGGAATGTATCTAATCCTGTTTTAAATCTGTTAATTGTTCCTGCTGTGACCAGTTCCTGAGGTAGACTGTTCCATAAATTCACAGTCCTCACGGTAAAGAAGGCGTGTCGCCCCTTGAGACTAAACTTTTTCTTCTCCAGACGGAGGGAGTGCCCCCTCGTCCTTTGGGGAGGTTTAACCTGGAACAGTTTTTCTCCATATTTTTTGTATGGGCCATTAATATACTTATATACGTTTATCATATCCCCCCTTAAACGTCTCTTCTCAAGACTAAACAATTGTAACTCCTTTAATCGCTCCTCATAGCTAAGATGATCCATGCCCCATATTAGTTTAGTCGCGCGTCTCTGCACCCTTTCCAACTCCGCAGTTTCCCTTTTATGGACAGATGCCCAAAACTGAACAGCATATAATTTACCACCTAAAGACCCAAAATAGGGTTTGTTTTTTGTACCATCAATTGCAAATTGATGGCATCATTCATTCTTCCACCAAAACTATGGTAATAAAAATAAACAAGCACAATTTTTCAACTTTTGGGGGCTTCAGTTGCTACTTAGTGCACTTTTTGATAAATATGACATATTATATTTATTCTGTAGGTCCATATGATTAAAAAGATACCCAATCTATAAAAGTTTAGTTTTATTTCACTACTTTAAAAAATATATATAACTTTTGGTACAAAAATAGTATGCTTATAATTGCCCTCTTCTAACCCCTAAATCTTTTTTATTTTTCCGTATGTGGGGCTGTATAAGGCTAAGATCCCACTTGCTTTTTTTGTGCGTTTTTCTCCCATGGCGTTTTTTCATTGAAAAAAATGCTGCGGCCAGATGTTAGATGTAAATCAATGAACAATCGCAAAATTCTTTTTCCACTTAGCATTTTTCAGTTTGGCATTTTTTTTATCCTTTTGGATTTTGTTCACTCTTTTTTGGCGTTTTTCAGCTCCTTGGCAGTTTTGCAAAGTCGCAACATGTTGAGCCTATGGCGTTTTTCCCCTGAAATCGTGACGTTTTTCTCCCATAGAAGTGGGTTTTAACTTTGGCATTTTTGCAGGTGGTCTTTATTCTTTGTGGCGATCCAAAAAAGTGATGGAGATACCTTTTTAAATAAAATTTCGTAGGGTACCATAAAAGAAGAAAAGATAAAAAAAGCTATAGTAGTAATGGAAAAAATTGTATCTAACAAAATGTATCTATTTTTTTAACATCATTTTTATAAATTTTTAAAACAGGGATCAATTTATGTGTGTGGGTAGGGCACTAAAAATGTAGCCGACAATAATAAAAATGTAGTGTGTGTGTGTTTTTCACTTTTTTTACATTCTTTAGATAGTACTACTACTCCCAGCATGGAACACACTGTTTCATGATGGTAGTAGTAGTACCTGTACTTCTGACACCTGTTGCGATCCTCCTGTATAATGTATAAATGCAGCCGGCCACTCTTCTATGGTTCCCTGCACTGCCGTACATGTACACCTATTCATATTTCCTGCAGAGAGCTGTGATTGGCCGGATGGTTCCAGCCAATCACAACTCTCTGTGGGAAATATGAAAAGGTATATATATGTATATATATATATATATATATATATATATATAAATATATATATATATATGTACGTCAGTGCAAGGAACCATAGAAGAGTGTCCGGCCGCATCTATACATTATACAGGAGGATCGCAATGGGTGTCAGGAGTGACATCCGCTGTGATCTGTCCTTAAATGCAGGTACTACTGCTCCCAACATGTAGCACATTCTGCTCCATGCTGGGAGCAGTAGTACCGTGCAGTTAAGGACAGATCACAGCAGGTGTCACTCCTGACACCCACTGCGATCGTCCTTCATCCTTCATCCCTGAGATGCGAAGTGGCTTTGTCCTGCGCTGTACTCCGGCCGGCAACTCACTCATTCATATTTCCCGCTGAGAGCGGGGATTGGCTGCCACCATCATATTCATATTCAAAATATGAATGAGGGAGGTGAATTTCTATTCACAAAACTGGTCAGCCGGAGTATAGTGCAGAGATGCGAGCGCTGTAAAGAGCCGCTCCGCATCTCTACTATATTATGGACGATTGCATCGGGTGTCAGGAGTGACACCCGGGGCGATCTTTCTATTAGTACAGGAACTACTACTCCCATCATGGAACAGTGTGTTCCATGCTGGGAGTAGTAGTGCTACCTAAAAAATATTTAAAAAAATAAGAAAAAAGTGAAAGACACACACACACACACTACATTTTTAGTATTTTTGGCTACATTTTTAGTGCCCTGCCCGCACACAAACTAAACCGTATTGACCCGCTAAAGGGCACAAAAGGCCAACCTTCAACTCTTATCCAAACCCTAGGGCCGTAGCCCAGTGTGCAACACACCTCTAATTATTCCCCTTATAAAATATAACTTTTATTGTATTCAATAAATAAAAGGTGATCCCAGAAAAAAACACATAATTTAAAATTAATGTGCTGAGAGGGATAATTTCAGTTCAGTACCTCCACAATAAGAGGTTCTGCAGCAACCTACAATTCCCACTCAAACACAACTTTAAAAACACTTTATTGCCGCCTCTACATGTTTCGCCATCTCCACAGCGTTTTCAAGAGGCAAGACAGTGGCAACAACAGTCCAAAATGGTGGAAGGGGCTATTTATAGATGCCCCTCTTACATCATCAATAGTGGACCTACCATTCCACCTATTGGGATCATTATATCATATCCACCAATCACTAGGATACATTCCATATCACTTCCTGGGTTAAGTTTATACACTAGTCCAATAGTAATTCACCTTTCATACTTACGATCCGTCCCCCATCAATCACTTCATAACATCTGCTGTTTCATCATCACCCTGCACGGCGCATGCTCTCTCCCGTTGTATCTAGCGTTCCTATCCTTCTACCGGCACTTGGGTAGCACTGCGCACGCGCCGAGCGCCGCTTGGCCTTTCATGCATGCGCCCGCACTTCTAATGTGCCGGGACTCACTGGTCCCATTGCGCCTGCCCAGGAACTTATACTACAGCGAAATTCACTGACTCTATTGCGCCTGAGTGGGGACTTACACTCCTATACAATTTGTTCCACTGATGGTTCTTGTATATAATAAAGAATAGAGCTACAATTAAGCACTGATGCACTTTATATTGTTTACCAATAGATAGATATATGGTCATCCTGTCTTATCAATGGGATTGGATAATAATACTGTTAATAATTCTATGCATATTAAATATTAGATAATTCTAACAATAATTCACAATACTCCCAGTGATAAAAGTGACAATAAATAATCAAATAATTTAAATAATTAACTTACAATTGAAAAAACATGACCCAAATCTTACTAATATGAATAATCAGAAGGAATATAACAATCCATTAATTGATACACCTTTTCATAGAGACAAAAATTATTAATAATTATTTCCACCAATTATCTCCTAATTAATGCACTCCTAATAAAAAATATAATAAAAATTATATTATATATATAAAAAAAATATTATTATTATTAATAATTAATTATTATCCAAATCCCATTTATTTTCCCAAGGAGTATATATGTATATACAAAGGAAAAACAAAATCAATTATATCTCAATCCATATATTCATAAGGACCATCAGTGGATGAGGGCTAAATCATAATTGAGTAAGTATATTAAATTATCAGTAAGCAAAGACCAAATCATAAGAAGGTAAGTATATTTGGAATATGTGAAAATGGAATACTACACCCCTAGTGTTATCCGAATCTCATTTTGGATTAATCACCATATAGGACTGATTAAACTACACTGGGAAATAATTAGTAAAAAATCAATTTACAAATTACAAAAATGCTGCCAAAGAAAAACCCTCATTCAAACCCTACATTGTTTGGCTATGTAGCCTCCAAATTCATTTTGCCTCCTTCCGTAGGAGGAGGTTATCAATGTCGCCCTTTCGTGGGCCCAGTTTCAACTGGCACAGACCCACAAATTGTAAATCCTTAATGCGACCACCATGCACCGCCCTCATGTGTCTCGAGACTGGTGTGTCCCAGTTTGTCCTGCAAGAACTCAAGTGCTATGAGATTCGTTTACGAAATTCCTGTATTGTCTTGCCCACATACCACTTCGGGCAGGGGCACTGGGCAATGTAGATGATGTTATGGGTACTACAGTTTATAAACTGCCTAATATCATATTGGCGTCCATCCACTGGGTTAGTCACTGTCTTGGTCTTCTTTATCTGTGGACAGAAACTACAATGTCCGCAAGGATAGCATCCTACTGTTGTATTTCTCAGCCATCCCTCTTCTCTCACACTGAGCATCAGATGGCTGTGTACTAATTGGTCTTTAATACTCTGGCCTTTCCTAAAGGTGACACTACTGCCCGCACACATACATTGATCCCTGTTTAAAAATTTATAAAATGAATTTCGTTAAATACATATTTTTCCTTTTTTTTTTTTTTTTTTTGGTACCCAACAAATTTTGAAAAAATGCCAAAAGGGCCAAAAATGCAATTTCCACACAATGAAAAAAACGCCAGAAAAACGCCAGATGCAGGGAATTGTACTGGCATTTTTTCTTGCGTTTTTTTCACACATAAAACGCAGGACAAAAAAACAAGTAGAAACGTACAGTTCTGATTTTGCACAGTATGCACAGGATTTTATGCTGTAGATTCTAATGTAAACTAAATGACTGACTACAGCTACAAATTCTGTGCATCAAATCTGCGCAGAATACTGTATTTGTGAATAGACCCTTAACCCCTTAAGGACTCAGCCCATTTTGGCCTTAAGGACTCAGACAATTACATTTTTATGTTTTCATTTTTTCCTCCTCGCCTTCTAAAAATCATAACTCTTTTATATTTTCATCCACAGACTAGTATGAGGGCTTGTTTTTTGCGTGACCAGTTGTCCTTTGTAATGACATAACTCATTATATCATAAAATGTATGGCGCAACCAAAAAACTCTATTTTTTGTTGGGAAATTAAAAAGAAAAACGCAATTTTGCTAATTTTGGAAGGTTTTGTTTTCACGTCGTACAATTTACGGTAAAAATGACGTGTGTTCTTTATTCTGAGGGTCAATACGATTAAAATAATACCCATTATTGCATACTTTTATATTATTGTTGTGCTTAAAAAAAATCACAAACTTTTTAACCAAATTAGTAATCCCTTTATTTTGATGACCTCTAACTTTTTTATTTTTCCGTATAAGCGGCGGTATGAGGGCTAATTTTTTGCGCCATGATCTGTACTTTTTTTTGACATTTGCATATAAAAAACTTTTAATAAGTTTTTTATAATTTGTTTTATAAAATGTACTAAAAAAGTAGCAATTTTGGACTTTTTTTTTTTTTTTACGTTCACTTCGTTCACCGTACAGGATCATTAACATTTTATTTTAATAGTTTGGACATTTACACACGCGGCGATACCAAATATGTCTATTAAATTAATTTTTTACGCTTTTTGGGGGTAAAATAGGAAAAAACTGACATTTTACTTTTTTATTGGGGGAGGGGATTTTTCACTTTTTTTTTACTTTTACATTTTTTTGCATTTTTTTTACACTTGAATAGTCCCCATAGGGGACTATTCATAGCAATACCATGATTGCTAATACTGATCTGTTCTATGTATAGGACATAGAACAGATCAGTGTTATCGGCTATCTTCTGTTCTGGTCTGCTCGATCTCAGACCAGAGCAGAAGACGCCAGGAGCCGGAAGGAGGAAGGTGAGGGGACCTCCGTGCGGCGTTCTGAATGATCGGATCCCCTCAGCAGCGCTGCGGGCGATCCGATCATTCATTGATATCGCGCACTGCCGCAGATGCCGGGATCTGTATTGATCCCGGCACCTGAGGGGTTAATGGCAGACGCCCGTGAGATCACGGGCGTCGCCCATTGTCGGCGGGTCCCTGGCTGCGATCAGCAGCCGGGATCAGTCGCGCATGACACGGGCATCGCTTCGATGCCCGCGGTTATGCACAGGATGTAAATGTACGTCCTGGTGCGTTAAGTACCACCGCACCAGGACATACATTTACGTCCTGCGTCCTTAATGGGTTAATCACTATTTTAAGCCCCCATATGGGACTATTACATGCAATCTTTAGATTGCATACACTGAACAATGCTATGCCATAGCACAGCATTGATCAGTGTTATTGGCGCTACATTGCTCCATGCAGAAGCAATGAAGCACTAATTGAATGACGAGGAGGAAAGTAAGAAATCTCCCTCCGTTCTCTCAGCTGATCGGGACTCCAATCAGCTCCACTGAGCTACCAAAATGGGAATTTTCCTGTTTTAGATGCCGCAATCAAATTTGATAGCACAGTCTAAGGGGTTAAAGGGGTACTCTGCCCCTGGCATCTTATCCCCTATCCAAAATTTCTCTTTGCTAAATTATATTGGAAGTAGTTACAATTTCTACATGGGTAATTTCCTTTTGGTTGACATTCCCTTTTTCACTTTTCACTTTTCTCCTGAGATCTACTTTTTCCCTGTTTTATGTAGTTGCCAATAGTTTTGGACTTTCTAAAGGTGATCATAGGTTTTTCTCTTGCCATCGCTCCTAGATCAGCATCATGTTTAAAAAAAGGACCAACTGTAATGAATTATTTTCTTGATATAACTGTTCACTGGAGAGTTGGCAAATGAAAAGGTAAAACTCTGTCACTATTGGGCTTTTTTCTTTTATTTTTCGGTTTTAATAGTTCCTCTCAGGTTTTTTTCTCTGTTTTTTGCATAGCTTTAGTAATAACCGACCGAGGATACGCGCGTTCAAGTAATCTTGGGGTAAGCGCTTCAGCCTGTTCTAGAAATTTCTCATGGTCACTATTCACTCTTTTGAGCCTAAGAAACTGGCTAAATGGGATGTAATTTTTAATGTGTGAAGGATGGGAACTCTGGTAATGCAAGAGCGATTTTTTTGCAATCTCCTTGCGATAACCTGAAGTGTGCAAAATGTTCTCTTTTAATTCTAACCAGACATCTAGGAAGTCCAAAGACTTCCCACAAATCTGGCTAGTAAAGAGCTTGTTAATGGTATTATTTTCATTCAAAAACGGTACAAACTGATCAAACTCAGTGGGCGATCCATCCCAGACTAACAGGACATCGTCCACATAGCGCAGGCAGTATATTATACATCTGATGAAGGGATTCTTAGACAAAAATAAATCCCTTTTCGAACACCGATAGAAACACATTTGCATAGGTGCACAATACAGGCGTGCCCATGGTTGTGCCATGGACCTGCCTGTACCGCTGCCCCTCATGCAAAAAAGTGTTGTTAGGCAGTACAAATAAAAGAGATTCCCTTACAAAAGCCACAAAGTCGCTAGATTTACCACTCTTTGATAGGAACTACCACTTGGCCTGTACACTCGCATCGTGTGGGATGCGGGTGTACAGGCTTTCTATTTCCAGGGAAACGAGTTGGTACGATTCCTGCCAACAAAAATCCTCAAATGCAGTGAGAAGCTTACCTGTGTCTTTCAAGAGGGTAGGAATACCCCTCAACAAAGGTGCAATTAGCCATTCCAAATAGCTCGAAAGGGCTTCAGTCGGAACCCGATCCCTGCTATAAACGGGGTCTTCCTGTAGGGTTTTTTAAAATTTTGTCTTGTGCACTTTAGGCAGTACGTACCATTTTTCTGGTTTTGGAGACTCGGATATAAATTTTTCTGTAGTTTATAAACTAATGGTAGCCTTTACAACATATCTCGGGAAGGAGAAATCTTAGATGGTCTATGATCCTTCTGATAGGATTTTCTTGTATTTTTGCATATGTACTCATGTCACTGAGGTGTCGACAATTTTCCTCATTATAAGCCGCAGTGCTCCACACTACTACAGCCCCCCCCCCCCCCTTATCATCTTTAGTAATATGTAGATGTTCATGTGCACTTAACCATTTTGTAGCTTCTTTTTCACCTGGAGACAGATTATCGGGGGGGGGGGGGGGGGGGCTGGGGTAGTGTGGAGCACTACGGCTTATAATAAGGAAAATTGTTTACACCTCAGTGACACGAGTACATACGCAAAAATCCTAAAATCCTACAGAAGGATCATAGACCATCTAAGATCTCTCCTTCCCCGATATGTTGAAAAGGCTACCATTAGTTTAAAAAGGGCATGAATATCTTTTAGAATGGCTCGTTAAAACAAGTTGATGTTGCTCCCAGGGTTGACGGGAGGGTTTAACTTGGATTTATAACCACCTAGAAAATAACCAACCATCACTGTGTAGTATACTATATGCTTCCTGTTCATCTTCTCCCATCAACTCACTGAGTATAGCGACACCGATATTGTCTGTATCAGTGAACTCACTAGCAATGCTAAAACCTTGGCTAAGACACTGCATGGAACTTCTCCTTCAAAAGGACCTTTTTTATCATGCTTTTTATTACCATCATTTCCTGTATGGGAAAAAAAACTTTTTAAAATGTATTTTCCTTATAGCTTTATGAAGGTCTACCACAAAAAGTTTGCGATTGAAAGTCTCATGTTAGCCATAGTTCAAGCCTTTTGCAAGGACAGTTAAACAATCTTTACTAAGGGAGATGTCAGTAAGATTTATAACATTGTCTGGTTGATGAAAAGAAACATCTGATTGACTTTTTGAGACTTCCAGCTGCTTGCTTTTCTCTTCTTTTTCACCTTGTGATCGTCTTTTTTTTCTCCATTGACCTCTTCTCGTTTTCCTCCTAAAGGGCTTGCAGCAGTTGCAAGAGCTTTTTCAGCATTCCTTGGTCTGGCAGATTTATTTTCATCACAGATGGTGTCTGAAGGACTAGAGTCAGACTCAGTGGTAAGAAAGTCTGTTTTCATAGTAACATAGTAACACAGAGGGAGATTTATCAAAACCTGTCCAGAGGAAAAGTTGCCCAGTTGCCCATAGCAACCAAAAAGCTTGCTTCTTTCATTTTTTAAAAGGCCTCTGCAAAATGAAAGAAGTGATCTGATTGGTTGCTCTGGGCAACTGGGCAACTTTTCCTTTGCACATTTTTTGATAAATCTCCCCCATAGTTCATAAGGTTGTAAAAAGATCAGAGTCCATCAAGTTCAACCTCTAACCCTAATGAGTCCCTAGTGAGTTGATCCAGAGGAAGGCAAAAAAAAAAAAAACTCATACTAGAGGTAAAAATTCCTTCCTGACTCCAAATATGACAGTCAGAATAAACCACTGGATCAACGTTCTGTTCCTAAAATCTGGTATCCATAACTTGTAATGTTATGACCCAGACTGTTGAATCTGTGAAACCTGCCATTATTTTACTGCTCGGACCTGATCCGCTACCAAACTTCTACCCTCACCTACACCAGCCTTCCCTCTTCCTGTGACCCACAGTTGTCTGGGCCATTCTGTCAGACACCACCCATATAAGGACAACTCTTGAGGTGACAATATGGTACCCTCTAAAATCAGAATTCTAAAAGCTTTCACATGCAGGAGTCGAATAGAGGGTGAAGACCTAGATGGCCCTAAGACTCTGCGCCTATGTTTGGCCATAAGTCTAATCATGTGAGTAGTACAGTAGTCCACATCAATTGGGGCATTCCAGACATCATGTCCACCAGAGTTTTTGCCACATGTCTGTCTGATTTGCCAACTACAAAGTAGAAAGGTTTAGATGAACTTCCATATGATAAACTCCAGAGAATTTCTCTGACAAATATCATATTTTTTATTTTCTTTACAGCAGCTGTTTTGTTCGGAAGTAAAACCTACCACCCACTCTGAGGACTCCTTCAAAAATACATATACACAAATATTTGAAAAACCACAAAAATAAATTGGCCCATTCCAATCTGTATGGCTGCAGTAGTTCTGAAGAGGCCTTCAAAACACAAACCATATAATGTATTTTCAACGTCAGAGGCAGATAGGAGAAAACTCTTCAGCGTAACCAAACAATCTACATTAACTATGATTCCGTTCCAACCACTTCTTGAAAGAGGCATTTTATGGCTTAGGTTCTTAGAAAATAATTTAGCATATTTTTGAATAAACAGGGATTCAGGGATTCACATGTGCACTTTTCATGTGGAATTTGATTTGCGGGGAAAAAAGAGAGAGATTATATCACTGTATCATTCTCCAGTGTTCCTATGTTTTGTGCCAGTAACTCAGAGGGGGAAGGGGAGGACAGAACTTATAATTTTTTAAAGTGTCAATCAACTTCTAGTAGATGCATTGTGTGTCCATATTCTGCTATCTACATCTCTGTCTACGCTACATCTATCTATTCTGTATATGTCTCTTTCATATTAGAAACATAGAAAAAAGCTATTCTGAGAGGAACTGAGGGGGAGACTAAAGCTTTCTATTGTGTTCTCTGGCTATAAATATCTGCATCAAATGGATTTGCCACATTCTGTACAATATTGTACTGGATATTTGTCTTTAAGACAATATAATCTCAGTGGCGTTACAGAGAGAAGGTGCAGGTAAGAGATATGTCACCTGTTACATGTCAATCACCCTTAAAGTAAAGTAAATCAGCATGTAGATAGACCATTGATGTTATCTATTATTACCAAGGTCAAACCTGAATCCAGCTAAACAAATGATTTTTCACGTGAGTCTCAAAACATGGACAGATAGGCAGGGGCAGACAAACAACACTCAGGGCCTTCAGACTAAAAAAGCAAGGGCCCCCTGCGATGCTCTGCTGCTGGTAACACTTCTGCCCCTATTCTACCCAATTCCCTTCACCAGCCCTACACACAAAATACACAACATTTTACATATAAGAAACACTTTAAGGTAGGTAAAATAATTTTCCGTGACCAATAATACCAGTATACAAGGAGTAAATATACACCACCACACAATAACTTAATAATACCATCATAATGTACTATATAAAGCCACTATACGCAGACCAGTATACCATACAGGATCTGTATACTATATAAGTGATTATTTACAGGACCATATAGTGGTAGATATCAGCTGTCCACAGGATCTGTATACCATATAAGTGATTACAGTTACATCAAGGGACTCACAATTACGAATTTTCTGATCGGCTGCGTCCTCTTTCCTTTTCTTCTCTGTCCGGTTCAGACCACCATGTTGATCTCTTACCATCTGCAGGACAAACATGTTAGACTCTGCATTTTTCCAGTGCCCTACCCTCCTCTACACAAAATTCCGATTTATAGGCCCACAAACTGTATTAATACCCTCCTGGATGTCCTGCACAGTCAAAAGGCAGGTAGGTAGTTAGCCAGGTAAACAGTTAACTAGGTAGGTTGATCAGGAAGCCAGATATGTAGGTAGGTGACTAGCCAGATAGGTAGGTTGCTAGCTAGGTAGTTAGGCAGCCATGTATGAAGGCCAGGTATGTACATGGTTAGGTAGCCAGGTATGTAGGTAGGTAGCAAGATATGTGTAGGCAGCATGGTCCCCCCACAGTAGTTGTAGGCAGCAGGGTCCCCCCACAGTAGGTGTAGGCACCAGAGTTCCCCCACAGTAGGTGTAGGCAGCAGGGTCCCCCCACAGTAGTTGTAGGCAGCAGGATCCCCCATAGTAGGTGTAGACAGCAGGGTCCCCCCATAGTAGGTGTAGTCAGCAGGATTTTCCCCCTCTCCCCAAGTAGGTGCAGACAGC
Source organism: Hyla sarda (assembly GCF_029499605.1). Classification (NCBI taxonomy): domain Eukaryota; kingdom Metazoa; phylum Chordata; class Amphibia; order Anura; family Hylidae; genus Hyla; species Hyla sarda. The sequence goes on along the minus strand of NC_079194.1, from coordinate 86,616,097 downwards.
AGAGTTTTCCCCCCTAGCCCCCCTCCTTTCTAGTAGGTGTAGGCAGCAGAGTTAGAGTCATCCCCCAGTAGGTGTAGACAGCAGAGTTTTTCCCCCTCCCTCCCTGTAGGTGTAGGCAGCAGAATCCCCCCCCCCCCTTGCAAGGTTGAGAAAAAAATTATGCACACCTGATGTCCCAAGCAGCAATCTTCTCATCTGGAGCGAAGCAGGGGCCCGCATCTTCCTTCCTCCACAGTGCAGGCGCCGATGAGTATCGTCATCGGCGCATGCACTGTGTGCTGCTTGGGGTTGGTCACGTCTCCTCTGTGTAGGCTGCAGATGCGGCTCACACGGAGGGGATGCCTTCTCCTTTATGCGCATGTATCGCACAAACAGAAGAAGGCAGCGCTGTCTGCTAGGTGATCCGGGAAAAGTGTCCAGGATACTCAGTAGCGGCGGCAGCGTGGGCCATTTACCCGGCCGGGCCCCTGCAGATAGGCCTGAAGAGTGACCTTTAAAAGTTACATAGGTATTCTATAAGATTAACAACAATACCTTAATTACAAACAGGTCCTATTTTTCGATATATAGGATGGCTTCATGCTATCTTTTCTTAAGTATAGCACATGGCACATGGTTATTTCTCTAGAATGTTCTTCCTGCTGAACGACGGGAGAGACATTCCAAATTAAAACACTGCTAAACTGCTCCTCCCAATATGTGGTATACCTTTTAGAATGCCAATGTGGAATACAATATGTAGGGAGAACCATTCGCTTTCTGAGACAAAGAATTACCAAACACAGGAACAATGCCCCCAATGGTTTCCTCCTACACAGTGTTTCCAGGCATATCAGACAGCATCACGGTCAAAATTTTAACTTCATCACGGTCACCCCCAGTGAATGTATATCCAAAGAAAATCCACAAAGATTTAACACCCCCCAAAAGAGGGACAACTATTGGATACACAAGCTTCAAACTCTGGTTCCTATGGGCCTTAATGAAATGAGTGAATAACCCCTATAACCCTCGTAATGAATACATTTGTTCTGTTATCTCAGATTTATATTTTATATACTTTTATGTATAGATACCATTCAGTAACTTTTTATTGTCATTTTTTACAGTAATCTTTTATTGCAATTCTATCTCTTTATTCAGACATCCTTGTTACATGATTTTTTATTCCACACATGTATTCTGGACATATATGTTGCTGCATCACCTATGTGGTATCTCTTACCCTCCCCCCCCTCCATATAGGTCCTTATGGAGCTCTATATGTTGTCTTCTTATGCCCCTATGCATAATATATACCTTATCCTAACCCCATTATTGTGTTACTATGATTGCATCTTCATGGAACTCTATATGTTGTCTCCTTATGCCCCTTATGTTACTATGATTGCATCCTCAATTAACTCTATATGTTGTCTCCTTATTGCATAATATATGCCTTATCCTAACCCCATTATGGTGTTATTATGATTGCATCCCACATATCTATGAACAATATTCTACATACACCTTGAGCCCTGTTCATCACATAGCAACCATCCAATAGCATACTGTTCCCTTTATCCCCATCATCTGCTCCCTTATATTCCACTCAATGTCATGCTGTTAACTCTCCTTCCTGTTTCTACATTCCAATACTGCCTTAGTTACTCCGTTTTTCCCTTATTCTATACTGCTCCAATTAGGCTGGGTTCACACCATGTTTTTGCAATACAGTTCCCGTATCAGGTTTTGATAATAAAAAAAAACAGATTCCTCAAAACCTGACTAAACTATATCAAAACGTGTGTACAAATTTTAGTCCATATACGGTTGAAAATGGCAGCTCCTATTGTTTAATGTTCACGCACTGCAGTGGGCCACTTCCGATCCACTGCGTCTCTGCAGCTGTTGCTAATCCTAATCCATCCTTTATTTATGCTGTAATACTAATGTCATACTGTGCTGTATACTGTACCTGTTCTATGTGCACCTGTACTGTATATTTGAATAAAATGTTGTTTTTTATTATATGTAAAAAATTAGCTTCTGACTGTACACGTCTCCCCCTTGTTTTGGTGCCCATTTTTGGGCTATTTAAAGCTCTACTTCGTGACAATACCTACCGTATTTTTCGTCCTATAGGACGCACCGGCGTATAAGACGCACCCAATTTTTAGGGGCAAAATCTAAAAAAATAAAGATTTTGAACCCAATAGTGGTCTTCAACCTGCGGACCTCCAGATGTTGCAAAACTACAACTCCCAGCATGCCCGGACAGCCGTTGGCTGTCCGGGCATGCAGGGAGTTGTAGTTTTGCAACATCTGGAGGTCCGCAGATTGAAGACCACTGCATAGGAGGTAATACTCACGTGTCCCCGCCGCTCCGGACCCGTCACCGCTGCCCTGGATGTCGCTCCATCGCTGTCGCCGTGTCCCCGTCGCTCCGGAACGTCTCTGCTGCCGGCCGGGTATCCTCGCTCTCCGTCGCCGCCATCACGTCGTTACGCACGCCGACGCACGTACGAGACGACATGATGACAAGGAAGGAGAGCGCCGGCCATACAGGGGATCCCTGAACGGAGAAGACACCGAGGAGGCAGGTAAGGTCCACCCCGGTGTCCTGTAAGCACTAACCCGGCTATTCAGTCGGGCTGTTCGGGACCGCCGCGGTGAAATCGCGGCGGTCCCGAACAGCCAGACTGAACAGCCGGGTTATTGTCACTTTCCCTTCAGACGCGGCGGTCAGCTTTGATCGCCGCGTCTGAAGGGTTAATACAGGGCATCACCGCGATCGGTGATGTCCTGTATTAGCCGCGGGTCCCGGCCGTTGATGGCCGCAGGGACCGCCGCGATAGGGGTGTATTCGCCGTATAAGACGCACCGACTTTTTCCCCCCAGTTTTGGGGAAGAAAAAGTGCGTCTTATACGGCGAAAAATACGGTAACACTGATCTGAGGAAGGGAGGGGTCCTCCTGAAATGTGTAAGGCTGGAATTCCACTTGTTTTTTGTTGGGAAAAACGCCAAGAAAAATGCCAATTCTGCCACATGGCGTTTTTTCGGCCAAAAAACGCTGCAGTCAGAGGTTAGCTGTAATGAGAAATCGCTAAATTCTTATTCCACTTGGCGTTTTTCACTTTTGCATTTTTTTTTTATCCTTTTGGCGTTTTTTCACTCTTTTTTGGCGTTTTTCAGATCGTTGGTAATCGCAGCATGTTGAGCCACTGGCGAATTTTTTGTCAAAATTCTGGCGTTTTTCTCCCATAGAAGTCTATGGGAATGAAAAAACGCCAAGAAAAACGATATGTGGGTTTTAACTTTGGTGTTTTTGCATGCAGTTTTCATTCTTTTTTGGACTTAAGCGATCCAAAAAAGCGATCCAGACAGGAGCAGTCAAGCGCCGATAACACTGATCACAGGCGTGTTAATACACGCCAGTGATCTGTATAGATCAGTGTGTGCAGTGTTATAGGTCCCTATGGGACCTATAACACTACAAAAAAAAAGTAAAAAAAAAAGTGTTAATAAAGATCATTTAACCCCTTCCCTAATAAAAGTTTGAATCACCCCCCTTTTCCCATAAAAAAAATAAAACACTGTAAATAAAAATAAACATATGTGGTATCGCCGCGTGCGTAAATGTCGAAACTATAAAAATATATCATTAATTAAACCGCACGGTCAATGGTGTACACGCAAAAAAATTCCAAAGTCCAAAAAATGCATATTTTTGGTATCTTTTTATACCATTAAAAAATGAATAAAAAGTGATCAAAAAGACCGATCAAATCAAAAATGATACCGATAAAAACTTCAGATCACGGCACAAAAAATGAGCCCTAATACCGCCCTGTATGTGGAAAAATAAAAACGTTATAGGGGTCAGAAGATGACATTTTTAAGTATAAATTTTCCTGCATGTAGTTATGATTTTTTCCAGAAGTACGACAGAATGAAACCTATATAAGTAGGGTATCATTTTAACCGTATGGACCTAAAGAATAATGATAATGTGTCATTTTGACCGAAATATGCACTGCGTAGAAACGGAAGCCCCCAAAAGTTACAATGGAAAATTGAAAGGGTTATGATTTTTAAAAGGTAAGGAGGAAAAAACGAAAATGCAAAAAATTAAAAATCCTGCGTCCTTAAGGGGTTAAACAGGGATCAATTTATGTGGGCAGGTGGGGACCTAAAAATGTAGCCAAAAATAATAAAAATGTAGTGTGTGTGTGTTTTTCACTTTTCTTCTTTATTTTTTTACATTTTGTTAGGTAGTACTACTACTCCCAGCATGGAACACATTGTTCCATTATGGGAGTAGTAGTACCTGTACTAATTGACAGATTGCCCATTGCAATACTCCTGTATAATGTATAGATGCGGCTGGCCGCTCTTCTATGGTCCCCTGCACTGCCGAATATATACACCTATTGATAGTTCCCGCAGAGCTGTGATTGGCCAAATGGTTCCAGCCAATCATAGCTCTCTGTGGGATATATCAATATTTGTATATATATGGCCGTGCAGGGGACCATAGAAGAGCGGCCACATCTATACATTATACAGGAGGATCACTGCGGGTGTCAGTTGTGACATCCACTATGATCTATCCTTAACTGCAGGTACTACAGCTCCCAACATGGAGCACACTCTGCTCCATGCTGGGAGCTGTAGTACCTGCATTAATAGACAGATCGTAGCTGGTGTCAGAAGTTACACTTGCTGCGATCTGTCTATTAATGCAAGTACTACAGCTCCCAGCATGGAGCAGAGTATGCTCCATGTTGGGAGTAGTAGTACTTGCAGTTAAGGACACATCACAGCGGATGTCACTACTGACATCTGCTGTGATCTTCCTGTCTATAACAGAGATGCAGAGCGGCTGTATACATTGCTCGCATCTCTGCTCTGTACTATACTCCGGGCCGGCCACTCACTCATTCATATTTCCCTCAAAGCTTTGATTAGCTGCAACCATCGGGTCAATCACAGCTCTGGGCGGAAAATATGAATGAAGTTCTATTCACATCACTGGCCGGAGTATAGTGCAGAGATGTGAGCGCTGTATAGAGCCGCATCTCTGCTATATTATGGACGATTGCATCGGAGCGATATGTCCATAGTACAGGTACTACTACTCCCATCATGGAACAGCGTGTTCCATGCTGGGAGTAGTAGTACTGTAGTACTACCTAAAACATTTAAAAAATAGAGAAAAAAATAATAAATATTAAAAAAATAATTAAAATGTTAAGATAAAATATATACATTTCGTTTAATGAAATTTTTTCCATCACTGCTGCACCCTTTTTTTTTTTTTTGGTACCCAACAAATTTTGGGTAACAAAAAAAACGGCCAAGGTGCAATTTCCACACAAATGAAAAAACGCCAGAAAAACGCCAGAAAAAACGCCAGACACAGGAAATTGCACTGGCCACATGCGTGTGTATATATATATATATATATATATATATATATATATATATATATATACAAGCAAAAAGAATATATATATATATATATATACACATATAAATACACACATACACACACATACAAATACACTCTTGCTTGCATGCACACATACATAAACAGATCTGCACTCATATAGGTGCAGTATAAGTCCCTGCACATTAGGTTGGCAGTATAGTTCCCCCACATTAGGCTGGCAGTATAGTTCCCCACATTAGGCTGGCAGTATAGTTCCCCCACATTAGGTTGGCAGTATAGTTCCCCCACATTGGGTTGGCAGTACAGTTCCCCCCACACTAGGTTGGCAGTACAGTTCCCCCCACATTAGGTTGACATTACAGTTCCCCCCACATTAGGTTGGAAGTACAGTTCCCCCCACATTAGGTTGGCAGTAGAGTTCCCCCCACATTAGGTTGGCAGTAGAGTTCCCCCACATTAGGTTGGCAGTACAGTTCCCCCCACATTAGGTTGGCATTACAGTTCCCTCACATTAGGTTGGCAGTACAGTTCCCCCACATTAGGTTGGCAGTACAGTTCCCCCACATTAGGTGCAGTACAGTTCCCCCCACATTAGGTGCAGTACAGTTCCCCCACATTAGGTGCCGTACAGTCCCCCCACATTAGGTGTCGTACAGTTCCCCCACATTAGGTTCTGTACAGTTCCCCCACATTAGGTGCAGTACAGTTCCCCCACATTAGGTGCAGTACAGTTCCCCCACATTAGGTGCAGTACAGTTTCCACACATTAGGTGCAGTACAGTTCCCCCATATTAGGTGCAGTATAGTTCCCCCATATTAGGTGCAGTATAGTTCCCCCACATTAGGTGCAGTATAGTTCCCCCACATTAGGGGCAGTATAGTCCCCCCCACATTAGGTGCAGTATAGTTCTCCACATTAGGTGCAGTATAGCTCCTCATATTAGATGCAGTATAGCTCCCCATATTAGGTGCAGCATAGTTCCCCCACATTAGGTGCAGTATAGTTCCCCGACATTAGATGCAGTATAGTTCCCCACATTAGGTGCAGTATAGTTCCCCCACAGACATACAGCCTTCAGCCATATACAGTGTATGGCTGGAGGCTGTATGTCTATGTACTGCCCCACTTCAGTGTTCCGACCACCGCTCCTCCGGTCCAGGGTCACGATCTACTGCTATGGCCTATAGACCATAGCAGTAGGTCCCTGTACCGGAGAAGCGGTGGTTGGAACAATGAAGATGATGTGCTGCCAGCTGGTGCTGGTGACTAACCATGCCGGCCGGCACGTGTCCTTCTCCACGATGCGCCTGCGTGCGCTACCTCCCGGCCGCCCCTTGCGTTTTTAAAGTTAATGCAGGGGCTGCCTCAGAAAGGTGACCGAGACATCCTTGTGTCCCAAAAAGATCTTTTGTGACACAGGGATGTGACTGGGGCTCCCTGCGGGCTGCTCAGTGGGGGCCACGGATCCTCCTCCCCCCCTGGACTTGATTAGGGTGTGCCCAGGAGCACCCGGCACACCCCGTGCGCACGCCTATGCTGCTTCTACATATTCCACTCAGGATGACTGCTGTCTTCTCCTGCAACTCTCTGGTTTAGCAGCAAGTCGTACCACTGGTACCCTAACCAGAACTGGGGGGATATGTGCATTATTTTTCTATCCAAAGTGAGCTGCCATCTATAAGCCCCCCCACCCACCTCTCGTTACCTAGGGTAATACACGAGGCGCTGGCCTTTGGTCTTTTCTTTTTTAATCCTACGCTTCCTGCTAGTTGGGTTTCTTTCTTCCCAACTGAGTGAGTGATCATGATATCTGCTGTTTCTTGCTACCTATACTTTTCCATTACATATGGTCTTTTCATAATTTATCTGTAAAAAGATAACTTTAATTTTCTTAGGGTTCGTTCACACGGCCATTGTGCTCCGGTAAAGGGAGCTCCATCAGTCAGTCCATCTGTAAGATGGGAGTTAAATGGAGAAAAGAATAGGCCATGTCCTATTATTTTTCTCCGCTCAACTCTAAACTGTAAAATACCGGACACTCGACAGACCCCATTCAAGTTAATGTGATCCATTGGGACCTGATGGTGTCAGTTGCCTGATCATCAGGACCTGATGATGCACCGCTGTGCGTGAAACAGACGCTGTCGCCCGCCTGCACACTTTATCTGCTCCCTGTGATGTTGGATATTTGCTGCTGAGCATATGGAAAAAAGTTTCATCTTTTATGCCTGGAGGGTGAGTGCACCGATCTTCTTTTCTTTTTATTGTTTATACCTCTTACTATAAAGTCTCATATTTTCTCACAAAGTTCCACAAATGTCATGCTGTGTATGTCAACACAAGATATGTTTTTCAGGTGCTTTGCGGACCTGCATACAAACCTGTGCCCATTCAGAACAATATATCGTGTTGGCCAAAATTGTGTAACCCATTCCAACCATTGAATCTGGACAGTGGAAGCAGAGTCTGTGGAGAAAAGAGTCCACCATCTGCCAGACTGGTGGACAATTCTGATATTACTGCTTTGCATGATAACCATCTGCATAAAGCTATTGTAAGTGTAAAGGTTGGTAGCGCAGAAGTTTTAGGGTAGTAAGAGGAATGTTGATAAGGTAGAGAAATCATTCCTACCAGGACACCAGAAGTAAACAGTAGTTAGCATGCTGTGAAATTCTAGCGATTACTATTAACATTTGCACAATACTGACAGTAATTTCCAACATTAAATGCATACATTGTGTTTACCATGGAGCGCTATGCCCTTTTTACCATGCCATTTACTCTTACACTTATATTTTAGAGTCTAGCTGTTTATGCTTGGAGATTACTACACTACCCAACAACAAAAAAAACAACATATCATTAAAGATGCCCTTTTGCATGGCTTTAGTCTATGATTTGCTGTGCTTTTACTTTAGAAAACCTTGAAATGCTTGAAAATGACAGTTACTAAAATGTGCTTAAAATTGTATAGAACAGTCTTCTCTAGTCCTTATCTGTACTGCAAATAATTATATAGCAATGAAATAAGCAAATATTTTTTAAGGAACAATTTTTAGTGTTATAGTATATAGAGTAGTATATAAGCATCTCAAAACTCAAAACTTTTCTCTGACTATTGATCCCAGAGTTTAATATTATCATATCACTATGGTTTCTCTTGATTTTTACGGCTACTAGAGATAGCTCAACATATCTCTTATTGGGATTGTAGCAGATGATGAAATGTCAAAGCATCAATAGTCCTATATTATTCTATGTTCAAGGGAGGGGGGGAGGGGTTGTTTGTCAGGCAGAAAAAAGATATGTCAATCTATTTCAGCCTATAATAATGTTGATCCAATTTTCCTTAAAGGGGATAGGGGATAAGATGCCTGATCGCGGGAGTCCCGCCGCTGGGGATCCCCGGGATCATGCAGGCGGCACCCCGTTTGTAATCAGTCTTCGGAGCGTGTTCGCTCCGGAACTGATTACCGGCGACTACAGGGCGGGAGGCATGTGACGTCACGCCCCCGCCCCCGTGTGATGTCACGCTCCGCCCCTCAATGCAAGCCTACGGGAGGGGGCGTGATAGCTGTCATTGAGGGGCGGAGCGTGACATCACACGGGGGCGGGGGCGTGATGTCACCGCCCTGTAGTCGCCGGTAATCAGTCCCGGAGCGAACACACTCCGAAGACTGATTACAAATGGGGTGCCGCGTGCATGATCCCGGGGGTCCCCAGCGGCGGGACTCCTGCGATCAGGCATCTTATCCCCTATTATGGATAGGGGATAAGATGTCTAAGCACCGGAGTACCCCTTTAAAGGGGTTGTCCATTAAAATAAATAACTTGTATTTGAAGTTGAAAAGTCAAACGCTCTGAATGCCGTCTGCATCCCCCCCCTCGTCTGATGAGGACCAAACCATCCATATGAAGAGGGGTAGCTTATATGACTGTTCATTCGATTTCTAAGGCACAATGCGTTTTTATCAGTCACGCTAGTTTCTCTCAGAACAGGCTCACTGCAGTAATATGAGCTTCCTTTCTTTACATCAATGGTTTCTTCCTGAGCAGACAGGATGGGATGGGAGAAGAGGGATGGAAGCGCTGCTCTTAGAGGGTATGACGGGATGTCACTGCTACAAGCCAGTCAGCTCATCTGATGGAAGAACTCTGCTCTATGGCTTATAACGTGGCTTATAACGTTAAATTAGTTTGCTTTATAATCTTTTTTTGACACCATACAAAGGTTGTTTCTTCCACTGGACAACCCCTTTAACCTATGGAAACATACTCCTTTTAACTCCAAATGTGGCAATCGAAATAAATCCCTGGAATCAACAACCCTTCTCCAGACTCTAGAAACTATAACCTGTAATATTACTATACTCCCAAAATGCATCCAGGTGCTGAGTAGCGATCCCTATGAGGGACCTATATTGTTCCATTAGAAGTCAATACAATCTAAATATAAGTCCAAATTTTACACACTATTGAGTTCTATAGGAAGAACAAGAATCTATATCATCAATCTATATTTTTACAACACATTGATTTCTATGGACAGATCCAAAGGAAGGAATAAATAATAACAGAGTGTAATTCTTAGCTTTGAGCAGACATTCTACAACTGCAAAAGATTTTTAAAAGTGTTGCAAGCTGTTAAAAAATCTGGTGCATCTTTAGACTGTCTAGTCTTAGTTTTCACCATCTTAAAAAGGGTTGTCCAGGAAGCATGTTTTTTAACAGGAAGGGGATCATTAAAAAAAAAAATAAGCACATCCACCTTCCTCATAACCTCACCGCCAACAGTATTTCAAAGCTCTGGTCCCTGCTGTTTGGCACTTCTGGGTTGTCACTTGACCTCAAAGACCAGCTCAGAAAAAAGTGGCAGGACATCACAGCCACTGATTGGCTTAGCGAGCCTATGACTCCACGTCCCCTAACTGAGAAGCTCTGCACAACATGGACTGAGGGTCCATATTACCAGCAGCGATACAGGAGTAAGGAAGGTGGTTTTGGTGATTTTTGTTTTTACTACCTACTCGCTGATTGTATGTGTAAAACACATGCTGCCTGGACAACCCCTTTAATTTGACTTAATTTTTGCTCACTTGTTTGTGTAATTTTGACATAATTGTAGTGCATTTTGGGGGCATTTAAGCAAAACCACATCAACTTTTTTTTGCTAAGCCCAGTCCTCTGTTGGACTGGTTATCTCTAATTTATTTTAAAAAACCTGTTGGACAACAGATTTTGTGCCAAAATTCTGGCTTACACATTTATCATTATTGCCACTATTATTCTTGCATTTACTGGCAGAAAATATGAATTTAAGGGAGTAGTGTAGTGATCTCCTGAAAGGATCTCCTGATTCCCTGTGGTCAGAACCCCCGCGATCTATAACTTATCCCCTATCCTTTGGATAGGGGATAAGTTATGTTTCACTACAGAACTTCTTTAAAGTGTATCTTCGATAATGTTCCCAGCTACAGAATATCAGTTTTAACTTTGTAGCAACTTCGGAGCCAAAGAATTGCCCCAAGACTATCGGGAACAGGAGATCCAAAGTTGCCACGATATTTGTAATATCTTCTGCCACTGGAACCATCAATGGCTTTAATGGTTTTCTGTGGTTTGGATGATCTCTACTTGTTACAAGGATTCTTGACAATAAGTGGATCATAAGTGATCTTCAGTGATCAGCTGTAATATCTGGGGAGACCTGGAAAAAAGTGTGCATTTTTCTGCATTGCCACCACAGGAGAAGCATCATACACTGTCAATGTCCATTCGAATCATGTCTGACAGGTAGTCTTTGCAACTGCTCTCCAGGATCCTGAACAGAGCACCTAATAGGATGCTATTAAATTATTGAATTCAATAATAGGGTATATGAAATGGTTTTCTATACTGGACAATCCCTTTCATATCAGATAAGTAATATATGAAATACATTAAAGTGAATCCTGAACTTGCTAAATTTTTTGCTCATTTCAACAATCTATGAATATATAATCTGAGCTCACACAGGCTTACAAATATGTCTTCTTATGTAGCAATGCTGGCCCTGCTCTCTGAACAGGCTTGATACAGAACAAGTGAATGTACTACATGGCCTCTGCCTCTCTTCATTGTTCGCTTATGTCAGTACATGTAGCTCCAGGCTCTAACCTATTTAATATGATATTTGAAATTCAGCTAAAGTGGAATCAAACATCATGTTTACCTCAATTGTAAAAACTCCTCCACATTTCCCCAGTAATGCTGTGTCACGCTGAAAAGATTATGATTTGTTACTGAAATAGAATTTTTTTTTTTTTTTTTTTTTTGCACCCTATTTTTGACAAGGGAGAGAGATGGCAAAACATCCACAGTTAATGAGCAACTTCTGAATGATTGAGATTTATACATATTTCAACATGGTTGTTTGAAAAGATCCTTTAGGACTTTCTATGTGCTTACAGCTTTTACATTTCTCAGAAGAAAAAAAAAGATTAAATCTCCGGAGGCTACTTCATAATACACAAACTCCAGTGTAATGCGGATTTCATTTTGAAGACGCAAAGATGTGCACAACGGAATATGACACTAGCTGGGAACACTTTAAACATATTTTTGGTATTAACCATTGCAGATTTCCAAGGGCACTTAGCTGATCAGTTAATGTATCTTAGACTGGTTTTACACAGTTTTAATACAGCCACATTTATGTGTTTATATTACAGTTGCAAGTTCTAGCCCATTAACGTTTCTGATGGTCCTAAGTGAAAGCTGTCAGCATGGGTCATCAGACTCGCCATCAGGCCGGGACTGTAATACAGACTCAAGGCTGGTCATACACATTAAATTATTGCTGTTCGAACAAGCCAATTTCAGCAGTATACAATTAGCCAACCATCTTTTGAGTATGGGGGCTTATCAACTTTTTTTTGCCAAAAGATATCAGGAGAAAGAAGGATTGGATAGTTGGGTTTCAAAAAACTTTTATTCTCAGAAAAGATAAACTGTTGTCAGAAGTATCGTATCTGACAGTGTCTCATTCTCCTTACTATTGAAAGCCCATGCCCAACCAACCAAGCATGGATGTATATAGAGGGGTCAGAAGAGATAGCTAGGCATTCCATAAGAGTAATTATGTATGTTGAAGGTAAAAAAAAAGTTATAACCCTTTAATATGAATTCCAAAAAGCTATAAAACATGCATTAAAAAACTATCCAGCATCATACACAGTCAAACTCCGATATGGCAAGAGGTAAGGAAAGAGGGTGAAGTTCTCTGGCTGGTGTTATGATCTGCGCTCCGGCCGTGAGCGCATTGCCCCACCCTCTCCTTCAACCGGCGGGGCTGGGATTCGCATTGCGGGACGTGCCCGGATGCGAATCCCAGCCAGTCACTCACCTCGGTCCTCTGGTGTCTCCTCCCCTGCCTCTCAGCTAAAGCGTGTCCCCGTCTCCTAGGGCGAGCACATATCGGAGCTATAAGATTTAAAGGGCCAGTATGCCCATAATTAGTTTTACACCTTTGCCTCACTTATAAATTCCTGCTCCTCCCACACATCTCTGCCGGATCTTTGTTGCCTTGTGCCATTGAGAAAGCATTATTGTGACTTGCCATGCCATGTTTCTGACCCCTTGTTCTGTGATCTGACCTTGCTCCTGTGCCGCCTGCCTACTGACCTCCTGCTACGTTCCTGACTACGCACCTGTGCTGCCAGCCCGGACCTTCTGCTATCCTGACTATTAGTTGCTGTATCCCTCCTGTGCCTCGAATCTCCTCAGCCACCTGTGTGGTCGAGTCATGCCAGGGGTAGCGACCTGGGTGCCGCCTGCCACAGCAAGACCATCCCCCTTTGCGGCAGGCTCTGGTGAAAACTAGCGGCACCTTAAACTCTGCTCCCTGGTAAGGCCCGCGTCATCTGCCACACAGGTTTTCAGTCCGGCAACAAAAAGGATATGGTGAATTATCTGACTGTGGCTGGCTCATTTTAATGACTAGGAATCAGCAGGGTTTTTAAATTTCCTCGCTGGACCCAGCAGCTGCATCCCCAAAATTACTGTGAATGTAATCTTACTTGTTTACTTTATGGAAGTATTACTTGTGCATTGCATGCTGATAATATATGAATTTGTGTAGCACTATGGCAGTGTTGGAAGGAAAAAAAACTAACTAAGCATCAGCCTTGATTTTAAACATAGTTTCATCAGAGAAACTGGCATACCTACATGGTATTTTTCTTCCTATTTGTCATGCCGTGGGACTTAACAATACGCATTAAATAAATCAAGGGATTTACAGGAGAAATGTGGAAATTAGCATATCGTAGAATGACTACATGCAGCGCAGAGGTTAATTTCTTAGGAATGAAAGGGCAGGTAAAGGAACACCTACTGTATATTATTCTATGCAACAAATGTGTATTTAGATAACATGAGGAAATAAATGATTTATTGTAACAAAGTGTTCAGTAATTACCCAGGTTCTGTTAGAGGTTCGCAGCAGGATGGGTAGAACTCATTCATTGCTAGAGATAAAGGGGTTCACAATGCAGTTCGGAGCAGAAAACTGCAATTACTGTCTGCTATCAGTCAGAGGATCTCTGCCAGATTCTCTGGAATAAACAAGTGCAGACACAATCTGCTTATTTGTACTATCTCTGTAGATAAATGCTGGATAGCAGTGTTACCAGGTCTCGGTTTTACAGCTTATGAAGCTAAAAATTTCTAGAACTGTTCATCTTTGATATACAGTGCTAATCATATACAGCTGCTCCCCAGAAATAATGGGTATTAAGACTATTAAATATCTTTATTAATCATTCTTTATGGAACTTTTTTTGCCCATAATGATCACAATCAATATAACATGATTTATACTGCAGGTAATGTCTTCCAAACTGGAAACTTCACTGCATTGATCTACAAACTGCAGCATAAATCCTGTATGGAGACATGTGGAATCATTACGTAATATGAGCTCACATAAACTCCACGTGTGGCATCAATACATGGTTTCAACATTGCTGGAGCATAGATTCCTGTGGTCACAATGGTATTATGGACCAGGTCCCTTGAAAAAAAAAGATTGGGAAAATCCAGCCCTCGCGTATCATAAAAATTTGTATTCCACATCATTAAAAAATTTTCACTAACACATTTCAAACCAACAATACAATCAGCTAAACTAGCCAACAAAACTAAGCTAAACAGTTTTCTCTTACATTATGGACTTAAAACATTTTGGGCACACTACAAAGATCCGTTTTCTCTTAAACATAAAGTGCATGGTTTTATACAATGGGCTCATTTGACACAATAGGACTGGGGTTCTTTGTCACCACCAGAGAAATTAGTTTTGAGGGTTCCTCCACCATCTTACAGAACATGTACATATCCATTTTCTTTATTGTATCATAAACTTTGTAGTTATCATTGTGCAGACAGAATGTATCATAAAATAAGGCGCAATGTTATTTATGAATTAACCAAAAAGAAATACACCCAAGTGGCATCTGACTTTCTCCAAACTCAGCTCCAAATAGAGATGCCATCTACTACACTTTTGGGGCTATAGTTTTGTAAGAAGCTGGGCCCACAAGAGGATCTTCAAAGACAAACTATGTCTATGCCAGCCTAACCATGAATTCCAATAATTTCCTGGTTTAGTACACAGACTAAAGGAAATTAGTATTAGAGACCTTATATTGTGTGAGCTGAGGCTACCGGAGAATCTTCTGGTCTATGGTGGAGCAGTTTTATACTAGAATTGCATGCACTCTGTTCAGTCGCAACGTCCCTTTCATGATTTTGATGACTCTAATGTTGATGGTCCAAAATCACAGTGGTTATTTTATGTTAGCATCTGTATCTGTACTACAGGCAATACTCAAAAAATGTGAATATCGTGCAAACATAATTTATTTCAGTAATGCAACTTAAAAAATATATGAGAGACTCATTACATGCAAAGCAAGATTGTTCAAGCCATGATTTGTCATAATTGTGATGATTATGGCTTACAGCTCATGAAAACCCCCAACCCCCCCCCCCCCAAATTACTATAATTTGGGGATCCATGTC